>NW_024881605.1:155000-755000 GCF_019059575.1 Amphibalanus amphitrite | reverse complement strand
ATTGGGGAGCCAGATCTATGATCCGAGTGGATCTAGCGACAAAATTGAAGGGTCAGATCTATGATCCCAGTAGATCTCTCGACAAAATTGAGGGGTTGGATCTATGATCTGAATGGATCTCGGATCGGGATCCATGGGATCGGATCTCAGATCCATTTTTCCGGATCCAAGCACATGTCTGCTGGTATGCCCCCCCGCGCTGAAACCCTGGATCCGCCAGTGTGCGTGGGTTAAGTATTTTACCACTGGGGCCCCTCGGGTAAGGGTGTGGCCCCTTGAGCAGGTTTGGCCTCCCCCTTTTCAAGATCCTGGATACGCCACTGTCTATAGACATAAAGATAAACATTTGGTGGAGGGAGGAGGACTGCCCTTTGCAGCTACTAGGATTAGGTACTGCAACTATATGTATATTTAAATGCATCACATAACAATCATTTGAAGCGGTTTATCAAAAGGAACGCAATTACTCAATTTCTGAAGCTCTAGCTTCATTGTGTGCCAAGTTTTAAGTAAACATGTGGTTTTACCCCCATTTGACCACGCATTCAAAAAAAATATGCAATATTTTTAACCCGCTGGGGGTCCTGGATTTGCACGTCCTGCTGGGGGTGGGGGAGAGGGCGGGGTGTTTGAACACCCCCTTCCCCTTCCAACTCGGCTTCTGGGCCACGTAGCGATACGCGGGAAGGCGGCTTTCGAAAGAGGTCAAAAATAATGACGAAATCACCTCGGTCACGTTTTTGGTCAGGTCAAAGGTCGGGTGACCAGAGGTCACTGAATGCAAAATTTCGCCGATTTTCACGTCGAATGTCGACGATTTCCAAGAAGCCAACGCATAACTCGGGATCCATGAAAGCTACAGCGCCACGGAAAAGCGCATTCGATAGCCCTATCAACGCGCTTTCTGAATGATTCTCTCCAGATGTGACCTAACGTCAGCGGTTTTGCGTGCAGAGGGCAAAAACTGCAAAAAAACAATTTTTTCGTAAACAGTTTTTCTGCGCATCAAATGAACTATAATTTGACCTTGAAAGGTCAACTCGAAAATTTTACCTCAGGTTAGGGTCATGATCTGACCGGAAAGGGTCTTGTTGCATATCAGTCGATCCGTATCGTCGAAATGAACACATCTAAGGCATTTTCATCGCTCTAGCATGCCTTTATCAAAAGTTATTTGCAAAAAAACTGTTAGACACCATTCGTGACCTGAGATAACCTCAGGGGCATAAACAAGGGTCACGGACACCATTCCCATGTTCAATGTGTCTAAGTTACTTGTGATTCAGTGTTTGTGAGTGTTAACAGGGTGCGCAAAAAGTTCTGGCCCTCTTACAGTAAGCGCTCCTACTCGTGCTGCGGTTGCTTTTCGGGAAGCCAATAGCCGCACGCAATATCTTCAATGATCCTGCTACACATACCCAGCCAGATGTCGAACAAAGCAGACCATTAACGGCCAGTCATGGAGGCAGGCTAAACGTCACATTGTCGTTGGATACCCGCGCGCGGCGCGGCCGAATCGGGCATGACTGTTGAACAGGTTGCGATGAAATTTTGAGCCCCCTGCGAACAATTACGCGTATCAAAGCCAAATACGAATAGGGGAGATCGTGGAGTATGCCCCCAGGTCAGACCGGTCACGTCCAGTCAAAACTCTGAGAATGTGACTGCCGTGTCTTAGGTCATCCAGGACAGCCCACGGCTCGGGCGGCAAAAAGTGCCCAACCGTCTTCATTGACGCCAATTAGAAGATAAATGGGACGATGTATGAGCGTCTGCTTGACAGTGACGTAATTCCATGGATCATGAAGACGTATCCAAAAGTCGATTTCGTTTTCCAGCAGGACACTACACCCGCAAACAACGCAAGTTCCATCCAGCACAAGCAAACGGAGGAGCTCGGGGGAGAAGCCCATTGCTGGCTTAATGACATATTGCCCCCTCAGTCACCCGACCTGAACCCCTTGACTAAAGCATCTAAAGCGTTTTGCAGGATGAGGTCCAGGGAGTGTCCCATCCCAATTTGGAGGCCCTGAAGGCACACATCGTGAAGATGTGGGAGACGAAGGACCCCACTTACATCATCAAGACATGCAAGTCTTTCCGCCTCCGTGTGGAGAAGGCCATTGCCGATAAGGAGGTTATATCGCGCATGACGCGAGTGAACGTATCTGGTTTGATAATGCAAACCAACATTTAGTGTTAGCGTTGATAATATTCACTCCGATTGCATTCGTTTATCGAAGTACAGAAATGGGCCAGAACTTTTTGCGCACCCTGTATGATTGATGGCTTTTCACCATTATACCATGCCATTACAACTGGAGAAAGGGAAGATAACAAATGTGAACAAATCGACACTTTTAAACACGAGACCGGGTGCCAATGAATAGTGCGCACCGTTTGCTTTCAGTGTCGGCATCCAGCGATGTGCGAGTTGTGTTTTACATGTAGATGTTTCTTTGTAGAGAGGTTACTGCTCCATTATCTGGACGTGTATATTTTTGAAAGCTTCATAAAATTATGTGACAATGGTACGTTGAACTTTAATGTGGTGCACTGATACATATATGCAAGGGCCTATACGATTTTGACCTCAAATCAAACGACATCCCGATGTTGTGTATTACTGTTTTTTTTTTGTTTTTTTTTAGTGTTTTTACGTGACTTGGCTGAAGAACGGACCCGAAGTGCTCTTGATAGCCTCCATTAAAACAATAAAGCTGGTGTCAAAAGAACTTTTTATGCACAGCAGTGTTTTGAGCATGATTGGCCTTGTGGCTTGTGCAAACTGTTATTAGCCCGCGCTTTCCTAGGGGATGGGGGGGGGGGTGGAACACCCCACCCCCCGCTGCGATTTATTTTTTAGCTGAGCGCACCACTGCCGTTGTTGGCACACGTTATCATGCATCTTTTCTGCATATGTTGTGAAAATTTCAGACCTATAGCCTGACAAACCGAAGAGAGATCGGAGCTAAAGCGCCTCGAAACACTTAACACGTGCACTGGACATTGGAGATAGCCTGCGGGCACGGACGTATAAATAAACTGGACCCGCAACCACCTCCATTCAGGTGAAGCCGACAAGGCGCCATCTTACGTTGCCAAAAACCCGTGCTCTGAAAGGTCATCGAGCCAATACAATTGGAAGTGCGTCTAAACGGATGATCGGATCGAGATGCTGGTGGTACCGTTCGACGAGTAATGCTTTGAGGCAGGTGATGATGCATGTCACAGGTCGTTCGGTGTCACGTGGCGCTGCCACGTGCCGATAAAGTCAGGAAGGGCAAAAACCTTTAAGCGATGCTCCAAATTAAACGGTGGGCGGCACAGGTGCCAAATTCACAGGTTACATATCCCGGTGTTCGACCATTAACATATGGTATGCTCGGCAGCAGGGGGTGGGAATGCACGCGCCAGGGGCGAAAAACGTTTTGAGGAGGCATCCTCCTATTCCGGAAAACCTTGACCCAAGGCCCTAAAACATAAGGTTGGACGAAGTTTTCTACCAAAAATGTACTAGAATAGCGCACGAGTCAAAGCTATTTCCGTTGTTTCTTTACAAATATGTCGCAAACAAGATTTTTCTGTAATAAATCATTATTTTGAAGTTAAGCAACCAGTAGCTATAAATTCGATAAGCAAACACTTATTTTTATATAAAAGCCTAGCTTATATAGTCCAACTCTGGTTGAATAATCAAGTAGCTACTAAATTTTCCAGATGTGACACATATTGCGCACTTCAGACAAATGCGTTGCTAGGGCGTTGCTAAGGACTCTTTCGCATGTTTTGCTGCCTGGTTTTTGTTATGAAGTGAGGGATGTGAGGTGGACAGGCTTTTTGATTTTTTTTTCTGGTTTTCTAGGACCGTCTCAATTATTTAACTTGACATACTTTTCTTGCTTTTTTATCCGAAGGTTCTCAATAATTGGTAGATGCTAGCGTGGAAATAAAAGGGCGAGCAGGCCACATGGGTAAATGCAGGTCGACTGATAGTGAAATAAAAGGTAGAAAAATGTAATGTGATGTGATGTGATGGAACATGAAGCAACAGCATCAGACGCAAGAACCACTAATTAAGAACCCAGAACCAGCAAGCGCCATGCAATCAAGAGCAGCCATGGTAACGTTTGATCAGCTTTCAGAAAACCTTGGAAGACGCCAGACGGTGAGCAATCAAGAGATCTTAAAAGACCAGTAGTTACTTGAAAACGAGAGCCGCCAGGAAAATCAGTAGATTCTTCAATGGCAACACATTTCAACATCTATCTAGCAATTATTTGCACCAGCGAGGTGCTATCATTGTGTTTTGTGTCTGTATCTCTAACTGCGCAAAAAATGTTTGTCAATAAATAAACAAACAAATAATGCGTCTTTTCTACTGAAATTAAGTCCTCCAAGTGGCAGGGGATGAATAAAAGAAGGTACCTACCTAATAAATTGTCATCTATTCATTCAATTCATAGGCAATTCAGGGCATCGATCGGCAGCGCCCTTACTGCATGGTACTGCGGATCGTCGATGGGTTTCTTGATGACTCCGACTCTGACTCAGACTTTCAAGAATCAACTCTGACTTTGATTTCAAATGTCGGCTCTGACCGACTCCGACTGCACAGCCCTAGCAGGTCTGCGGAGGCAATGGATTTTTTGGTGACTCCGACTCCGACTCTGGCTTTCAAATTCGACTCTGACTCTGACTCTGGGCAGAACTGTCAACTCCAACCGACTACAACTCCGACTACGGAACCCTGAAAGGTCTGCGGAGGGGATCGAATTTCGGTGACTGACTCAGACTCCAGCTTTTAAAATCGACTCTGACTCCGACTCGACGACTCAGGTCAGAACTGTCAACTCCGACCGACTTCATGACTCCGACTCCGGAGCCCTACTGGCAGCTATAACGCCAGGGAGCTGCAAATCATATGTCCCGTGGCGGTTTATGGCATTAAAGTCGATAATACGGCTAAATCGCACTATGAAACACCCTTATTGGCTGCAAGAACCACGAAAGTTAGCGCATCACCACTGGAAAACGTGACAAGTTATCGATTAATTGGCCCTGGATTTGGATAAATAACATGGTGATGATCATATTAGCACACATTTACATTATCATCTATCTCAAGGTTGCCCTTCAGGCGGCTCTAAACTATGGCATTTTCCCTATCTTCAACATGTAAATGCCCTCGGGCGTCCTCGTGGTGACGTAGGCATGGGAGTGCCAGGTTGGTAGGAACTAGACTTCGACGCCCCCTGCCTTGACCTAGGCACACCAAATTTGGCACACTGACACGACTGGACGAGCGCTTTAAGGCGCTGTACAAATAAATGTGCTGGGGTACACGGTGCACGTGCTGTGCACGTGCAAACCTTTTGACGCTGCACTCTGTGTCACATATACGGCAGAGCGGGTAGCGCTAGCAAGCTCAAAGTGCCAAATTTACACAGGCCATCCAGAATTCATTCCCGCAGTTATTGAGCATATCCATCTCCTGGTGGACCCCAAAGGTGCGCTCTGCACGTGCAAAAAATTGTCCGCGCCGGGCGGTGGGGATGCTTGGACACCCCATGTGGATGTATGTAAATATCTCGAAAACGGCGTTGTGTAGCGCCGCCGTTTTTGGCACACCTTTTCATACATCTTTTTCACACATGCTGCGTAACTTTCAGACTTAGGTCACTCAAGGTTAGGTCATCAGGTTACATCCAAGTGACCTTACCTTAGGAAAAGTTATAGTGCCCGTCATAGCTACACAGACTGAACAATCGGTCTAAAACTAAGAGCACCATAAAACGTAAAGTACCTCTACCTCGGAATTTCACTGTCACTGACCTAGGGTTCTGTTGATTTTGCGACCTTTCTACTATAGGTAAGTCAATGGGAGACAATTAAACTGCGCTTCTGTTGCACGAAACTCATATAAACATACTAAACAATGCACTCAAATAACGGAACACGGGTAGCAGGGAAACGTGACAAATTCAATCGGGAAATTGCACCTGTGACTTCTACTTATGTCCTGGGGTTATTTCAGGTCATGATAGCCCTCCACAACATTTTGACAGTAACCTTTGGTATAGACATGCAAGAGCGCTGAAAACACTTTTGATATGTTTAGTTCAACTTCGTAAATTGAGTTTGTTGCGAGTTCTACGGGTCATTTATCAGGAATATCATGTTTGTTTTGATCACAGCTGATGTTTTCATGCATTTAGGCCAGGTCGGGTCAGGTCAGGTCAGGTCAACCAGTAGGTGTCCTGCCGCTCATCCATAGTAGGTGTCAACCACCACTGATGGCGTCGTAACATGTTACGAAGGATACATATTGAAGTGGCGCGGTGTGGCGCGCAAGCTAGACAGGTTATTTGGCTTTTGTACTTCTCGACTCGGATGGTTGTGGTTTTTTTAATAACCTGAAGTTGAGAAGCAAGTACTGAAAACGGTACGATAACCTGCGATAACCGTTTGATGAAAATTAGGTGAGGAATCTTTGATTTCCTGCCTGGCGAATATGCCGCAATTGTCGCAAAGCGATTCTGCAGGGCCTAGCACTGGTGCATCTGGGGCATCTGGCCTTGTTATTAACGAGTTGCTGTGTTTTGTGGTAAACAAGACTGATTGCTTGCCCCCTGAGGCCATCTGCCAGCTGTGTCTGGATTCCTTTGCTGAGGATGAAATAGAAAAAGCAAAGAAAATGCTGTATGAGCTGTGCCCGGACAAGACCATGCCAAGGATGGTAACAAGGAAGGGGCCTAAGAAAGCAACACAGAATATGGACGATATCGTCAAGTTTGTACATGAGAAAGGCCCAGACCTGCCTACGTTTGTGGCTCAAAACTTGCAGGCGCTTCCGCCAGTCACATTTAATAGTTTGGACGTGTCGTCACTGCTACATACGATTAAGCAGACACAGGCAGAAGTCGGCCTGTTGAAGGAGGGGCTCAACACCCAAGCTCAGACAATCCGTGACCTGCAATCGGTGCTGGGTGAGCAGGCCACTTCCAGGGTGGGAGGTCGGCAAGATCCCACCGGAGCGACGGCTCAAGGGGTGGTGGCCGCAACCCAGACTGAGGCAGCACCTACTTCTGCTCCAAACATCTCTAGTGATGCAGGGACGGCAGTCACTGGCCACCTGAGTGAGAAGATGCCAGTTGCCATCGAGCGTGCCAGTGAGGCAGGTGAAGAAACTGTGAAAGTGACAGCCGCTCTGGGTTTGGGTAACACAAGTGGACCTCAACAGCAGAGCTATGCGAGTAAAGTGGATGAGTGGAAGAAAATGGAAAAGGTAAATGGTAAACTCAGGGCAATGCCCATGAATGGAGTGGCACATGCAAAGAGTGATGCATCCGGTGGCAAGCTGAGGCCAGCGGGAAAGAGGCACGTAAGTGGCTCTGTGAAAGAGTCTGGTCTGACAACTGTGAAGAAGGTGGTGAAGGCTAAATATGCCAGTGTCTTTGCTTCTCGTTTTGATACCAGTGTTAGTAGTGACATGCTTAAAAGGTATCTGGAGGAGAGACTTCATCTGGAAGTGAGTGTTAGCCCAGTTAAAACGAGGTATGATACCTATCACTCCTTTCATGTCATGTGTGAATGTGTAAACCCAAAGGTGTTCATGGATGATGCAGTATGGCCAGAGGGAGCTTACGTACGCTGGTGGAAGGGCAGTTTTATGGGTGGGGATGGAGACTCATCTCACACGGGAGGAAAGTAGACAGTCTTCAAACACTTAGAACTTTTTTAGAACTTCTTAGAACTTTTTTAATTTTTAGAGTAGTTTTTTTATGCTGCAACTTAGTTTTTATAATTGTCATGGTTTTCCAAGGAACAGGTGTGCACTTTCCCTTCGTAAGGATATGGAATACTTGCTTGAAAGGTCAGATATGATATGTCTACAAGAAACTTGGTTGTTTAAAGAGGATTTGTATAGCCTCAATAATGCACACCCAGACTTTGTTGGTTTTGGAACAGCTACTGCTGACTTACAGAGTAGACTGTGTACTGGGCATGCTCCTGGAGGAGTTGCAATTCTATTCAAACAGTCTCTGCAGAGCTGTATCGAACCAGTTCATTTTGAGGTTGATTGGTGCATAGGAGCTAAAGTATCCATTGACGACAAACAGTTCTTTGTTCTTAGTTTGTATTTGCCTTATCAGTGTGTAGAAAATGAATTAGACTATATCGAGAAATTAGGAGAGCTAAGTTCCATAATAGAAGGGATAAGCTCAACATCATATATCCTTGTAGGTGATTGGAATGCAAATCTAGGACAGACAGGACAAGCTATGTTTGCAAAGTATATGATTGAGTTCTGTGAGGAGCATTCACTCATTAACACTAGTCAAGTGCTATTGCCTTCAGATAGCTTCACTTTCGTCTCAAGTAGCTGGGGAACTGTGTCCTGGCTAGACCATGCAGTGTGTAGTGCTGACATGCACAGGACCATATCATCAATTGAGATAGGATATGGCATTGCTCAAGACGATCACATGCCTGTTAGTGTAAATCTGAATATACCAAAATTGCCTAGTCATTCGGAGAGTAAGATGGCTGGAAGTAAGAATGTTGATTGGGATAGAGTAACCAAACAGGACATAGCGAGGTATAGAAATGCTACAGACTATTATTTAAAGAAAGTGAAAATCCCACAGGCTGTGAAATGTGCAGATGGAAACTGTAAAGAGGTAAATCATGTACAGGACATATTTGTGTTGTATGAAGGAGTAGTGAATTGTCTCAGCAAAGCTGGGCAAGAGCTACTTGCGAGAAGGAGGGAGAATGGTGCTCAATCTTCCAAACCTGGCTGGAATGACTATGTTGAGGAGTTATATGAGATATCAAGGGAGAATTTCATTGCTTGGAAGGAGGCTGGTAAGCCGAGACAGGGCCCCGTTTATGAAGCTCTCAGGGAGGCTAAGGTTAGATTTAAAAGTGCCTTGAGATATATTAAGAAGCATGAAAATGAGTTACGCAGGGAAGCATTGGCCAAAAAGTTAGTTGAGAGGGACACCAAAGGTTTCTGGAAGGAAGTGAGGGTAATGAGTGGCTCACAGGTACCTAGACCTACTATGATGGAAGGGGTACGTGGAGAAGAGGATATTGCCTCTTTATGGAAACAACATTTTCAAGATTTGTTTAACTCTGTTGCGAGTAAGATGGATGAATTGAGTGAGGATATTTCAGGGGACTGCGAAAGTGCTCTCGTATCAGTAGATGAGGTAGATGCTGCCATCAGGGAGCTAGCTATAGGTAAATCTTGTGGTTTAGATGGGATCTCTGCTGAGCATTTAAAGAATGCGTCAGGTCGAATTGTACCTCTACTGAGTCTGTGTTTCACAGCCTGCATGGTTCATGGAAAGTTGCCAGATTCTTTGATGAAAGTAGTTCTAGTCCCTGTGATAAAGAATAAGGCTGGTTCCATCAGTTCGATGAATAACTACAGGCCAGTAGCATTAGCCAGTATCATCAGTAAGGTGTATGAGATCATTTTGCTCAAAAAGTTAAAACCTTTCTTAGGTACTCAAGATAATCAATTTGCTTATAAAAAGGGTATGGGAACAGATCAATGCATATATGCTCTAAAGGAAGTTGTGAGTATGTATAGATCCATGAAGGGCAGTGTGCACCTATGCTTCCTTGATGCCAGTAAAGGTTTTGATAGAATAAACCACAGTCTACTCTTTGATAAGCTAAACCGCAGGGGAGTACCAGCATGTTTAGTTAGAATATTGTCTTTTTGGTATACTAGTCAAAAGATGTGTGTGAGATGGGGATCCACATATTCAGAGTTCTTTGGGGTGTCAAATGGCGTAAGGCAGGGAGGGATTCTGTCCCCATATCTCTTCAGCGTCTATATGGATGACCTGAGTTCACTGCTCAATAGGTGTAGTACAGGCTGCTATATTGGAGAAAGAATTGTAAACCACTTAATGTATGCAGATGATCTAGTTGTGATGGCACCGTCCAGTGTAGGATTGCAGCGTTTGCTTAATGTGTGTACTGAGTTTGGAATATCTCATGATGTTAAGTATAATGCCCTAAAGAGTTGTGCAATGTGCTGTAGTTCAGATTTTCTGCGGAATGTACGAAAACGAGACTTTTATGTGGGAGGGGTGCCGGTTGCCAATGTAGATCGAGTTAAGTACTTAGGTCACTACATAACTGATAACTTGTCCGATGATGCAGACATAGAGAATCAGACTCGTGTCTTGCTTCGCCAAGGGAACGCAATGTTGAGGAAGTTTCACATGTGTAGTACTGATGTAAAGATGAAATTGTTTAATGCTCATTGTAAGCCTATGTATTGTTCGCAGTTGTGGTGGTGTTTCAAAAAAGGAACTATGAAGAAGTTTGTCACTAGTTATCATAACCTTCTTAAAAGGACCTTAGGGCTATCAAAGTTTGAGAGTACCAGTGCTACCTGTGCGTACTTTAGAGTACCCTCATGTGAGGCTGTCATTAGAGGCTTAATATATAAATTCATGAAAAGGGTTGATCTGAGCAACAATGGTATCATGGCAGCTATATGTTTGAGCAGTTTGAGGTACCAGTCAAGGATCAGGAGGTCATGGCTGGGAAGGCTGTATACAAGGGCAGACATGGATGTCACCTGACTCCCCTGTGTTTAGGCTGCGGTGTGTGTCTTTTTTAGCATGGGTGTTTGTGTGTGTTTTTATGATGTGAAGGGTTTTTTATGGACCAGTATGGTCTGGAATAAAGTTTTGTCTGTCTGTCTGTCTGTCACTAAAACTATAACTACTTAAATGTTAAACTGAATGCTAAATTCGAAATCAGCTCCAAAAATTGTCCTAGGAACATGTAAAACTCGAAAAGGTGAACCAAGGTCATTAAAGGTCAGTGAACTTGACCTGATTTTCACGTGACCTTGACACCTACCATATTGCATGTGACCAACATTATATCACATGTTTGAACGCTTGAAAACACGAAGACAGCAAACGTGCGGCTAGTGCGCGCCGACATACGCCGAATCGCGATTCCGGCCAAACATGGTCTCGTAATAATAACTTAATATCAGATGCTGATTTACCGCTACTCAGTCAATCAAGTTAGAACCATTTCTTGGCCGCGGTCACCGTCCAGGCCACCACATAATCGTATTACACCGCGCTTGCTCAATGCTCAGTTCGTATTGTAAAAGCACTGCGGCACAGCATAGATGCAGGCGCTCTGCTACTGCCATCTATGGGTGAAAGATGAAGATAATGGTTATTGCGGTACAGTATCACTACAGGCGCAAACTACGTGGAAACAGATGCCTATGCTGCGCTACCGGGCGATGGTAGCGTAAATTAGTGTCATGCGGGGCAGCTGATGTAGATAGCGCCGGTGTAGTTACCTACCACCTACCTTGGTTGTTTTCTCTTTTGGCGGAAACACGGTCTCAACTTCCCCTCCTCGCTCGCCCAGGTGTCTGTGTCTGCCGATTCCTTCTTGCGTAGCTGAAAGACAAGACGCCCCGAGCGGAGGGGAAGGAGACTTGGGAAGGAATGGGGTGACGGTGGGGCGGTGGGCGGGTCTGTTAGGATCCTAGTTTTACTCTCGCTGATGCTAGTTGGTGTGGAACCCATTCGGCGTAGGAAGACTGTGGTGGTGATGTTTGCCAGCGTTGCCTTCTTTCACGGATTTTGTTTTCTTGTTGGATTTTGCTGCTCACGTATCGATTCACACATACATCACTCGCACTCAAGACTGAACAGTGAACATTCAACTCGACTAATGTGCCCCGCGCCCTTGTCGACGGCTCGCCGGCGGGCACCCGACTCCGTCTCCCGGCCGGCCCGGGCGCGGCGCCGCGGCGCGGCCGTCCCGGTTACCTGACCCGGCCGGCCAAAGGTCGGACCGGCTCCGTCCGCCGCTGCCAGCCCGCGGCGGGCCCGGGGAGGGGTACTATACTACATTCTTCCATTGTCGTGGTAACATGCTTGGTAAGGGCAAACATTGGCATTATTTCTTTCCCATTAATATTAAAGTATTGCCTGATTATCTCGTCTAGTGCTGCCATCTGTCGAATGTTGTTCTCCCTTGTTGTTCTTCCTAGGGGTCGCCGCAGTCTGCCCCGCCGCAGTCTGCCCCGACACTAATGTTCCGTGATTATCGCCGGCTCTAATACGGTCCCATTAGTGTCATGCGGGGCAGCTGATGTAGATAGCGCAGGTGTAGTTACCTACCACCTACCTTGGTTGTTTTCTCTTTTGGCGGAAACACGGTCTCAACTTCCCCTCCTCGCTCGCCCAGGTGTCTGTGTCTGCCGATTCCTTCTTGCGTAGCTGAAAGACGCCAAAGGACCGCCAAAAGGATGTAGGCGGACAGCCGGACGTGTTACAATGTGGGGCCATCGCGGACAGCCGTCCATGTCTGCAGGTGAGGCTATCGCGGACAGCCACGCACGTCTGCAGGTGAGACTATCGCGGACAGCCGTGCATGTCGGCATGTGAGGCTATCGTGGACAGCCTGACGTGTTACAATGTGGGGCCATCGCGGACAGCCGTCCATGTCTGCAGGTGAGGCTATCGCGGACAGCCGAGCACGTCTGCAGGTGAGACTATCGCGGACAGCCGCGCATGTCGGCATGTGATGCTATCGCGGACAGCCGTGCCTTTTTTTTAGGTGAGGCTATCGCGGACAGCCGTGCACGTCTGCAGGTGAGACTATCGCGGACAGCTGTGCATGTGTGCAGGTGAGGCTATCGCGGACAGCCGTGTTTTTTTTTTTTAGCCTCGCTATTGCGGACAGCCGTGCATGTCTGGAGGCGAGGTCTCGGACAGCCTTGCATGTATGTAGGTAGGGCTATCGCGGACAGCCTGACGTGTCACAATGTGAGGCCATCGCGGACAGCCGGCCATGTCTGCAGGTGAGGCTATCGCGGACAACCGTGCCTTTTTTTTAGGTGAGGCTATCGCGGACAGCCTGACGTGTCACAATGTGGGGCCAACGCGGACAGCCGTCCATGTCTGCAGGTGAGGCTATCGCGGACAGCCGTGCATGTCTGCAGGTGAGGCTATCGCGGACAGCCTTGCCTGTTTGTAGGTGAGGCTATCGCGGACAGCCTGACGGGTTACAATGTGGGGCCATCGCGGACAGCCGTCCATGTCTGCAGGTGAGGCCATCGCGGACAGCCGTGCATGCCTGCAGGTGAGGCTATCGCGGACAGCCGCGCCTTTTTGTAGGTGAGGCTATCGCGGACAGCCTGACGTTACAATGTGGGGCCATCGCGGACAGACGTCCATGTCTGCAGGTGAGACCATCGCGGACAGCCGTGCATGTCTGCAGGTGAGGCTATCGCGGACAGCCGTGCCTTTTTGTAGGTGAGGCTATCGCGGACAGCCTGACGTGTTACAATGTGGGGCCATCGCGGACAGCCGTTCATGTCTGCAGGTGAGACTATCGCGGACAGCCGTGCATGTCGGTATGTGAGGCTATCGCGGACAGCCGTGCACGTCTGCAGATGAGGCTATCGCGGACATCCGTGCCTTTTTAGGTGAGGCTATCGCGGACAGCCTGACGTGTGACAATGTGGGGCCATCGCGGACAGCCGTCCATGTCTGCAGGTGAGGCTATCGCGGACAGCTACGCACGTCTGCAGGTGAGACTATCGCGGACAGCCGTGCATGTCGGTATGTGAGGCTATCGCGGACAGCCTGATGTGTTACAATGTGGGGCCATCGCGGACAGCCGTCCATGTCTGCAGGTGAGGCTATCGCGGACAGCCGCACACGTCTGCAGGTGAGACTATCGCGGACAGCCGTGCATGTCGGCATGTGAGGCTATCGCGGACAGCCGTGCCTTTTTGTAGGTGAGGCTATCGCGGACAGCCGTGCCTGTCTGTAGGTGGGGCTATCGCGGACAGCCGTGCATGTGTGTAGATGCAGCTATCACAAACAGCCCTTGATGTCTGTAGGGGAGTCTAAGTGGACAGGTGAGGGGATGGGACAGGGCCACTACTGCAAACAGTCGCCGCCGGAGGCGGTGTCTGCCGACCCTTATTATTTCTCAGCCTTGGCGCCGGGTCGGAAATGCATCTTTGCGTCACAGTCTGGCGCTGCCAACTGGTGTCAGGTAGGTGCGCGTTCCGTGTAGGTATACGGTCGGTGGACAGGACAGGCCCATGGCAGCAATGCAGCATAGCAGCAGGCATACGTGCATCCACAGAGTGGCACATTGCCAGCAGTGACCTGACCCCCAATCGGTCCGCTGCAGACCGGTGCAAGGCAACACCCCCGATCAACGGCAGTCCGACCGCCGCCCACAGGCCCGTCACGACCTTGTCAAGGGCAGCTGACGTCACGCCGGATGAGTCACCCGGCCGCCCCCCGGTGCGGAGGACGGTCAAGTGTCACACGCCCGCGCCTGCGCCGCTGGCAACCACGTGACCATCAGTAGCTATCGTTGCTGCCGCCGCCCGCGGCGCTACCAGCGTTGGAAGGGCCACCTAGAGCTGACGTCATGATCACGCAATGGCTGGTCGGACCCGCCAAGATGGCGTCAGGGCGACAGGGCATTGGGCGTAAGCCATGGACATCAATACTGATGCCAGGCAAGCAAAGAATATATAGGGCTAAAAATGCATGGCAGGCTAAGAACGTCAATGACTGGGGCCAGGCAAGCAATGACATGGGTGGAAAGAACCATTGTAGGTACGGAAGAGGAGGTCATCCTGGTTGGCCGGGCACAAGATAAATGTACAGAAAGTCACAGGTTCATACACTGAGCAAATCACACCGGAGTGAGCTGCTCCCCAGGCACATTGCAGGTGGTGAGACACCTGATTGCAGTCAGTGTAGGGCTCGTTATGGTCAGTAATGTGGCGCACGGCTCCCGGCCTCGGCTGGGGGGGGGGCGATGGGGGCAAACTCTTATCATGTATGCTATATTGAATCGCCGTTAGCGATCACATGAGTGAGTAAGGTGCAAGTGGCAATCACCACCGGCGTGTTATGGGACGCGGCGAGGAACGGGCGTGACAAAATGGCGCCCGGCGCCGGGGGGGGGGGTAATCTCCCCATGCACGCGGTGAAAGCCGTCGACAGACCTAGCTAGGTAGCAGGGAATGTCCAGTAACATACCTGCAGTTTTCCCCGGCGAGGGGCCATCGCGACCACAGTAGGATCCTAGTTTTACTCTCGCTGATGCTAGTTGGTGTGGAACCCATTCGGCGTAGGAAGACTGTGGTGGTGATGTTTGCCAGCGTTGCCTTTCTTTCACGGATTTTGTTTTCTTGTTGGATTTTGCTGCTCACGTATCGATTCACACATACATCACTCGCACTCAAGACTGAACAGTGAACATTCAACTCGACTAATGTGCCCCGCGCCCTTGTCGACGGCTCGCCGGCGGGCACCCGACTCCGTCTCCCGGCCGGCCCGGGCGCGGCGCCGCGGCGCGGCCGTCCCGGTTACCTGACCCGGCCGGCCAAAGGTCGGACCGGCTCCGTCCGCCGCTGCCAGCCCGCGGCGGGCCCGGGGAGGGGTACTATACTACATTCTTCCATTGTCGTGGTAACATGCTTGGTAAGGGCAAACATTGGCATTATTTCTTTCCCATTAATATTAAAGTATTGCCTGATTATCTCGTCTAGTGCTGCCATCTGTCGAATGTTGTTCTCCCTTGTTGTTCTTCCTAGGGGTCGCCGCAGTCTGCCCCGCCGCAGTCTGCCCCGACACTAATGTTCCGTGATTATCGCCGGCTCTAATACGGTCCCATTTGCGTTGCTGGGTAGCTAAAAGTTTTGGAGCCCGAATTAACGTAACCTGATGACCTAACCTTGAGTGACCTAAGTCTGAAAGTTACGCAGCATGTGTGAAAAAGATGTACGAACAGGTGTGCCAAAAACGGCGGCGTTACACATCACCGTTTTCGAGATATTTACATAAATCCACAAGGGTGTCCAAGCATCCCCACCGTCCGGCGCGGACAATTTTTTGCACGTGCAGAGCGCACCTTCGGGGTCCACCAGTAGATGGATATGCTCAATAACTATGCGGGAATGCATTCTGGATGGCCTGTGTAAATTTGGCACTTTGAGCTTGCTAGCGCTACCCGCTCTGCCATATATGTGACACAGAGTGCAACGTCAAAAGGTTTGCACGTGCACAGCACGTGCATGGTGTACCCCAGCACATCTATTTGTACAGCGCCTTGAAGCGCTCGTCCAGTCGTGTCAGTGTGCCAAATTTGGTGTGCCTCGGTCAAGGTTTTCCGCAATCGGAGGATGCCTCCTCAAAACATGTTTTTCACCCCTGGCGCGTGCATTCCGCACCCCCTGCTGCCGAGCATACCATATGTTAATGGTCGAACACCGGGACATGTGACCTGTGCATTTGGCACCTGTGCCGCCCACCGTTTAATTTGGAGCGTCGCTTAAAGGTTTTTGCCCTTCCTGACTTTCTCGGCACGTGGCACGCGCCACGTGACACCGAATGACCTGTGACATGCATCATCACCTGCCTCAAAGCATTACCCGTCGAACGGTACCACCTGCATCTCGATCCGATCATCCGTTTAGACGCAATTCCAATTGTATTAGCTCGATGACCTTTCACAGCATGGTTTTTTGGCAACGTAAAATGGCGCCTTGTCGGCTTCACTATCTTCCATAGGAGGTCCATTGGGATCGTCAGTCCAGTTTATTTATACGTCCGTGCCTGCGGGTCAGATAATTTATCTCTGGCGTATTGGAAGTGAGTGCGTCTAGCGGCTGGTAGGGACAATTATGACACAGTGCTTGCGCGCTTTATACAAACTGAATTATCGCAAGGCTACTAAATCAAATTGTATTTGCTCATTGGTATCTTCGGTCTTTGTTATTGTTTGGGCTGGCTGGCTGCCGACAGAGGTGTGCGTTTGTTATTTATTTTTGTTTTCGGCAGGAAGAGACATCTCATAATTTCGAAGATATTACTTTTTTGCTGTTGACACGCTCAGAAGATTGATTGAAAATGTGACGAGATGAAAATATTCAAAGATAATGAAGTGAAAGTAGCAAGAGGTCAAGGTTGATGTCGCAAGTAGGTATAAATCGAAATAGATAGGTATGGAAGTGCATTTATATAAATCATATCGCCAGTGAATGAATACCAACTGAGTTTATTGGTGGTTTATTGGTTTCCCAAATCCCAGATGAATCATTGTAGACCGTGTTTGATTGAACCAGAATCAGAATGCAAACTTCATGCTGGATTTACCATGTTCTAATTTATAGTTATGTTCACATAATAATACAGTATATGTAACTAGTTCATCTTCAGTATTAAATCGTATTGATATTTGCAAGCTGCAACCATGTGTTTTGTCAGATTAATCGGAAATTAAAGTTTGACTTGCATGCTGGGTGGCGAGCTTTGGGTACCAAGTTTGATGTTGTGCCCATGCTCATAATGATAACTTATTTCTATATTTAGTTAATAAAACATCATCTAAAATGGAAGTGTAATATTATTATTCAATATCAATATTTAATGTCAATATTCTAGGATTAAAGCAAAAACATAGTGACCTACCTGCTGTTTGTGAGATGTACCTAATTGAATATCAATATGAAGGGGCTAGCTTGTATTTCCTGGTCCAATGTCTGCTGTGGAAGGACCTGCTTCAATCAATGATAGTGCTTACTTACCTGTCATGCATTGAAAATGGTGCAGTGTTTCAATACATCTGTGAGAGCTGAAAGTTGTCTGTGAGAATGTGTCAGGGTGGATCAGAGTTTGTGCATTGCAACCAGAATGGGAATTGAGACTCTGGAAGACCATTATCAGCACTAGTGAATTCTAACACTGAACACTCCTTCCAGGCTCCAAAACTTGTTTGTCATAATCTTTGTTATATTTATGCCAAAACCAATGAATGAATTTCAGTTTTACATGAGGTGTGTGCAGCTTCCAGACAGTAGGAAATGCATTTCAAAATGAGCTATGGTTAACTTCATTCAGACCCCATTACACTTCAATAACATATCATGAGTCATGAAGAGAAGAGAAAGCAACATTATTCATTATTACGAAATATGAATGCTTTTATTCATCTTGCCAGGGTCCAAGCATGCACATATTTACTATCAATGCACATGACAGATGTCCGTCAAGACAGCCCATATTCAGCCCAGATTCAGTCCGGATTCAGCCCAGATTCGGGACACCTCCGATCAAGCTGAAACTCGCACACAATGTAGGCCATGACATGCCCAATCCACAGTCCAAGTCATCCGGTGGCACTCCCAACCGTTTGACCTACAGAGGTCAGCAAAGGTCACGTGGCCCAAATTTGCACAGCAGATTGTGGCCGACCCAGTAGAGCTAGAGCGCCAAAAATGGCTCCAATCGACTCGCCACCATCTAATCTTACTTTCCCAGCTCTCATTTGACCTCTCAAGGTCATGCGATGACCTAAGGTCATTTGTGGGCTATGTGGAAAATACGCTTGCACAACAGTTTTCGAGTAGAGGGATTGACCGAATTCCAAATCAACGCACATCATCGGGTAGCCCATAGGCCGTAGTAACTTTCCTAAAAAACCGCTTTTCGATATTTAACCCCGTTTGACCTCGGCAGGTCAAAATGTACAAATAAACGACACCCCATACGTCGCAGCCCGGATTCAGCCCAGATTCGGGACTTCTCCGATCAAGCTGAAAATCGCACACGATGTAGGTGCTGACATGTCCAATCCACAGTCCGAGCCATTCGGTGGCACTCCCAGCCGTTTGACCTACAGAGGTCAGCAAAGGGCACGTGGCCCAAATTTGCACAGCAGCTTGTGGCCCACCCAGTAGAGCTAGAGCGCTAAAAAAGACACCAATCGACTCGCCAGCATCTAATCTTATTTTCCCAACACTCATTTGACCTCTCAAGGTCATGCGATGACCTTAGGTCATTTGTGGGCTATGTCGAAAATACACTTGCACAGCAGTTTTCGAGTAGAGGGATTGACCGAATTCCAAATCAAAGCACATCATCGGGGTAGCCCATAGGCCGTAGTAACTTTCCTTAAAAGTTTTCGAGTAGAGGGTTTTTAAGAAATGTTACCACGGCCTATGGGCTACCCGATGATGTACTTTGATTTGGAATTCGGTCAATCCCTTTACTCGAAAACTGCTCTGCAAGTGTATTTTCGACATAGCCCACAAATGACCTTAGGTCATTGCATGACCTTGAGAGGTCAAATGAGTGTTGGGAAAGTAAGATTAGATGCTGGCGAGTCGATTGGTGCCATTTTTAGCTCTCTAACTCTACTGGGTGGGCCACAATCTGCTGTGCAAATTTGGGCCACGTGACCTTTGCTGACCTCTGTACAGGCACGTACCCAGGATTTCGCCCAGGAGGGGGCCACCTGCTTTCGAAGGGGCCCCCCAGGTCACCCGGGGGCCCCCGGGAGTCATGCAAACCTTTCGATGGTGGGGGGGGGGAGGGGGCATAGTGGGTCCGGTCTCTCCTGCAGACGTAGGTGAGAAAACGCCACGTGTGTGGGAAAACGCAATTCAGTTCTTTACAACCTAATGTAGCATTTGGTTGTGATTTCTTGCGTTCAACTTCATCAAAAGTCAATTAACCCGCGCCCGGCTGGGGGTCCTGGATTTCCACGCCCTGCTGGGGGGGGGGGGTGTTTGAACACCCCCCTTGTAACTCGGCTCCTGGGCCACGTAGCGATACGCGGAAGGCGGCGTTCGAAAGAGCGTAAAAAATAATGACGAAATCACTTCGGTCAATTTTTTGGTCAGGTCAAAGGTGAGGTCACCAGAGGTCATTGAAGGCAAAATTTCGCCGATTTCCAGGTCGAATGTCGAAAATTTCCAAGAAGCCAACGCATAACTCGGGAACCAATAGAGCTACGGCGCCACGGAAAAGTGCATTCGATAGCCCTATTAACGCCCTTTCTGAGTAATCCTCTCAGATTTGACCTAACGTCAACGGTTTTGCCTGCAGGGGGCAAAAACTGCAAAAATAGCCGATTTATTCGGAAACAGTTTTTCTGCAATAACTTTTGACCCAAGCCTTGTACGAGCTTACTTTCACCGGCATCGTGTTCCTGTCGTCAAGACGCATCGAATGAACTATAACTTGACCTTGAAAGGTCAACTTGAAAATTTGACCTCAGGTCAAGGTCATGACCTGACCGGAAAGGGTCATGTTGCATATCAGTCGATCCGTATCGTCGAGCTGAACACATATAAGGCATTTTCATCGCTCTAGCATGCCTCTATCAAAAGTTGTTTGCGAAAAACTATTAGATACCATTCGTGACCTAAGATGACCTCAGGGCACAAACAAGGGTCACGGACACCATTTTCATGTTCAGTGTGTCTAAACCACTTGTAATTCGGTGTTTGGGAGTGTTTATAATGTCTTTCGTCCAAAAGAGGCGCATTTCAATTTTCTCCCAATGACTTATAATGGGGAGGTCGCAAAATTGACCTGACCTTAGGTCATCGATATCAAAATTCTGAGATAAACATTTTGTACATGCTATTGCTCTTAGCAATCGCTGAAAGTTTCAAAGCGATCGGTCACTCGGTGTAGCTATGACAGACATTGAAACTTTTTATGAGGTGAGGTCACTTCAAGTGACCTGGTGACCTGACCTTGAATGACCTTGGTCTGAAATTTTCACAACATGTGTAGAATTGAGGTATGATAAGGTGTACCTAAAACGGCGGCGCTCCGCGCCGCCGTTTTTGAGATATTCGCGAAAAACCACAAGGGGGCTGTTCAAACACCCCCCCAGCAGGGCGCGGGTAAAAACGGTCTCTGTAACGGTCTCTGTTCTCAGCCTTGGGAAAATGTGGAAAATTGGAAAGTAAAAATATTTTTGCTTGAGGAGTGTGCATGAAACGCACAGCATTTTATGAGTGAGCGCCTCAATTACCGAACATCCTCCAAATTCCAATTCCGGATAATAGGTATATAATATAATAGTGTGGAATAAATGTCTCGTGATCGGAATTCCACTATCTGGCAACTAGCCCTATGTAAACGCGGCTATTATATGTATGTTTCATTAGGAATCGAGCGCAATTGTACTTTTAGCCAGAAAATAAATGCTTGGGTAATTCTGGGACAGCCTGTATTAATTGGAGGAATAGGACTTAGGAGGAAATGCGATTGCAAATCGACCCACATCCCTGTGTTAGCTAATGACGCCTTGGGCCAAGGTTGGGGGATATTTAGTTTAGCCTCTTTGTTTTTCTGTGATATCTCCGGCACCGTGAAAAATATTGGCTCCTTCAGATGAGTGCCTACTCCAGTCTCTACTTATATCCAGTAGCCAGTAGCCACTCAGATGATTTGGGATCAATCAGGTGATAAGCGTTCTTTCAGACGACCAGGGGCCCCAGGCGACCAGGGGAGCCCGGACGACCAAGCCCCCTAGGCGACCAGGGGGCCCGGGAGACCAGGGGCCCCCAGTCGACCAGGCGCTCCCAGGCGACCAGGTCCCCCAGATGACTAGGGGCCCCAGGCGACCAGGGCCCTCCAGGCGACCAAGGGCCAATGCGATCAGGCCCCCAAAGCGATCAGGGGCCCCCAGGCGACCAGGGGCCCCATGCGACCAGGGGGCCCATGCGACCAGGCCCCCGGCTACCAGGGGCCCTCTAGGTGACCAGCGGCCCTCAGGCGATCAGGGGCCCCCAGGCGACCAGGGGATCCCAGGCGACCAGGGGCCCAAGGCGACCAGGGTCCCCCAGGCGACTAGGGGCGACCGGGGGCCCCAGGCAACCAGGGGCCCTCATTCGACCAGGCCCCCGGCTACCAGGGGCCCCCTGGGCGACTAGGGACCCCCAGGCGATCAGGGGCCTCATCCGACCAGAGGCCCTCATGCGACTAGGGCCCCTAGGCGACTAGGGGCCACAGACTACCAGGGGCCCATACGACCAGGCCCCCGGCTATCAGGGCCCCCTAGGCGACTAGGGCCCCCAGTCGATCAGGGGCCCCATGAGACCAGGCCCCCGGCTACCAGAGGCCCCCTAGGCGACCAGGGGCCCAGGAAACTGGGGGCCCTTGGATGACTGCAGGGGCCCCTCGGGTAACCAGGGCACATAAATGAAACTTTTATATCAATTTTTCTCCCGAGTAAAAGACGTTTTATCCAGTGTTAAAAAAATATCCTGGCGCCTGAGGGGCCCCCTGAGCGCCTTCGGCGCTCAGGGGGGCCATGGCCCCCGTGCCCCCCCCCCTTGGGTACGTCACTGCCTCTGTAGGTCAAACGGCTGGGAGTGCCACCGAATGACTCGGGCTGTGGATTGGGCATGGCATGGACTACATTGTGTGCGAGTTTCAGCTTGATCGGAGGTGTCCCGAATCTGGGCTGAATCCGGGCTGCGACGTATTGAGTGTCGTTTATTTGCACATTTTGATCTGCCGAGGTCAAACGGGGTCACATATCGAGAAGCGGTTTTTAAGGAAAGTTACTACAGCTTATGGGCTACCCGATGATGTGCTTTGATTTGGAATTCGGTCAATCCCTCTACTCGAAAACTGCTGTGCAAGTGTATTTTCGACATAGCCCACAAATGACCTTAGGTCATCGCATGACCTTGAGAGGTCAAATGAGTGTTTGGAAAGTAAGATTAGATGCTGGCGAGTCGATTGGTGCCATTTTTAGCGCTCTAGCTCTACTGGGTGGGCCACAATCTGCTGTGAAAATTTGGGGCACGTGACCTTTGCTGACCTCTGTAGGTCAAACGGCTAGGAGTGCCACCGAATGACTTAGACTGTGGATTAAGCATTTCATTGCCTGCATTGTGTGCAAGTTTCAGCTTGATCGGAGGTGTCCCGAATCTGGGCTGAATCCGGGCTGCGACGTATTGAGTGTCGTTTATTTGCACATTTTGACCTGCCGAGGTCAAACGGGGTCACATATCGAGAAGCGGTTTTTAAGGAAAGTTACTACGGCCTATGGGCTACCCAATGATGTGCTTTGATTTGGAATTCGGTCAATCCCTCTACTCGAAAACTGCTGTGCAAGTGTATTTTCGACATAGCCCACAAATGACCTTAAGTCATCGCATGACCTTGAGAGGTGAAATGAGTGTTGGGAAAGTAAGATTAGATGCTGGCGAGTCGATTGGTGCCATTTTTAGCGCTCTAGCTTTACTGGGTGGGCCACAATCTGCTGTGCAAATTTGGGCCACGTGACCTTTGCTGACCTCTGTAGGTCAAACGGCTAGGAGTGCCACCGAACGACTTGTACTGTGGATTGGGCATGTCATGGTCTACATTGTGTGCGAGTTTCAGCTTGATCGGAGGTGTCCCGAATCTGGGCTGAATCCGGGCTGCCACGTAATGAGTGTCATTTATTTGCACATTTTGACCTGCCGAGGTCAAACGGGGTCACATATCGAGAAGCGGTTTTGAGGGAAAGTTACTACGGGCTATGGGCTACCCGATGATGTGCTTTGATTTGGAATTCGGTCAATCCCTCTACTCGAAAACTGCTGTGCAAGTGTATTTTCGACATAGCCCACAAATGACCTTTGGTCATCGCATGACCTTGAGAGGTCAAATGAGTGTTGGGAAAGTAAGAATGGATGCTGGCGAGTCGATTGGTGCTATTTTTAGCGCTCTAGCTCTACTGGGTGGGCCACAATCTGCTGTGCAAATTTGGGCGACGTGACCTTTGCTGACCTCTGTAGGTCAAACGGCTAAGAGTGCCATCAAATGACTTAGACTGTAGATTGGGCATGTCATGGCCTACATTGTGTGCGAGTTTCAGCTTGATCGAAGGTGTCCCGAATCTGGGCTGAATCCGGGCTGCGACGTATTGAGTGTCGTTTATTTGCACATTTTGACCTGCCGAGGTCAAACAGGGTCACATATCGAGAAGCGGTTTTTAAGGAAAGTTACTACGGCCTATGCGCTACCCGATGATGTGCTTTGATTTGGAATTCGGTCAAACCCTCTACTCGAAAACTGCTGTGCAAGTGTATTTTCGACATAGCCCACAAATGACCTTAGGTCATCGTATGACCTTGAGAGGTCAAATGAGTGTTTGGAAAGTAATATTAGATGCT
This sequence comes from Amphibalanus amphitrite, assembly GCF_019059575.1. Taxonomy (NCBI): domain Eukaryota; kingdom Metazoa; phylum Arthropoda; class Thecostraca; order Balanomorpha; family Balanidae; genus Amphibalanus; species Amphibalanus amphitrite. The sequence continues at coordinate 730,981 of NW_024881605.1, read as the reverse complement.
GGCGAGTCGATTGGTGCCATTTTTAGCGCTCTAGCTCTACTGGGTGGGCCACAATCTGCTGTGCAAATTTGGGCCACGTGACCTTTGCTGACCTCTGTAGGTCAAACGGCTAGGAGTGCCATCAAAATGACTTGGACTGTGGATTGGAAATGTCATGGCCTACATTGTGTGCGAGTTTCAGCTTGATCAGAGGTGTCCCGAATCTGGGCTGAATCCGGGCTGTGACGTATTGAGTGTCGTTAATTTGCACATTTTGACCTCCCGAGGTCAAACGGGGTCACATATCGAGAAGCGGTTTTAAGGAAAGCTACTACGACTTATGGGCTACCCGATGATGTGCTTTGATTTGGAATTCGGTCAATCCCTCTACTCGAAAACTGCTGTGCAAGTGTATTTTCGACATAGCCCACAAATGACCTTAGGTCATCGCATGACCTTGAGATGTCAAATGAGTGTAGGGAAAGTAAGATTAGATAGCGGCGAGTTGATTGGTGCCATTTTTAGCGCTCTAGCTCTACTGAGTGGGCCACAATCTGCTGTGCAATATTGGGCCACGTGACATTTGCTGACCTCTGTAGGTCAAACGGCTAGGAGTGCCACCAAATTACTTGGACTGTGGATTGGTTAGGTCATTGCCTACATTGTGTGCGAGTTTCAGCTTGATCAGAGATGTCCCGAATCTGGGCTGAATCCGGGCTGCGACGTATTGAGTGTCGTTTATTCGCACATTATGACCTGCCGAGGTCAAACGGGGTCACATATCAAAAAGCGGTTTTTAAGGAAAGTTACTACGGTCTATGGGCTACCCGATGATGTGCTTTGATTTGGAATTCGGTCAATCCCTCTACTCGAAAACTGCTGTGCAAGTGTATTTTCGACATAGCCCACAAATGACCTTAGGTCATCGCATGACCTTGAGAGGTCAAATGAGTGTTTGGAAAGTAAGATTAGATGCTGGCGAGTCGATTGGTGCTATTTTTAGCGCTCTAGCTCTACTGGGTGAGCCACAATCTGCTGTGCAAATTTGGGCCACGTGACCTTTGCTGACCTCTGTAGGTCAAACGGCTAGGAGTGCCACCGAATGACTTGGACTGTGGATTGGACATGTCATGGCCTACATTTTGTGCGAGTTTCAGCTTGATCAGAGGTGTCCCGAATCTGGGCTGAATCCGGGCTGCGACGTATTGAGTGTCGTTTATTTGCATATTTTGACCTGCCGAGGTCAAACGGGGTCACATATCGAAAAGCGGTTTTTAAGGAAAGTTACTACGGCTTATGGGCTACTTGATGATGTGCTTTGATTTGGAATTTGGTCAATCCATCTACTCGAAAACTGCTGTGCAAGTGTATTTTCGACATAGCTCACAAATGACCTTAGGTCATCGCATGACCTTGAGAGGTCAAATGAGTGTTGGGAAAGTAAGAATAGGATACCCTATCGCTGATTAGTGCGCATTCCACTCGTTCGCTACATCATTGCTTACGAACCTCATCTTTTGGCTGTTAAAGGCCGTACGTTCCCGTCGCGTGTGCTCATCCTCCTTGCGGGCGTCTTACCATAACCGCCGCCCGCAGCAAACACGCTAAGGGAAAATGACGACAGGAGAGGTAGGATTTAGGTCAAAAGGGGGGAAGCTGGGGATTGCGGGCGGGGAAATGATGACCATTTTCACTCTACGTCCGTCACCATGGCCGTCGCTGCTCACACTGGTCAGCCCCCTCCCGTCACCGTCTCCCGCGCCCGTCCCTCGTAAACATCGTTCACTCGCTATCCCTACGCACACACCGCCCTCCCCTCTTCCCGCCCCCTCCCATCCCCACTGCGCCCAAACTGACCGTGTCCCCCCTCACACCTGCATACAGTGCCACTTATCTCCGTCTCACGTGTCGCCCTGTAGCTATCTCGTGTCGCGCCACTAATCCCACAATAGGATACCCTATCGCTGATTAGTGCGCATTCCACTCGTTCGCTCCATCATTGCTTACGAACCTCATCTTTTGGCTGTTAAAGGCCGTACGTTCCCGTCGCGTGTGCTCATCCTCCTTGCGGGCGTCTTACCATAACCGCCAAACACGCCAACGGGACATAATGGAATGTTTATCTGGAATGTATATGCTAGACAGAAGTCAACATGTACGATCACACATCCAACAGTAACAAACATGCACGCGGTATGCGATGCCCGGCAGTTATAACCGAAACCCTGTCAGTACGTGGGCGCTGCCCACCGGGTCGCGCAAGTACGCCGCCATGCTCTCCGGCAGCACGGCCGGGAGGGTCGCGGCGTGGGGCCGTAGCCGCCGGAACCGCGCCTCGTCATTTCGGCTCAGGGCATCTGCCGCGCCGTTCTCCTTGGTTGGAATGTACGCTATCTCTAAAATGAAACCCCGGAGCGCCGTCCAAAAAAGCAGCTGTCGCAGCAGCGCCATGATAGTCGGACTGCCCGACCAGCCCCTCCCCCAAACTCCTACAACCCCCATGTTGTCTGACCATACTCGTACTCGTCGGCCAGTCCAGCAGTGGCCCCAGAGTAGGCACGCACCTACAACAGGGAGAAGCTCCAGCCAAGTCATGGACGGTGCTGTCGCGTCCTTGATTTCCGCCGGCCACTCCATCGCCCACCACTCGCGGCCGAACCACGCCCCCATGGCCCAACGAGAGCTATCTGTGCACAGAGTGATGCCGGGGGCCGTTTCCGTGACCGGCGGAACCAACGGGAAGGTGCCGTTCCACAGGGGCAAAAAAGTCGCCCACCACTGCATGTCCGCACGCACCGCCGCAGTAATCCGCACCCTCCTATGCAGGCCACTCACGGAGTGAGCCGCGTCCAGCAAACGCCGGGTGAACGCGCGTCCCGGCGGCACACACTTGCTGGCGTGCACCAGGCGCCCGACCAGAGAGAGCAGGTCCCTCTGCGTGCACTTTTTCCGTCCGGTCATTGACCCCAAAGTTTCGCGCAAGTCGGCCAACTTCTGATCAGGTAACGCCACTGACATTGTCGTAGTGTCCAACACAACACCCAAAAGCTCGAGTCGCGTAGAAGGAGGGAAACATTTGCCCGCGGCCAGGGGAACACCCACTTCCGCACATATCGCTTTTAGTCTGTCGTACACGACTGCTGCGCTATCTGTGCGGGGAGGGCCCACACCGAAAAAATCATCCAAATAATGCCGAACAAACACCCCCGCTGTGCCACCTTGAAACAGCGCTTGTAAACAATCAGCAAAATCGTTAAAAATCCTCGGACTACTGCGACCACCGAATGGCAGACAAACCTGATAGTAAAACTGTCCCAACCAGCAGAAACCTAAAAGGTGCCACTGGTCGGGCCGAACCGGTATGAGTTTGAAAGCATTCTGCACGTCTGCTTTAAAGAGAAGCGCCCCAGCGCCGCCCACCGCATAAATCAACTGTATGGCCTCATCAATTGAAGTGTACAACACTCGGAACTGGTCAGGGTCTATGCCATCATTCACTGCACCACCAGCTGGCTGGGACAAGTCCAGTATAAGTCTGACGTCCCCGTTAGGTTTATCTCTGGCACTGAGAGCGTTTATCACCAACCCGGGCAGCGGCGGAAGGTCAAAAGGCCCCTTGGTATGACCGGCCTTCACTTCCTTATCAATGGCCTTGGACACACCGTCTACGCGCAGCATGGCGGACCTGTTATTGTCCACTCGATGTCCGCCCCCGGCACCACGGAAACCGATATCGGCCCCTTCGCGAAACCGCCGCACCACTAACTCTTTGTCCTCCAGGCTAATAGAGTCACAATCGGCGAGCAAACACTCGAGTCTATTTACACGAACGCCGGTGTCAGCCGGACCCGTCTCCGCACCTGCTTGTCTCGCATCACTGCGTGCCGGCTCAGCGGGGTCCCAGTCCCCGGGCCGCCGGGCCTCCACTGTACCGCGCCCCGCCGGCTGCGACTCCGCCGACCCACCGGGCTCCACGGCCGCGACCGGCCGCCGCCAGTCCGTGGAATTGTGTGGCATGTTCTGATGAATGGCACCAGCGGCACGGTAGGTGATAGCGGCCGTTCTTGCCAGAAGCAGGCATTGTGTCGGGCGTGCAGAAAGCACAATTAGTCTTGCTGCGGGCGACTGCCACCCTCACCCGTCGTGAGTCGGCCAGTGCCGACCGCCGCGGGTGTGACAAACTGATCCAGGTCCAGCGCCGTCAGATAGTCGCCCGGCCGCCGCGCCATAGCTTGGCGTGCCCGACTATCCATCGCCTGCACCTCCCGCAGGCTCCGCCCCACACAGCGGCTGAGAAGCCAGGCCAGGTAACTTGTGACCTGCAATCCACACTGCGGGAAGTGAAACGTCGTGTGTGTCAGCAGGGCAGCCACGCGGCTCACGTACTCCAATACGGTGCCCGGAGTCCCCTCCGCGGCGTTTGCGGCGTCGGCGACCGAGACGAAACGCCGTCTGTTGCGCAGTCTCCGCTCCGCCCGAGCCGTGACGGACGGCAGGCGCAGGTCCGCGGGTGCTGCAGCGACCTGAGAACGGACCGGGGCCGCCCAAAGCTCCTGCCGCCTGTCAACCCCGTCGTCTTCCTCTGATGACGAATCAGGTGAGGAGGATCGGTCCCGGCGGCGCCCTCGCCGCGGCGTACTCTCACCGCTGCTGGATCGGCGCCGCCGCCGCCTGTTGTGGGTGATGGTCCGCTTGTGACCCGATGTCGGCGCCGGAGGCCTCCTGTCGCCGCCTGTCGGGGTCATGCGATCCTGCTCCAGCCGGCTGAGTCTCTGGCCGAACGCAGGCATCGCCACCGGCTCGCCCCAGCCAGGAGCCGCCATGCCTCCGGAGAGATGCCACGGCTCGGGCCCGTCCGGCGCGCGTCCAACCGGCGCGCGTCCAACCGGCGCGCGTCCAACCGGCGCGCGTCCAACCGGCGCGCGTCCAACCGGCGCGCGTCCAACCGGCGCGCGTCCAACCGGCGCGTGTCCAACCGGCGCGTGCCCAGCCGGCGCGTGTCCAGCCGGCGCGTGTCCAGCCGGCGCGCGGTCGCCCGGCGGTGGCCCGCCCGGCCCGTGGGTGGTCTGGTGCGGTGGTGCCTGACCCGCCCCGCCAGTCCGGTCGACGAGCCTCGGTGGAGCGCCAGCCGTCATCTGTGGCGCGCCAAATGGTGGTTGGTAGCTCCTGTCGGCTCCAACTCCTCCTGGGACTGGGACCCATTGGCTACCGGTCTGCAGTGCCGCCACGTGGTGGCCCGACCCGTACTGCCCGGCGGCGGGCCCTGGTCCCGGCGGTCCCCAGCCCGCCGGGTCGTGGGGCCACCAGGCGCTGCCAGCCGTCTGGTGTAGAGCAGCTGCCGGTGGGGCCCAGCTGCTCGGTGCCCTGTTGTTACCGGCCACAGGCGGTCCGTGTGAGTGCGCCGGCGCCGCGCTTCCCGCCTGGACGCCGTCGAGCTCAGCGCGTAGACGTGCGTCGATGCGAGCTTGCTCGTCGCTGGCCCCGCTGAGAGGTCGAATGTCTGTGTGAACAAAAAGCACAATCGTCAGCGAACCGTCGTCTCGTGTCCCTGGGACTTGCCACTTGCCCTACACCGCTCGGCGGGTCGATTTTGCCAATTAACACCTCGCGACGGCCAGTAGCGCCGCCGTCACAGTGTGCCGCTGTCCCCGCACGTAGCCCTCGTAGGCTCCGCTACGCCAGCGTCCGAGCCGCTGCAGCACGTCGTCCCCGACGCCCGCTGCCGCCGCGGTGGTAACCAGGCCTATGCGCAGTGAGTGCGATGAGAAACCAGGTCCCAGGGCTTGTCGAAGCAGACTGTTAAGCCGCCGCCGTGTGAGTGGCGCCCCCGACTCCAGCCGGAACAGAGCAGAGCTAGCCGACCTTGTCCCGTCATGAGCCTGACAAAAATACCACAAGGCTCTCACCGGACAAGTAGATGTGTCGGTGGCCGGCAAGTCGATGTACACCGCGGGACCATGCTGCCGGTTCTTCTGAATACCGACACGGATACGGCACCCGGTCGCGGTAAACAGCACGTCCTCCCGGCGCGCACCACGCCCCAGGCCGGTGACCAGGTATTCACTGCTGCGCAGGCCACCATAAAACCCCAGCGTGCACGCCGCCCACACGCATCGCTGGTCCCATGGAGACGCCAGTGTCGCCGCCAGCCGTATTTTCAACCGGCGTAAACGTTGTACGGTGAGCGCATGACGCGCACGCACGGCCGGCTGTGCGCCTCGCGGCTCAAAGCCCCTTAATGCCGCTGTGACGTAAGGCGGCAGGGCATCGGCTATCGGCCAGCCAGATTGAAGGTGCAGGCGTCGGACCGCTGCGAGATACTGTCGCGCGCTGGCCAACGATAAACCCATCAGTCGCATATGTCCCACAAAAAACGTGAGTGTGGCTTCCGTCGCCGGCACGACACTCAAGCCGTACCGCTCACAAAACTCAATGAAACACGCCTGCCCCGTCCGGTACGCCCTGCGTGTGCCCGGTGCAATGCTGTTGCGCAGCAGGGCCTGCGTGACGTTAACCCGCGCCCGGCTGGGGGTCCTGGATTTCCACGCCCTGCTGGGGGGGTGTTTGAACCCCCCCCCTTCTAACTCGGCTCCTGGGCCACGTAGCGATACGCGGAAGGCGGCGTTCGAAAGAGCGTCAAAAATAATGACGAAATCACTTCGGTCAATTTTTTGGTCAGGTCAAAGGTCAGGTCACCAGAGGTCATTGAAGGCAAAATTTCGCCGATTTCCAGGTCGAATGTCGACAATTTCCAAGAAGCCAACGCATAACTCGGGAACCAATAGAGCTACAGCGCCGCGGAAAAGCGCATTCGATAGCCCTATTAACGCCCTTTCTGAGTGATTTTCTCAGATTTGACCTAACGTCAACGGTTTTGCCTGCAGGGGGCAAAAACTGCAAAAATAGCCGATTTTTTCGGAAACAGTTTTTCTGCAATGACTTTTGACCCAAGCATTGTACGAGCTTACTTTTACCGGCATCGTGTTCCTCTCGTCAAGACGCATCGAATGAACTATAACTTGACCTTGAAAGGTCAACTTGAAAATTTGACCTCAGGTCAAGGTCATGACCTGACCGGAAAGGGTCATGTTGCATATCAGTCGATCCGTATCGTCGAGCTGAACACATCTAAGGTGTTTTCATCGCTCTAGCATGCCTCTATCAAAAGTTATTTGCGAAAAACTGTTAGATACCATTCGTGACCTAAGATGACCTCAGGGCATAAACAGGGGTCACAGACACCATTTTCATGTTCAGTGTGTCTAAACCACTTGTAATTCAGTGTTTGGGAGTGTTTATAATGTCTTTCGTCCAAAAGAGACGCATTTCAATTTTCTCCCATTGACTTATAATGGGGAGGTCGCAAAATTGACCTGACCTTAGGTCCTCGATATCAAAATTGTGAGGTATACATTTTGTACATGCTATTGCTCTTAGCAATCGCTGAAATTTTCAAAGCGATCGGTCACTCGGTGTAGCTATGACAGACATTGAAACTTTTTATGAGGTGAGGTCACTTCAAGTGACCTGGTGACCTGACCTTGAATGACCTTGGTCTGAAATTTTCACAACATGTGTAGAATTGATGCATGATAAGGTGTACCAAAAACGGCGGCGCGGAGCGCCGCCGTTTTTGAGATATTCGCGAAAAACCACAAGGGGGGTGTTCAAACACCCCCCCAGCAGGGCGCGGGTTAAGTAACTGGTAGTCGCCTTCGCACGGGTGTCCACCGCCACGCGGAAAACCCGGACATTCACTGCCCATGCTGGACCAATGTCACTGTCACCCAGCGAGCACTGTCACCGCTAGCCGCACACTGCCCTGATTTCACATGCGCCCGGCGCCCCGCCCTCCGCACCCCTCCCCATCTCGCCCTGCCCCCCCTCCCCCTTCTCCCGGTATCCGACCTCTGCGTGCGTGTCTCCCCACCCTCCCCTCCCCGGCAACGGCCGTCCTCGTGTAACCGAACCCGGGTATTGGTGGCCAGAGTGCCCACTCGGCGCCTGTGTAAACACTCCCCCGGTCTAATTCCCGGCGCCCCGGGCCGCACAGCTGTGCGCCACCTCCCCAACACAGCCGGCCGCCTGCTAGCGAGTGGGACGCGGTGCCGCTGCCGCTCCGCTGATCGTTACCTGCGACAGCCCCGTGACATGCCCTTATTGGACTGCTGAGCGAGTTTACATCACACCACCACTCCGACCCAACTCACCCAAGGTACGATGCTGGTGGGTAACTTTTAACAGAGCCAGGCGCCCTTCCTTCTCAGCCTGAGCGCAGCAGCATACCAGGCAAGCTCTGGATACGAGTCCCTCGGCCACACGGCTACCGGGTAACAGAACCAGGCGCCCTTCCTCTCAGCCTGAGCGCAGCAGCCCGAAACTAACTCAACCAAGGTACGATGCTGGTGGGTACCGTTTAACAGAGCCTGACGCCCTTCCTTCTCAGCCTAAGCGCAGCAGCATACCAGGCCAGCTCTGGATACGATTCCCTCGGCCACACATGTACATACATGCTGTTGCTATCGGGTAACAGGGCCAGGCGCCCTTCCTTCTCAGCCTGAGCGCAGCAGCATACCAGGCAAGTCCCGGATACGAGTCCCTCGGCCACACGGCTACCGGGTAAGAGCCAAGCGCCCTTCCTTCTCAGCCTGAGCGCAGCAGCATACCAGGCAAGCTCCGGTTAGAGTCCCTCGACCACACCCGGACATGCTGTTGCTAACGGGTAACGGATCTAGCACTCTTCCCTCTCAGCCTGAGCGCAGCAGCATACCAGGCAAGCTGTGAATATTTCTTTGTCCATACACGGAAGTCTCGGCTCGGCCCGAGCGCCCGCACACATGCACCACGCCGGTTACTAACCTCGCCCCCGCTCTCTCTCTCTCTCTCTCTCTCTCTCTCTCTCTCTCTCTCTCTCTCTCTCTCTCTCTCTCTCTCTCTCTCTCTCTCTCTCTCTCTCTCTCTCTCCCATTCCCTCTCTATCTCCATCGAAACCAGGCCTCTCGTGTGCCTCCGCACTGCCCCGTACCTTGGCTCCGCCGCGTCGACAACAGGCCGACATACACGCACATCATACGGAGGGAAACCACTGTCGACGTCAGTCGCACCCACCTGTCATGTCGCTGCAGTCGGTGATGCGGCAAACCTCAGCGTGCACGCAGCTACACGCTTGTAGTAAGGCGCCCGCTAGTGCTATAAGGTCACGGCCACACCTCAGGTATCGGGCGCTGTCACCAACCCACCATCACTGTCATCATAGATAGTTATCAGCACGAACACCAAATGATGACCATTTTCACTCTACGTCCGTCACCATGGCCGTCGCTGCTCACACTGGTCAGCCCCCTCCCGTCACCGTCTCCCGCGCCCGTCCCTCGTAAACTTCGTTCACTCGCTATCCCTACGCACACACCGCCCTCCCCTCTTCCCGCCCCCTCCCATCCCCACTGCGCCCAAACTGACCGTGTCCCCCCTCACACCTGCATACAGTGCCACTTATCTCCGTCTCACGTGTCGCCCTGTAGCTATCTCGTGCCGCGCCACTAATCCCACATTAGATGCTGGCGAGTCGATTGGTGCCATTTTTAGCGCTCTAGCTCTACTGGGTGGGCCACAATCTGCTGTGCAAATTTGGGCCACGTGACCTTTGCTGACCTCTGTAGGTCAAACGGCTAGGAGTGCCACCGAATGACTTGGACTGTGGATTGGACATGTCATGGCCTACATTTTGTGCGAGTTTCAGCTTGATCAGAGGTGTCCCGAATCTGGGCTGAATCCGGGCTGCGACGTATTGAGTGTCGTTTATTTGCACATTTTGACCTGCCGAGGTCAAACGGGGTCACATATCGAAAAGCGGTTTTTAAGGAAAGTTACTACGGCTTATGGGCTACCCGATGATGTACTTTGATTTGGAATTCGGTCAATCCATCTACTCGAAAACTGCTGTGCAAGTGTATTTTCGACATAGCTCACAAATGACCTTAGGTCATCGCATGACCTTGAGAGGTCAAGTGAGTGTTGGGAAAGTAAGATTAGATGCTGACGAGTCGATTGGTGCCATTTTTAGCGCTCTAGCTCTACTGGGTGGGCCACAATCTGCTGTGCAAATTTGGGCCACGTGACCTTTGCTGACCTCTGTAGGTCAAACGGCTGGGAGTGCCACCGAATGACTTGGACTGTGGATTGGGCATGTCATGGCCTACATTGTGTGCGAGTTTCAGCTTGATCGGAGGTGTCCCAAATCTGGGCTGAATCCGGGCTGAATCTGGGCTGAATATGGGCTGTCTTGACGGACATCACATGACAGAACAGATAACATCGGCTGGTCAAACACATGATACCACACGTATCAGGAGTCTACTGTTATTCTTTGAAAATAAGCCTATCCATGAACACCTTGCCTTGATAAACTGTTTCACAAACCCAATAAGTACCTACTTGTGGTTACGAGTTATGACAAAGGTGCTTGCAGAATCATAACCAAACTACTGTAACAATAAAAATCCGTTTTCTCTTGCTTTTTTCCATCTCAACTCGGAGCTTCAGTTACAATCATCTCTGGAGACTGGAATACCTATTTATCACACATTTCAATCCATCTTCTGATGAAAACAAAAAATAAAATAACCAACACTCACTCACTCCTCTTCTCAATCTTTTAATATCTCAATCCCATCACATTTTCCACCAATCTACTGAGTGTGTCAATATCAAAAAGGAAATATCTTCGTAATTGTGAGTTGTCTCTTCCTGTCGAAAACAAAAATGAATATCAAACGCACATTAATCCATCTTCTGATGAAAACAAAAAATAAAATAACAAACGCTCATTGTCATGCTCACTCTGACTCCTCATCTCAATCTTTTAATATATCAATCTCATCACATTTTCCACCAATCTTCTGAGTGTGTCAATATCAAAAAAGTAATATCTTCGTAATTGTGAGTTGTCTCTTCCTGTCGAAAACAAAAATAAATATCAAACGCACACCTGTCGGCAGCCAGCCAGCCCAAACAATAACAAAGACCGAAGATACCCATGGCAAATACAATTTGATTTAGTAGCCTTGCGATAATTCAGTTTGTATAAAGCGCGCAAGCACTGCCTCATAATTGTCCCTACCAGCCGCTAGACGCACTCATTGGAAGTCAAGATTCTTACAGATAAGGTTGGGACGCCAGTCACGTGATCCTTTTTCTGCTTTTCCTAACCCTACTCACGATTTTCATAAGCCTTGATTTATTCCTTGCACAGAGGCGTTTGTAGTTATTTTATATACAAAAAATAATTTAATGATATTTGAAATTAACAAACATATTTTACTCGTAATCTCAAACAAAAATTGAATTTATTCGCGTTTCATTAATTTAATCAGCTGGCAACCATTACCCATCGTCCTCGATGTAGTCGAACTTGGCGCACCCAGATAGTGTTCGAAATTTGTGACGCTTACTTGTTGCTATGGCGACCGAGCAGTACCTACGATTTTCATTTGTCAACAAGTGCTTGCGGAGCTGCCGCTCACACTTTTGAACACAGTCTTTATGCGTCAGTTTGTTTTACGCGTCATATCTGAAACATGTTTCGTGAGGCTCCAAAACCATTCAAATCATCTACTTCAAAAGAAGTGTTTTGTAGCATTTTCGATATGTTTTTTGGGCTTAATTGCTAGCTCCATTCATCCTTTCTTGCGTGAGGATAGTCATCACTCGGGGACCAGTCGTTGAAAGCAAGGAACAACGACGAGAAGAAGGTCTTGTAAAAAGTCGCAGCGATTGCATTGAGCATTAAATGACGAAAATATTTTTACCCCCCCCCCCCCCCCCACCGCCTAAGGCGATCACGTGCTGTCACCCACCTGTTGGAAGTTAGGTATTTATACAGACACGCGCATCAATAACCATTGCACTTTAAATTCTTTCTTTCTTAGCTTTGTCAGACTATAGGTAATTCAAGGTCACTGACTCGCTGTGAAGCAGTACGATAGCTCCGAGCCAGACGGCATGGGTGTTAAGGGTGCTCGGGTCGGTTCCAACCAGGGTTTCGGAGTCGGAGTCGGAGTCGGAGTCGGAGTCGCCCGGAGTCGTGGCAAGTAGCCAGGAGTCGGAGTCGGAGTCGGTCAAGCTGCCTCGACTCCGACTCCGGAAAATAACTAGGATCTGTGGTATCACTTTTCAGTTTTTTTTTACCAGTTGCCCGCGGTAGAGTTCGCTTCCGGCGATAAAAAAATGCACTCATCTTGTTTTTGTTCTAAATGACAAACATTGGATCTGATAAGTTTCAAGTTATATCATAATTTAGTAGCCAACTATTTTGCATGCCTGTTATAACTTCCACTATCTGAAGTAGTTGACGAGTCAAAGACTAAATGACAACTGTATTTTTATTTTCTTCGTTTATGCTCCGAAAAGTATCAACACATAGGAATGACCGACATGATGGCAATGCTCGTGTTCGTGATACGGCCGCGATCTCGCGCTTCTCGGCGGGTTTCCACGCTGACCGCTGACCTCTTGTGGATTCAGCTGCGTCCACGTGGGAGAAATGGTGACTGCATGAAGGAAACCGGAGAGTATGAGCGTTCTCCCTGTGCACGTAGACCTAGCACGTGGCGTCATATCACGCAAAATTTTGGCGGCCGCCATTGCCATTCGTATCAGAGTCGGAGTCGGAGTCGGAGTCGGAGTCGGAGTCGGAGTCGGAGTCGGAGTCGGTCAGGAGCCCGGAGTCGGAGTCGGAGTCGGAACAGCGCTACCACGACTCCGAAACCCTGGTTCCAACTTCTCGCTGGCATACCGTGTGCCTGGGCCCCGGCCGGCCGGTCGGCTCCCCTGTACCGGGCCGAAGGGAACAAAGAGACGCCGCCGCCGCCGCCGCGGACAGCCGTCGCAGAGGGTCGCCAACTGACCGCGCTAAGCCATGCATCACCCGCTGTCACTCACCGCCGGTCACCGTCAGCTGGGGGGACCGCGTGGGGAGGCCAGTGGCGAGGGGTCGAGGAATTTCTCGTGTTTGGGCGACACGATAAGCGCCGTCATGAGATTACGTGTCACAGCATGGTGGCATTTCATTGAAATATGAACATGTCTCATATGTTTCAATTATAAGTATTCAGCAACTTAGTTGCAATAAGAAATGTGAAACAATATTCGTGGATATAGTATCGCTAGACTAATTTTAAAAAATGAATAAATAGGTACACTAAATATGTGTACACAGAAATGGGACGAAGAAGTTTCTGATTCGTGCGAAGAGTCAGTATAATTGCATGCCGAAGGAGCTACGTGTTTCCGGTCATCTGCTAAATTATTTAGTTTGCAACCGCGGGTATGAGCTAGAAGTGCGTATTATGTGTGTCATATCAATACCTTTTCTCTCAGATCAAGCGCTCACATTGATTTTCTTTCTCCCTGTGCCTGATCAAGCCCTGCAGATACATTTATTTCTTCGCACGCGAAAAAAAAAATCGAGCGGCGCCGGCCGAATCAGATTTGAGATTCTCAGCGACGCCCAGCGTTGCAGTCTCCATGCTGCTTTCAATGTGCGCGGTGATACCGTGCTGCACTGTCGAATTTTGGCCACGAACATGCCGTGTTATAACACGAACCCTGTGTTTTATTTGTGTTAACTCACTGAATGATTGAAAAAAATGGCTCTAGCTTAACCCTCGCCGGCCGAGGGGGGGGGGGGGGGGGCAGGTGCCGCCCCCCCCCCCCCATAGGGTTTTTTTCGCGATAGCTCCGAACACGCTGGCGATAGACAGCTGAAACTTGCCATACCTGACCTTTGGTTCAAGCCGGATCTTTTGACACCAAGCGCATTTTCGGGTCAGGCCTCAGGTCACTGACCTATGACGTCATAAGTGAACCTCTGCACGGTCTTCAGATGTCGCAACTTCGCAACGCCCTCACTGCCAGAGGAGCTTTCACAGGGAAATAATGAAACTTGCAGGATCTAGTATATCCATTACGAGTCTCACAACTTGTATATCTCGGATTCAATGCGGAAAAAATGAAAACTGCTATTCTGGCGCCGGGAACGATCTCCAACTATCTCAAGCACACAGAATCGTGATTTCATGCACTCCTTGCAAGGTTAGATGCGTCACTTTTACAATGCTGACCTTGTGTGACGTCATTTATGACGTCATCTAGGTCATATTAGTTTTTCGTCAATAACTCCCGATCAAATTGAGCTACCGAGTCAAAAAGGCCACCAATGGACTCTGGAAGACCTGCCGAATCGAATGATATGCAACATGACCTCCTTCGACCAACTTCGTGACCTGGGGGCGCTGACCTGACCGTGACCTGAGGTCAACACCCTAAGCTGATTTCACCCAAACAAAAAGCATATTATTCGACGCGCCTGAGCGAGACGAACACGATGCTGCCAAAATCGCGGTTCTGCAGCCATTTTTGGCGAAGTTATTCACTAAAAACTGAATCGTAGGGGAAGCCGGGGGAAGCCCGGCATAGTAAGCTCTTTTTCATTTTTATTACATACCATACGTGCTGTATAAAATGTTGATATCCTGTTAGCTAGCTAAGTTCATTGGCCGTGTTTTCCAAAAAGTTCGGTTTCGTGGAATAAGTATAAGGTTGAGAAAATCGAGTTTTAATAAAGTGTTGATTTTTCTGGGGTAAGCCCGGCATAGGGGTAACGCCGGCCACCTCCCCAGCGCTTTACAACGAGTTGATGAAACCATTATGTGTCTTCCAAATATTAACGGAACGTGAAATATTAAGGTACTGATTAGCTCTGGACATCTTAGAGTTTATGTCACTACTGGTATTTTAGCTAGCGTCTACCACATATACAGTACAGGTCGATGAAAATCGTGATGCAAAATTGACAAAAAATGTGTATTTCAAAATTCCTTAAAATTTATTTTTCTTTTTACCATAATGCATCATATTGCATATCATTCGACTCGGCTGATGAAGAAGAACACAACGACACCATTTTTGAAGCTCTAGCTTCATTGTCTGTCGTGTTATCTGCAAAAACGTAGTTTGACCCTAGTTGACCTTAAGTGACATGACTGGCTTTGTCTATGATAACATGTTTGTTTTTGAAATTTATCTTTGATCGAGGTGTAAACCAAACCTGCTCAGTACCTATTATCTCATGGAAAACAGTGATTTAGTGGCATTGCTCTCGGTTGGGGGTAAGTTTGGCCACTCGCCCGGGGCTACCCCAATGTGCTAATTTTTATTTTAGAACAGCGATATTCGAAAAAATGTCATACTTAAGCCAGCCTGCCTCGTCACCCCTCACTACAAACACTTAAACGGTCCTTACATAACATTCATATAAATATTAGTACTGTATGGTATAGCATTAACAGTGCAACATATCTCACTTTTTAGCTAAAAACCCTTAAAATATCATTTTTTGCGCTATAACTTTAACAATATGCAATTTTTGTTAGCCTTAACTTGTTTGCTGGCGTTACCTTAGCTGCCACGCTGAAAGGACAAACAGTTGAGCATTTTATTGTGAATAATTTAGCCGGAAACGGGGTGGCTGGGCTTCCCCCGCGCCCGGGCTTCCCCCGGCTTCCCCTACCTTGGGGCACTTGACCTGACCTCAGAGGTCACCGGTTGACCTAAGACCTTAAAATCGGTTACCAATCTCTGCGTCTCGTAACAGCGCACACGCTCGTGTAAGTGCCGCTTTTGTCTCGAGATTTAACGGGGGTCATTTCTCAGTTGTGCCGATTTTCAGCTGCCCTTCTCACTCATGTGTTTGGTGTCATCGTCCTTTACATATTGCTTGCGAGCCATTTGCTTGTTGTAGCCTACCTGTACCTACTTGGCAGTGTTTTTGGTGGTCACATAAGCAATGAGACTGAGCAACGCCATCACTCAAGCCATCCGCTTGGCCAAAGGCAATGACTGTGGTGTTTGAGGCTTGTCAGTGCCAGAGTTGTGACGTCATCTTTTATGTTACAGATAAAGGAGTTGAAGATGGTCGATTCTGATCGTCGACGACCATACCATGCTGAAAATACCGGTTCCCGTCCGATCACTAAAGTCAAGCAGCATCGTGCCGGTTAGTACTTGGATGGGTGACCGCCTGAGAACACTGGGTATCGTTGTCATTTTCGCTTCGTTAATGGGGGCCACTGATGGCCATTTATCCCCTCACTGTTAATGCGTTGTTACATGGCCCGTGCTCTGCACACTGCACACGTCTTCTGTTTATTAGGACTCGATAAGCTTCTTTTTCCATACTGGTGCCAGCTTCCTGTCATTCGAAACGGGACTGAAACCTTCGAAAGACGTTCGAACAATTTGTGTCAGGTGACCCAGATCGCGCTATGTCGCCGAATGGCAGTGGTATGTCCTGTCCCTGGAAGTGCCGTTTCTGTCTCGAGATTTGTCGGGGGTCATTTCTTTGTACTGTCCCTTAACCCTCGCCGGACCTATTTGTATTTGTTTTCTACATACGCGTCGGCCGAAGGGGGAGGGGTGGCAGGTACGAACCCCCCCTCGCTGTTTCGCCCCTGGTGGACCTAGCGTGTCGCGGAAAATATGAGCGATTCCACCGTTACGAGACGAAGAGATCGCTACCCGATTTTAACTCGCGCCCCAGTGGCGGTCTCAGCCAACTTCGCCCTAGTGGGGGGGGGGGGCATATGTTACCACCCACCTCTAACTCAAAAACTAAGAGGGCTAAAAAGACGCGGTAAAAAGCAGTCGATAGCTCTCAATGCGTACGTTTGAAAGTATTTTAGTCATTTTTCATCTTAGAGCAATATTGGGGTCACCAGAGGTCATCAAAGGTCAACATTTGCCAATTGCCATTATATTTTTCGGAAAACATGCAGTTATCTCAGGAACTATGGTAGCTAGAAAAACGCATGGAAAAGCAATCGATAGCTTTTGAACTCTTCTTTTGATAAGATTATTATCAAAATTGACCTCAGGTCAACGGTTTAGCCTCCAGAGGGCAAAAACTCCAAAAATAGCTGTTTTTACGAAAAGTGTTTTTCGACAATAACTTTCGATTACACAAAGCCACGACATTTCTATTGCCAGAATCGTATTCCTCTCACCAAGACGCGTTGAATGAACTATAATTTGACCTTGAAAGGTCAACTTGAAAATTTGACCTCAGGTCAAGGTCATGACCTGACCGGAAAAGGTCATGTTGCATATCAGTCGATGCGTCTCAACAAGACAAACACAATGAGACCATCCCCAGCGCTCTATCTCTTTCCAATCGCGAGTTATTGGCAAAAATCGGTTTGTAGCCTCAAATGACCTCGGATGACCTTTCTAGAGGCTATCAGTAAAAATTACACCATGGTCATCACGGGTGGTCCAAATCATTGTGATTCTGAAATATTTGGACTGTTCCTATGCGTACACACGGATCAAGAGGCATTTTCATTTTTCTCCATTGACTTGTAATGGAAAGGTCACGCCACTGACCTGACCTTAGGTCACGGATATAAAAAAATCCGAGATATACAAATTGGAGGCGCTTATAACAGCATGCAATTCACCAAGTTTAAAACCTTTCTGACAAACACTGCAGGCTGGACATGATTGCAAACTTTTTTAGGCTTGGTCAGTTAACTTGACCTGGTGACCTGACCTGACATGCCCTGGGGTCAAAAATTTCACACATTGTCCAAAATTGATGTACCAAAAGCTACCCCAAGCGGCGCGGTGCTACGCGCCGCGGTTTTTTATTCACACGCAAAAAACGCGACAGGGTGGTAACATATGCCCCCCCCCCCACTGGGGCGAAAGTTAAGGTCCTTGGTCAACCGGTGACCTCTGAGGTCAGGTCAAGTGCCCCAAGGTACGGTTCCGTTTTTTGTGAATAACTTCGCAAAAAACGGCCGCCGAGCCGCGATTTTGGCAGCATCGTGCTTGCCTCGCTCAGGCGCGTCGAATTATATACTTTTTGTTTGGGTGAGGTCACCTTAGGGTTTTGACCTGATTCTGATTAGGGTGTTGGGTCAGATTCCGATTCAGATTTTATTCAACACAGTCCTCGACATGGTGCAGGATTTTCACTGCGTTTCGTCAACTGTTAAAAGGTAAAGGTAAGTTACACAGACACACAATCACACATCTCAAGTAAAAGAAGTAGGATCACGTGACGTCATCCAAGAGCAGGTAGGCCTTCACATCGGCCTTAAAACCAGCAGCGGAAGGTTCAATGCCAATGACGTTCAGGAGCTCCACGCCTCGGTAACATAGACGACGCCGTCGCGCCTCAGTGCGAATGCGAGGTAGGATTCGCGCGCGTGCACTTGGTTGGCGGGCGGGCCGATCGTTCGGGCAATGCTTTCAGGTAAGCCGCATGCCACAATCTTACCGACGGCGCAGACAGTGTGGAGAGCGATCAACTGTTGTGCAGTCAGCCAGCCAAGCTGCTTTATCGCATCCGATATATGGTCAAATCGACGCCTACCTGTTACTCCTCGGGCGCAAAAATTCAAAATCTTTTGGATCCCATGCATTTGTGTCGCGCAACAAGAACCATACACAGACAAGCAGTAGCGGACAACAGACACCGCAAGAGACTCTTCTATGACCTTCAACGCAGAGCGAGGTACATGTCTCGCATGACTCAGAGCGATGAGTATGCCGGTGCATTTCCGTGTAATGGTGTCGATGTGAGCCTGGTACGTCAAGTGCCGGTCGATGGTAACACCAAGACTTTTGACGGCCCTCGAATCGACGATGGTGTTACAGCAGAAATTTAGTGTAACCGGTGCAGTGGCAGGTTGCGAAGCATCGCAGGAGTGCCGATGACCACCATCTGTGTGTGTGTGTGTGTTTTTTTTTTTTGGCATTCACCTCCATCCGTTGTGACAAAACCATTGATATGCAGAGTAAAGTGCTGCCTCCATCAGAGCAATGACTAGATGGATATCACTTTTTCTACCGTTTGTCAAAAGAGTAGAATCGTCGGCGTAGCAAACTGTTGTTACATTGTCACCGATGTATGAGCTACAAAATGAGCTGTATGAGCTCATTTTGTATGAGCTCATACAGCTGTATTTACAGCTGTATGAGCTGTAAAATCGTTGGAATAAAGGGCGTACAAGATGCATGACAATGCGCCTCCTTGAAAGATGCCAAATTTGATGTCCTGTGTGTTCGACAGTTGTGCGGCGCGGTTAGCTCTAACACGGCGCGGCGCGCCGGCCGGCCGGGCGCCCGGAACCACCGGAGTCTCTCCCGTCTCGGCGCCGGCACTCGGCGCCGGGTCTCGGTCAGCTCAGCGCCCCCACGTCACGAAGTTTGTCGAAGGAGGTCATGACCCACCTCCTTCGATTCGCAAGTCTCCCTGAGTCCATTGGTGGCTTTCCCGAATCGCTGGATCAATTTCATCGGGAGTCATTGACGAACAATTAATATGAGCCTAATGACGTCATAAATGATGTCAGGCAAGGTCAACATTGCAAAAGTGACGCATCGAACCTTGCAACGAGTGCATGAAATCACGATTCTGTGTGGTTTAGATAGTTGGAGCAAGATTACTTTACTACTCAGGTTGGTCCACTAGGGAAAAAAGGCGCCGTAGTTACGTCACGGATTTGGTAGCAATCTGGTAGCAATTTTTGCAGACATCAATGGCGCACGTGTTGTTTGATCGTCGCCAATCCTATTTTACTGCACTATTTTGTTATTTCACTGCAATGTATTGTACATTACATTTGAAAATTAAAATAAAGAAATATTCGTAACCCAGCAAGTCAGTTATTCTTTGAGGCAGCACTCTGTCAGCATTGAGCCTTCAGAATGTGTCATTTGATAGACTTTCCCACATTATCTACTTTTGTGGAAAACTTTCTTAGTCATCAAAAATGTATGCACATATGAATAATTAGAACTTCATTTTCAAAGTTTTATAGAAATAAGATTTCACATTATATTATCATAAGGCTACCTGTCCATTTCGTCCAACCAATTAAATATTTATCCAGCAGAAGGAAGGTACCTCTGAGAAGGTACTGATATCTCTTATCTACACCAATATTTCAGGAAAATGACAGAGACTGAGAAGCTATTAAAGGGACTATCCCACCTTTAACATGGGGTTTGAGTTGAGATAGCCAAGTTTGCGGCGAGGTTCAGAAACCACTATCTATCTAGGTTGCAACCCCCGCGGCCTCTTGGTGTTGAAGAAATTCGTTCCCTTCATTTGAAAATGGGCCTTGCGCAAGGCCCTATCTTCAACATGGAGCGACCGTTAGTGTGACGTCACCTCGTTTAGTCATTCTGATTTAAATGGGTTTGTTCGTTGAAAAATCGCTTAAAACTTGGTCTGAACTTTGTTGTGGTGCCTACAGAGTAAAAAGAATCAGCTTTATGACAGTAATGTGGCCTGGGGAAGTACCTGGGGTACCTGGGGCCTGGGGTAGTACCTGGGAAGTACCTGGGGCCTGGGGTAGGTAATTTTGGGCTGTGACGTCACATATTTGAAAGTTTGTGTTTGGAATATGGGAAGCCTAAGATGTTTAATGAAAAATAAATGCCAGAACCGTGTTCCTGGTCATCCAATCTATAAAGTCGGGCACAATTTAACTGGTTTTAACAACATTTTAGAAGGTGGGATAGTCCCTTTAAAACTTCAGCGTATGAAAGGGATGTTATGACTTATGCACATTGAAAAACATCAGATAATGCTTTTGAACCATCTCATTCACCAGCACACATCAATCCGGCTCCTGGCTTCTGTCAAGGAAACATTCCAAAATAATGCATTATTTTATTTCATTGACCACCTTGCAAAAGACAAACAGCAAACACATCACCACCAAAAACAAAAATAGTCAACAGGTAGGTACCAGCTGATCTAGCCGTGCTGTGTCATGTGCCTTTGAAAAACTTTAGCAGTCAGGGTTGAATAAACACCCCAAACTTAGCCATTCATGCATGAACAAGTGCAAATTCTGGTCGAGCATTTTAATAAAAATGAAACTATCAGCATTGTAGGTTACAATTATAAAAAAAAAACAATTACAAAAAAAAAAAAAAATAACAGCAGAGCTTACTCTACAAGGCAAAACCATTAATTTTATAACTGACATCCAAATTCGCATCTCCGAAGTTTAACCCACCTACCAGCCACCTGCATATTTCTGCGCACATGTGCTGCGCAGTGTGCACAGTCACTACACATTACACAATTATGAGAATTAAAATAGTTTTGAACAATCAAACAAGTCAGGACTGGTATGCAGATTCACAAGTTCTCTCAACATCTTCAACTACCAACAATCAAGAGCACCTTGTGATCTCAGTAACTCCGCAGATCCATCTTGTTTTCCATTTTCAGTTTTCAATTGAAATATAAGTTCCATCTGGGAGACACATGTTGCATCATTATGTTTAAACAATTATTATGCTTGAACTTTTGGTTTTTCATGTGAACTTCACTTCAAAAGTTGATTCAATTTTTAAAGTTGATATAATTTGTATAATGCTACGATCACGGCGCACCAAATCACAGATAACTTGAAAATAACCAAGCAAAAGCCACATTCTTCAGCAAACTATGAGAGCTATCTGATCCATGCTGTGTTGAAATAATTAACAATCGCCAAAATCATTCAAAATATGACAATTAAATTAGTATTAACTTCATAAAACTTTTATTTGTGAGGCAATGCGCAACAGAAATGCGAGGGAATATGGTAGTAATCTGGTAGCGATTATGAAGGATTTCCCCTGTAGCTGATAAAAATCACAAGAAACAATTTTTTTAACGCAGAGGAAATCCTTCATTATGAGTTGCAAGGACCATTTGATTGGCCCATTTTAGTCAAATATAGGCCGAATGTTTCGATTTCAACCCCATTTATCGTAATGAGACGAATCCATTGGCTTAGTGGTACGTCTTTTGAACACATATAGGCCTTGGATTTCTCCTTAGCCTGCCTGAAACACACCATGATTAGCATGCATTGCTATGGGTGAAGGAAAATTCTTACGCCGTGATGACGTCACGGTAAAGGAATTCTGAAGCTCGTGAACGGGGGCTGAGTTGGAGGGTTCCATGACAACTGAACCAGTGAAAACTGAACCAGTGACAACTGAACCAGGACAACTGAACCAGTGACAACTGAACCAGGGACAACTGAACCAGTGACAGCTGAACCAGGGACAACTGAACCAGTGACAGCTGAACCAGGGACAACTGAACCAGGGACAACTGAACCAGGGACAACTGAACCAGGGACAACTGAACCAGTGACAACTGAACCAGTGGACCACTGAACCAGTGGACCACTGAACCAGTGGACAACTGAACCAGTGGACAACTGAACCAGTAGACAACTGAACCAGTGACAACTGAACCAGTATGACAACTGAACCAGTGACAACTGAACCAGTGACAACTGAACCAGTGACAACTGAACCAGTGGACAACTGAACCAGTGGACAACTGAACCAGTGACAACTGAACCACTAACCAGTAGCCCAGCAAGCAATTTTACTCCGGGCACAAGCAGGCTGAAGTGCGGCTTGCCCGAGATTTTTAGTCGGGCTAAAGCCGGCTAGCGCTTGGACTCTAAAGTCGGCTAGCGCTTGGGCTAAAGACTAAAGTCGGCGTATGACACAAAAACGCCGACTAGGTGCCCTGACACTTGCACGACTTTTGGTCACGATTTTGTCGTGGCAAGCCGTGCCATTTTCGTGCACGAACTGGGATGGCTCCCGCACTGTTCACGACTAGTGCACGACCAGTTCACGACGATTTCACGAATAATTCACGAATGCGTGCCCATCAGTGTCCACATTGGCACGGACTGGTACGACGAGTTCACGCATACTTTCCGCATAGTTTGCGCATAGTTTACGCATTTCACGCATTGGCACGACAAGTTTGCGCAATTTGTGCCGACTTGGGCATGCCATATAAAAATGGGACCTCCCATTCACGTGAACTGAAGGCTGTAAGCTCCGTGTCCTGGCAAGACCCATCGTGACCTCCAGTGACACAAATGTCCTGACCGTGCCTAATGTGACCAGTTTGACCTGGGCTGACCTATCGTGACCTTGGCTGACCTCTGCGATCTGGCGTGACCCATCGTGACCTCATGGTGACCTCTGTGACCTAACCTGACACCGTGTGACCTAATTTGACCTCTGTGACCTAACATGAGCCCGTGTGACCTAGTTTGACCTCTTTGACCTGAAATGACCCGTTAAATACATTTTCGGTCATTACTTCCCATCTAGGCGTCCAATAGACTCGGAAAAAAAACACCAAACAATCCCAAATTTCGCGCTGCGAAGCAAGCCGAGATCCACAGATTGGCACGGGCTGGTAGGACGAGTTCACGAATACTTTTCGCATAGTTTGTGCATAGTTTACGCACTTCCCGCACCGTCCCGACGAGTTCACGACGAGTTCACGAACAGTTTGCGCATAGTTCACGATCCGGTTGCGAAATTTTGTCGTGACCAAAACTTTGAACATTTCAAAGTTTTTGCCCCGACATGGCACGAAGTCACGACGAGTTAACGCACACTTCACGTCAGTTCACGACTAGTTTGCGCACGGGCACGATTCGATTCGTGCCAATGCGTGCCTCAAAATCGTGCAAGTGTCAGGGCCCCTTAAAGCCCATGCTCTGCCGGAGGTATATGCCCTCTCGGCGAGCTCAGGACAGCCGTTGTTTAGCCCTGAGCCCTAGTTGTGCGACGTTTGGCGTAAGCCCGATGTTACCCCGAGCAGTGACTTCCATTTATATACCGGAGATTCCTCTGGGCCCAGGAGGGCTGAATTCTGCCAAGCCCACGTTGCGTGCCCTGTCTGCCCCGAGTTAGGCCATCAAAGTGAATATTATTTATACGTTGCTAACTATTAGGGCGTCCCAGGTGGGCGTAACGGTTACCAAACCAGTTCGCGACCACCAGGCTCTGTCAGCCCTGTCAGCCGTCGTACGGCTCTCGGACGTACACTATAATAGATCGGACACGGATCAATTGGCAGCAGTAGCGGCGGAACACCTTCAATTAAGGCGGAGCACTGCCGACTTTTGGTCCCATTCTTTCCATGCAACGCCCATAGGACTAATACCCGCGCCCCGTAGGGGGGGGGGCCGAAACGGCCTCCCCTGTCCTTTTCGGTCGATATCTCCTAAACGGCTGGAGATATCGCCACCAAACTTTCAGGACCCCTCCGGGCATCAATTTTACACATTGTGACAAAAAAAAATTTTAGAGGCTATGATAGGTTGGCCACAAATGACGTCAGAATGATGTCATGTTCTGTCATTTTCGACCGAAAAAAGACCTTCGCGAGAAGACCTGTGAGGCCTACAGCTTTGAAGATACAGAAAAATGATCGAAACATAAAAGGTGTAGAATTGACAGGTCTACAAAACTGCTATCTCGGATTTTCGAAATTTTTGAGTTTTGACCCCCAAAAATCAGAAATGCATTTTTTTATATATTACCCAAAAAATCCAAAAAGTTTTTTGAGTTGCGAAAAAACCGAAATATATGTGATAGTATCTACCGTCTTCTATCTACATACCAAATTTCAGATCGATACCTCGTTTTTTGGCCAAGTTATAGCGAAAAAACTGTTCAAAAATGATGACGTCAAATTTTCAAACTCAATTTTTGGCAATTCTAGACCTCGTAGAGCAAAACAAAGACCACCATTAGACTCCCCGTGACGAGCTGCATCGAATGGATACCCATTTTATGCAAATATATCAACTTTGAAATTTGACCTAATTTGACCTGACCTTGACCTGACCTTCACCAAAACGTGACCTAGGCTGGCCCCAAAGACTGTCTAACCCACATAATCGCATTTGTCATGTAAAATGGACCATAAAACATGTATCACACGACACTTTCATATTGTGACCCCCGGTGACCTGACCTCGCTGTGACCTGACCTGGTATCAGTGACCTCAGATAGCAAAGTATGTGTTTGACGAACAACTTACCATCGATGGTTTTCAATAAATTACCAATTTACTCGATTTCACAACACATTTCTTGAAATGCCTGTGAACGGTGAAAATCTGACCTTTGACCTGACCTGTGACGTCATCGGTTTGACCTAGGTCAATGAAGTTTGGTCACAAGGAAGTTTCCGGGTGGGGCTATCGAACGTCGTTTGAATTTTGAAAATCGGCCGGTAACTTTCCGAGATCTTAGGGGGGGGGGGCGAAACGGCCCCCCTACGGGTGGTAGGGTCCGCCGGTAGCCCTACGGGGCGCGGGTTAAAATGCCAAAATCAAAGGGGGGCACGGTGCCCCGGTGCCCTCCCCGTTCCGCCGCCTATGATTGGCAGACCGGCAGATTGGCACAGACCGTCCGTCCAGTCACGCGCTACCTTATACCTATACATCGCAGTACGACATTAGTTGTCCACTGGTTCAGTTGTCCGCTGGTTCAGTTGTCCACTGGTTCAGTCGTCCACTGGTTCAGTTGCCATACTGGTTCAGTTGTCACTGGTTCAGTTGTCCACTGGTTCAGTT
Organism: Amphibalanus amphitrite; assembly: GCF_019059575.1. NCBI lineage: Eukaryota > Metazoa > Arthropoda > Thecostraca > Balanomorpha > Balanidae > Amphibalanus > Amphibalanus amphitrite. The sequence goes on along the minus strand of NW_024881605.1, from coordinate 705,521 downwards.
GTCACTGGTTCAGTTGTCACTGGTTCAGTTGTTACACTGGTTCAGTTGTCATACTGGTTCAGTTGTCACTGGTTCAGTTGTCACTGGTTCAGTTGTCACACTGGTTCAGTTGTCATACTGGTTCAGTTGTCACTGGTTCAGTTGTCACTGGTTCAGTTGTCACTGGCTCAGTTGTCACTGGTTCGGTTGTCACTGGTTCAGTTGTCACTGGTTCAGTTGTCTACTGGTTCAGTTGTCCACTGGTTCAGTTGTCCACTGGTTCAGTTGTCCACTGGTTCAGTTGTCCACTGGTTCAGTTGTCACTGGTTCAGTTGTCCCTGGTTCAGTTGTCACTGGTTCAGTTGTCGCTGGTTCAGTTGTCGCTGGTTCAGTTGTCACTGGTTCAGTTGTCGCTGGTTCAGTTGTCACTGGCTCAGTTGTCATTGGTTCAGTTGTCATTGGTTCAGTTGTCTCTGGTTCAGTTTTACTGGTTCAGTTGTCCCTGGTTCAGTTGTCACTGGTTCAGTTGTCTGCCTACCGAGTTGGAGTTCCTTCCCGGCACCAGAATAGCAGTTTTCATTTTTCCCCATCGCCTTATAATTGTGAGGTCACGAAAAAAAACCTGACCTCATATGACTTTAAAGGTAGTGTGCCACCTTCCAATGATTTCCCATTTTATTTTTCCTAGGATAAGAAGCTTCTGTTTTTACCTAATATCGCAAACAAAATCAAAAATGGGCCTAAAATAGTGCTTTTTTCGCCTAAAAGTTAATCGGTTTTTCGATATGTATAACAACTGTAGTGGACTGACCTGCAAACAGGCGTCGGCAACAATCGCGAATGCGGCGCACATGTGACAATAAGATAAGGTCATTATAGAGTTACGACGTACGGGAATGAGTTATCAGCTGTCTAATCGTAGACAACACAATGTCGAATTTAAACTGTAAGCCTGTACTGGTATTGTTTCTTTAATTTGGCTGTCGAACATTAATTTATGGTTTGAAATATTATTATTTTATGAAAAATAATTGACATGAAACAGCCGTCTCTAAAGTTATGACCCCATCTCACCACATGAAAGTGGCAGAAATGATAATGATCAGCTGATGCATTTTTCTTGGCCGAAGTCAGAGCGCGCGGCCCGACGCACCACCACCGCACCACAAAGTATGAGCAAAAGCCACCTGCGGTAGAGCGCGCCCAAAGCCAGGGCCCCGGTAACGTGAGGTAGCCGAGTCGGGGCAGCGTGCGCTGACCCAAGCCGGGGCCGCGGCTTTCGGCGCGGTCTACCGCATCCCCGGGTAGCCCCGGGCTATCACATGACACCGGGAGGACGCGCGGCCCCGGCTTGGGTCAGCGCACGCTGCCCCGACTCGGTTACCTCACGTTACCGGGGCCCTGGCTTTGGGCGCGGTCTACCGCACCACCTAACAGGCGTGTTCGAAACCGCAGGAGATGATGATGAACGGGTTTATCGAAACTTGATTGGATGAGCCTAACGGTAATAGCGATTTCAGTGTGTGCATTTATTGTTCATAGTGGTGTGAAATGTGGTTGGGGTACGACCGACAACCCGTCGTGGCGAATTTCGCACTGGGGTACTCAAAATTTGAAGAATTTAAGACGTTTCCATGAGTTTTGAAGGCATGGATAAGTTCTAAAAATCCGGTTCTCCTTATCTGGGCCATTAACTCCATACGGTCCAGGAAAGCTGGCACACTACCTTTAAGGAAAAATCCGAGTGATACAAGTTGTGAGACTCGTAATGGATACTACATCCTGCAAGTTTCATATCTCTGTGAAAGCTCCTCCGCCAGATAGGATGTTGCGAGGTTGCGACGTTTTAACCCGCGGCCCACTGGAAGGGGGGGCATTCGTAGCCCCCCCCCCCCGTTTGTCTGCAATAACTTCCAAACTGCTTGATGTATTAACGCTAAACGTACAGCACCTTCGGCTGCATCAATTTGACACCTTGTGTCGAAATATAAGCTTCGTAGCTACCATAAGTGGGCCGGAAATAACGTCAGAGTGACGTCATATTCGGCCGATTTCGACTCAAAACATTGAACCACGGATATCGCTCCCGAGAGCTCAGTTAGATCTTATTTCTTTGCATGAAAGGACTTAGAATAGACTGCGCTATCAAACTGCTATCTCGGATTTTACAAAAGTTGAAAATTTTGAAAATTGTTCATATTCCCAGTCTCCGTGAAAAATTTCAACTTCAAAATTTGACCCTTTTTGACCTAAAAGTGACCTGACCTTAGCTAAATTCAACTCAAAATGACCTCGAATGACACAAACGACATCAAATTCGAAATACATATATGGCCTAAATGGACCATAAAACATGTGTCACGTGACCGACGCATGCTATAATATTTCCGTGACCTGTGATGACCTGACCCTGACCTTAAAATCAAAGTACAAGTTTGGTACCGTCAGGGTATCTAAAGCATCTGTTCACGAGTGTGTAAACCAAAAATGAGCTATGATTTGTAAGTCGGCGGTCAGAGCCCAAAATGTGAACAAGCCAAAATCATAATAATTTTTACTTTGACCTAAACTGTGACGTCATCGTTGAACTCGAGGTCAATGAAATTAGGTTTCGTTCGACAGTTTTTCCAGGACTATCAGATGCTGTTTGAATTTTGACGATCGGCCCAGTAGTTTCGGAGTTAGGAGGGGGGCTATGAAGAGCCCCTCCCCCCCAGTAGGGCGCGTTATACGCAGACCCCAGTGGGGCAAGGGATAAGACCATGCAGAGGTTTGCTTATGACGTCATAGGTCGGTGACCTGAAATGACCCGAAAATCGCGGTTGGTATCAAAAGATCCGGCTTGAATCAAAATTCCGGTATAGGTACCAAGCTTCATCTCTGTATCGCCGTGGCATTCGGAGCTATCGCGAAAAAAAACTATGGGGGGCGGTACCCCCCCCCCCCCCGGCCGGCGTGGGTGTAAGTGCCGCTTTTGTCTCGAGATTTGACGGGGGTCATTTCTCAGTTGTGCGAATTTTCAGTTGCCCTTCTCACTCATGTGTTTGGTGTCATCGTCCTTTACATATTGCCTGCGAGCCATTTGCTTGTTGCGAGCCATTTGCGAGCCATTTGCCTATGGGTACTTGGCAGTGTTTTTGGTGGTCACATAAGCAATGAGACTGAGCAGCGCCATCACTCAAGCCATCCGCTTGGCCAGAGGCAATGACTGTGGTGTTTGAGGCTCGTCAGTGCCAGAGTTGTGACGTCATCTTTTATGTTACAGATAAAGGAGTTGAAGATGGACAGCTTTCGTCGGCATAGACCATACCATGCTGAAAATACCAGTTCCCGTCCGATCACTGAAGTCAAGCAGCATCGTGCCCGGTTAGTACTTGGATGGGTGACCGCCTGGGAACACCGGGTGTCGTTGTCATTTTCGCTTCTTCAATGGTGCCCAGTGCCCACTGATGGCTATTTTCCCCCTCACTGTTAATGCTCTTGCGACATGGCCCGTGCCTTGCACACTGTACACGTCTTCTATTTATTAGGACTCGATAAGCTTCTTTTTACATACTGGTTCTAGCTACATGTCATTCGAAACGGGACTGTAACTATCGAAAGACGTTCAACGAATTTGCTTCAGGGGGCCGAGATATCGCTATGTTGCCTAAAAGCAGTGGTATGTCCTCTCCCTTAACCCTCGCCGAACCTATTTGCTTTCTACATACGCGTCGGCCGAGGGAGAGGGGGGTGGCAGGTCTCTCTCTCTCTCTCTCTCTCTCTCTCTCTCTCTCTCTCTTCTTGCACCTCACCCGCCGCCCCCCTAGGGGGACGGCGGCACAGGCGGGTCGATCGGAGGGTCGACTCGCCCGACAGCCCGGATGTAATCCACCACCAACGTCGCCGGTCCGCCGAGGACGTCCCCTAGGCTCGGGTCGAGTCCCCAGCGGCGGCGTCGCGCAGCTTCGTATGCCGGACAGTCGGTCAGCAGGTGGGCCGCGCTGTCCGGCTCGCCGCACGCAGGACAGGTCGCGTCCGCCGCCAGGCCTAGGCGGTGGACGACGTCCCGCGTGAGCGGCGATGCGCCCGTCCGCAGCTGGGAGAGGGTACACGCCTCCCAGCGGGACAGGTCGTTGTGTCCTGGTGTGGGCGCCGGATGGGGGTGGGACGCTCTTGTTCTCGCGTCGACCATCGTTCCTATCCGGCGCCCGATCGCGCTTCTAGCGCTCGCGAGGTCGATTGGGACATCCGGCTGCTCCGCACCGGTCGCTTCTCCAGCCAGCTGGTCGGCGTACTCATTTCCTTCCAGGCCCGCATGTCCTGGCGCCCACTGGAAGGTGACAGTGGTGCCTCGCTCGCTGAGGGTGTGCAGGCCTTTCCAGATATCGGCGGCCAGGGCGGTCACCTGGCCGGCCGGTCCCCTCTGGAGCTGTTGCAGGCCGGACTTGGAGTCGGTTAACAGGCGGACTGCGCGGACGTGCTCCCGGTCTTCTTCGGGGAGGGAGGTCACCACGGTTAGTGCCTCTCTGATGGCAGTGAGCTCGGCACGCAGGCTGCTGCACAGCGCCGGCCGGGGCCCTGATGCGCTCCTCTCGACCGAGGCAGTGGAGCTGAACCAGGGCACCCGCGCCGCCAAACGTCGTCCCCTCTCTTGCCGACCCGTCCGACCAGATGGTGACGTCCGCGGGCGGTAGGAGATCTATGCCCCGGAGCGCCGCCTCTCTGCGCTTGTCGGGGGGGGGGGGGGTCTGAGCGACGCGTGGACGCGGGCAGGTCCAACACGAAGTGAGCGGGGGTTCTCTCGACTGCCCAGGGCGGGCGGCACTGGTACAGCGCCAGTGGCTCAATCGGCAGCTGCTTCAGCCCGGCTTCGTCGGCGATCCACCGGCCCACCCGCCTGAGGCACGGCTTCTTGGTGAGCACCGCGTCCTCGTCGGGCGGCTTCGGTGGCGGCCTCCGCGCCGCCTCTGTCTGTGCGCAGTCTCTCCGCCATGCCAGGTGGGCTCGGTACTCGAGTCGGGACCGCACCTCCTTCTCCAAGAGGGTCCTGGCAGGGTCGAGTACGGGGAGTCTGGCGAGGCGCTGGCACTCCAGTCCGGCCAGCTGCTTCGCGCGCAGTGACAGAGGTGGGAGGTCGGCTTCTGCGAGCAGGGCGTCCGTGCGGGTCAGACGGATGCAGCCGGTGATGAGGCGAGCACACTTGTTCTGCTCGGCCTCCAGTTGCTCCCTGACGGTCGGTGCTGCATGTGTGCCAACTACGGCGGCGCCGTAGTCGAACAGCGCCCGCACGTAGCCGATGTAGGCGGTCCGGAGAGTCCGGCGGTGGCTGCCCCCGGATGTCGCCGACCTGAAGACAAAGATGGCCCGACGAAGACGATGCCTACAGGCGATGGCAGGGGGGGGGGGTGGCAGGTACGAACCCCCATTCGCTGTTTCGCCCTGGTTGAGCTAGCGCGTCGCAGAAAAAACGGGCGTGTGCGCCGTTACGATGCGAAGAGATTGCTGCCCAATTCTAACCTTCCAGGCGGTGGGGGAGGCATTTTTTGCCCCCCCCCCTTAGTTTTTTTTTTTATATATCTCGAGAACCGCTGCGCCGATCGTCACCAAACTTTCAGTACCTTCCCGTGAATAGCTATTGCACATTGTGACCAAAAAAAAATTGCAAAGGCTATGATAGGTTGGACGCTAATGACGTCAGAGTGACGTCATTTCTGCCATTTTCGACCCAAAAAACGGTTTCGCGAGAAGAGCTGTCAGGCCTACAGCTTTAGAGATACAGAAAAATGTTTCAAACATAAAAGGTGTAGAATTTAGAGGGCTACAAAACTGCTGTCTCGGATTATTGATTTTTTTTTCGATTTTGAACACCAAAAAAAAAAGATTTTTTTGAATATAATAGCCGAAAAATCCAAAAAAATATTTGAATTTCGAAAAAAACTGGAAGATATGTGATAGTCCTTACCACCTTATATCTACATACCAAATTTGAGATCGATACCTCTTTTTTGGCCAAGTTATAGCGAAAAACTGTTCAAAATTGATGACGTCAAATTTTCAAACTCCATTTTTAGCAATTATAGACCTTGAAGCGCAAAACAAAGACCACCATGAGACTCCCCGTGACGAGCTGCATCGAATCAGTATCCATTTTATGCAAAAATATCAACTTTGAAATTTGACCTTTTTTGACCTGCCCTTGACCTGACCTCCACCAGAAAGCAGGGATGCGGAGCCGGAGCCGGAGCCGGAGCCGTCAAAAAAGGGGGCGACTCCGGCTCCTTTTCTTAAGAGGAAACAATTATTTACCTAGTTCGGTTTGACAGTACAAGGCGTAAAACAATGTGGTATTCAAAATAGCCTTGTTATACAAATACAGAAGCAACGTGTACCAATCCCATCGCCTTTTTTCTTCCACCCGTATTTAATTGATCGCATAGGGGATGTACTGAGTAGAAGCCGGAGCCGGAGCCGCCGGAGCCGGATCATTTTACTCGGAGCCGGAGCCGGAGCCGGAGCCGCCATGACATTTCACCCGGAGCCGGAGCCGGAGCCGGAGCCGATTTTTTCTCCGGAGCCGGAGCCGGAGCCGGAGCCGTCTGAAATTTCCACGGCTCCGCATCCCTGCCAGAAAGTGATCTAAACCGTACCCGATGGTCTTATGACCAACACCATTGAGTTGGAAATGAAAAACTGGCCATAAAACATGCATCGCACAACCTTAGTTAAGTTGGGTTCATGCGGTGACCCTGGTGACCTGGCCTGTGACCTGACCAGGTATGACCAGTGACCTCTAATAGCAACATATGTACTAGACAACTGACGCCCTATCGCTGATTTTCGACAAAATGCGTTTTACTCGGTGTTATAGCGCTTTCCCTAGAAGCCCCGTGAACGGTGGAACATTTTATCTTTGACCTGGCCTGTGACGTCATCGGTGACCCTGAGGTCAATGAAATTTGGTTTCCTTCGACAAATTTGACAGGGCTATCGAACGCCGTTTGAATTTTTCCGGATCCGTCCAGTAGTTTCGGAGATACGGGGGGGGGGGGGGCAAAAAATGTCCCCCCCCCGCGCGGAAGGTGGCCGGGAGGTGCACCGCCTGCCGGGTTAAGGTCCTCGGTCAGCCGGTGACCTCTGAGGTCAGGTCAAGTGCCCTAAGGTACGGTTCCGTTTTTGGTGAATAGCTTTGCAAAAAAACGGCCGCCGAGCCGCGATTTTGGCAGCATCGTGCTTGCCTCGCTCAGGCGCGTCGAATTATATACTTTTTGTTTGGGTGAGGTCACCTTAGGTTGTTGACCCCGGGTCACGGTCAGCTCAGCGCCCCCACGTCACGAAGTTGGTCGAAGGAGGTCATGACCCATCTCCTTTGATTCGCAAGTCTCCCTGAGTCCATTGGTGGCTTTCCCGAATCGCTGGATCAATTTCATCGGAAGTTATTGACGAAAAATTAATATGAACCTAATGACGTCATAAATGACGTCAGGCAAGGTCAATGTCGCGAATCGACATCTGCAAAAGATCAAGCGAATTGTTTCGATTATTTACGAATAAAATAACGAAGTATAAATTATCGAATTTAGCCGATCAAAACAAAATGTATTGTTTCTCTGAGCCGTTACGAATCGAATTCAAAAAACGTTTCACATCGTTATCGAGGTCACATTTAATTTACGACATCATCGCGCGCTGTCATTCTCGGGGAGCCATCAAATCGGCGACATCCTTCCCCCTCGAGACGAGCACGCGCGGCTGTAAAACACCCCATGACCAATATAAGTCATTACACATAAGGGGAAACACACATATTCCGTCCAATCCAATCGATATTCGTCGATATCTGCCACCTTCAGCGAATGTGGTATCATGCTTGTGCATTAGGCTGCCTTCTCCAGATGGCATATCTTCACCGATTCCCGGACGAAAAGTCAAAACGTTAAAAGTAAACGGATAAAAAGTCAAAGGACATTAAGTCAACAGACAGAAAGTCAACATCGCAAGAAGTCGAAGGACAAAATGTAAAATGAACAAAAAGTTAACCTGCCAAAAAGTCAACATGCCAGAAGTCAACAAGCTAAAAGTCAACACGCAAGAAGTCAAAAGACATAATGTCAAAGAGACAAAAAGCCGACATGCCAAAAAGTCAACGCGCTAAAAGTCAACACGCTAAAAGTCAACACGCAAAATGTCAACGCGCAAAAAGTCAACACGCAAAAAGTCAAGACGCTAAAAGTCAACACGCCTAAAAGACAACACGCTAAAAGTCAACACGCGAAAGGCCAACATGCTAAAAGTCAACACACAAAAAGTCAACAAGCAAATAGTTAATAGGTGCGCGAAAAGTTGATGCGCAAAATGTAGTCAACAGCAAAAAGTAGTCTTTAACAGCAGTCGTTAACTAAGTCGGTACAAGTACGCCGCAGCCCGCGTCTCCGGTCGGCGACTGACCCGCGCCGGGCCACCTGATCCCCGGCCGCCGCCCGCTGGGCGCCGCCTGCACCGCATAGCGCGTCTCGGCGCGTCCCCGTGCGTGCCCCGACACTACCGATAAGGATGCTCCTACCTATTTTTACTTTGCTTTAAATAGTATATTGGGAATGTGAACTTATCTATATAAAGTTGGCGTACTGTGCCTGCTGGTGGCGGGGGGGGGGGGGCAGTTCCGATAAGGAGACGTAGGGCGGAGGCGAAGATGAAGGAGAGGGACAGTAACTGGTGGCCACAATGCGCTATACTTGTCACCTCTCTTTGGACGTCACAGCTCCGAGGTCCTAAAAAAATTGTGTTTTTAGCAATCACATCTCGATAACTTAATTGACCTATACATTTCGATGAAAATTGGTCACCTAAATTGTATGCAGTCCGTGAATATTAACAGGTTGTTGTCTGTTGATGCTGATATGAGCGTTCCTTTCAAGGCAGGACAATCCGACAATCACACAATTGCCTCTCGTTCCAACTTCCACCTATCTAAAAGAAACGACGCGCTTTACTATTGTACCAATTGTACCATACAATACGCTTGAACTATTATAAAAGTGTGAAATCGCTAATAGAACCCGTGACGGAATCAATTGATGAGAAACGTCTCCCTACACAATATAGGAAATTTGAACAAGCGAACCTTTCGTATCGATAATATTCGGGGTTACTATATTTGTTGAAACAATTCCAGTAAACTGCGCCTGGGACAGCCAGTTGTCTCGAAGGATCATGTAACGCTGCCTCATGACAACCTTACGATGCGAGCGAGCTCCCACCTAGCACGTAAGTGTCAACGGATGTGTTTCAGATTTCAGACAAGCGTGCCCGTGTGCAGTGACCAGCTGAGTCGCGGTTGCGGGCCATGGGAATCCCAATTAGTCGCGCAATGGAGGCAGTCTCGCTTCAATGTCCAATGATGCAGGTTATGTTGTGCAGCATCCTGCTTAATTGTGTACAGCTGTTTGTAAATGTTATCTCATGTATGTAATGACTGATGATCCAGGTGTCATTGACTTTGTCTCTTTGACTTGTCCTTTTGAGTTTTTGGATTTTGGCTTTTTTTCCTTTGGATTTTTCGTAATTTGACTTTATGTCCTGTTGACTTTTCGTCTTTTGACCTTTGTCCTCTTCACTTTTTGTCCTTTTGACTTTTTGTCCCTTTGATTTTTTGTCCTTTTGACTTTTTGGACTTTGACTATATGTCTTTTTGACTTTTTGACCTTTTGACTTTTTATTTTGACTTCATGCCCGGTTGACTTGTTGTTTTTTTTACTTTTTGTCCTTTTGACTTTCTGTCCTTTTGGTTTTTTGATTTTGACTTTATGTCCTGTTCACTTTTTGTCTTTCGACTTTTGTCCTTTTTACTTTTTGGCAATTTGACTTTTTGCCGTTTTTACTTTTTGTCTTTTGACCTTATGTTCATTTGACTTTTTGTCTTGACTTCTATGCTAGTTGACTTTTTGTTCATTGACTTTTTGGCAATTTCACTTTTTATCTTTCGACGTTTTATCCTTTTTGACTTTTTGCCTTTTGACTTTCCTCTTTGTTGACCTTTTACCTGTTGACTTTTAAGATTTTTGACTTTTTGCTTTTGACGTAATGTCTGTTGACTAATCATCCTTTTACCTTTTATCATTTGACTTTTTGTCCGGAACCCATCTTCACCACCGGTCTGACGTACAGTAGGTCTACTAAAAAAGTCCCCCGCTCCAGAGGCGGCCGGCCGGCCGAACCCCCGGATTCCAGCCCCGACTCTATTGCGCAGGCCGCGGCAGTGACACGGGTCAGGTCGCGGCGCCCGGCGAGTGGGTCAGTTGGCGGCGGCCGGCCGTGGAGTGAGGGCGCCGTGTGTGGGGCGCAGAGATGCCGCAGTGCAGAGGAGGGGAAGATAGTGACTCTGCACGATGCCGGAAACGATGCCTTTGTGATCTAAATTAAACACCTGCACTGCAGTGCATATCCTCCCTTGCCCCATTCCTATTATATCATAATCCTTCAATAATCCGTAATGACCATTCAACGCAAGCAAGCAAACAAAACAACCCGTTTAGTGGCGACATCATCTCGGATAAAAAAAGCGACAGTGATGATTAGAATTGACTTTGCGCGAGGGCAAATCGAGGGGTATATATGCATCATATGCCGAGTATTTTATTCCCATCTAGCAAATTAAGATTGGGGATCTTGTCCAACAAGTCAGCGGCCGTTCTAGACACAGATAAATGCTTTGTTTTCGGTCGCATCATTATCTGCAATAATTCGAAGCGAGGTTTAACCCTCGCCGGCCGAGAAGAAGGGGTGGATGCCGCCACCATGTATTTTTTTGCGGTAGCTCAAAGCACACTGATGATAGAAGGCTGACATTTCATATGCCTTACATTTGATTCAAGCCGGATCATTTGAAATCAACCACGTTTTCATGTCAGGTCACTTAACTATGACGTCTTAAGTAAACCTCTGCAGACTGCACGGTTGTCGGTTATAAAATGATGCAAATCCATAATGCACTTAGTGTCATGATATAAGCATAATGGGAAAATATGGAAACTGTTAATTTGGCGTTGGAAATGAGCTAAAACTATACCTCACGCACATGAAATCGTGACTTCATACATTCTTGGCAAGGTTTAATGCTTCACTTTTGCATTGTTCACCTTGCGTGTCGGAGTGCTCGTCAATAGGAGTGCTTCGTCAATAACTCCCGATCAAAATGAGCTAGCCAGTCGGGACAGCCATCAATGGACTCTGCAAGACTTACCGAATCAAATGTTATGCAGCATGTCCTCCTTTCAACAGCTTCGTGACCTGTGTTGCCCTAACATGACATTGACCTAAACATCCTAAATTGCTTCACCTAAGCAAAAAAGCATATAAATCGACGCGTCTGAGAACACTGAACAGAAAACACGATTGTATCGAAATGACAATAATGCGACCTTTTTTTGCGAAGTTATTCACCAAAAACCGATCCAACGCCTTGGGGCCCTTGACCTGCCCTAAGAGGTCACTGATATTTTAAAATGGGGTGACAGTCGCTGCGTCACGTAACGACGCAAGCGCTCGTTTTTTTCCGCGAGGCTCTAGCAATTAGCTCAATTATAGGAGCTAAACATGGGGATGGGGAATCGCTCCCTTCTCACTCACTATTTGGCCGGGATAGTGTTTGCAATTATTGTTAAAATCTAACATTTTAAGATTTCAAATGATCCATTTTTCCGCCCAAGTCTTTCAATTCAAGGTCATAACACCAGGTCACGTCAAGTGACTTTACCTCAAGGAAAGTTCCTGTGCTCATCATATCTAAATACATCGACTAACCGATCGCTTTAGAACCTTCAGTGATTTCAATGGGCAACAGTATATGTATTTGAAACGTTTACTTTGCAAGTTTGACATTGCTGACAGAAAGGTCGGGTCAATTTTGAGATCGCTAAAGTCAATGGGAGAAAGTTGAACTGCGCTTTTTTTGGACGGAACGCATAATAAACACTCTGAAAACATGTGGTGCCTGATGAGATACAATACTGAATGAGAAAGTTGTTTGTTTTGTTGGGAGCCATCTTTTTTTGGTCTGAGAAGGCCCTTGCAGAGCTATGACATAACTATGCTCTGGTGTAGTAATTTGGTTGTGCGAGCCAGCGACAGTGATCTGCGGACTCCGGAAGCGTGACTGTTCCCGTGGGACGATTGCCCTGTCGGGCGGTCCAGCCGTCTCCCCAACGGTCACCCGAAGAGGGTTATGTGTCTTGGAATGGAACCGACATGAACTACAGGTTGGCTGGTGGGGCGACCTCCAGTCCAGAGAGGGAAGCATGAAGACTAGGGGCGATGCGGATTGGTTTTTCCTGAGGATAGCGAGGACGGAAGGAATCTAGCACCCTTGACCCTTCCTTATACTGAATGTATCTCAGGCTGTTAAATCTTCTAAGCGTTTTTTTTTTCTCGACATCGTCAAGGTGCCATTAATAAAAATATGAAATCCGGGAGGATAAATTAAATATAGAAATTGTGGCCGACAGAACATTATCAGTTGCGTTCAACATACTCGTAAGCATGATCACACACCCAGCTTACACATGACCCATGTAATAAATATTTTTGATAGACATGCTTAAGTTATGAAACCATCTAAAGTGTTTGTAAAGTTTCACGATACGGATCTAATATTCTGTTATCCATCATGACCATTTCTGGTCAGGTCATGTCTTTGAACATAGGCCAAATTCTTCAAATGACCTCCCTCGCCGGCACAGGGAGGGAGGGTTGATGCAACCCCCCCCCCCCCTCCAAGGTTTTTCGCGAATAACTCGCGTAAAAAGCGGCCGATCGCGACGAAACTTTCAGTACCCTCGCATTGATCAATTTTACACCTACCCTGAAAATTTCATGACCCTGACCCAAATGACCTTTGACCTGTGACCTCTTTTCCGAGACCATGTTTGGCCGGAATCGCGATTCGGCGTATATGTCGGCTCGCATTAGCCGCGCGTTTGCAAGCTTTTGGTGGTTTCAAGCGTTCAAACATGTGATTTGATGTTGCTCCGATGCATTAGGGTGGGTGTCAAGATCACCTGAAGGTCAGGTCAGGTCACTGACCTTTGGTAACCTCGGTTCACTTTTTCGAGTTTTAATGTTTCTACGCCAGTTTTTGGAGCTGAATTCGAATTTAGCAACCATTTGAACATTTACGAAGTAGTTCTGGTGCCTTCGTAACATGTTACGAAGCTGTCAGAGGCGGATGACAGGTATTACGAATACCCGTCGTGACCCCTACCGGTTGACCTGACCTGACCTGACCCGACCTGGTCTAAATGCTTTAAGACATCATCTCTGATCAAAACTAGCACGATATTCATGATCTGCACCCCGGAAAACCCCATAGCAGCCACACTTTACGACTTTCTAACAGGTCCCCATTTTCCCGATTTTCGGGTCATTGACCTGACCTGGAAGGTCACCCGATGACCTAGGACCTTAAAATTGGGTATCATCGGCTTCCTCTCGTGACGGGCAGCACGCTCGTTTTTTCCGCGAAGCTCTAGCTCAATCAGGGGCCAAGCGCAAGGGGGGGTCGTGCCAACCCCCCCCCCCCCCCTTGTGCCGTCGAAGGATGCAAAATGGCCTGTGCCGGTGAGGCTTAAAGATCAACTTTTGATTCATTCGAAGCGTTTTGATAGGAGGAACACGAGGCTGGTAAAATTAATTTCATGCAGGTTTAGCTTAAAACTTTTAGTGTTTGAGTGTTTGTGGAAAAGCAATTGGTTTTCTCATAATACCGATGGTGGCAGTTGCTGTTATTTACGTGCTAAGCCGTTGACCTTAATTAAATCTGACAATATTATTCAGACATAGCGGTAAACGAGCTGCTTGTTGTGTTAGGTTAGGCTCTTTCGGTCGATTTCAGAGTGGGAAGGATGACAGGAATTAGGGGGAGACAGGGGGCCTGGGCGGGAGTCCTGAGCCTCGTGCTCCGCTGGGGCCGAGCCCATCACGTGGGTTGGATTGCCCTGATACATGGATAGCCCTGGGCGGTGTTTCACGGCCCCGCGCTGCAGCACGCTGCGCAGCGCTGCCATGCATTGTAGCGGCGGTTGATATGAATTCGGCTCCACGCTAGCGTTACGAGCTTCCGAGTCTGTTGATGTTTCCATGGAAATTGGAAACCCAATGCACCGGTGCGCACAACGCATCCTGTCCAAGTAAAATTTTACCATCGATGACCTCTGGTGACATGACCTTTTGCTCTGAACCGATCTAAAATTGGCTGAAGTATTTTTCTTCTTTTTGCTACTTTCGACGTTACTTCGAATACCACTTAAATGCCCAAAGCTGAGTTATAAGAATGATGCTCAATCCCCATTTCCCCTCCAACAGGGCGTGAGAGTCTAGGCATTCCTGTGGGGCACGGGCTAACAATGACTATCTCATAATCATTGTGGCCATGAACATCTACTGCCATTCTTTAACACCGGTTTCGCTGCGCTGAGCGGTGGCCGTCCCGTTTGTTGGATTCTACAGCTGGCTGGCGGAAAGCGTTACCGGCCGCCCGTCCACCGCCCGCGGGCCGGACCGAGCGGTCCCGCTGACCCTACCTGACCTGATACCAGCGCGATACTGGACAGGCGTACGGGGGTTCGGCTCAGCGAAGGCAGCGCCCACTGGTGCTAGGGACTTTTTTAATAGACCTACTGTACGTGCCAGTTCGCGTCTTCAGCTCCACTGACCGCACTCGCCCGTCATAGCCGGGGTAAACCTTCGTCACCCGAGCAATCGGCCACCGACCGCGAGGGGCGTTGTTGTCAGTCACGATAACTACATCGTCCACTTGGAGCTGCGGGGTGTCTCTCGTCCACTTTTCCCTCTTCATCAGTGTCGGGACATACTCTTTGGACCAGCGTCTCCAGAAGTGCTCGGCTATCTGCTGAGCATGTCTCCAGCGTCGCCTGGTTGTCAGGTCCTCTTCTGAGAACGCACCTGGAGGCAAGATAGGGAACTCTCGACCTAGGAGAAGGTGATTTGGCGTCAGAGCCTGCGGGTCTCCAGCGGTTGAACTGACGTAGGTCAGTGGACGGTTGTTCAGCATGTGCTCCACTTCGGCCAGAACCGTAGCCAGCACCTTATCCGTCACAAGCCGGTCGCCGATGACAACCCGCAGGGCCCTTTTTGCCGAGGCCACCAGTCGCTCCCAGCAGCCGCCCATGTGCGGTCCGGTCCGCCAGGTGGGTTGAAGCGCCACCTGATGTTCTGCTGAGTCAGGGAGTCGCTGATCTGCATCTCGTTCCACTTCTGCAGTGATTCACGAAGCTCCCGTTCACCCCTCTTGAAGCTCTTCCAGTTGTCGCAGTGGATCTGGGAAGGACGGCCACGGCGAGCCATGAAGCGTCGGAGAGCCATCAGAAAGCTATCCGTGTCGAGAGAGGATGTCACCTCTAGATGTACGGCCCGTGTAGACAGGCAGGTCACGAGAAGGATAAACCTTCGCTCAGAACTTCGACATACTCTCACGTGGACAGGCCCGAAGAAATCCAGCCCGATGGAGCTGAAGGCGTGCCTGCTATCGAATCTTGCCTCCGGCAAATCGGCCATGAGCGGAGGCTGGAGTTTGGCTCGCCGTCTCTTACAGACCGCACAGGAATGTAGGTATGATTTGACACTGACCTCGCCTTCGGAATCCAGTAGAACTGCCTTAGCTCATTCAGTGTGCTCCGTCCCTGCATGGAACGCTTTACGATGCTCAGAGGTTACGATGAGCCGAGTAACGTCGTGATTTCTCGGCAGGATGACGGGGTGCTTCGAAGACGACGACAGGCGGCTCTTCTCTAGTCTTCCTCCCACGCGGATGAGCCCATCTCTGTCGATGGCTGGAGTCAGCTCCACGAGTGAGCTGGCGGTAGGGAGCGGCTTGCCACGAGACAGAGCTGCCAGCTCCTCAGGAAAGGCCTCCTGTTGGGACCTCAGAACGATCCGAGTTTCAGCGTCGATCAGCTCTTCAGCGGTCAGTGGCCCACTCAGTAATAAGCTGTGATGACGCGTGCCGTGTTTTGCGATGAAGTTACCTGTGAATCGAATCACCCACGCAGTGACACGCTTGTATCTGATCCAGGAGGAGTAGCGAGCTGGATCGACCAGGGGCCCTGGAGAGTCCGTTTTACTCAGAGCCGCCACCGTCTTCACTTCTGGGTCGGTTTCGTCAGAAACCTGCACGAGGGGAGCAGCAGGCCAGTTTCCTTCTGGCTTCTTCAAAAAGTCCGGGCCTTGCAACCAGCGGCTGTCAATGGTGAGCTCCGACATCGGCAGGCCTCTCGAGCAGTCACCCGCCGGGTTTAATGAGCCCGGAACATGGCGCTACTGGCTGGGGTTCGTGCTGTCTCTGATCTCCGCGACTCTGTTCGCTACGAAGGTTTGAAAACGGCGACTGTCACCGTTCCGTACTTCTATCCTCAGGATACTGAAATCCTTCTCCTCCACGCCGCAACCCCCCTCCGGGCTGGACAGGCAACTTTATCTCATGCGGGCTGCTCCCTTGGAGCGGCACCGCTGCTCCTGAGGGAGCGCACCCCGTAGCCGGGTGCAGTGAGTGCCTTGGGGCTGGGTGGCCTGTCCTCTGGACGGGCTCAGCCCCGGCGACTCACTAGGGTGCCTGCCCAGACCAATGTCTCCCCCTAATTCCTATCATCCTTCCGGCTCTGCAATGGTCTTGTCAGACCGAAAGGGCCTAACCCAACAAAACAAACAAAGCGACTGTCATTGTTGATGTAGCCCAGTATTACCTGACTGTCTGTCCAGAAATAGGTCTCGTCGACTGGCACGGACAGGGCCGTTTCAATGCCCTTGGCCAGTCTCGTAGCGAGGACCGCCCCCTGCAGCTCTAACCGAACGACTGTCAGTTTTCTCAGCGGAGCGACCCGAGTGCGACTCATTACCAGAGCACAACTGACAGCGCCAGTCGAAGCAACTTGCCTCAGGTAGCCAGCGGCTCCAAAGGTGGCATCCGATGCATCACAAAAGATATGCAGCTCTCGACGGATGACATCTGCGACTGCTGCTGCCGTATAGCAACGAGGGATCTTCAGGCCAGAGAGCAGAGTGGCGCTCTGCTGCCAGCATCGCCGCCAGCGATATAGGTCGTCATCGGTCAGTGTCGCGTCCCAAGGGAGCTGTTTTCTCCACAGGTCTTGCATCAGAAGTTTTGCCTGCAGAGTGAATGGTGCGACTAAACCCAGCGGATTGAATGTCGATGCTATGGATGATAGCATACTCCGCTTCGTTGTCGAGATCGTCTGCTTCTCTGGCGGTTGAACACTGACTGTGTCTCTTTCAGTGTCCCAGAGTAGACCGAGGACACGCCCAGGATGCAGCGGTGTCGAGAGGTCCGCGTCAGGATGCGCTCTGTTCGCCGCTGGGACCGAGGCGAGAACTTCCCTAGAGTTGCTCATCCATTTGCGGAGCTGAAAGCCTCCGCTGGCAGCCAACGAAGTGGCGATGTGCAGAAGACGTTTTGGCTGACTCTGGCGACTCTTCTGAGGCGGTATAGTCGTCCATATAGAACTGTTTTGACAGCCGATCCGCTGTCCAGGGATGCACGCCATCTACATCATTCATCATGGCTTTTTGCAGGGCGTGACTGGCGATAGCTGGAGAACATTTGGCACCGAAGATTGCCCTTGTCATCTCGTAAGAATCTGGTGGCCTATCGCGCTCCAGATCTCTCCACAGAAAACTGAGCGCCGGTCGATCTTGCTTCTGGATTTTCACCTGCAGAAACATCTGATCGATGTCACCAGCGATCGCGTTGAGCTTCTCGCGGAATCTGATTAAGATGCCGGGGAGCTCCTACAGCAGATCCGGACCAGTGAGCAGTTTGTTATTCAGCGACGTACCCTTGAACTCCGCCGCTGCGTCGAACACCATGCGAATTTTGCCAGGTTTGTTGGGGTTAGAAACCGAGTGATGCGGTAAGAACCAGCGTCTGGGGCTCGCTACTGCGACTTCACTGTCCTCCAACTTCCGCGCGTGACCAGCCGAGACGTAATTGTCGATTATGTCCTGGTACTTCTGAGCCTTTTCAGGGTTTCTTTGCAGCGATTGATCAGCTCTTTCCAATCGTCGGAGGGCGCCGAGACGATTGTCTGGCATCGATACGTCGTCAGATTTCCATAGAAGGGCGGATTCAAAATGGCCATCCACCAGCTTGGTCGATTCTTCTAGAATCTTCACAGCACGTTTATCCTCGTGAGAGGTAGGCTTCGTCTCTGAGTGTGTCGTTCCGAACGAGTCGGTGTTCCACCAGTTCTGCACCATTTTGTCCTGCTCGTCGTCACGAGAAGTACGGCGATGCACGTGCATCACATGCTGCTCCGCGGGCGGTATCAATCCGCTTATCTTGCCACATAGCGCCCAGCCAAAATAAGAATTTATGGCGATCGGTTGCCCAGGCTGTCCGATTCGAGCCTCACGTTGGAGTTTGGCCTCCAGCACGTTCGCTCCAAGGAGCACCTCTACTTGGTCCGGGCGGGCCAGTCCAGTCAGATGCTGCCACTGGGCGCGTGAAGTAGAGCTGATCTGCGGCGAGGGAACGTTCAGATGTGGCACCGTCCAGACCTCACTGGCAGTTACAGCACCGGGGCCAGAGTCTCGCGAGAGCGGGGTCAGCTTTAAGGAGGTTTTTAACGCCATCCGCCGCTGCCCGCTGTTTTCAACATTGTTGAGGCTCGGTGGCCTGGTTTCACCCTTCAGAATCAGTTTTCTGGCGAGTTTTTCCGTGCGCAGAGAAACCTGAGCGCCAGAGTCGAGGATGGCGAAGGTATCGACGTAACTCTCCGATCCATGAACACGGACCGGCACGATTTGAAGCAGCGTTGTCTCGTCCTCCTGCGGCGTAGTAAAGGCGACTGTGCGGCGACTCGATGTACCTCCTGCTACCTCTGAGCGTGGGAAAACTCGGCTGCTGCCGTGCAGAGCACGATGGTGTCTTCCTTGAAAGCCAGCTTCACCGCACTTTTCTCCAGAGGTGCACTGGCGCGAGCGATGTCCGTGCTTCAGACACATGAAGCAACGTCCGCTCTCACCGACGAACTGGGCGCGCTCCGCTGGAGTTCTCGCGAGGAAGGTGGGACACGAATCTAGTTTGTGGCGAGCTCCACAGCTGCATTGCGATTCATGTCCGCCGGTCCCTGACGACTCATTTTCGCTTCGATTTTCGGGGCTGTAGTAAGGGCTGCAGGCCCTGAGGGAGCACGAGGTGTGAAGCTGCGAGCTTCTCCCTGTCGTTGCGGTCTTCTTGGTTCGAAGGATCGTACTGGGACTGAGTCCATGATCCGAACCTGCTGGGTCAGCCAGCGGTCGAAATCTTGTAGATTTGCGCGTCTGGGTTCAAACTCGATGATTCGGCGTCCCCAGTCACGTTTCAGTTCATCCGGAAGTTTTAATACGACGCGTCGGAGATTTTCCGTGCTGTTGAGGTCCCCGTCAAAATCCATGCTCTTCAGCACTGTCACTGCGCAGTGGACGGCAGCCGACAGATTTCCCAGCGCGGACGGGTCGATTTCCTTCATAGGAGGGATTCTGAAGACGGAGGATAGATTCGCGTTGACGATGTCTCCCTCTCTCCCGAATCTCTCCACCAATGTCTGTAGCGCGGCTGGATAAAGGTCACCATCGAAGAGCATCCCTTCTAGGCACCGCCTGCTTTGCGATGCCCATGGCTCAGGCCCGGGTGACCTACGCCCGGGTGGCCTACGCCCGGCTGACCTACGCCCGAATCGCCTACTCCATCGAATGTCTACGCCCGGGTGACCTACGCCCGGCTGACCTACGCCCGAATTGCCTACTCCATCGAATGTCTACGCCCGGGTGACCTACGCCCGGCTGACCTACGCCCGAATCGCCTACTCCATCGAATGTCTACGCCCGGCTGACCTACGCCCGGCTGACATACGCCCGAATCGCCTACTCCATCGAATGTCTACGCCCGGGTGACCTACGCCCGGCTAACCTACGCCCGGCTAACCTACGCCCGAATCGCCTACTCCATCGAATGTCTACGCCCGGCTGACCTACGCCCGAATCGCCTACTCCATCGAATGTCTACGCCCGGGTGACCTACGCCCGGCTGACCTACGCCCGAATCGCCTACTCCATCGAATGTCTACGCCCGGCTGACCTACGCCCGGCTGACCTACGCCCGAATCGCCTACTCCATCGAATGTTTACGCCCGGCTGACCTACGCCCGAATCGCCTACTCCATCGAATGTCTACTGCTCCCCTCCTGTCCGATTAACGAGTGAAGATTTCGCATACCAAAGTGACCCTTCCGGGGGAACCGGCACCCACAGTCAGGTAACAATGGGAAGGGTCGGAGGGACCGACCGCCGCGCCGCATGGTGACAGGTGATTCCCGGGACGTCCGAGCGTCGCCTTTCAGACGCATCGCCTGCCTTCCCTCCTGCCGCGCCGTGCCGCGCCGCACAAAGAAGACGGACCCTGTCGCGGAGCGACCTACCCGACCAGGCTGTCATCATCGGTGGAGAGCCTGAACTGCTTGTTTTTTTTTTTTTTTTTTGAATCGTTGAGCTGATCAAGCTTGAGTAGCCATGCTTGCGTATTTCACGCTTCAGCCCTGCTGTGAGCCATGTTTTATGATTTCTCATTTCAGATCTTAACAATGATCTTAGGTAGGAAGAACCGTGAGAAACGCCCCTCCCCCTTAGCCCTCGCCGGTATAGGGGGGGTCGAACATCCCCCTCTCGGTTTTCGCAAATAACTCGCGTAAAAACCCGCTGATTGCGACGAAACTTTCATTTCCCTCGCGTTCATCAATTTTACACCTACCCTGACAATTTCATGACCCTGACGCAAATGACCTTTGACCTGTGACCTACTTTTCGAGACCATGTTTGGCCGGAATCGTGATTCGGCGTATGTCGTCTCCTATTAGCCGCGCGTTTGCACTCTTTTCGTGGTTTCAAGCGTTCAAACATGTGATATGATATTGCTCCTATGCGTTAGGGTGGGTGTCAAGTTCACTTGAAGCTCAGGTCAGGTCACTGACCTGATCTCGGTTAACTTTGAGCTCGGTTAACTTTTACATGTTTCTAGGCTAGTTTTTTTAGCTTAATTCGAATTTAGCAGCCATATGAGCATTTACGAAGTAGTTTTGGTGCTATCGTAACATGTTATGAAGCTGTCATAGGCGGTTGACACCTAATACGAATACCCGGCAAAACCACTACTGGTTGACCTGAACTGACCTGACCCGACCTGGCCTGAAAGCATGAAGACATCATCTGTGATAAAAACTAACATGATATTCGTGATCAGAACCCCGAATAGCCCCGTAGCAGCCACACTTTACGACCTAACTGGTCCCGATTTTCCCGACTTTTGGGCCATTGACCTGGCCTGGAAGGTCAACCAATGACCTAGGACCTTAAAACTGGGTATCATCGGCTTCCTCTTGTCACGGGGAACACGCTCGTTTTTTTTTCGCGAAGCTCTAGCTCGATCAGGGGTGACACGGCAAGGGGGGTCCAACGGACTCCCCCCGCCCTTATACGTTTGCGGCTGTCAAAACACCAATACTGGCGAGGGGGTGTGTCACCGTTAGACTAGTTATTTGACCATATACTATTAGGTATTTATCTATATTTATTTATTTACGATCTCAAGCCTCCACGTGGTAGGTTTTAAAGCTTACGTCATTGCACAGTATGTCTTAAAAGTACCGCGCAAAGTAACAGTGGATCCATCAAGCCTGACGGAGGAAGGACTGCTAGTCACCGAAACAATGGATATCCTCGTCCATTCCCCATGTCGACTGGTTCGGTGACTTTCAAATTATAGCAGGCCCTTCCTCGGTCAGGGTTGATGGATCCACCGTCACTTTGCGCGGTACTTTTAACCCTCGCCCTGGCAGGGCATTTTTCATAACACGGCCTGGCAGGGGGGGGGTCGATGCGACCCCCCTCGCGATTGGCTCCTATGGCACCTAGAAACACAAAATTTGGTAGGTAGGTGTGCCCCCTTGATTTCTCACCCCTGTGCAAATTTGGTTGTTCTAGATCAATATTTAGGGGGGTTTTGGGGGATATAAATGTAAAAATTTCGCTAAAATAGGTCAAATGTTTTTCGCTTATAACTTTTGATCTAATTAAGATAGAGCAAAAAGAAAAGCACCAGTGAACTCAGCACGTCAAAGCGCGTCGAATGATATACTTTTTGCTTGCTTAAGTGTACTTTAATTTTTCTTAATTATTAAGTAAACTTTAATTAATTAATTAAGTTCAAGTTAACCAAATTGCATCATATCGCATATCATTCGATTCGGCTGATCACCAGGAACACAATGACACCATTTTTTAGCATCATTATGTCCCAAGTTATTGGCAAAAACGTCTTTTGACCTCATTTGACCTGACCCATGAATAAGTACACCAAACAAAGAAGCACCAAGTGAGCTGCTGTTAAGTACTGTGGTTTCAAAGCACAAAAGTGATGGAACGAAGCGGATATCTCCAGTATTTTCCGAACTTAGTATTCTCCCATAGGCTTAACATTATGACGTAATGACCTCTAACTGACCTCAGGTCAGTGACCTCAAAAACCCGAAGTATATGTTATACAACTCGGTGAACTTAGCACATCCTGAAAGTTTAAAGGAAATCAGTCCAAAACTGTGAGTTGGACAGGTGTAAAAAGAAAATTGAAATTTGACCATGACCTTGTACCGGTTTTTCTGACCTGGTGACCTGACCCAAGGTCACCTGGACCTGAAATTTTTAGGTTACATGTAAAAAGGTTGCCTCATAGGCTGTGCCAAATTTGGCGGCGCTGCGCGTCGCCGTTTTTACGCTATCTTCGACAAACCTTAGGGGGGGGGGGTCGCATCGACCCCCCCTGCCAGGGCGAGGGTTAAGACAGACTGTACATACATTTGGGTGTCATGCATACATACATAGGTACAAACCATGGCTACAAGTTCATCAGCGCAAAACTCACAGCCTATATAACGCACTATGCCATGTACGAGTATGTACTATTTCACTATTTTTCTATTTCACTATTTCACTATTTCAAAGTATATACCTACCCAAAAATAACTGAAATTCAAACGCTGTTTATGGTGGCATCATTCACGAGGTAAATGTTCTACATGCACATACACAAACGAAGCATTAAGGTACGGGGACCCGCAGTTGCTACTGTACACGAACCCCAACTCTAGCCGTCTGTCCTGTCCAGTAACAACAACCGATAACATTGATATCGACTGCCGATCCCTGTACAGTGTACAAGAGCAGCTGAGGTTTTCTGTGCGTGCCCTCTGGCAGCTTATCGTTGTTCCCTGTGAGGATGCTGGGACAATTTGCTCAGGGTCGCTGTACAGTAGCAACTGCGGGTCCCCGTACTCAATTAACCCTCGCCGCCGATGGGGGGACGGCGGGTGCCGCCCCCCCCCCTAGGGTTTTTTTCGCGATAGCTCGTAACACACTGGCGATGGAAAGCTGAAACTTGGCATACCTAACCTTTGATTCAAGCCGGATCTTTTGACACCAACCGCATTTTCGAGTCAGGTCAGGTCACTGACCTATGACGGTATAAGTGAACCTCTGCACGGTCTTCAGATGTCGCAACTTCACAACGCCCTCCCAGAGGAAACTCACAGGGAAATGAAACTTGCAGGATCTAGTATCCATTACAAGTCTCACAACTTGTATATCTCGGATTTTTCCTACGGTCATATGAGGTCAGGTCATTTTCGTGACCTCACCATTAAAAGACAATGGGGAAAATGAAAACTGCTATTCTGGCGCCGGGAACGATCTCCAACTATCTCAAGCACACAGAATCGTGATTTGATGCACTCCTTGCAAGGTTACATGCGTCACTTTTGCAATGTTGACCTTGCGTGACGTCATTTATAACGTCATCAAGGTCATTTTAGTTTTTCGTCAATCACTCCCGATCAAATTGAGCTAGCGAGCCAAGAAAGCCACCAATGAACTTAAGAAGACCTGCCGAATCGAATGATATGCGACATGACCTCTTTCGACCAACTTCGTGACCGGGGGGCGCTGACCTGACCGTAACCTGAGGGCAACACCCTAAGTTGACCTGACCCAAACAAAAAGTATAGCATTCGACGCGCCTGAGCGAAGCAAACACGATGCTGCTAAAATCGTGGCTCTGCGACCGTTTTTTGCGAAGTTATTCGCCAAAAACTGAACCGTACCTCGGGGCACTTGACCTGACCTCAGAGGTCACCGGTTGACCTAGAACCTTAAAATCGGGTACCAATCTCTGCGCCTCGTAACGGCGCACACGCTCTTTTTTCTGCGACGCGCTAGCTCCACCAGGGGCGAAACGGCGAGGGGGGTCGTACCCGCTCACCCCCCTCCCCTCGGCCGGCGCGTATGTAGAAACGCGATAGGTCCGGCGAGGGTTAAAGGGACCCTCTCACCTGTATTAAAAAATTAAAGAATTGATATAAAAGTGATATACCGTTGTTCAGAAAGAACAAAAAATAATATCTAGAAAATGTCATCGAAAAAGATAACCATAAGCAGCAGGCTCTTTTCCGGTCAGGACATGACTTTTACCTGATGCTAAGTTTTCTAGTTACATTTTTAATTTCAAATTGTAAGCCATGCGACGTGTTTCGACGAAACAAACACGATGGTGATAACATGAATATACATTCACTGAATCATATGTTGTTACAGAACAAATGTTTCGGCAAAATCCGTCCGTTTAGCTGTTAGGCCTCTGTGGTACACAAGCCATAGACCCGACGTCACATCTGAGGCGAAGTTGGCGAAAGAGCTTTAAAAAAGCTATCGAATACGCTTTCTGTGTCGCTGTAGCTCGTATTCGTGTTTTACGGGTCGCTAAGGTAAAACGTTTACCGACGTAGCGCTAAGGTATGCTTTCGGCCCCTGATCGAGGCAGAGCTTCGCGGAAAAGTGAGGATGCTGCCCGTGATGAGAGAAAGCCGATGATGCTCAATTTCAAGGTCTTGGCCGGGTCAACTTAGGTCAACGCCCAAAAGTAGAAAAAAATCTGGCCTGCTAGAACTTCGTGAGCCGTAGCTCTGTTATCGGGGTCCCGAGTACGAGTTCGATGTTAGTTTTGAACAAAAATGATGACTCCATGTATTTGGGGTAGATCGGGTCGGGTCAGGTCAGGTCGACCAGCAGGCTTCCTGCCGGCCATCTGGAGTGGGTGACAACCACAAACGATAGTTTCGTAACATAACAACCATTTATCAAAACTACTTCTTATGTTCGAACGGGCGCTAAACTCGAAATAAACTTCAAAAACTACACTAGTAAATGGAAGCAAATAAAACTCAAAAAGTGAACCAAGGTCATCCATATTCGAATCAGGGCCAATAAATTTTTAGAGTAGGTGTAAAATTCATTAACTCGAGGTCACTGGATGTTTCGTTGAAATATGCTCCTTTTTGCGCGTCTTATTCGGAATGCCCGAGAGGGGTCCGCCATCTGACCCCCTTTCCCCTATGTCCTTTCCCCTAGATCCGAGGCTAGTCAGGGCTGAGGCTAGAGCTAGGTACCTCGTAGTTACTGATACGTCATCCGAAGAATCGACTGCAGCCATTATTTTGACAATCAGACGAACGCTTGGGTCAGTTTTGGCGCGCTCACTCATTTGAAAGATAAAAAAGGAACTAGAATAGTGGCTACTTTAAAATATTGTCATGCTGATGTTCGACGCCCACAGGTTATTGACGCATAAGCAATAGGGACTAGGGAGCTCTTCAAGCGATTCTGAATCTGACCTTGTATTTGTTGATGTTTCACTGACATGATAGCTAAAAAAGCATACTCAGCATCGCCAAAAGTGGGAGGTCGACCCCCCGTTCTGACGAGTGGGGGGGCTCCGTGACCCCCCCCCCGTCGGCGACGCCAGCATAAAACTTTTCCTTTTGCTTATCTTTAAGGCCTCTACTGTTCTTGCGACGTCATTTGAAAGCAATCATTTGATAACTTTACCCTCGCCCGCACATGGGGGATGGTTGCCACCCCCCACCCCCGGTAGATTTTTGCTCTGCACTTAACATTTTTACAGGTAGAAGCCTGATTTTTTGGTATAGCTGCTGTTCTATCTTTTCTCAACGTCCACTGAAAAATTCAAGTTTAACTTGAATTTTTTTAACAAGTTTAACTCAACAGGAGCCTGCCACTACTAAATCTAGTAGTGGCAGGCTCCTGGCTACCCCTATTATGCCTGAAACAGACTCTTTCCGCAGTCAAGAAATCGCATGCGAGAGCCTATTCAAATACATGGAAGCAGAAGCACGCCTGCATCAATCGCACGCACCTCCCGCATGCGATTGATGCGGGCGGAATTGTAATGTGTTTGAAGAGGCTCTCGCATGCGATTTCCTGACTGCGGAACGGGGCTGTTTCAGCCTTTTGTGCGGGGGGGGGGGGCTGTTTAGGACCTCCTTGATATCTCGAGATCTAACCGGCTGATTTTCAAATTTCAAACGGCATTCGATTCCTTTATAAGTGATCTACATTTTGAAAGTAGCCCCAAAAAATGAATGGGGGGCAGTAAAGGGGGTGAAAATTTAAAATTGTTGATGCTCTTTCAACTGCTCACCACGGCTATGTTTTTGAACCAATTTTGACTAAACTACTGCCGATCGATGCAGAATGAACCAGAAATTAGCATGTGCGACGTATCATAAATATACAGATTTAGAAAAACATTAGGCGGACATAGGTAAATGAACTTGGGAGGTACATAAAATACATACCTAATAAACCAGGTCCTTTGTTGGTGCATCAATAAAAAGGGTTGGCAATTTTCTTATTATGCTAAAAAATGTGTGATAGAATTACTAAAATTAGATTAATAATTCCTAGGCGGTGTCAGAGCACTGAAATTCGGAGGTGAAATCGACCTACCTTTCTTTTCCTAGAACCTCCTTTGGTCTATCTTTTGTTCACTTGTGAACATATAATACCTACAAATAATGTTCATTTCAATCGCTATTGCATTTGTTGCTTTACATACCGAACGTCATGATCTAAGTAGCAGACATTCGCTGTGCGATATTACTTTCCAACATTCAGCACCTGGACGCGCCTATGTATTTAGGAAATATATAGTTAGCAAGTGTTGCAGAACACATGATGTAATTCATCTAGTCACTCCAGGGCAACCAAACTACTACCAAACCGCTCAGCAAATGGTACGGTGCATAGCAATTTGAAATCTCTCTATTTGAAAGCCTGGATCCGCCTATTATAGGAAAAACGTGTAAAAAGAGGGTGCACAGTCACCCTATCACTGCGTTATGTATGCTATCACAAGCCATATATAACATGAATCAAGCAGAAGCCCATATTGCACAAGCCCATCCGCGTCGTTAACTTCACTGAAGACGCACATTTTTTATAAGTAAACAATCCTTGCTTCTTCTTTTAAAAACAAATGAAACAACAACTGATTGAAACAACAAACAACTGACCGGTTTGTTTTCTTTATTACTGTATGCCTGGCCTATTCAAATACATTAGCCGGAGGGGTGTAGTACTGGTGTAAGCAAATTGACCACGGTCAAAAATGCATTACCAGAATGCATTTAAGCCAATATTTTGGGATGGTCTCGTTCCTAAGTCGGCTAGGAGCTTCGGTCCAGAACATAAATTTATCGTTGGCATACAGTATAAAGGTCGCCGTCCACTGCACTTTTATCCGCCGAAAATAAGCGCTTACTGGCAGAATTAACTACAGAGGCAATGGTAGGAGCAGAATCTGCAGCCGCCGAAACGGCCCAGCCGCCGACAACGTATTTCGGCATGTGCATCTTTTCATCGCTTACTTTACGCTCTTAATTTAGTGGCGGAAAAGTTGGATCGTGGGAGCTTTTTCTGCCGCTGTTGACGCCGACCGCGCAAGATTCAGTTCCCTTTGGCGGGCTATTGCTCGGTGACGGTGCGGGCTACGGGGGTGAAATTTTCGCACCAAGTCGGACGCATGCAATCATTTGTCGTATCAGCTTTTCGAAGGGGTGCGTTCAGCGGTTTGCACGTGGCGAGCGCATCTTTGCGACATTTTGGGCCGCGGCCGGTGCCGAGCAGAGAGCACGTGCCTTAGGCCCAGATTTTTTCACCGTGAAAACTGAGCGAAATCAGAGCCGGCAGGTCACGTAAGGAGGGCTCAGGAGACAGATGACGTCACGGGGTGTCAAGGTTTTGTCGATTTTTAAGACATTGCTGTGCAGTAAATAATCTTTTTTATGCTCTAAGGGAGCCCAAAAGTTTGATATCAAACTGCCTTAGAGGATAAAATCCTCGAAGATAAATATTGGCGAAGATTGGTAGACACCCGCTGACGTCATCTTTCAAGGTCACCGATGTAAACAAATGGCTAACCATTCTCCTATAACCGAAGCAAAACCGAAGATTTGTTGTCAATAGTCAAAGTGGTTAAAAACCGGTTCTATAGCCTTGGTTAAAACACTATTCGTTAGAACTATTTATAGTCACCGTGGTTAGTACGAAGTAACTGACGGGCAGGCGAGCCAGTAATTATATTTTCCATTCTATTGTATACAGCCTCGGCCGGCGGGTCTTTTGAGCCGTGCTTTGAGCATCTCTGCCGATGTTTTTGTGCGGTGGACGGCGTCATTTCAGCAAACGCCGAGAATACGCGCTTATCGACGATTACACGCGTACTTTCGGCGGATGCCAATGTGCAGTGGACGGTGACCTTAATACATACCAAACTCGGCCAATGATAAATTTTCAAGACCTCAGTCCTTACTGTTTTTTTGAACTCGGCTTTCGGCCTCGTTCAAAAATCCAGTAAGGACCTCGGCCTTGAAGATTTATTTACACCGGCCTCGTTCAGTATTATATAACGCTAGAGAGTCTTTGGCGTAATACCCGAGAAGCCATCTTTCCTCACTGTCCCCTACGTGTCGATCTGAGCTTGAACTTGCCTACGTGCCGATCTGAGTTCAGGTCTAGCAGGTTCCACGTCCTGTTGGGGAGGGGGGGGGGCAAAGGCAATCCGTCCCAGCTCAAATAACAATATCTATAAGCAAATTCGTTATCAGCACCCCGAAAAAGCCGCATTGCAACCTTTTACGATGTTCTAACAGGGCCTAATTTTCCCGGCTTTTGGGTTATTGACCTGACCTGCAAGGTCAACCAATAACCTAGGGTCTTAAAATTGGGTATCATCGGCTTCCTCTTTTCACGGGCAACACGCTCGTTTCTTCCCGCGAAGCTGTAGGTCTATCAGGGGCCAAACGGCAAGGGGGGTCCAACGGACCCCTCTCCCCTTATATACGTTCGCGGCTGGCAAAACACCCGAATACGGGAGAGAGATAATGCATTGAAACATTGAAGCAATGATGATGGCTTTGATGACGCTTTGATATTAAACATAAACTAATTGAGATTGATTCTATTCATAGCAATACCTTAATTGGTTTGACCTGAGTATGGCTACCGGCAACCCCCACATCGTATACAGTCACGTGAGAGATGATGTAACACTGTGCACAAATAATGCTCACTATAAACAAGGTCATATAAAACGACTTGATTATGTAAACACTGAGCTCATGTACGGCCAGCGATGTGCGGCCCGGCACCGGGAGCCCGGCCCCAGCCGGGAGGGCGCGGTGCAGGAGCGCCAGACCGTCTGGGAGGTGGCGTCCACCCCCTATTCACGGCGCGGTCCCCGCTCGCCTCACGGTCATGCTGCCGCCACCGTTCAGATACGCCCCCTGTCATGAGACGGCAGGGGTGGGAAGCTGATTGATGGGGTTACCTTTGAGGTGGGTCCGATTTGCTCCGCTGCCCGTTACGCTCTTACAATGGGCGCATCCGATGGTCGGCTCAGTGACGGGGCCCATCCCCTGCGCTGCCCCGGCCCTCTTGCGGATCTCCTATGGCGCCGCTCACTCATACATGAATTGAGCAACTAGTGCATCCCAAGATGAAAGATACTAAGAATAATCTATGATTTGAGCCTATTTTAACCAGATCGTACCAAATGTGGCAAAACTTGTGCCAGATGACCGCTTTGAAAATGGCAATTGTCTTGTCAAATGTCATTTCCACACATTTTTGTGATAAACTACCTAGTTTTTTATAGGTCGGGTGTCCACTGTCCAGGTCACATGAAGATCAGGTCAAGGTCATTTTCCTTGGATAAACCTGTTTGTCGTTTCATAAAGTCTCAGCGTAGTTTTTTAGGAGCTGATTTCAACTTACCCTATTAGAAGCAGGCTCCTGGCTACCCCTAGTGGCAAGGGGGCTGTCTAGGACCCTCCTTGCTATCTCGAGATCTATCGGGCCGATTTTTCAAAATTCAAGCGGTATGCGATTATGCTTCGCGTGATCTAAAATTTGAAAAAAGAAAAGTAAAAAAAAAACAAATAGGGGTAGTAGGGGGAGGTAAAAACTGCAAATGATACAACATTTTTCAACTGCTCACCATGACCATGTTTTTTTTTAACCAATTTTGAAATAATTACTGCCGATCGATGCAGAATGAACCAACATGAATCGATGCAACGATGCAACATGAATCATAAATATAACTATTTCGAAAAATAAAAGGCGGATACAGGTAATCGAATTAGGAAGCACACAAAATGCAACATAAATCGGTTTCTTCGTTGGTGATATCACGAAAACGTGTTGGCAATAGTCTAATTATGTTGCAAGAATGCGTGATAAAATTACTCAAATTAATTTGAAAATTCATAGATGGCGTCAGGGTACCGAAGTTGGCAGGTCAAATCGATCTCCCTGTCTTTTCCAGGGTCCACCTACGATCCACCTGGCACCTCTTGTTCACTTGTGAACCTACAAAAAATGTTCATTTCAATCGCTATTGCATTTGTTATTTTACACACTTAACCCTCGCCCATGTAGGGGGGGGGGGGGTTGGTGCAACCCCCCCCCCCTGAGGTTTTTCTTAGATACACGCCGAACCGTTTCAGATAGCCTGCTCAAATTTTCAGTACCCTATGGGGCATCCTTTGCGCAACTTTTGGAATTTTTTTATTGTCAAGGTCTTGTCAGGTCACGGAGTTATGACGTCATAAAGGGAACAACCTCCGGCCAGATTTACGCTAAATTGGAGATTGCTAAATTGGACATTGGTATAAATGCCGACTGACCTGACACACTGATGGATTGTTTTAGAATCATAACTGGCTGATTTGACATTGGCACAATGTCCGTTGACCTTTTCAAGGTTACTAAAGGTCAAGGTCAGGTCAGTGACCCCGGTTGACCTGTAATGACTTCTTGCACTTGTATGCCTTTTCGGGGTATTTTGATGCCCTGAATTCGAATTTGCTATCCATTTCAGGCATCGTCGGTTGCTTCTTGTAGTTCATTTTGGGTCAGGGTCAGGTCAGTGACGTCACACGCCTGACGTGACCCAATGCACAAATGACCTTGCAGACTTCCGATGCTCCCAACGCATCATTTTTAGAGTTATGACATCGAAATACACACCAAACGATAGAGAATTGATCAAGGATCACGATAGTGAAGGTTTCAAGTCGATATCTCTTACCGTTTTGGCGCAATCGGCGCGGAAATCTGAAAAAGTTAGATTTTTCCGAAAATTTGACCTTTGACCGGTCATAAGTAGATCAAATGTTGACTTAGGACCAAAAAATATTCCACCAATCGCGAGATCTCGTTGAGAGCAATCCGTTGGTCTTTTCCGCTAAGCTCTACGACGCTCCGTTTTCAAACGCCAGGGGGGTCGCACCAACCCCCCCCCCCCCTGCATGGGCGAAGGTGGCAAAATACCGTTTACGGGCGAGGGTTAACGTCATGATCTGAGTAGAAAATAGTCGCTGTGTGTAATTACTTTCCAATACCTTCCAACATTCACTGGACGCGCCTAGATATTTTTTTAATATAAGTGTTCCAGAAGATAACTGAATTGAGTCACTCCAGGACAATCTAACTATTACCAAGCCGCTCATCAAATGCTACGTTGCATATCAATATGACACCCCTTTTTTGGACGCCTAGATCGTGCTATTATAACCCTCGCCCTGGCAGGGCATTTTTAGTAACGCGGCCTGGGGGGGGGGGTCGAGCTCCTGGCGTTTCGAAACTAAGCGTCGTAGCGCTTCCCAACAAAGGCCAGTCGATTGCTCTTTACGAGTATTCGCGACTGGTGGTACCTATATTTTTTATCCTAGGTCAATACATATTTGACTCCGTTTTGGCTAGTCAACGATCAAATTACGGGGAAAAGCTATAATTTTCCAAGCTATTTAGCCAATAATGGCAAATCTATGAAACATATCAACATGAAACTTTCACGACCGTGTTTCTCAATGAATTAGCAACAAAATGATGCATAGTTTTTGCAGTTCAGTCATTACTGGCGTGACATAGTCCCCGGAAACACGAGAGTCACACCCGCCGCTGGCGAGGACGGTCCTAATTGACCTGAGGTGACCTTGTAAAGATCAAGGAACAATTTTGACAGCATTTAGATGAAGATTGAACTACAGATTCGGATTCAGGACCTCGAGAAACCTCACTAAACACAGACATGCGAGGTTAATGACCTTTGTTGACCTTAGAAAGGTCAATATACAATGTAATGATTCATGTCCTGTCAAAATCTGACAAGTCACACGGAATAATTTCGTTCTTGTCGATGGGATCGCGCCCAGTTACGCCAGATGTACGATTTTGTCAAAAAGAGTCGGAGGTTTTACCTATTGTGACGTCATAGCACGGTGACCTGACATGACCAGAAAATATTTTTTACCGAAAGATTGAGCTGAAAGTTAGCATGTAGGTAGGCACCCACTAAGCCATGCATATCCATGTGCCAGATTTGGGGTGCTGCTGCACGTGCGCACGTGCAAGGGTCGATTCCAGATCTCGAGGACGGCTGGACCGATTGCGCTCAAATTTGGTACACGGTTAGGGAGCAGTTGGTAGGGTGCCGTGCAAAAGTCAATTGGGACCCAGTTGGCACGTGCGCACATGCAGGGTGCCGCTTCCAGATCTCTAGAACGGCTGGGCCGATGGCGCTCTAATTTGGCACATCACTAGGGACCGGTTAGTAGGTCTTGGGGTGCAGTGCACAAGTTATTTGGTGGTACCCCCTCGCAATTTCGCACGTGCAAGGCCCACCCTCCCGCTCACTCCGTCGGTCGCCCCAAAAGGCGTTTTACTGGTGTGCACGATTACTTTATAAAAATGCTGAAGTGTTGCAAGTGATTGACAAATATTGTCCAAAGCATGCTGCCTTTTTCCAACCAAATTCCGATTTGAGCATAGGACAAAATCGGAATTCTGAAGGTACAAAATCCAATTGGCACCACTCTAACAGATGTGGTAAGGTTGTGATAGGTTTTACCGAAGGGAGATATAGACGATCTGTCAACTGACGAGAGAAGCCAACCTCTGTCAACTGGCTGGTGTGCAGCAAGCAGAAATTGATATTCTGCAACGGTTATTTTTGTTGTTGTTTTAATCTTTCTTCAATAAGGTATGTTAGAGCTGTTGTGCCTATTTGTTTATACACCAAACAACATCGGTGATAGCCAGATAACTATTTCATGGCGTGCAAAGAAAGACTGTTCAAGTTACCCAACGGTCGGGTTATTTGAATACACCTTCACTTGACGGAGAAGCAAGGCTTTACTTTACATTTTTCAAAAAAAAATATGTTCAACTTGAAACTTGATGCACTCTACGGCAATGACACTTGTCAAGTTGTTCGAAAAGTCAAGTCTGTTCAAGTTGTTCTTAGAACAATAAAAATTGATTCCATCGGCTTCCACTCGCCAAACCCGCTTTCCCTGTAGCTCAATCAAGGGATGAATCACTGCGTGGTTCGTTCGACCCCTCCTCACCCTCCTGCAATTGAAGTTAGCCGTTGTCAAAGACACTAATTCGTGCAGGGGCCCATTTTCACTTGTCCTTTTAATGTAATCGGTGACTTAAGCCAGCCGGCCAAATGAACAAAAATCCATACAAACCCAGGTGATGCCACGGGCCCACGGCCCTCATCCTTGTCAGCGTCCACTCCCTCGGCGGCGGCGGCGGCGGCCCGCCGAGCCGTGCGCCGCGGCATGTTACCTCTCGCCGCGCCAGGGGCCGCGGGGCGGGACGCTACCCCCCGCTGCGCCAGGCGACCCCCGGGCCTGGGCACCGCCGCGGCGGGCGACGGACGACAATAGAGCAAACAAAGGATGGGGCCGCCAGTTAGCCGGCGTAGTGAATGGGCAAATCCTTACTCGATAATACAGCAGGGACTGCTCCACGAACACGGGCAGGCCGTACGGTAGTAGACATTCGATGGAATAGGCGATTCGGGCGTAGGTCAGCCGGGCGTAGGTCAGCCGGGCGTAGACATTCGATGGAGTAGGCGATTCGGGCGTAGGTCAGCCGGGCGTAGGTCACCCGGGCGTAGACATTCGATGGAGTAGGCGATTCGGGCGTAGGTCAGCCGGGCGTAGGTCAGCCGGGCGTAGACATTCGATGGAGTAGGCGATTCGGGCGTAGGTCAACCCGGGCGTAGACATTCGATGGAGTAGGCGATTCGGGCGTAGGTCAGCCGGGCGTAGGTCAGCCGGGCGTAGATATTCGATGGAGTAGGCGATTCGGGCGTAGGTCAGCCGGGCGTAGGTCAGCCGGGCGTAGACATTCGATGGAGTAGGCGATTCGGGCGTAGGTTAGCCGGGCGTAGGTCAGCCGGGCGTAGACATTCGATGGAGTGGGCTATTCGGGCGTAGGTCAGCCGGGCGTAGGTCGGTCGGGCGTAGACATTCGATGGAGTAGGCGATTCGGGCGTAGGTCAGCCGGGCGTAGGTCACCCGGGCGTAGACATTCGATGGAATAGGCGATTCGGGCGTAGGTCACCCGGGCTGATCCCTTCACGGCCGGGTCGGCGCCGTTCTAACTCATACATCGTCCCATCGTCCAATGTGATACTGCCGCCGATCACCGGTAGCTGCTGCCGAGCAGAGCGCTCCTCATCCAATGCCGTCTCACCACAGAAGTCATCAACACGATCCCACGTAAAACTGACCATTCGGAGCTATCGCGAAAAAAACTATGGGGGGGGGGTACCCCCCGGCCGGCGTGGGTGTAAGTGCCGCTTTTGTCTCGAGATTTGACGGGGGTCATTTCTCAGTTGTGCCGATTTTCAGCTGCCCTTCTCACTCATGTGTTTGGTGTCATCGTCCTTTACATATTGCTTGCGAGCCATTTGCTTGTTGTAGCCTATCGGTACTTGGCAGTGTTTTTGGTGGTCACATAAGCAATGAGACTGAGCAGCGCCATCACTCAAGCCATCCGCTTGGCCAAAAGCAATGACTGTGGTGTTTGAGGCTTGTCAGTGCCAGAGCTGTGACGTCATCTTTTATGTTACAGATAAAGGAGTTGAAGATGGACGACTCTCATCGGCAACGATGGGGGGCGGTACCCCCCCCCCCCCGGCCGGCGTGGGT
Organism: Amphibalanus amphitrite; assembly: GCF_019059575.1. Classification (NCBI taxonomy): domain Eukaryota; kingdom Metazoa; phylum Arthropoda; class Thecostraca; order Balanomorpha; family Balanidae; genus Amphibalanus; species Amphibalanus amphitrite. The sequence goes on along the minus strand of NW_024881605.1, from coordinate 670,083 downwards.
GTAAGTGCCGCTTTTGTCTCGAGATTTGACGGGGGTCGCTTCGTCAATGGGGGCCACTGATGGCTATTTATCCCCTCACTGTTAATGCGTTGTGACATGGCCCGTGCCCTGCACACTGCACACGTCTTTTATTTATTAGGACTCGATAAGCTTCTTTTTCCATACTGGTGCCAGCTTCCTGTCATTCGAAACGGGACTGAAACCATCGAAAGACGTTCGCCCAATTTGTGTCAGGGGACTCAGATCGCACTATGTCGCCGAATGGCAGTGGTATGTCCTGTCCCTGGAAGTGCCGTTTCTGTCTCGAGATTTGTCGGGGGTCATTTCTTTTTCCTGTCCCTTAACCCTCGCCGGACCTATTTGTGTTGGTTTTCTACATACGCGTCGGCCGAGGGGGAGGGGTGGCAGGTACGAACCCCCCCCCCCTTCGCTGTTTCGCCCCTGATGGACCTAGCGTGTCGCGGAAAAAACGAGCGATTGCACCGTTACGAGACGAAGAGATTGCTACCCGATTTTAAGGTCCTCGGTCAACCGGTGACCTCTGAGGTCAGGTCAAGTGCCCCAAGGTACGGCTCCGTTTTTGGTGAATAACTTCTCAAAAAACGGCCGCCGAGCCGCGATTTTGGCAGCATCGTGCTTGCCTAGGCGCGTCGAATTATATACTTTTTGTTTGGGTGAGGTCACCTTAGGGTGTTGACTTCGGGTCACGGTCAGCTCAGCGCCCCCACGTCACGAAGTTTGTCGAAGGAGGTCATGACCCATCTCCTTCGATTTGCAAGTCTCCCTGAGTCCATTGGTGGCTTTCCCGAATCGCTGGATCAATTTCATCGGGAGTCATTGACGAAAAATTAATGTGAGCCTAATAACGTCATGAATGACGTCATTAGGCTCATTAGTCACGAGGCAAGGTCAACATTGCAAAAGTGACGCATCGAACCTTATAACGAGTGCATCAAATCACGATTTTGTGTGATTTAGATATTTGGAGGTCATCCCCGGCACCAGAATAGCAGTTTTCATTTTTTCCCATCGCCTTATAATTGTGAGGTCACGAAAAAAACTTGACCTCATCAGACTGGTGTTTGATTCATCTATGATTGAATCGATTGGATTGAATCAAACAAAATTTGTTGAATCAAAAAGGTTTGATTCACCGTCAGGATTGTTTGATTCACAAGCCATGATTGAATGAAACGCATTGGGAATCAGGGTTGATTGAATCAAAAAAATTAATGACTCATGAACTTAACCTTCGCCCTGGTGGGGGGGGGCCATTTTGGCCCCCCCCTGTGGTTTTTCAGCGATAACTCAGAAACCACTTGAGTTAGCGCCCTGAAACTTTGTATAGCTGTTTATTCAACATTTTTACATCATGTCCTTTTTTGGGGGGTTCGGGTCAGGTCAGGTCAGGTCACAAGGTCACCAAAACTGACACCACCTCTAAAAAAGTTCAAAGCTCTCTCAAAGGCACAGCTTTTATCCGATCGATGTAAAATTTACAGTACTTGAAGATGTCGCCCAGCTCTACAAAATGGCTATCTCGGATTTTTTATAAATGTGACCTAAGGTCAGGTCAGGTCATCGCTGCTCCCCATTATAAGTCAATGGGAGAATCGAAAAGTAGTTGTTTTTCAGCTAAATCGGGCGTGATTGTTCCTATATTTCGTTATTGAAGTGTCTTGGGTCAGCAAATCACAGCCCATGTGAAACCATTTGCTTGTGACCTCGCTGAGGTCACGCTAGGTCATCTCCCTGGTCACCAGAGGTCACCAGCGGTTTTTCTGCACTTACTTGTTATTGAATAGAGATAGAGACTCCGTTCGACGTTTATCGTGTTTGTCTCGTCAATGCGGATCGAATGATATGCAGCATGACCTATTTCGGTAAGGTCATGACCTTGACCTGAGGTCAAATTTTCAAAATGACCTTTCGAGGTCAAACTATATATCATTCGACGCGTCTCGACGAGCCAAGCACGATGGTGCATGAATCGTTTCTCTATTTTCTCGTGAATGCATGCTATAGTTAAAAACATTTTCAACGAAATTTGCCAAGTTGACCTTGCATGACCTCTGTAGGCCAAACCGTTGAGCTGAGGTCAAATCTGACGAACCTTGGCGAAAGAGCTTGAAAAGAGCTATCGATTGCTTTTTTCCGCGGCTCTCTAGCTCTTCTAGTTTCCGAGCTACAGCGAAATATGTCCGGCAACACCGAAAACACTGAAATTTGACCTATGATGACCTCTAGCGACCTCAATATTGACCTTAGCGAAAAAATGACCGAAATACTTTCGAACGTACTTGTTATGGGCTTTCGTTTGCTTTTTTCCGCGTCTTCCTAGCCCTCTTCGTTTTCGAGTTAGACGGGGGGGGTCATTTTGGCCCCCCCCCACCAGGGCGAAGGTGGCTCAGACCCACACCAGGGCGCGGGTTAAAAAAATGAAGTGAACGAACATAGTTCATTATCAACAAATATTAACACTACTGCCATTACATGACAACAAAAAGAACACAACAAATACAATACTATCCCTGATGTTTAGTATATTTTATTTTTTAATTGAATAAAAAAAGAATCATTCAAAAAAAATTGGCTGAATCAAACGTGAATCGTTCCTTTTATTGTTTTTTGATTCTCTGAATCAAAAGGAATCGATTCACCAATTTTTTTGAAGGAATCAAACGGTGATTGAATCAAACAAAAATCAAATCAATCAATGATTGAATCGATCCAAAAAAATTGAATCAAAAACCAGTCTGGACCTCATATGACCTTAAGGAAAAATCCGAGTGATACAAGTTGTGAGACTCGTAATGGATACTACATCCTACAAGTTTCATATCTCTGTGAAAGCTCCTCCGCCAGAGAGAGTGTTGCGAAGTTGCGACGTTTTAGCCCGTGGCCCACTGGGGGGGGGGCATTCGTAGCCCCCCCCCCCTGCCGTTTGTCTGCAATAACTTCCAAACTGCTTGACGTATCGACGCTAAACGTACAGCACCTTCGGCTGCATCAATTCGACACCTTGTGTCGAAATATGAGCTTCGTAGCTACCATGCGTGGGCCGGAAATGACGTCAGAGTGACGTCATGTTCGGCCGATTTCGACTTAAAACATTGAACCACGGCAATCGCTCCCAAGAGCTTAGTTTTTAAGCTAGATCTTATTTCTTTGCATGTGAGGACTTAGAATAGACTGTGCTATCAAACTGCTGTCTCGGATTTTACAAATGTTGAAAATTTTGAAAATTATTCATATTCCCAGTCTCGTTGAAAAATTTTAACTTCAAAATTGGACCTTTTTTGACCTGAAAGTGACCTGATCTAAGCTAAATTCAGCTCAAAATGACCTCGAATGACACAAACGACATCAAATTCAAAATATATGGCCTAAATGGACCATAAAACATGTGTCACGTGACCGACGCATGCTATAATATTTCCGTGACCTGTGATGACCTGACCCTGACCTTAAAATCAAAGTGCAAGTTTAATACCGTCAGGGTATCTAAAGCATCTGTTCACGAGTGTGTAAACCAAAAATGAGCCTGATATGACTTGTAAGTCGGCGGTCAGAGCCCAAAATGTGAACAAGCCAAAATCATAATAATTTTTACTTTGACCTAAACTCTGACGTCATCGTTGACCTCGAGGTCAATGAAATTAGGTTTCGTTAGACAGTTTTTCCAGGGCTATCAGACGCTGTTTGAATTTTGATGATCGGCCCAGTAGTTTCGGAGTTAGGAGGGGGCTATGAAGAGCCCCCCCCCCAGTAGGGCGCGTTATACGCAGACCCCAGTGGGGCAAGGGATAAGACCATGCAGAGGTTCGCTTATGACGTCATAGGTCGGTGACCTGAAATGACCCGAAAATTGCAGTTGGTGTCAAAAGATCCGGCTTAAACCAAAATTCAGGTATTTTTCTAAGATAGTATGCCAAGCTTCATCTCTGTATCGCCGTGGCATTCGGAGCTATTGCGAAAAAACTATGGAGGGCGGTACCCCCCCCCCCAGTGGCGTATTTAGGGGGGGCCATGAGGGCCATGCCCCCCCCTTTCCACCCAGCCGCCCAGACAGCGCCCCAATTAGCGCCGACTAGGCTGATGCTGTTTTACAGAGGGAACATGAATTAAAAGTGATGTGCAGGCAGGGATCGAACTCAATATCTCTTTGGGGGTGCCTGGACACCCCTATGTCCTCCAGGGCACCCCCAAATAGGACCTGAGCCCCCCAATGTTGAAGGGCGTCGCTCCGGAAACCAGAATATTCCGAACCCCCAGGGTCGATGGCGCCCCTGAAGAGCCGCTGGCACCCACCTGAACGGAACAGTCGCCCCATTAAAGGTTGATAGCGCCCCTCTGAAGTTCACAGCTGCCCCTTTCGGCCCCATCCAAGATCGATGGCGCCCACTGAAACCACTGGCGCCCCTCTAAAGCACCTGCATTCTTCTCAAGATCACAGTCGCCCTATCCAAGATCAATAGCGCCCTCAAGAGAGCCACTAGCGCCCCCCCCCCCTTGAGACTGAAGTCGCCCCATTCAAGCCCAATGCCGCCCCTCCAGAGCGTCCGGTGCGCTTCTGAAGATCACAGTCGTCCTCATCCGAGGTCGCTGGCGCCCCTCAAAAGTCACTGGCGCCCATCTAAACGGAGATCACAGCTGCCCCATCTTAAGATCGATGGCAACCCTCTGAAACCAATGGCGCCATTCGTACCCGGCGCCCCTCTGAAAATCATATTCGCCCCATCCGAGACAACGCCCCTTGACACTACAATGCCGTCTCACCACAGAAGTCATCAACACGATCCCACGTAAAACTGACCATTCGGAGCTATCGCGAAAAAAAAAAACTATGGGGGGGGTACCCCCCGGCCGGCGTGGGTGTAAGTGCCGCTTTTGTCTCGAGATTTGACGGGGGTCATTTCTCAGTTGTGCCGATTTTCAGCTGCCCTTCTCACTCATGTGTTTGGTGTCATCGTCCTTTACATATTGCTTGCGAGCCATTTGCTTGTTGTAGCCTATCGGTACTTGGCAGTGTTTTTGGTGGTCACATAAGCAATGAGACTGAGCAGCGCCATCACTCAAGCCATCCGCTTGGCCAAAGGCAATGACTGTGGTGTTTGAGGATTGTCAGTGCCAGAGTTGTGACGTCATCTTTTTTGTTACAGATAAAGGAGTTGAAGATGGACGGCTCTCGTCGGCAATGACCATACCATGCTGAAAATACCAGTTCCCGTCCGATCACTGAAGTCAAGCAGCATCGGGCCCGATTAGTACTTGGATGGGTGACCGCCTGGGAACACCGGGTGTCGTTGACATTTTCGCTTCTTCAATGGTGGCCACTGATGGCTACTTATCCCCTCACTGTTAATGCTCTTGCGACATGGCCCGTGCCCTGCACACTGTACACGTCTTCTATTTATTAGGATTCGATAAGCTTCTTTTTAAATACTGGTTCTAGCTACATGTCATTCGAAACGGGACTGAAACCATCGAAAGACATTGAACCAATTTGTGTCAGGGGGCTCAGATCGCGTTATGTCGCCAAATGGCAGTGGTATGTCCTGTCCCTGAAAGTGCCGTTTCTGTCTCGAGATTTGACGGGGGTCATCTCTCAGTTGTGCTAATTTTCAGCGGCCCTTCTCACTGATGTGTTTGGTGTCATCGTCCTTTACATAATGCTTGCGAGCCATTTGATTGTTGTAGCCTATCGGTACTTGGCAGTGTTTTGGTGGTCACATAAGCAATGAGACTGAGCAGCGCCATCACACGAGACTGGACATGGGACGAGACTTAACTGCTATTTACCTCGACATTTCTAAATACTTTGACAAGATCTGGCATGACGGACTGTTGTACAAGAGTAAGCACGACTTCGGAATTACTGACTCACTTTTCGACTGGTTTAAATCATATCTTTGTGACAGGACACACCGAGTACGGATCAGCAGCACCTTCTCGGCCACTAAAACAATAAATGCGGGCTGCCCGCAGGGATCCGTACTCGGGCCTTTGCTGGCACTTAGGTATCCGACAGACTTTCAAGACGAATAAAGAATGACATTCTCTTTTTAGCTGACGACACATCTATCTACGCCTCGCACACGACAGCAGACATTGACGCCGTGCAGCTATATGACTACAACAAGACCTCAACGAAATCCACAAATATAGTCGAGGATGGGCAATTACATTCAACGCTACGAAGACCATCCAACAAACATTTTCACACAGACATCAGTACACACCACCAAAGCTCACTTTCGAGGGCGAAAACGTACCCATTCATGAAACTCATACTCCCCTTGGCTTAACAATTTCTAAGGACCTACGCTTCCACCAACACGTCAATGCAATATGCAACAAGTTACACAAATCACTCAGTCCACTCTACTCCATTGCACGGTACATACTATACCAAGGCCCATTCTGGACCAAATTTACAAGACGTATATAAGACCTTACTTTGACTGCTGTAACACAATATATGACGGACACATAACAATACAAGACGCTGCCGAACTTGACACGCTACAAAACAGAACAGGGTGACTTGTGACGGGGGCTATGTTCAGGACGTCAACCTAGAAACTTCTACAAGACTTGGGCTGGGAGAAACTGACTGTAAGACGACAAATATGTACACAAACTCACTTTATATCATAGATTCACTAATCCAAGACACCAAACGCCATATTATATCACGATGATAATGCCAGAAACACGTGCAGAAAACACCGGCAGAACACTACGCAACTCCACACACACCATGCCTCCCAACCGGACCACATCCTTCCAGAAGTCCTTTTTCCTCTCAACAGGCAAATCCTGGAACCAGCTTTCCGAAACCATCCGATCCCTTCCTCCTCGTTCCTTTCAACGAGAGTTCTCGAGGCGACTGGGGGTGCCTGGGCCTACTCCCTATTGCAAAAATTGGCACTAAAATGGGCAATATTTTCCATTCCAGGCTATGAATGCAAATGTCACAACTAAATTCACATTTATTTCAAATACAAAGGCACGATACACCTGAATGTGCTTTTGGCTTTGAAACAGAAAATATTCATCATTTCAGTCTCGCGTATCCCAACTATAATTTGCAGAGAGAGGAACTTTATCGGGACATGTTGCAAATTTTTGCCGAAAATTTTGGTCAAATGTCAACTTCATGGTTATTACGTGTTCTTTTGCATGGCGACGATCTTGGCGACGGGGACTGTCGTGCGGTGGCTCAGCATTTCCAAAATTTCTTGCTTCGTTCGCACAGCTTTTAATTTACCTACCTTATTCTGTTTTGTGGGCGGCGCCCCCGGTGGGCTGAGTGACGGCATAGGTTGGGTCAGTGGCATGTCGTGGCGGCGGCAGTGGTAGTTTTGTTTCACTACGCTACGTTACCGTCATTACGTTGTATGTTTATGTTATATTCGACGTTGATCTGAAGGCTATGTTCATGTTGCTTTATGTTTATCAAGGGTTTGGTGTTTGTATATTTGTTCATGAACAGTTGGTGAACAATGTTTGTTTGTTTGTTTATTTGATAGTTTACGAATTTTGGCATTCAAGGTCATATGTTCACCAACGATTCTCTGTTCACGAACAGTTCGTGAACGTTCGTGAACGTTCATGAACAAGTCATCATTTCTGATATCTTTCGAGCAATTGTTATCATACGGTGCAGACATGACTGCAGGCATGTTTTACATGCGAAAAATGCACCGTCATATCTCAAGCACAGGGAATCGTGATTCATAATTATTCTTGCAACGCTGAGGCTTAAATTGTGCATTTCAGACCTTGCATGACGTCATATAAGACGCCAATAAGGTTGTTAGGTGCAGTAGGAGTTTTTCGCTAATAACTTCCGATCAAATTGAGCTAGCGAGTCGGTTGAGCCTTCAATGGACTCAGAAAGAACTGCCAAATCGATTGATATGCAGCATGACATCCTTCATGGAGCTTTGTGACCCGAGGGGCTTTGACCTGGCCTTGACCTGAGGTCAACATCCTAAAAAGACCTAATCCAAACAAAAAGTATATCATTCGAAGCGCCTGGCCACGACGAGCACGATGGTGCCACAATCGCGGCTCTGCCACTATTCGTGGAGAAGTTATTTACCAAAAACCAAACCCATATTTTGTGACACTTGACCTGACCTCAGGGGTCATCGGTTGGTGTAAGACCTTGAAATCGGATGCCAATCGCTGTGGTTCGTACTGACGCACACGCTGGCTTTTTCCGCAAGGTTCTATCTCAATTAGGAGCGAAATGGCTAGGGAGGGGGTCTTATCTACCCCCTCTTTACCGTGTTCGCGAACAGTTCATGAACGTTCGCGAACTGTTCGTTGTTTGTTTACCAAAATTTGACCGATGACGTCACTTGTTCGCGAACACATTTGTTCGTGAACAGTTTGTTTATGTTTGTTTATTTGAAAAATTAAACAAACACCAAACCCTGTGTTTATGGTGTCTATCTGATTATGTTACAAGAGGTATTTTGCTTTATCTCTGTTATTCATGTTCATTTTCCGATCGTTTTACTAGGTTGTCGATGTGCAATAAACATTCTGGAATGGAATGGAAGAGCCCCCCCACCCCACCAGAAGGGCGCGTTATACGCAGACCCCAGTGGGGCAAGGGTTAAGACCATGCAGAGGTTCGCTTATGATGTCATAGGTTGGTGACCTGACCTGAAAATTGCGGTTGGTGTCAAAAGATCCGGCTTGAATAAAAATTCAGGTATGCCAAGCTTCATCTCTGTATCGCCGTGGCGTTCGGAGCTATCGCGAAAAAAAAAACTATGAGGGCGGCACCCCCCCTCCCCCGGCCGGCGCACAGTAGGCGATTTCGCTATTCTAGCACGTCATGACTTATATCTCGAGTTAGGCTCGAAAGAACTGAGCTTGTAACCTCTCATTTTGTAGAACACTTCATTGCGCTTCACCTGACATTGTGTTTTGTATCAGAAACTGCTGTGTTTTCTTTGCAATATGCAATAAAGCAAACATGTCTTTCCCCCATAGGCAGGACGGAAAGCTTATAACAGGACGGAAAGCTGAAAGTGAAAACTACTGTGACCTTTTCAAAGTAACTAATGACTTAGGTACCGATCAACTAGGCGTCCGCTACGGATATCCCACTTCGTTGCCAACTACGTGGGCCAGTTTTGCAATCATATGATTGCATAGGACTACGTAGGTGATCAACAGGACATTCACAATTATGTCTCTCTCTCTCTCTCTCTCTCTCTCTCTCTCTCTCTCTCTCTCTCTCTCTCTCTCTCTCTCTCTCTCTCTCTCTCTCTCTCTCTCTCTCGCTCTCTCTCGCTCTCTCTCGCTCTCTCTCGCTCTCTCTCGCTCTCTCTCGCTCTCGCTCTCGCTCTCGCGCTCGCTCTTGCGCTCGCTCTTGCGCTCGCTCTCGCGCTCTCTCGCGCTCTCTCTCTCGCGCTCTCTCGCGCTCTCTCGCACTCTCTCGCTCTCTCTCGCTCTCTCGCGCTCTCTCGCGCTCTCGCGCTCTCTCGCTCTCTCGCTCTCTCGCTCTTAGCGGCGGTGCACTTAGCTGTATCATGTACATGCTGTTTGCGAACGATTTGAGCCTTGGACTGCCGAGTGACGTCACTACTGTTCAATATGCCGACGATACGCAGCTATTAGTATCCGGCAGCAAGCGTGACATCCAGCGAATCATCAGCAGCATGGAACACGCACTCAGCTATGTGTACAACTGGTTCTGTCACAACGGGATGAAGTTGAACACCAAGAAGACACAGATGGTTGTGCTGGGAACTCCCGCGATGCTCCGTACGCTGCCGCCTGTTGTTGTCCGCTTCTGTGGCAATGTTATAGCCGACTCGAGAGAGCTTAAAAACCTCGGTGTGTTCATTGATCGCCACCTCAGCTTTGAGACACATGTGACATACATCACAAGGAAGTGTACAAGCATATTGATAGGGTTATCTCATGCGCGCCATGTCATGCCAAAACAGACGCTGAAGGTGATTGTTGAGGCACTCGTCCTGTCCGTGGTTCGATACTGCCTATCCGTCTACGGCTCATGCGGAGTCACCCAGCGCGACCGTGTACAGAAGATAGTCAACTTCTGTGCCCGTGTAGTGACAGGGAAGCGCCGTTTCGACCATATTAGCGGTGAGATACAGCGGCTCCGTTGGCTCAAGGTAGAGCAGCTGATCGACTACCACACCGTGTGTGCGCTGGCGAGTGTTATCGTGACTCAGCAGCCTGAGTACCTATGTGGAACTATTGGACCGAGATCGAGCCAAAGGCACACCTACAGAACGAGGCAAGCCGATCTATTCAGCCGCCCCAACATACGCACTGAATCCGGTAGGCGGAGAATGTGTTACCGTGGCGTGACACTGCTCAACGGTATAGGGGCAGATCCCTGTGAGCCCGGGTTCCGTAGAGCTGTCAGAGCGGTCGTCGGATCTGTGGATCCTCAGTGATGATCGGAGTGAGTTGATGCATGAGTGGTATGCGTGTGGAATGTGAATGTGGCCTAAATTCGTCCTTTTTGTACTTGTACACTGACGTGAAAGAGTGAAAAGCCATGGTGAGTGGACTTCTTTTGAATAAATCTGAATTCTGAATTCTGAATTCTCTCTCGCTCTCTCGCTCTCTCTTTCTCACACACAAAAGTCTCTCCATTTCTACATCTTAGGAATAGCAGGCAATGCAAACATGAGTAGGTGGATGGAAAGGTTGACTGAGTGAAAGGAATGTGTGAGTGTGCTGTGTGTGTGTGAGGGGGAGCGAGGGCGGTAGGGGGTAATTTACAAAGAAGTGTTGATTGGTATCAGAAGTGGTACCTACCTATTTTCTGTGGTGCACTTCCCACGGTTAGCATATCGCACAGATTCACTTCTCCTGGCAGAGGCATTATTGTTAGGTGTTGCAGGTCTTAAATTATCATTGCAAAACATGTGATACGAAATATAGCTAACGAAGTTAAGCACACAAAATATTCCCCCTCCCGTTTCGCCTACCTGAACACGCCTATGATTTTCTAAAACTCTTATCTTCGAAACGTAGTGACACTCTTGCCCATGAGAAAGCTAGCCTGAAAATTTGGTTGATATTGTCCACGAAACAACGACGTCCTAGACTTCTGAACATATGTAAAAAACACAGCGACTTTTCGTAGTTATTTTTGGTTTCTTGTACTCCAAAATTGCAAATTTTTGAACTTTTTTGGTTGAATAATGTAGCTTTTGACCAGAAGAATCGGATGTTGTTTGTTCCACTGAAGTCGGTCGGGCGGTTCTCGAGATATCAAGGCATGCCAAACTCCGTTTAACTACTCACCAGCTGACGTACCCCCAAAATCGACCAGTTATGTGTTACAAAAACTTTAATAACTCAACGAGTCGCAAAAAGTGGCAGCTAATTTCTTCAGGATATTGAGAACAATAGCTATGCTGCAAGTAAATGGGATTTTTAATGCCGGATCATCTGGATGGCAAGAGTTGCGCATTGCCAAAGACTTCTATACAGAATCAGAGCGATGCGTTTGAAAGGGTATAATGCAAATGATGTACAAATGCATACACAATTTTAAAACAAAGTTATTTGGCATGCATGATGCTTGCGAATGTGTAAAGTATAAACTTGAATTGCATTCAAACGCATTTTGGGCGACATTCATGAGTAATAGAGCACACAACAACAAGGGTCGGGTCACGGCCCAGGACAGATATTTCAGCTTACGAGTATCGAGCTTGGGTGGCGTTCAGATGGGTATGGTTTGGAAGTGCCCTGCGTAATTTCAAAAATAGTATTGCTTTTCACCTGCCAGGGTATCTGGCTACACAATAAACCATCATTTGGTTATATTTTTCATTTTGGTATCCTGGGTCCCTGAAGCGCTAGAACGCCTGGATCGCCTACTGTGCGGCGTGGGTGTAAGTGCCGCTTTTGTCTCGAGATTTGACGGGGGTCATTTCTCAGTTGTGCCGATTTTCAGCTGCCCTTCTCACTCATGTGTTTGGTGTCATCGTCCTTTACATATTGCTTGCGAGCCATTTGCTTGTTGTAGCCTACCGGTACTTGGCAGTGTTTTTGGTGGTCACATAAGCAATGAGACTGAGCAACGCCATCACTCAAGCCATCCGCTTGGCCAAAGGCAATGACTGTGGTGTTTGAGGCTTGTCAGTGCCAGAGTTGTGACGTCATCTTTTATGTTACAGATAAAGGAGTTGAAGATGGACGGCTCTCGTCGGCAACGACCATACCATGCTGAAAATACCAGTTCCCGTCCGATCACTGAAGTCAAGGAGCATCGGGCCCGGTTAGTACTTGGATGGGTGACCGCCTGGGAACACCGGGTTTCGTTTTCACTTTCACTTCTTCAATGGTGGCCACAATGGTATTTATCCTCTCACTGTTAATCTCATCTCTCATCTCATATATTTAACACATTCATTCGAAACAAACAATCAGTGTCGCCTCGATTGGCGCAAAAGTGCCGGAGCACTTAACTCGGGGCGCCTCTCGAGTCCGCAAAATCACACTGGGTGCCGCCCACAGCCTCGCAGCCGCTGCCCGCCACCGCGCAGACCGCTCTCAATAGATGTAAAGGCGCCGGCGCCGAGGGCAGCGCTCTGTGGCGACCGGTGACAAAGGACTGGGCGTTAGGGATAGGTGGCAGGATGGGAAGGAGAGGCAAAACGTTTGGTGGCATGGATGAATTGGTACACCGCTCGTGCTACCTCGAATTCATCCCTGGGTCGTACCGTATTACATAGGCGGCGGAACGGGGGGGGGCACCGGGGCACCGTGCCCCCCTTGCATTCTGCAAGGGGGGCACCAATAGCAAGGTGCCCCCCCTTAAATTTGATGTATTAGTACCAGGGGCGGATTCGGGAAAACTCCAAGGGGAGGGTCAATAATCGAAGTGGTGCCCCTACCTATACCCAAAATTAAAACCTCAACGGATTTCGGCCACTTAATTTTGGTGGTGCCCTATTTTCAGTTTTTTTTTATTTTCTTTATTTTTGGCTAGTCATGTGATGACTGGTGCCCCTGCTAGGCCGCTGGTGCCCCTGGAAAGACTGTGGTACCTACCTACCCTGCCCCCTGACAAGCTTACGGTGGGCCCTGACATGACTTACATAGGTGCCCATGGGCCCTGACAGGCCCGTGGTGCCCCTGACAGGCCTGTGGTGTCCTTGCTAGGCCTGTGGTGTCCCTGGGCCTTGGCAGGTCTGTGGTGCCCCTGGCGAGCCTGTGGTGCCCCTGTTAGAACGCAGGTGCCCTTGACAGGTTTGTGGTGCCCCTGACAATCCTAAAGTGCCAACGACAGGCTTGTGGTGCCCTTGACAGGCCCATGGTGCCCTTGCGAGGCCGGTGGTTCCCCTGCGAAGCCGATAGTGCCCCTGGTAGGCCTCTGGTGCCCCTGGCAGGTCTGTGGTGCCCCTGGAAGACATGTAGTGCTTTTGCTAGGCCGATGGTGCTCCTGACAGGCCTGTGGTGTCACTGACAGGCCCGTGGTGCCCCTGCTAGGCCTGTGGTACCCCTGGCGGGCCTGTGGTGCCCCTGTCGGCTGTCAGGCCTGTGGTGCTCCTGGCAGGCATGTGGTGACCCCAGGCCCTAAGTCATGACCCATGTGACCTCCCCCTGGGATTCGCCACTGATTAGTACTGCGATGGCTTCTTGGGAATTTGATACATGTAGGATAAATGGAATTTATCAAACGACAATAAGGAAGAGACAAACAGATAGGTACTTGAGGATCAGCTTAAAGTTAACCACACATACGGGGGTGAACTGCCATTTTCGTTAAGTAAAAAAAAAAAATAAAAAATAAAAAAAATCATCGTGCCAGGGCTGTGACGAAAAATAAGTGGCCTAAATCCGATGAGAAAACAGGATTTGGGGGTACCCTAGGTTTGGCTCCTTGAGCTGATGCCCCCCCTTGTCTCAAATCGTTCCGCCGCCTATGCCGTATTACCGTGTAGTATGAAGTCTAGTTGTTCCTTTTGTGATAAATTGTGTATGTCAATACCTGTTATACCATTTATTATGTTTGTCATTCTCTCTCTTTCTTGTGTGTACTTTGGACATTTTAGTAAGTAATGTCCTGTGTTCTCGTTAGTTCTGCCTTGACAGTGGTTGCAATATGGACATTCAGTTTTTTGTATTTGAAATAAATGGGATTTTAACTCTGACATCCCAACCCTTAGACGTGTTAGAAGTGTATTTTCCATTTTCGAACCATAAATATAATACTTTGGTGGTTTTTCTATATGTAAGTGAGACTTGAGATGTTTTTTAAATGAGAATAAAGTTCTAGTCTCTCTCAAGTTCTGTGGCAGTTCATTTATTAGTTTAATTGTACTAGGAAGAAACGAGTTTTTCAGTAGGCAGGTTTTGGGATATATTTCCCTTCTGTTATTAGAGTTGCGAAGAAGTCGGTTGTTATTTCTTCGATCAGGGGGCAATAGTTGTTTGATATATGTTGGAGTATCGTCGAGCGTCAGTCGTTGGAAAAATACTATCTGATGCATTTCACGTCTTTTCTTTAATGAAGTCCATCCTAGTTCTCGTCTGAGATTGTCTGTCGGAGTTCTAAATAATGTCGCAGTCACAAGTCGGGCCCCTCTGTTCTGAAGAGTTTCAAGTCGTAAAGTATCGTGTACTGTTAGCAGTCCGTCGTAAATGATGTCCGCGTAGTCAAAATATGGCAACACATGTGTCGTATATATTTGTTGCAATAAGGTCCTGGGCAAGTAGGAAGCGATACGATAGAGTGGGCTAAGGGCAATGTTAACTTCTCTGATGATGTCGTTGATGTGCTCGTGAAACCTAAGGTCGTTCGATATTGTCAATCCCAGGTGTTTATGATTAGCAACAACTGGGATGGGCATGGATGCAAATGTTAGTTTTGGTGGGATTTTCTGTTTGCGTTTTGTGAAATGCTGTTGGAGAGTTTTCCTTGGGTTAAATTGTATCATCCAGTTGTCACCGTACTTGTGGATTTCATTTAGGTCTCTTTGAAGTGAGCTTTCAACTGTTTCTCTATTATTCGGAGAGTGTGGGGCTATCAGACAAGCATCGTCGGCGAAGAATAGCATTTCATTTTCGGTTTTTGTTGAAAGGTTATTTAAGTACATTAAGGCTAAAAGGGGGCCCAAAACTGAACCCTGAGGGCATCCCGCTTGAAGTGGTCGGAGCGAAGATGTGGAATTGTTTATTACTACGCGTTGATATCGATTTGTTAAGTATGAAGTTAGCCATGGTATAAGGTTTGCCAGACCGAATTCATGTTCACATTTGTGGAGAAGGCCCTTGTGCCAAATTTTCTCGAAATAGCGGCTGATGTCCAGATAGATAATGTTATGGTCATTCCCGTCGTCGAGGTTTTCATATAACGAATGGGTTAAGTAGAAAAGCTGCAACTGAGTCCCATGTCCGGGCCGGTAGCCGCTTTGCCGCTCCGTTAGTAGGTTGTGTTCAGTTATGTGGTTGTAAATACGTTTGAATACTATTTTTTCAAATATTTTCGAGATGCAGCTTAATAAACTGATGGGCCTGTACCCTTCTACATCTGCTGGACTACCTTTGTTTTTAAAAATTGGTTTCACGTTTGCAATTTTCCAGCACTTTGGATACTGGCTTGTGTCGATAGACTTATTGAACAGTTTTGAAAGTGGTTCAGCGAGAATAACTGCCGCTAACTTTATTATTCTTACTGGTACCTCATCGGAACCGGTTGATTTATTGACATTTAATCTATTTATTATACTTAATACTTCTTGTTCTGATATTTTGGCCGCCCTTAATAATGGGACTTCTGGATAGTCCTGTGGCTGAATCACTCTCGTTTCGCTGTCTTCAAGATGTGATTGGGCGGCAAAATATGCATTTAATAAATCAGCTTTCGCCTCATCATGTTCTATTAAGTTGTTACTGTTATTATTGTTATGCAAAGGGGGAATATGCGAAGATTTTGTTTTCCCAATCATTTTCCTTATGATTGAGTGGTACTTGTGTGGGTTGTGTTTCATTTGGACAAGGAGATGTCCTTCTTTAATAAGATAATTACGCTTTAATTTGTGTACCATTGCGGTAACTTGGTTACGGCAATGCCTCCATCTATTCCACTGCAATTTATTTAAACTGTCATCGGCACTGTTTTCTCTTCGAGCTACTCTAAATAGTCTGTCCCTTTTTCTCATCAAACGTTTCAGTTCAGCAGTTATCCAGGGTTTATCTTTTGGTCGGGGGGACACTCTCTTCTTGGGAATACTTTTTTCAGCTGCTTTCATTAGTGCAGAAGTGAGCAATTCGGTAGCGGTGTCTATGTCGTTGTCTAGAATACCGTCCCAGTCCGTTGTCATAAGTTCGTGCGTCAGTCGTTGGGAGTCGAGTTTGGAATAGTCCCACACCACCTTGTGTCGCGTCAAAGTTTCTTCTACCCAGTCGTTGAGGGTTACATATATTGGACAGTGGTCTATTGAGGAAAACGGTGGCAATACTCCGCTGTCTATTACGCTTTCCCGGTCGGATACCAGGCAAAGGTCTCTGAGATTCGCGATACTGCCCACGTAACGCGTCGGCTCGTTTATGAGTTGGGTAAATGATAGAGACTCAGTGGTTTCCTTTAATTGTTTCTCGAATTTAGTGATGGGAGTATGATTTTGCAGAGGATCTTGCAACAATGAATTACCGGCGTTGAAATCTCCCATTATTATTATCACGGACGGGTTGTACTTCTGAGCTTTAAAGGCACTTTCCGAGAAGTTACTCAAAAAAGTTTCTAAGCGCTCAGTTGGTAAGTTTGGGGGTAGGTAGAGACAACAGGTAAGAACAGTTAATTTTTTAAATTTGGTTTTCGCCCAAACCCACTCTTCCTCTCCGACTTCGAGATCTGGTAGCCTTGTCGCTGCCAGAGACGTGTGGAAGTATAATGAGACACCTCCTCCGTGCCGGTTTCGGTGTCGAGTGAAGGGAGCATGAAAGTTTCTTAGGATATAAAGACTAGGATGTATTTCTTCGTTCAGCTTTGTTTCTGAGAGACCCAGAATGTTTATGTTGTTGTTAGCTACAAAGTATTCTAACTCCTCCTGTTTAGTTCCTGCTGTTATGCTGTTTATGTTCACGTGAGCCATATTAATTTTGTGACGTGTTTTGCCGGAGCTTACCGTACAAGAATCAGAGTGTCCGATGATATGTGTACGATCAGAGGATTCGTCCGAGGCAGCACGAGCGGTTCGGGAAATGTGGCTGCTGACCCGGCCGTCCAGACGCGCCCCCAGCGCCTCACCCGCAACGCTACGGTTATCCGTGACGAGCAGCCGCCGAAGGCGCGGGCGGGCACCCACCACGACGTTACCCTCACAGTCACAACATCATTATCGCAACATCCTAGAGTGAATAGGCACATCAAATGAACAAAGAACATCAGATATACGCTAGCAAAAAAGAAACACACACACAAAAAAATGCAACGTGTAAACACCCTAATCCACCTTACATACATGATACGCTTGCATGTGCTGTTTCTGTGCTTTAAACCGTAAATGGTCCGATTATTCCGAAATGCGATCTCTATGGTGAAAAAAAAAACATTTAAGCTAAATGTGAACCTACTGAAACCACTCCCCAGATCCCAATCGGTCCGTTCTTTCACAGGCACTCTGGAGTCAGTGTTGAGCTGCGGGACGCTACGGACCTCACCTCACCGTGATGATGATGTCCAAGAATCTACGGCTGGATGGCGGTAGGCACTCGGTGTTCTCTCTCATTATACCGGCCATCGCACTCAGTTTTTCCGGCCCCCGCGCCCGCCACGCTCACGCCCTCGCCCCGACCCGGAGCCCTCCACGGGCCGACTGCCCTTCGAACGGGGCGGGCCGCCGCTCCCACCGACCGGGGTCGCGGCCGCGGCAGCGGCGGCGTCAGGCGCCGGGCGTCGGGCGGGCGGCTTCCTGGTCGAACGACGAGATCCTCCGCTCCGGTCTTCCGGCACGTCGTCTCGTCCGCGGTCGGGAGAAGTCTCGCCGTCGGTGTCGGAGATGTCTCGCTCGGTGCTAGCCCCTGGATCCGCCCCTGCCGGGCCGGCCTCGGCGGCAGCTCTCTCACGCCCCGGCTCCAGCGCCGGCGCACGGGCGGAGCCAGGACCGCGACCTGTTGGTGCTCTTGCTCTTGCTACATGGCCCGTGCCCTGCACACTGTACACGTCTTCTATTTATTATGATTCGATAAACTTCTTTTTACATACTGGTTCTAACTACTGTCATTCGAAACGGTACTGTAACCATCGAAAGACGTTCAACGAATTTGCTTCATGGGGCCGAGATATCGCTATGTTGCCAAAAAGCAGTGGTACACGTCTTCTATTTATTAGGACTCGATAAGCTTCTTTTTACACACTGGTTCTAGCTACATGTCATTCGAAACGGGACTGTAACCATCGAAACACGTTCAACGAATTTGCTTCAGGGGGCCGAGATATCGCTATGTTGCCAAAAAGCAGTGGTATGTCTTCTCCCTTCACCCTCGCCGAACCTATTGGCTTTCTACATACGCGTCGGCCTAGGGGGGAGGGGTGGCAGGTACGAAGCCCCCACCCCACCCTTCGCTGTTTCGCCTCTGGTGGAGCTAGCGTGTCGCGGAAAAAAACGAGCGATTGCACCGTTACGAGACGAAGAGATTGCTACCCGATTTTAAGGTCCTCGGTCAATCGGTGACTTTTGAGGTCAGGTCAAGTGCCCCAAGGTAACGTTCCGCTTTTGGTGAATAACTTCGCAAAAAAACGGCCGCAGAGCAGCCATTTTGGCAGCATCGTTCTTGCCTTGCTCAGGCGCGTCGAATTACATACTTTTTGTTTGGGTGAGGTCACTTTAGGGTGTTGACCTCGGGTCACGGTCAGCTCAGCGTCCACACGTCACGAAGTTGATCGAAGAAGGTCATGACCCATATCCTTCGATTCGCAAGTCTCCCTGAGTCATGGGCGTAGGAACGGCTGGAACATTGTGGGTGCACGGGCGCAGAAATCTAGCCATGGCCGGTGAAGCGGGGGGGGGGGGGGGGCAGGAAGTGATACCCGAGCGAAGGCTCGTTACGAGCTTTGGAGGGTGTACCATGTCGAAAAGGTACGGTTCTCCAGTAAAAGTCTTGTTGGTTTTGCTTTTTCGGAAATATCTGGTCCTATATAATGTTCAAATGCATAAGTATCAACCCGAATTATGTGTATGCACATTTACCACGAGACTGTGAAATTGCATCGTTGTATGCCAAATACTTTCCGAGATATTCACCAAAAGCCTCATTTTCTGCCGTTTGGGGTATTCTGGCCGCAATCTTCCTGGGATCGCCTATGACATCCATGGTGCCACCTAGCGAGAGGGACGCGGAAACACAAAATCATGAATGAATCGAGCGCGTAGTAAACGGTGTATGGAAGGGAGACTCGGCAGAGGCTATCCGGGTGTCCGGCGCGCGGCGCGCCCTTAGGCATCGGCCGACCCTTCGGACCGCGTGGGGTCAGAGGTCGCGCTCGGGAAGTCTCGGCTCTGGGTTTTAGCGCTGTGCAGTCAGGAAGCGAGGGGAGGATGGCGCTAGCCCGACTGACTAGTATCTCGGCTGATTCGTGTGGGGTGGAAGGGATCACAGAACGGGATGGTGGCTAGTGGTGGATGATGGGATGGTGGTTAGGTTAGTGCGTACTGCGTAGAACGTAGCTGAACATGCTTTTTTCATGGCAAACAACATGCAGCATAATGTGCGGGATTATGCCAGAACTCATACAAAAAGGAGCTAATATCTCGGCCGAGGGAGTGGATGAGTGTCGTGACAAAGCATGACGATGCTGCCAAAATCGGGATGCTTTTTTGCCCCCATTTTTTTAACCCTAACATGCAGCGCTTGATCCGAACTTAGAGGTCCCCGACTGACCATAGACCTTAAAATCGCACCCGTCCGGTGCGCCATTTTTTCTTCAGGGGCGCTCTTCTTGGTTGTATCTGTTCTTACCAATAACTAAAGCAAATCGAATGTATAATAAAAAGGCATACCTCAAACACAGTTTTATTCACATCCGCTCGTGTGCATACTTGTTTTGACCTATACCTTCTCGCATCATAATATATCACTTCAGTGCTTAACCCTCAACGGAATTTTGGGTTTTCTGCATATACCCCGGCCGAGGGGGGAAGGGGGCGATTACGACCCCTCTCCGTCTTTTTGCCCCTAATTGAGCTAGCGCCTTGCGGATAAAACTGAGCGCGTGCGTCGTATGAGATGCAGCAACTGGTACCCGAGTTGAATGTCTCAAGTCCACCGATAAACTCTGAGGTCAGTATAAGTGCTCCAAGTCGCGGGATCGGTTTTTGGTAAACAACTTCATCATAAGTGGTTACAGAGCCAAGATAATGGCACCATCGAGTTTTGCATGCTCAAGCGCGTCTATACGCTTTGTTTTTGTTGAGGTCAATTTAAGGTGTTTACCTCAGGTCATGTCAGGGCAGAGCCACTCAGGCCACGAGGCTGGCTCAAGGAGGTCATATCGCTTCTTCGATTCGGTAGGTCCTTACTTACAAGTCCACTGGTGGCTTCCCGACTCGCTAGCTCAATGATCGGGACTTTTTGGTGAAATCTCCTGTGACCTTAGTGACGTCATCAATGAAGTCGCCTAACTTTAAGAATGGAAAAGTGAATGCTGGGGCTTGCAAATATTGTATAAAATCGCGAATTCCTGCGCTTGAGACAGCTTTAGATGGTTCCCGGCGCCAAAATAACAGTTTTCATATTTTGCGTTGCGTGACCGAGAGGTTGCGTGACCCGCGTGACCGACCTGACTTCAGGTGACTCTTAAGAAAATACGAGATAGCTGCATACAAGTTGTGAGGCCTCTGGGAGATAGTACTAGATCATATAAGCTTCATTCCCCGTTGAAAAGTCCCCTGGCACGAAAGGTGCTGCGACGTCGCGACATTTTGGAACCTTACAGAGGTTCACTTTTGACGTCTTTGGTCAACGGCCTGACCTTAACCTTCGCACTTGTAGGAGGGTGTCGAACAGACCTCCTACCCTCAGTTTTTCGCAAATAACTCGCGCAAAAAGCGGCTGATTGCGACGAAACTTTCAGTACCCTCGAGTTAATCAATATATCGCCTACCCTATAATTTGCATGACCCTGACTCAAAAGACCTTTGACTTGTGACCTGTTTTCCGAGACCATGTTTGGCCGGAATCGCGTTTTGGCGTATTTCGAGAAGAGCGCGTTTTATTGTCTTTTTGTGGCTTTAAGCGATCAAACATGTGAAAGGTTGATCCCATGGATTCTAGTGGGTATCAAGGTCACCTGAAGGTCAGTCAGGTCACTGACCTTTGATGACCTTTGTTCACTCTTACGAGTTCTACATGTTTCTAGGGTAGATTTCGGAGTTGATTTCGCATTTAGAAACCGTTTGAACATTTAAGAAGTAGTTTTGGTTCCCTCGTAACATGTGACCTGACCTGACCTGGCCCGACCTGGCCTAAATGCACAAAAACATCATCTGTGATCAAAACTAACTTGAATTTCGTGATCAGCACCCCGCAAAACCCTATAACAGCTTCACTTTACGAAGCTCTAACAGGTCCCGACTTTTGAGTTATATTGACCTGTCAACCAATGACCTAGGACCTTAAAATTGGGTGTCATCGGCCTCCTCTCGTCACGGGCAACACGCTCTTTTTCCGCGAAGCTCTAGCTCGATTAGGGGCTGAACGGCAAAGGGGTCCAACGGACCCTCCCCCCCCTTTACGATAGACGCTGACAAAACACCAATATGGGCGAGGGTGAAAATACAGCTGCTGTCATAAAAATTCAGCTTGAATCAAAGGTCAGGCTTGCCAAATTTCAGCTCTCGCAGCTATCAACAAAAATAAACATGTGGAGGCGGCACCCGCCTCCCCCCTCTCCTCTCGGCCACTGCCAGCAAGGTTTTAAGCGTATCATACATGTTACAAAGCATCATATCAAGATGACACACCCCAGCAGCCATATGCACTGAACAAAAACTTATTACCCACGCTAGTCTATCGGCACCATAGCACATGGTTGTTGTTGTTGTTGTTCCTCCCGGGCGACCCTAGGGTCGCCCGTCAGCCAGCGGCTCCAGATGGCGCCTGAAGCCGCGGGCCAAGGCCGCGACGACGTCGCCGTCGCGCAGCTGCGCAGGTTCCGCGTGGATGTTGCCGAGCAGCCGAAGGCGGAGGCCAGCGAGGCTCGGGCACCGGAGCAGCACGTGCTCCGGTGTATCCGCCTCTTCCTTGCACACGATGCATCGTGCCGCTGGGCAGCCCTTCTCTGGGCAGCCGGGGCACGAGTTCGTCGGGAGGCGGCCGATGCGGTGGAGGTATTGGCGGGCCATACCCCAGTGACCGGCCCTCAGTTGATGGACGTCCACCGCCTCGCTCCTGCTCACGCCGGAGACCGGGCTCGGCATCCGGTCTTCCCAAATGCGCCGGAAGAAAGAGTCCGGCCATGACCTGCGCCATGCCTGTGCAGCCGTCCTGGCCACGGCGCCTGTGATGGTGCGGACGTCCGCTGGCGCCTCCTGCTGGAGGCCGGCTGCTTCCCTTGCCAGCTCATCCGCCTTCTCATTTCCGGGGATACCGCAATGCGCGGGCACCCACTGCAGCATCACCTCTTGGTGTCTGGCGGAGATGCTCAGCAGCAGAGCCCAGATCGCCGCTCCCATGGGGGTGGTCTGCGATCCCGCACCTCCGGCCAACAGGGACAGCGCCGCCTGGGAGTCGGTGCACAGGACCACGGGTCCTTCCGCCAGGGCGCCTGATAGGTTGCTGACCTCCTCCAGCGCCGCTTTGATGGCGCATAGTTCGGCGCGGGTGCTGGAGCACAGGCGTCCTGCAGCGACCCTGATCTCCCTGGTCTCCCCGTTTTTTGAGTGTGAGCAGGGCGCCGCCGCCGCCGCCATTTGTCGTGCCGCTCTCCGCCGAACCATCGCTCCAGATCCAGGTGGCAGCTTCTGGGAAGGTGGCGAGGTGGTTCTCGGCGGTCTGGCGGCGAACCGTGGCGGGGGCGTCTCGGCTGGCTGCCCCGCTCATAGTCGGGTATATCTTAACAGTTCCCGGGGCAGACCAGGGGGGGAGCATCACTTGTAAACGCTCCTCCACCGGCACGTCCTCCAAGGAGCAGGCTCGAAGCGCCTCTCTCCCTAGGCGTCTCCATCCAGTGGTCGACTTCAGTCGGCGAGGGGGATCTTGGTCGGCGATCACTCGCAGTGGGTCGTCTTCAGGTAGCGACCTCGCCAGGCAGAGCATCCTGGTGGCCAGAGTACCGCGCCTGACCTGAGCGGCTGGTAGTCCGGCCTCCGCCATGAGCGGTGCTACCGGGGTTGAGCGTGTGCAGCCGGTCACCACACGAGCCACCGATCGCAGCTCGCGGTCCAGCTGCTCAACGTGTCCAGGAGGCGTGGCGGGTAGCCATGCCGATGCCGCGTACTCGAGGGCTCCTCTGATGTAGCCGTTTGCCACAGTCCGGAGCTGCTGTTCCTGCAGACCCCACGACCGGTTCGTCATGGAGCGCAGATGGGCGATCCGGGGTTTGGTTTTCCTCCTCAAGCTGGCGCAGTGCTCGCCGAAGTGAAGCAGCCTGTCCAGTGTGATGCCGAGGAGCTTCAAGTGGGGGCTTCCCTTGACTTCAGCCCCATCAACTCTGAGCTTGAAGTCGACGGCATCTCTACTCCACTGGGAGAGAACGAGGGCTTGCGTTTTGTGGCCGGCGATCTTCATCTTCCAGCGGCGCGCCCACCCCGCAAGGGTGTCCGCTGCCTGCTGCGCTCTGGCCGTAGCTTCGGGCATCGTGGCGCCCGCGCTCAGGGTCGCCGTGTCGTCCGCGTAGGCGAATACGGACGTCCTGGAGACGCGACGGAGGTCCTCGATGAGGTCGGCGGACCAGAGGGTGAAGAGGGTAGGGGCCAGGACCGACCCCTGTGGCAGGCCCGCGCGGAACGGGCGCTCCGAGCTGCGCACCCCGTTCACCTCAGCTCTGGCCCGGCGGTCCCTCAGGAAGCCGAACACCCACGTGGCCATACACCTCGGGAGGTGATGGAGGAGCTTCGAGTAGAGCATTCGGTGATCGACGGTATCGTAGGCGCGGCTGAAATCGAAAGCCAGGAGGACGAACTTATCGGCCGTAGTACCATCTTTCGGGCGTCCTCGTGGCTTTGGCCGGTTCCAGCCGTCTTGAACAGTCTGGATCAGTCTGGCAAGGCTCTCCTCTGCGCCTCGGCCTCGTCGGAAACCAACCTGTTCGGGCGGAATCAGGTGCTTCTTGTCCGCCACGAAGGTCAGTCTAGCAGCCACCATTCTCTCGACCAGCTTCGCCAGGTGGCT
The DNA here is from genome assembly GCF_019059575.1 of Amphibalanus amphitrite. Taxonomy (NCBI): domain Eukaryota; kingdom Metazoa; phylum Arthropoda; class Thecostraca; order Balanomorpha; family Balanidae; genus Amphibalanus; species Amphibalanus amphitrite. The sequence continues at coordinate 645,729 of NW_024881605.1, read as the reverse complement.
GGTGAGGCTGATAGGGCGGTAGCTGCTTACCGAGCCCGGGTTCTTGCCCGCTTTAGGAATCGGGATGATCGTTGCCCTTCTCCAGGTCGAGGGGATGAGCGCAGTGTCCCATGAGCGATTGATGAGCGCCAGGATGGCTCCCCGCGCCGCGGGGCCCAGATGTGAGAGGTGCTCGGCGCAGATGTCGTCTGGGCCGGGGGCCTTCCTCATCTTCAGTTTTCTGATCTGAGCCTCCATCTCCTCTTCCGAGAAGGGCTGGCATGCGTCGGTCTTGCGGCCCTCACATGTGCATGGGCGAGACTTCGCTTCAGCTATCTCCGCTTTGACCGCGCGGTCCCGGTGTCGTAGACGTACGTTCTTGCTCACGTTCGCGTAGCTTGATATGAATGCCTCGGCCTTGGCACGGTCCTCCACAGCCAGCTGGCCGCGGTCCCCGTTGATCGCCTGGCCTGGGCACGCACTCTGTACCACGCCCTCCATCTTCTTCAGGATCTTGGACACCTTCCCGATAGAGGTCGAGCGGTTCAGTTCATTTGAGGCGAAGTCCTGGAATGCCTTCCTTCTTGCGGCAGATTCCTGTTCCGCTGCCCTTGTTTTTGCAGTTTTCCATCGGGCTCTTGTTTCTTCCGAGGGTGCCCGCTGGAGTTCCGCCCTCGCTTCTCGCCTTTCTGATATAGCGTCCACCAGGTCGGGGTCGGCGGCCCACGGCTTCGGATCGGAGCGCGCGCCTCGGGGGACCCAGTTCCGGCTCGCCTCGGCGATCACTCCGGTCACCTTCATTGCCAGAGCTTCCACGCCGAGCTCCTCGAGCGGGATCTTGGCCATCTCCTTCTCGCATTTCGCTTTAAACGCGGTCCAGTTTGCCTTATTGAAGGCCCACTTGGTTTTCCTGATGCGGCGCGGGAGGTGTCCGGTCATCGAAGTGGTGATGACTTGAGGGAGATGATCGCTCCCTAGATCTGTCCCGATACTCCAGGTGCAGCGCCCGGCGAGGGTCCTGTGCGCCAGCGCCACATCCGGTGCAGTGAGTCGCGAGCTTTCTCCGTAGCCAGCGCGGGTGGGTGCCCCGGTATTGAGCACCCTCCAATCCTTAGCCTGTGTCCACTCGAAGATGCTGCGCCCCACCTCGTCCGGGTCCAAGCAGGACGCGTCCCAGGAGGGGTGGTGCGCGTTGACGTCCCCCATGATTACGGTGCAGTCCGTTGAGGGGAAGGCGTTCGGGTCGAAGCGGTCGGTCCTGTCATCATCTTCGCCGGTCCGGATAGGCGGTCGGTATATGTTGATGAGATCGAGGTGTTGACTAGGTTGACTAGATGACTGCGGCGAGCGGGTGAAGATCCTCACCGCGCACCATTCGGTAGTGTCGTCGACCGGCAGTACGGGAGACTGTGTCAGGAGGGCGAAGTTGATGCCGTTTCTCACCAGGATCACGACGTCTCCTCCCTTCACAGGACCTCCATCCCTCCTGCCGCGCGCCCTTCTGGAGACAGCAGCGAGCTGGTAACCAGGGACGGAGATGGTTCCTCCAGCCAGCTGTGCTTCTTGTACCGCCACAGCGTCCACCTTATTTTCCGACAGCCAGCGGCCGAACTCCGGGAGCTTAGTCCGCAGTCCTTCCGCGTTCCACCCGACTAGCGTGAGGCGGCTTCGGATTCGGCGGTTGAGTCTGTAGCGGCGGTTCTTCGCACGCCGGCTTCGCCCGCCCCTGGGGCCCCGCGCGCCGTGCTCCAGTGTGCCCCCACTGACGGCGCTCTCAGCGGGGGGCGTTGGGTTCATTTATCTACGCGGGCCGGGTCGTGCGACACGCACGCCCGGTCCGCGGAGATTGGTTGGTGCTGGTACTTGTCGATGGTGCCCGGTGTCGCTGGGCTGATGTGGCGCAGCTGCGCGACAGCGGCGTGCGGGCGTCGGCCCGCGGCGACCGCCATCGGGGAGGCAGGTGGACCCCGTTTGGTGCTCCGCGACGTTCGCCACGCCGCGGTGAGGCCGGAGCCCCAACACCGTCCACCACTTGAAGGCGGGGTCCGTCGGACGGCATAGCACATGGTCGAGACTGTCGTCGGCCACGGACGTGCACTCGACCAACCCTCTGAGCCCGTTGACTGCGGGTGACCTTGACATGTCAAGCCTGATCGGCGGCCGGCCGCTGTCGTGCGGTCGTTACACGCGGAGGGGAGGGAGACACAAAGTTCTACGTTATAGCTGACCTCTGACCTTTCCCTGCGCCCTGGTCACTGACCCCGCTCCATGTCGCTGGGCGGTGGCATGGCGGTGGAAACCGGTTCTAGCCTCTACACATGCCACCATTCTAACCCTCCCCTCCCCACGCTACTACGCGGCGTGGAGTACGCTCGTGCGTAACTGGGCGGAGCAAGGGGTCACGCGATACAGGGGCGGAACTGGTTGCCCTCCCGCTCGCCGAGCGACCAACGACTAATACCCTGGAGAACCGTACGGTTCTCCAGAACCGTATTGTGTGTTTGCAGCCATATTGGTGTTTTGCAGCGTCTATCGTAAAGGGGGGGAGGAGGGTCCGTTGGACCCCTTTGCCGCTCAGCCCCTGATCGAGCTAGAGCTTCGCGGAAAAAGAGCGTGTTGCCCGTGACGAGAGGAGGCCGATGATTTTAATTTTTAAGGTCAATTTTAAGGTCCTAGGTCATTGGTAAGGTCCTATTGGTAAGGTTCATTGGTAAGGTCCCAATTTTAAGGTCCTAGGTCATTGGTTGACAGGTCAATATACTCAAAAGTCGGGGAATCGGGACCTGTTAGAGCTTCGTAAAGTGAAGCTGTTATAAGGTTTTGCGGGTTGCTGATCACGAATTTCAAGTTAGTTTTGATCACAGATGATGTTTTCGTGCATTTAGGCCAGGTCGGGTCAGGTCAGGACAGGTCACATGTTACGAGGGAACCATAACTACTTCTTAAATGTTCAAACGGTTTCTAAATGCGAAATCAACTCCAAAATCTACCCTAGAAACATGTAGAACTCGAAATAGTGAACAAAGGTCATCAAAGGTCAGTGACCTGACTGACCTTCACGTGACCTTGATACCCACTAGAATCCATGGGATCAACATCCTTTCACATGTTTGATCGCTTAAAGCCACAAAAAGACAATAAAACGCGCTCTTCTCGAAATACGCCAGAACGCGATTCCGGCCAAACATGGTCTCGGAAAACAGGTCACAAGTCAAAGGTCTTTTGAGTCAGGGTCATACAAATTGTAGGGTAGGCGTAATATTGATTAACTCGAGGGTACTGGAAGTTTCGTCGCAATCAGTCGCTTTTTGTGCGAGTGATTTGCGAAAAACTGAGGGTAGGAGGTCTGTTCGACACCCTCCTACAAGTGCGAAGGTTAAGGTCAGGCCGTTGACCAATGACGTCAAAAGTGAACCTCTGTAAGGTCCCAAAATGTCGCGACGTCGCAGCACCCTTCGAGCCAGGGGACTTTTCAACGGGGAATGAAGCTTATATGATCTAGTACTATCTCCCAGAGGCCTCACAACTTGTATGTAGCTATCTCGTATTTTTCTCAAGAGTCACCTGAAGTCAGGTCGGTCACGCAACCTCACGATTATTAATCAATTGGGAAATATGAAAGCTGTTATTTTGGCGCCTGGAGCCATCTAAAGCTGTCTCAAGCGCATTAATTCGCAATTTTATACAATCTTTGCAAGCCCCAGCGGCCAGCATTCACTTTTCCATTCTTAAAGTTAGGCGACTTCATTTATGACGTCACTAAGGTCACAGGAGTTTTCACCAAAAAGTCCCGATCAAATTGAGCTAGCGAGTCGGGAAGCCACCAGTGGACTTGTGAGGACCTACCGAATCTAAGAAGCGATATGACCTCCTTGGGCCAGCTTCGTGGCCTGAGTGGCTCTGCCCTTACCATGACCTGATGTGAACACCTTAAAAAGACCTCAACAAAAACAAAGCGTATACTATTCGACGCGCTTGAGCATGCAAAACTCGATGGTGCCATTATCTTGGCTCTGTAACCACTTATGGTGGTTGTTTACCAAAAACCGATCCCGCGATTTGGAGCACTTACGAGTATACTGACCTCACACATTGCCCCAACAGACGGTAAATAACTTTTGAAAATACCAATTTCCAATTTTAGTGTTTTCTGGACCAAAATTTTGCGAGGAATCGGATGGTGTGGTCCCCGAAATCTGAAAAATTTCCATTTTGGAGATAGCGCCTATTTTTTGAAAAATAAATATTCGTCAGGCTTAATAGTCAAATAAATTGGAAATATAATGAGTTAATTTTTGTAACAACACTAGAATGTGTCGAACATGAATTAGAGATATATTTTAGCTGAGATGATACTATATCTGCGCATACATGTACATGAACTAGTACATTAACCCTCGTCGGCCGAGAAGGGGTGGGGCGGGTGCCGCCTAATAGGGCTTTTCGCGATAGCTTAAAACTCGCTTAGGGTAGACAGCTGAAACTTGGCATACGTAATCTTTTATTCAAGCTGGATCTTTTGACCTCAACTGCGTTTTCAGGTCAGGTCAGGTCACTGACCTATGACGTCATAAATGAGCCTCTGCACGGTCCTCAAAAGTTGCAACTTTGCAACGCCCTCAGTGCCAGAGGAACTTTCACAGGAAGATGAAACTTGCAGGACCTAGTATCCTTTAGAGGTCTCACAACTTGTATATCTTAGATTTTTCCCAAATGTCACATGAGGTCAGTTCGGTCACGTGACCTCACCATAATAAGTCAATGGGGGAAATATGAAAACTGTTATTTTGGCGCCGGAAATGATCTAAAACTGTCCCAAGCACATGAAATCGTGGTTTCATGTACTCTTTGTAAGGTCCGATCATGAAACCACGATTTCATGTGCTTGGGATAGTTTTAGATCATTACGGCGCCAAAATAACAGTATTCGTATTTCCCCCATTGACTTATAATGGTGAGGTCACGTGACCGACCTGACCTCATGTGACATTTAGGTTAAATCCGAGATATACAAGTTGTGAGACCTCTGAAGGATACTACGTCCTGTAAGTTTTATCTTCCTGTGAAAGTTCCTCTGGCACTGAGGGCGTTGCAAAGTTGCAACATCTGAGGACCTCGCAGAGGCTCATTTATGACGTCATAGGTCAGTGACCTGACCTGACCTGAAAACGCAGTTGAGGTCAAAAGATCCAGCTTGAATAAAAGATTAGGTATGCCAAGTTTCAGCTGTCTACCCTAAGCGAGTTTTAAGCTATCGCGAAAAGCCCTATTAGGCGGCACCCGCCCCACCCCTTCTGGGCCGACGAGGGTTAATGTACTAGTTCATGTACATGTATGCGCAGATATAGTATCATCTCAGCTAAAATATATCTCTGATTCATGTTCGACACATTCTAGTGTTGTTACAAAAATTAACTCATTATATTTCCAATTTATTTGACTGACGAATATTTATTTTTCAAAAAATAGGTGCTATCTCCAAAATGGAAATTTTTCAGATTTCGGGGACCACACCATCGGATTCCTCGCAAAATTTTGGTCCAGAAAACACTAAAATTGGAAATTGGTATTTTCAAAAGTTATTTACCGTCGGTTGGGGCAATGTGCTCAGAGTTTATCGGTTGACCTGAGACACTCAACTCGGGTACCAGTTGCTGCATCTCATACGACGCACGCGCTCAGTTTTATCCGCAAGGCGCTAGCTCAATTAGGGGCAAAAAGACGGAGAGGGGTCGTAATCGCCCCCCCCCCTCGGCCAGGGTATATGCAGAAAACCCAAAATTCCGTTGAGGGTTAAGCACTGAAGTGATATTTTATGATGCGAGAAGGTATAGGTCAAAACGAGTATGCACACGAGCGGGTGTGAATAAAACTGTGTTTGAGGTATGCCTTTTTTACTATACATTCGATTTGCTTTAGTTATTGGTAAGAACAGATACAACCAAGAAGAGCGCCCCTGAAGAAAAGTTGGCGCACCGGACGGGTGCGGTTTTAAGGTCTAAGGTCAGTCGGAGACCTCTAAGTTCGGATCAAGCGCTGCATGTTAGGGGCAAAAAAATGGTGACAAAAAAGCATCCCGATTTTGGCAGCATCGTCATGCTTTGTCACGGCACTCATCCACTCCCTCGGCCGAAATATTATTTCCTTTTTGTATGAGTTCTGGCATAATCCCGCCCATTATGCTGCATGTTTGCCATGAAAAAAAACAATGCATGTTCAGCTACGTTCTACGCAGCACGCACTAACCTAACCACTATCCCATCATCCACCACTAGCCACCATCCCGTTCTGTGATCCCTTTCCCTTCCACCCCACACGAATCAGCCGAGATACTAGTCAGTCGGGCTAGCGCTATCCTTTCCTCCCTTCCTGACTGCACAGCGCTAAAACCCAGAGCCGAGACTTCCCGAGCGCGACCTCTGACCCCACGCGGTCCGAAGGGTCGGCCGATGCCTAAGGGCGCGCCGCGCGCCGCGCGCCGGACACCCGGATAGCCTCTGCCGAGTCTCCCTTTCATACACCGTTTACTACGCGCTCGACTCATTCATGATTCTGTGTTTCCGCGTTCCTGTCGTTGATGGCTCTACTGATGTCGTAGGCGATCCCAGGAAGATTGCGGCCAGAATACCCCAAACGGCAGAAAATGAGGTTTTTGGTGAATATCTCGGAAAGTATTTGGCATACAACGATGCAATTTCACAGTCTCGTGGTAAATGTGCATACACATAATTCGGGTTGAGACTTATGCATTTGAACATTATATAGGACCAGATATGTCCGAAAAAGCAAAACCAACAAGACTTACTGGAGAACCGTACCGACCGATAAGTGCATTTGGAAGCATTGACCCTCGCATGTGTAGGGGGTCGGATGAACCCCCATGTTTTTTGCAATAACTCACGCAAAAAGCGGCCGATTGCGACGGAACCCTTAGTACCCTCGTGTTGATCAGTTTTACACCTACTCTGAAAATTTCATGACCCTGACCCAAAAGACCTTTGACCTGTGACCTGATTCTCGAGACCATGTTCGGCCGAAATCGCGATTTGGCGTATGTCAGCTCACATTATCCGCGTGTTTCCAGTCTTTTTGTGATTGTAGACGTCCAAACATGTGAAATGATGCTCGTCCCATGTATCACGGTGGGTGTGAAGGTCACCTGAAGGTCAGGTCAGGTCATTGACCTTTGATGACCTCGGTTCACTTTTTCGAGTTTTACATGTTTCTAGGGTAGTTTTTCGGGCTGATTTCGAATTTAGCATCCATTTAAACGTTTACGAAGTAGTTTTAGTGCCTTCGTAACATGCTACGACGCCGTCAGTGGTAGTTGACACCTACTATGGATAGCCGGTAGGACGCCTAATGGTTGACCTGACCTGACCTGACCCGATCTGGCCTAAATGCATGAAGAAACCATCTGTGATCAAAACTAGCATCAGATATTCGTGAGCAGCACCCCGAAAAAAACGATAACAGCTTCACTTTACGCAGTTCTAGCAGGTCCCGATTTTCCAGACTCATGGAATATATACCTGACCTGGAAGATCAACCAATGACCTAGGACCTTAAAATTGGGCATCATCGGCTTCCTCTCGTCACGGGCAGCACCCTCGTTTTTTTTCGCGAAGCTCTAGCTCGATCAGGGGCCGAACGGCAGGGGGGTCCGACCGACCCCCCCTCCTACACATTAGAAGCTGGAAAACGCCGCACACATGCGAGGGTTAATACCTATTGTCAATATTGACTACCGCAAAAAGTAAAAACGGCCAACTTAGCCATTTTTGAAGATATCGGGCTAAAAATTTTGACAGTTCGTCATCGGTTCGGTATGTGTTCAATTGCACATGCTCCATTTCCTTTTTTCTTCAGCACAAATGTAAGTTTTGAAGACCATGACAGTAGCAAATGCTTCGAAAGATGGATAGTAGGCAACATATCTTGAATGTGCCGTGCTGCATGGGAAGTAGTGTTGATGAGAAAAGGGGTTTTTGGTTCAGATTATTGTGGGTGCAGAATACATTGTCTGCACCCACTGGAGAAACATTATGGGTGCAGCTGCACCCTTGCACCCATGGTTCCTACGCTTATGCCCTGAGTCCATTGGTGGATTTCCCCAATCGCTGGATCAATTTCATCGGGAGTCATTGACGAAAAATGAATATGAACCTAATGACGTCATAAATGACGTCAGGCAAGTTCAACATTGCAAAAGTGACGCATCGAACCTTACAACGAGTGCATGAAATCACGATTCTGTGTGGTTTAGATAGTTGGAGGTCCTTCCATAGTTGGCAGTGTTTTTGGTGGTCACATGAGTCTCAAGCAATGAGACTGAGCAGCGCCATCACTCAAGCCATCCGCTTGGCCAAAGGCAATGACTGTGGTGTTTGAGGCTTGTCAGTGCCAGAGTTGAACGTCATCTTTTTTGTTACAGATAAAGGAGTTGAAGATGGACGGCTCTCGTCGGCAACGACCATACCATGCTGAAAGTACCAGTTCCCGTCCGATCACTGAAGTCAGGCAGCATCGGGCCCGGTTAGTACTTGGATGGGTGACCGCCTGGGAACACCGGGTCTCGCTGTCATTTTCGCTTCTTCGATGGTGGCCACTGATGGCTATTTATCCCCTCACTGTTAGTTGGGGTGTGTCGACCACAAAAAAAATCATGTGGAGAGAGTTATGTTTTATGGCCCAATAGTATGGTAAGACGATTGCTTCGAAAATTACCAGTTAAAAATGAAAAACTGACTCCCGCGAGGCAAAAGTGTTCGCCGACTTGGTCCCTTTCTGGCGATACTAGCGCCCCAGCGTATACAGTAGGGCCGTTCCGAAAGCTTAATACTCAGTTTATGTCCCAGTTACCGAAGCTATATATTAACCCTAGAAGGCCTAGGGGGGGGGGTTGTATCAACCCCCCCCCTGAGGTTTTTTCGAAGTGCACGCTAAACGGCTTGTCGTAGCGGGCTGAAATTTTCAATACCCTCTGGGGCAACCTTTGCGCATCTTTTGCCGAAAAAAAATTGATCGGGTCATGTCAGGTCACGGAGTTATGACGTCATAAGAGGTACAGCCTCCGGCCGACAGTTACCAAACGTGTGCGCCGAATCCCTAGGTTTTCTGCCGGTGATACCCACATTGTTTGATGGATCATGATGAAACTTCCCATGCATGTTGGGGCAAGCATTGGCTATCGTGTGGTGCAAGAAAATTGACCGGGTCAGGTCAGGTCACGGAGTTATGACGTCACAAGAGGAACAGCGTCCGGTACTATTTTTGAAAAGCGCCCGAACCACTATTTTGCTAATTCTTGTCACCTCAATGGGAATATGCAGCAATATTAGCTTCTATAGGGAGCAAATGGACCTCCCAAATCCAAAAATACAATCAGATTTCAAAAATTTAAATTTTGATTTTTCGAATTTCTGCCGCCGACTGTGACCTTGCCGACTTCCGGCGCTCCCAACGCGCCATTTTTAGAGCTAGGGAAACGAAATACATACCAAACGATAGAGAATTGATCAAGGAACATGATAGTGAAGGTTTCAAGTCGATATCTCCCACCGTTTTGCCGCAATCGCCGCCGAAAGTTGAAAAAAGTCTATTTTTCCGAAAATTTGACCTTTGACCGGTCAAAAGTAGGTCAAATGTTGACCTAGGAATAAAAAAATATACCACCAATCGCGAGATCTCGTTGAGAGCAATCCGTTGTTTTTTTCCGCTAAGCTCTACGACCTTCCGTTTCGAAACGCCAGGGGGGGGGTCGTAACAACCCCCCCCCCCCCCCTGGTCGTTCGTGTTATGAGAAATGGCCTGGTCGTGCGAGGGTTAAGGTACGCTCTCGGTAGGTATTTTAAATAGTAAGTACTGGGTGCTTCCCTCCCACCTCCGACACTAATACTTAGACATGATCAATAATTTTTCAGTATTTTGTGGAATTCTCTAACCAACCTGTCTCAGATCTGAGTGCCTTACCTCGTCAAGCTTGGCCCCCTCTCCGTCTCCCCTTTCTCCCCGCAACCCTTTATCCTGGCCCCGACCCCCCTTCCATCCCCACCCCCTACGCCCGGCACTCATGATCGGTAATGTTTTCAGTGCTAAAGATATAATACAAGGTGACCCAAAATCAATGTCACACCCTCCCACAACCTTAATTTTGCCTAATACGGCGTAATATCAATTTTTCGGCGTAATATTGATTTCGGCGTTACTTGCTCCTAGAAAACATATTGGCTGCATTCTAGTCACGTGACCATCGAATTTTTGTGACTCTGACCGGTCAAGAGGTGTACGGAGGTTATTTTCGGGGCAGTACCCAGGGCGAGCGGCCCTGGTGCCAGGGATGGCAAAACTGCCCAGCAAATCGTCCTGCAACCAGGCAGTCGGCATAGTTGCCGGCGGCATGACCAACAGCCAGGTCGCCGAAGCACTGGGCATGAGTTACCGCACGATTTGGCGCTGGTTGTCACGCTACAGAAGTGGATAGACGCCTGAGAACAAGCTAGGTCGCGGCAGTAAAATTTCCGCCAGTCGGGTAGCGCAGATCGTCATCGCGAAGTGTGGACCTTACGACGGGCAAATCCAAAAGGAAACTGGCAAGGAGGCTGACTACCAACGGTCATCCAGTCTTCAAGTCGACAATCCATCGGTAACCGTAAACGGGGTGACTTTGCCATGCTGGGTGACTTTGCCATGCTGGGTGACTTTGCCATGCTCCTCTCAAAAATGCTTTAGGGTGATCTCCAGTAATATTTTACGAATAATGTAATAATTTTGTATGCACAAATGAAAGATAATTGATGGGCCTTCCAACATAACCAACACTGAGAGATAAGTCACCACTAAATACCGAACTTGGCTCCATTTTATTGGAGTCATTGAAATGTTCAAATTTGAAGAGGTCCGAACTTTTTATTATCTAACCATTTTCTAGACCAACTACGATGCTGAAACTTGGTATGGTTGATCATGATAAGGCTGTTAAGTTAGCATATCCAACAAAACTGGCATGTGTCACTTAATTTAGCTAGAAGTTTTGGTGGCGATTCTTCCAAGTGAATCACAGGCCACATGGGGTGACTTTGCCACAATGTTATCAATGCAAAAATGAAATACTTATCCGATGCAACTCAAAATAAGTTTTATAAATGTAGCATCATTTTGATCTCCAAACTGTTTTTTTTTTTAATGTTACAGTTTATATATTGAAAATTAACACAGGACTGCACAGTGCGAGTATAAAAAGGCAAAGGTTACCAAAATAAAAAATGGATGAAGCTGGGCCCAACTTTTTAGCACAGCCATGATCATCTACAACTCCTGAGTTTGCCAATAAGACTGGCTGACGAAATCTGTACCATTTTATAGATCAAAACGCTGATAATAAGGGTGTCGGTAAGTTCCCGCAAGGACGTCCTCTTTCTGTTCCTCTTAATGCCGCTGGAAAAACGCGGCAAGGTCCTAGAGTACCGATACAATAATATCTTTGCTTATTTATCTATTCTGAACCATTTTCAGTTTCTATTTACGATTAAATCTCAGTTATTTTCAACAAATATAATGTATTATAAAAAGTAAGGTATCTCTCCTTTTTGTACACCGTTTAAGAGCAAAAAATATCGAATTGCTTTATTTTTCCTCTTCAACAATTAAGGATGGTTGCCCTTCCCCATACAATGGAATAAAAATGCTTGAAAAGTATTTGTTAGCGTTAAAAACATTATTTGGCATAGTGGCAAAGTCACCCCTTTTTCAGTTTAACTTTGCCACGACTTATTTTCCTTAAAAATTTATATTTTTAGGCAAGATATAAATACGATAATAGCAAAACCCAAAGAGCTAATCTTCGTCCGTGTTTTGAACATAGAGTCATCCCAATAAGTTAACAAGCTTAAAGAATACAGGCGTCTAAAGTTGAAAACATGGCAAAGTCACCCCCGTTTACGGAACCGAAGTTGTCTCTAAAGCTGAAGTCCACCAAGCCACGCCTCCAGCCGAAAACTTCTGCGGAACATGTCCAGGGCCATCTTTCAACAGGTCGGCGCCTCGGCTGACGGCTCATCAAGCTAAAACGACACAAGACTGGTGCTGATCGAACTTCCCAGCATTCTGGGAGAAGAACAAATTGCCGGGGAATAGCCGCGACCTGTCGCCGATAGAAAATCTTAGGGCGAACGCCCGGTAAGAGGTAAATAAATGACACAAATATAACCTGAAACCACGCTGATCAGGAACGTTGGATCTGTCTGGTTCAAGATCAGTCTACAGAAGCTGGACATATTGATGTCTGATGTCCCGGACCGTATGCTTACCCGTATCAGGGAGAAGGTGGGATACAAATATAAGAAAAGTGCAACCCTCATGTTTATTATTTTCATGCATTTGACGCTGGAAAGGTGTGACATTATTTTTGGGACACCATGTACGGCTCGCTCTGCCTCTGTCTCCGTCAGATATGTGCATTGATTCGGGAAAATGAATCTGAGCTCCGATCCAATGGATCTAGCTTAGATCTAGGATCCACTCGGATCGTAGATCCAAACCCTCAATTTTGTCGAGAGATCCACTCAGATCATAGATCTGACCCATCAGTTTTGTCGAGAGATCCTCCCTGCCTCCAGCCCTCTTCCCACCCTCCCTCAATTCCACTCTCTGACTGTGCCGGCCGACTTGAATGATGACGTCACTGCGGGCCTAGCCCCGCGGCCGCCTATAGTAGTCTCAGCGGCGTTCCGGCTCCAGCCTGCGACCCTACCGCAGCTGGCGCGAGCTCTGAGGCGGATGAACTCGTCTGGGGCGGTGGGGCTGGACGGGGTGCCACTCGGTGCGGTGAAGCGCTGTTTTGATGTGATTGGCCCCCACCTGCTGCGACTTGTGAATGTGTCCCTAACCAAATGTGTTTTCCCTGAGGCGTGGAAAACTGCCGAGGTAGTGCCGATCCTTAAGCCACGCGGTGATGTACACGAACCATCTAGCCACAGACCTATCTCACTTTTATCTCACTTATCAAAAGTTGTTGAAAAGGTTGTGTGTGACCAACTGTCGCGGTACCTATCGGACCACAACATTTTATTTTACAACCAGTACGCCTACCGATCATGTCACAGCACGGAGGACGCCGTGCTCGACGCTGTCGAATGGATCAGCCAGAACTCAGAGCGGGGAGAGGTCTCCTCAGTCACGGCAGCTGACCTCAGCAAGGCCTTCGACAGCGTCGACCACGGCGTCCTCCTGCGCAAGCTGGAGTGGTACGGGATCGACCCGACCTGGTTTGGTAGTTATCTTGGCGGCCGGGGGCAGCTGGTCAGGGGCGGCAGAACAGTCCTGTCGGTCCCCTGCGGGGTTCCGCAGGGATCCATAGCCGGGCCGATCCTTTTCAGCCTGCTAACGAACGACCTGCACTGCCATCTACCGGACTGTCGGGTGATCGCATATGCTGACGATGCCCAGCTGCTCGATCACTCGCGTCCTGACCCTCAAAATTTAGCATCACTAAAACAACGTGTCGAAAACTCCTTGGATGTCATGAAACACTGGTTTAGCTCAAATTCTCTTAAAATGAACCCTCAAAAGACCGACTTCATTCTCATCGGAACCCGCCAGACTCTCAGCAAGGTCGAAAACTTTCATATCTGCATAGCTGAGTCAGTCTTGAAACCGTCACCAACCATCAAATTGTTGGGGGTGACTGTCGACTCGTGTTTGGCCTGGGACGCCAACATCAGTCACATCGTCAGGAGGTGCAATGCCCTCCTCATATCCCTCTCCAAGTTCTGCCACCATTTTGACCAGGAAACGCTAAAGTTACTCATTGAGACCCACGTGTTCCCTCACATTCTGTACTGCATTTCGGTGTGGGGCGGAACCACAAAAAAATCAACTCACCCGGATCCAAAAACTCATCAACTTCAGTGCTCGGATCGTGACAGGCGTGCGGCGTCGGGAGAGGATCGGGCCGGCTCTGGCATCCCTGGGCTGGCCCAGAGTGGAGCGGCTGGTGTGGGAGAGGGACCCACTGAAGGTGTGGAAGGCGCTCCACATACCAGCTTACCCTCTCTCCATCCGCCGCATGTTTGTGTCCCGCTCTGAGGTGTCTAGCCGGGTCACACGCTCTGTAGAAGCTGGCGCCCTGGAGCTGCAGAAGTGTAGGCTCTCTTCCACACAGAGAACGTTTAGTTACCGCGCTGCTGCCGCGTGGAACCGGCTGCCGCCGGCCGTCAGAGAGCAGCCCACGCTGACCGCGTTTCGCCGCGCAGTGGCGGCCGGCGAAGCCTGAGATCTTGGGGTGCTGTGTTTTATTCCGGTTTTAGTGCAATTAGTTGTCTTATTTTATCTGCCAGTGCCTATTGCCTTCTTGCATTTTATTGTATTGTACATGACGCTGGATCCTGAAAAACGATGTTATGTGGATGGATTTTAGATCAATACAAACAAACAAACTGTCGCTCACTGACCCAATCATGTACTCACTTAACCCGTCCCCATCTGTCTCTGTCCCTCCCCTCCCCGCTGACCCAATCATATACTCATCTAACCCTCCCCATCTGTCTCGCTCCCTCCCCTCCCCGTTTCCTTTATCACACTTCTTCGCTCGCTCCCTCCCTTCCCTCCCTTCTCCTCCCTTAACATCACCTCCCCCTCCCTTTTCCTCCCCTCCAATCCCCTCTTGGTACTTGAAAAAGTACGAGCTTCTCCGCCCGCGCGTAGATACGTATCTGCGGCGCAGATACATATCTGATTCGCTCTCGGTAGGTAGTTTAAAAAGTACGTAGGTAATGGGTGCTTCCCCACCCTGTTCCGCCCCTAGACTTCCCCTTTCTCCCTAACCACCCTCCCTCCCTGCTTCCATCCCTCTTCCCTCCCCTTCCCTCACTTCCACTCTGACTGTCGCTCACTGACCCAATCATATTCTCACTTACCTCTCCCCATCTGTCACTCTCCCTTCCCTCCCGGTCTTCTTTATCACAATTCTTCGCTTCCTCCCTCCCTCCTCTCCCCTCCCCACCCCTCCCCTCCCCTCCCCTCCCACCTACCCCTTCCATTCCCTCCCCTCCAATGCCCTCTTGTTATTTGAAAAAGTACTGGCTTTTCCGCCCGCGCCGCAGTTACATGTAAATTTTTATGTCCCAGTTACCGAAGCTATGTATTAAGGTATGCTCTCGATAGGTATTTTAAACAGTAAGTACTGGGTGCTTTCGGCGACCTCCGACACTATTACTCAGACATGATCAATACCTAATTTTTCAGTATTTTGTGGAATTCTGTAACCAACCTATCTCAAATCTGAGTGCCTTACGTCGTCAAGCTTGGCCCCCTCTCCGTCTCCCCTTTCTCCCCGCAACCCTCTATCCACGCCCTGACCCCCCTCCCCCCTCCCAGTGGCGTATTTAGGGGGGGCCATGGGGGCCATGCCCCCCCCCCTTTCCGCCCAGCCGCCCAGATGGCGCTCCAATTGGCGCCGACTAGGCTGATGACGTTTTACAGAGGGAACATGAATTAAAGAGTGATGTGAAGGCAGGGATCGAACTCAGTATCTTTTTGGGGGTGCCTGGACACCCGAATGTTCTCCAGGACATCGCTAACTAGGACCTGAGCCCCAATTATGAAGGGCGCCCCTCCGGAAACCAGAATATTCCGAACCCCCAGGGTCGATGGCGCCCCTGAAGAGCCGCTGGCACCCAGCTGAACGGAACAGTCGCCCCTTTAAAGGTTGATGGCGCCCCTCTAGAGCACTCGGCGCCCCTCTGAAGTTTACAGCTGCCCCAATCGGCCCCATTCAAGATCGATGGCGCCCCCTGAAACCACTGGCGCCCCTCTAAGGCACCCGCATCCTTCTCAAGATCACAGTCGCCCTATCCGAGATCAATAGCGCCCTCAGGCCTCAAGAGCCACTAGCGCCCCCCCCCCTTGAGGCTGAAGTTGTTGCGATTGAGACTAATATCGGTGTTACTTGAGCACAGTAAATGCGTATTTAGCCGCTAATGCGAATTAGGAACGCACTACCGACTCATGTAGCCACCTGCTAGTACGAATCGGCGATCCGAAACGCGGTTACATGAGCAAAGCAAATACGTATCACGATCGGATTCACCGCTAATGCGAATCAGGAACGTACTACCGACTCATGTATCCACCTGCTAATACGAATCGGCGGTCCGAACAAAATCCGCTGAGAAACAGGCTTAGGAGCGAATAGGACCAAGATACGTATTACAGGAACTATTACTTCCCAAAAAGAAGCCTTAAAATGAAAAATACAAGGTATTTTGTCATTTGTTGCTTTTGAAATCAAAAGTTAAAAAATATTTAGGTATTTTGTCAAGTTTTCAAAATAAATATGATGAAAACAAAAAAAAAAGAAAATACCTAAGAACTTTCAGTGGAAACATTTTTGTGACAGCACTACAGACGAATCGAGAGAGGCAAGTGAGCAATAAGTCAAAACAATACAACTTAATTTTCAACTTTTTTCTCTAGTTAACTTAGAATGTTAGGAGCAGATGAAATGCAAAAAAAGACATAACATATTGAATAATCAATTCAGTCACCTCTATTGCTACGGAAATGCGCCACATTTGTATGCTATTCCGTTTGTAATGCGCATCGGGCCGAGAGCCAAACTAGATCCGTTTGACGTCACTAAAACGAATTTGCTCATGTAGTCGGTGCCGTGGATAAGTTCTAGGGGAGCTGATGCGAATTAGCGTAGTACGTATTTGGAACGGATCGCTCATGTAGCCAAGGTGCACGACTCGGACCGGAAATGGAGGTATTTCACAAGAACTATTCTTTGCTGAATGGAAGCGTCAAAATGCAAAATAATAAACATTTTTTTATTGAATGCTTTGTAGAAAATAGCAAAAAAAAAAATGTTGATATTTTGGGTTAGTCTTTGAAGGTGAATTTGGTAAATAGCAAAAATAAATGAATGAAATATTTTGATGGATAAATTTATTCTGACCACCCTGCTGTCGCTGCATGGCTAATCAGTGCTCAGTGATTTAAAACACGAAAACTTTGTTTTCAATTTTTGATTTCATGTTTACTTTTAATGTTTTTGAGCATATCAAATGATGTTATATCGTTCAATAATTAAAATTTAGTTCGGTCGTCCCGGTAAATGCCGCAACTGCGCCATGACTGTACGCTAATCCTATTCCGTTTGTGATGCGAATTACCGACCGTCGAGGAGTCAGCCCGGGTGAGCCAAACAAGATCCGTTTGACGTAGATAAAACGAATTAGTCTCATGTAACCGGTGCGGTAGATAGGTTTGTGGGGAGCTGATGCGCATTAGCGTAGTGCGTATTTGGAACGGATCGCTCATGTAACCCCGGTGTAAAGTCGCCATTCAAGCCCAACGACGCCCCTCCACAGCGTCCGGCGCGCTTCTGAAGATCACAGTCGTCCTCATCCGAGGTCGCTGGCGCCCCTCAAAAGTCACTGGCGCCCATCTAAACGGAGATTATAGCTGCCTCGTCTTTGTTTAGTTGTTGTTTATCGGTTCGAAATGGAAATATATAAACGGATTAAAGCGATTTATTAGCTGCGATATGTTAAGCCGAAAGAGATGCACACAAAACGTAAACGAGTAGGTATGGCGAGCGCCAGCCCACTTCCCGTGCGCCAGTCACGCCGCTTGGCGCGCACGGTCAGCTGGCGCCGGCAGGGGCGCTCACAGGCACCTGGCCCAGTGGGGTCGCAGAGGCGGTCCAAGTAAGGGGCCTCGGGGGGGGGGGCTATACACAAACACAACAATTTTAAGATCGATTGCAACCCTCTGAAACCAATGGCACCCTTCTGAGAGTACCCGGCGCCCCTCTGAAAATCACATTCGCCCCATCCGAGACAACGCCCCTTGACACTACAGTCGCCCCACCCAAGCTCAAAGCGCCCCTCCAGAGCGTGCGGCGGCCTGCTGAAGGCAACAGTGGCCCCATCCATGCCCAATGGTGCATTCAACACAGTCTAAAGATCACAGTCGCCCCGTCAATCCGAGGTCGCTGGCGCCCACCTGAACCGCGACTTCAGTCGGCCCATCCTAGATCAATGGCGACCCTATGAAACCACTGGCGCCCCTCTGAAAATCCCAGTCGGACCATCCGAGATCAATGGCGCCCCGCCCTATTCAAGATCGAAAGCGCCCCCCCCCCCCCTCTCCTGAAACCACTGACGCTAGGTAATTATTTGACAATGGGGCTTTCTCATCGACACCAAGGGCCTTTTTCAAGATGCAGCAGCCAGGCGGCGCCGAGCTGGGCTAGGATGTGCCAAGCGTTTCTTATAAGGCAGCCTCGTTAGTGCCACCCCTCGTTGCGATACCGCCCCTCAATTTGCGACGCCGCCCCTTCACCGTACAATGCCACTCCTCAATGCAAGTGGTACCCCTCAGGCGCAGTGCCGCCCATTATTGCGATGCCGCCCCCGCCTAGCAGTGCGGTACCGCCCCCAGCGTATGCGTTTTTTAATTGAACCTGCTGGGGGTGTTTGAACACCCACTTCTAACTCAGCTTGTGGGCCACGTCGAAACACGCAGTAGGCGGCGTTCGAAAGAGCGTCAAAAACTATTATAAAACTACTTACGTCATTGTTAAGGTTAGGTCGAACTGATCGAATGTCAGGTCACCAGAGACAACCAAAAATCAAATTTCGCCGATTTTGGCATTCTTCGACAAAGCGGCGCAAGTCAGGATTCAGAAAGAGATTGAGCTACAGCGCCGCAGCAAAGCGCAATCGATGCCTCTTTTTATGCTCTTTCTTATTAATTATCTCAGATTTGACCTAAGGTAGGTAAACGTTTTAGCCGTAAAATATACGTATTCGCGGTGGACGTTTACCTGTTATACCTTTTGGTTCAGACCTGCACGAGATTAGTTTAACCGGCATCGTGTTCCATTTTTCGAGACTAGTCAAATGAACTAGAATTTGACATTAAAGGGCATTTTGAGAATTTGACCTAAGGTGAAGGTCATCACCTAGCCGGGAAAGGTCATATTACATATTAGTCGATCCGTATTGTCGAGAAGGAAAATAATTATATAAGGCGTTTCATTGCTCTACCACATCTCTATCAAAAGTTATTGTCCAAAACCTACTAGAGACCTTTCATGACCTGAGATGACCTCAAAGTGGTCACATCACGAGTGAAATTTTCCGATGAAATGTGTCATATATACCTGTATCCCGATGTCTGAGGGTGTTTTCGTTCAGAGGGAAAGTATTTCAATTTTCTCCCATTAAACTGCGCCGTGCTGGGGGGGGGGGGGTGCGTTTTTACGCACTTCCCCTTAGGTTTTTCGCGAATATCTCAAAAAACGGCGTCGCCAAGCGCCATCGTTTTTGGTACACATGTTTATACATCTTTTCCACATAATTTGAGAAAATTTCAGACTCGGGTCGTTCAAGGTCAGGTCACCAGGTCACGTCAAGTGACCTTACCTCAGAAAAAAAAAGTTTAGACTCGCGATAGCTACACCGACTGAACGATCACTTTTGAAACTTTCAGAGATTGATGAGACTAACAATATATAAAACATATTTATCTCGGACTTTTGATATCTGTGACCTAAGGTCAGGTCAATTTTGCGACCTCTCCATTACAAGTCAATGGGAGAAACTATGAAATGCGCCTCTTTTGGACGAATGTTGTTCAATGCCCTCTCAAACATCGGTTCATAGGTAAACAAAACACACTGAATAGGAAAAATGCACCTGTGAGTTGTGACTCTTCTCTATGCTCCTGAGGTCATCTCAGGCCATGAACCAGGGGTCCAAAAAGTTTGCCGACTGTCTCCCTCCTAGGAACGTACAGGTCAAGTGTCTCCGTACAAAAATGTATCAATATACCTGACATATACCTACATGTGACAATATACCTGTGACATATCTTGGCATATAGGATAGGCAAAGCGATTGCGATTGCTTGCAAGAAAAGCGAGAGGATGGGCTATAAATAGCCTCCCCCTAGTGGGGTGCGAGTTTAATAAACAAACAGCTCTGATCTTATAGAATAGATTTCAGAATAATCTAAACTTCTAAAACCTGTAAATGCTGTGGATCATACTAGGCACTAAGAAGCAGAATAATGGACAAAGGCATAGACAAATAGACATTCTGGTCAGGCTATGGGACAGCATTCATCATCATGTAGTAACTTTCCAGTTGGATTCTTTAAAAAAAAAAATGACAACATGCTTTATCATCTATTATTCTTGATGACTAGGAAATGCTTGATTGTATTCTTAAATCTTAATACAGAATAATATTGTTTTTGCCACATATCAGTGATGTTTCAGTACAAATTTACCAACATAGTCCATGCCATTCACTTCTGAGGAGCAGCCACATTTCAAATGTTTGATTTCTTATAAAAACTATGCCTACAAATGGGAACAGAGATGCTTGGACAATGAACCCTTTTGATTGTTCAATTTAGATGCAAGTGGCATATTCAGAACATTCCAATGAGGTGGCAAAATGTGTACAGATGTAGCGAGTTGTATAATTTGGTTGCGGTGACTTACCTGTTCTCGCCAGGGTGAATGGCGCGGCTGCGCCAGAACTGTCGTAGCGTGGGTTGTTGGAGGACGCGGGGGACGTGACGAGGGGGAGTGGTGATGTGGCTTGAGGTGGGACATGAGGTTGGTGATGTTGAACGGTGGTGATGTGTTTGAGTGGATAATATAGAGGCTCGCTACCAGCACCGAAGAATGTGAAATATATCAATCAGCGGTAAACACGCGAGTCCAGAGACAAAGGAGAGAACCCATTACAATGGTGGCAGTCGGTGGGGTCTCTGGTGCGGTGTTTTTGATTGATTGTTTGATCTAAGTGAAGTAACGGACTAGATAATGGCTGAGAAAGATATTGGACTCGAAAAGTTCAGTGGCACAAGCGCCAAAGAATGGGTGGTGTGGTTGGAGGACTACCGCATTTTTGGTGGACTGAAGAAGTGGAGTGAGGAAAAGCTGGTGGCTAACTTGAGATTTTTTGTAACTGGTGAAGTCAAAGACTGTGTGAGGCAGCTGTGCAGTGAGAATCTGCCGAAAGAACTCGGTGACCTCGAGTCAGAGGTGTCCAGCTTCTTGGGAGGAGCTTTGGATCCGGTGAGTGCCGTGCAGGAGCTTGACAGCCTTGGATATCTGGGTAACGTGAGGCGCACCCTGCTAGAAATACAGGCACTGATACCTGCTGCATACCCAACTCTCATGAACAAAGCCGACAGAGATCAGATGTCTCTGCTGCATCTAATGAAACTACTCCCACCCTCCTGTAAACATGAGCTGGTCAAGATGGGAGTGACAACACTTGACACAGCTGTCAAGACAGTGGCAGGAATAGAGAGAGCTGAGAGGGCACTGGGAGGTCCACACTGGTGCTGGTGTTCACAGAGTAGTGGCACCAAAGGACTGTGACAGTGGAGAAAAATCAGTCATGAACTTTTATGTTTGCGGTCTGATGGATCACATAAGAGTGAACTGCCCCTTCAAACATGACATCTGGGGAAACTGTAATAGAAGGGGCCACCTCAGTGTGGTGTGCCGGCAGGTCCAGAGCAGCCGACCCAGTGACATACCTGGCAGAGGTGGCAACAAGGGAAACGGAAGGGGGCCCGCCAGGGGGCAGTGGCAGGCCAGAGGCCCAGGACCTGCCCCAGCACTACAGCCCCTGCAGCCAAGGACACAGCAGCAGCTGCCAGCACACCCGTGGCCTCGGAACCAGTGGCCACAGCAACAGTGGCTGCAGGACCAGTGGCCGCAGGAACGGAGGCAGATGAACCAGTGGCCACAGCAGCAGCCTGCGGGGGGACAAGTGACCCCAGCAGCGACTGGCTCCCAGCAGTAAGGCACGCAGTACCGGGCAGGTATGTGGACATGTTGGTGGGCCAACATGAGGTCACTGCTCTGGTTGACACTGGGGCGGACACTACTGTGGTGCGCAGAGACATGCTACCTCAGAACACTCAAATCCTGCCAGTGACCAAGCCTGTACGCTTGACGGATAATGCACAGTGTGACAGCATCATGGGTAGAGCAGTGATTGAGGTAAAGATTGGCGCTTTCAGGCAGCAAATGTGTGTGTATATAGCCAGTGCTCTGTGCGAACCGTGTCTGCTAGGTGCAGATATTCTGTCAGTTACAGGTGCAGTGCTAGATTTAAGTAACAGTGAAATGACAGTGTTGGGCCAGAAGCTGAAGCTCAAAAGTACTCCATCCACCCAGTCTCATCGCTTTTGTAGTACAGGTAGGGTAGCAGTGTCAGAGACTGTGTTTGTACCAGCTGGCAGTGAGGTACTAGTGCCAGCAGTGGTCGCACTGCCAAAATGCTACTCAGGAAGTGCCAAACAGCACTATGGGATCGTTGAGGGGCATGATGGTTTTGTAAATAGCTCTGATTTGTGTGTTGCTCGTCTGGCAGTGACAGTGCAGGATGGTTTGGTGCCAGTCCGTGTTGGTAATATGTCTGAGGTAGGGGTCACACTGCACAAGGGGACGCACGTTGGTGAATTTGAGGGACTGGATGACAGTGCATTTGGTGCACCTGTGGACACAGGGACACAAGTTCAGGTTGACACTGCTGTTCAGCACCTGGAGGAGCCGCACCGCTCCCAGTTTGCTGATCTGCTCACCAGTTATCAGGATGTGTTCACTGGTCTGGGCAGGACGAATGTAGCAGAGCACACCATTCCCACTGGGGACAGCCAGCCGGTGTTTCAGGGTCCCAGGCCGACACCAGGCCACCTCGCTGACCAGGTCAAGGCTCAGCTGGATGGGCTGGTGGATGCTGGTGTGCTGGAAGAGGTAGAATCATCTCGTTGGGCTAGTCCTCTGGTGATTGTTAAGCGCCCCCACGGAGGACCGATCAGGGTGTGCGGGGATTTTCGTAGGGTGAACCAAGTCACGGTCCCCTCTGTACAGGTGATTCCCAGGATGGATTCGAGTCTCCAAAAGCTGAGCGGCGCTGTGTGGTTCACGTCGCTTGATCTGGTGCAAGCGTACCACCAACTGCCGGTGGCAGAGAGTGATCAGGAGAAAACCACTGTGGCGACAGAGTTCGGGCTGTACAGGTACAGGACGGCACCGTATGGCCTGAAGGGGATCCCGCACTCGTTCAACAGGGCGATACGGATGGTGCTCGCAGATGTTCCGCCACATACTTACGTGCAGTACTTTGATGACCTGTTGGTGGTAAGCCGAACACTGGAGGAGATGCACACCCGTCTCGAGCGTGTGCTGGATGCACTGAGACAGTCGGGGCTCACCCTCTCCCTGGGTAAGCTAAAACTGTGTCGGAGGGATGTAAAGTTCCTGGGGTTCCAGGTCAGCGCTGCGGGTATACAGTGTGACCCGGATAAGACTAACCTGATCAAGGAGTGGCCAGCGCCCACCTCAGCCAAGGAGGTCAGGGTGTTTCTCGGCTTGTGTGGCTATCTCAGACGTCACATTCGCAGGTACGCTCTGCTGGCCAAGCCACTCACCAAATTGACTGAGAAGCACAGGGTCTTCAGCTGGGGCGCAGAGCAGCAGGCCGCGTTCGAGACGCTCAAGGCGGCCCTCGTTTCGGCACCAGTTCTCGCATTCCCAGTGTTCGACCTCGCAGCTCCGCCATTCCTGCTTGACACTGACGCGAGTGGGTCCGGGATTGGTGCCACTCTGATGCAAGGGGACCATGTCATCGCGTATGCGAGCCGGGCGTTGACGAAGTCCGAGCGCCAGTACAGCGTGACTAAGCGCGAGCTGCTCGCCACGGTTTGGGCAGTTCAGCATTTCCGATCGTTCCTCGTAGGCCGTCGCTTCGTTCTTCGGACTGACCACGCGGCGCTGCAGTGGCTGTTCGAGATGCAGGACGCCGAGGGTCAGATGGCGCGCTGGCAATTCTTGCTGCGAGAGTTCGACTTCGAGGTCGTTCATCGCAAAGGTGCACAACATGGGAACGCAGACGCCCTGTCCAGGTACCCGCACCCCCTCCAGACAGATGAAGTCAGGTACAGATGGGTCTGTGTCCCTGTCGAGGAGGACCCGACACCTGAGTCGCAGATGGCTTCTGATGGGTCACATGAGGTGGCGGCGGTTTCTGATATCGCATGCCCGACTGCCGAGGAGGGTGACACACGAGAGACAGGAGTGATCCTGCCAAGTGATCCTCTCCGTGGCCGAGTGGATAAAAGCGCCGGAATGCGACGCTTAGCCGGAAGTGAGAGCCCGGTTCAAGCCCCGGTGCGGGCGGCCACATTTAGCTCCTACGTGTAATGGCGTGCGTGTCTGTGGCAGGGGCCGCACAGAAGCCAGGTAACGTGAGTGAGCGGAGGGGACCGTGTCCAGTCGTGAGGGCACGTTAAACGTTCGGACAAAATTCTGCCATACAACTGGAATTGCGCGATCGGGTGGTGGGGTCAGGGTCAGCACAACAAGCTATGCTTAGTGCGGATTCTGATTCCTCAAATCCGCCCATTCAGCCATTCGGACTAAATTTATAAAAAAAAAAAGTTCAGCGGTGAAGTCCGTTGATACTGAGGTACCACTGGAAGACCGGGTATGTACTGAGCAGCCGCCACCAGAGTCTGTGGACTTGGCCGCTGCGAAGCTCCCCACTGACGCGGCGTCCGACAGCGTGCCTCACTGTACAGCTGCGGTGGTGACGGGCCCTGCCGAGGTCGGCGTCTTGACACTGACGATGGCAGAGTTTCACAGAGAGCAGCAACGTGATGACGGCATCCGAGAGATCATGACGTGGAAGAAGCGGCGCGTGCGCCCCAAACAGAGTCACTTGCATTCATCAGGCGCAGCACAGTTGCTGCGCGAGTGGTCCAGACTGGTTGTCCAGGGGGACGACAAGCCTGTGTTGTACCGCCGAGTGCAGCCCGAGCGGGATGCTCCGATGTGTCTGCAGATTGTGATGCCGCAGCACTTGCGGCGGGAGCTGCTGGAGCAGAGCCACGCTGGCTTCGGTGGAGGCCACCAGGGCACAGCCAAGCTGGAGAGCATGGTGCGCCGCCAGTTCTACTGGCCGGGCCTTCAGGCCGATGTCAAGGCCTTCTGCCGACAGTGTGTGGATTGCAGTCTGCGCAAAGACCCTCCGCGTGCGCCACAGGCTTCTCTCGGGTCGCTCCAGGCCGCCGGGTTCATGGACCGTCTGGATATCGATATAGTGAGCGGTCTACCCGTCAGTGACGATGGATATCGGTACATTCTCACTTGCATAGACGCCTTCACGAGGTTCGTTTGGGCTTTCCCGCTGAAGACGCAGGAGGCGACTGAGATTGTGCAGACGCTCATGGACGGGATTGTGGCGGTCTTCGGTGTACCTAAACGGGTTCATAGTGACCAGGGGAAAAACTTCGTCGGTAAGGTGGCTTCGCTGTTCTACAAACGTTTGGGCATACAGCAGAGCACCACTACTGCGTCCCATCCACAAGGGAACGGGTACTGTGAGCGGAGTCACCGATTTCTGGTGGACACACTGGCCAAGCTCAGCAGAGACCACCAGCGTCAGTGGCCGCGGTACGTCAGTGCCGCCGTGCTGGCGTTCAACGCGAACGCGAGCGCATCGACCGGCTTCTCGCCGTACGAGAGCGTCTTCGGCAGACCTCCGCCGCTGCCCACTGACCTCGCGTACAGTCAGGTGCGCAGCGCCGGTCTGACAGACGCTCAGGCACCGCCTGATACGCTGCAGTACCTGTCCAAGCTGCAGCAGACACTGACACGCACTGACCAGCTCGTGATGCAGGCCAGCGTGGCATCACACGAGCGCAACAAACTGAGACATGACGCGAGAATCGTGGAACACACGTACGCTGTGGGGGACCGTGTGTGGATGAGGCGCCGCGCAGTGACAGGCGGTGAGGTGCGGAAGCTGGCTTCCCACTGGGAAGGTCCGTATCGTGTCGCGAAGAAACTCCGGAATTGGACTTCCTCGATTGTTAAGGAGGGCGGTTCAGCTGCCATGACAGTCCATCACAACCGGCTCAAACCGTGCCGGACGGCACCAGTTCCCCTCAGAGCGGCTTCCAGGCCGCCGGTGACAGGCGGTCTGAATCCGTCCCGGGCACAACCCGCTGCACTCGGGACGACGGTGAGACAGCCAGGGGCAACCCAGTCAAGGCACCCCTCTGCCTGTGTCCAGAGACACCCCTTGAGACCCAACCCGGTTGGGGGATGGGACCAGTCAAGGCGCGGCCAACCCACTAGCCGTGCCCAGGACCGACCCTCTGCGAGCGGCGAGTCCGACTGGGACCGTGAGGGGCCTCCAAGCAGCGACACAGCAGGTACACACACTGACGAGGACACGGGGCGGCCCACCATCCATGCAGACGAAGGCATGGTGGGTTCTGCAGGGGACCAGGAAACGGCTCCCGAGAAACGTACACGCTCCGGCCGAGTAAGTCGTACCCCTACCAAACTGACAGACTTTGTAGTGGGCTGACGGTGTATGATGTTGACTGCCGGGTGGTGCGTCGATAGAGTTAGCGTTATAGTTTAAGTTGCCTGTTTTAATGTCCATGGTTAGGATATCATTGTTGTCGCGTCGCTCTGCCGTGGGTTCGTGGCTTGGGGAAGTGTTGGTTACTTTACATTGCTGCATCTGTGTGATATTTTAGGGCCCAAAATGTCGCTCGGATACACTTGTGTAAATGGCTTGTAAGTGGAAGAACCGTTTGAACCCATCTTGTAGAGTCGCCCCGCACAATATTCTCCGAACCAGATATGTAGGTAACTTTTGTTGTTGTTTCCAGGGCGGAAACTTCAGCGGAAGGGGGTATTGTCGCGAGTTGTATAATTTGGTTGCGGTGACTTACCTGTTCTCGCCAGGGTGAATGGCGCGGCTGCGCCAGAACTGTCGTAGCGTGGGTTGTTGGAGGACGCGGGGGGACGTGACGAGGGGGAGTGGTGATGTGGCTTGAGGTGGGACATGAGGTTGGTGATGTTGAACGGTGGTGATGTGTTTGAGTGGATAATATAGAGGCTCGCTACCAGAACCGAAGAATGTGAAATATATCAATCAGCGGTAAACACGCGAGTCCAGAGACAAAGGAGAGAACCCATTACACAGACTACAGCCTTTCAAGAGGCTACAGGTTCAAGACAAAGGGTCCATGGGGGCCTGTCTGTGAACCAGAAAAGGGGTCAGGTGCCCTGTTTTTGCTGATCCAATGAAAAGTGATGTGAAAAATCAGCTTAGTTGTAACTGTTGGATAATTTGGAGATCACCTATGTGTCAATGACTAGTAAGCAGTAAGCACTCAAAAACAGCTTCTGAAAATCAATCTGCTGGCTTTTGAGGAGAAGTTGCATTTTGCATAAGAAATGAGACAGTTAAAATTTGGGATAGGTAAGGTGTTATTTATATCATATATTACATGATCATCATCATCATCATCATCATCAGCATACTGTTTATTGGCACAAATTGGCATGAAACGCTTACTTTGGACTCGGAACTGAGTCACCTATTGGTACCCACCTACAGGCTACAAAAGTTTATTTGAAATAAAACTTGAAGTTAACAGGCTGACCAATGCATATAATTTGGTGCCACAGTATACCTAGCATTAGGAGACATTTAAAAATAAACTACCAATCCTCTCAGCCTTACGGAACAAAATAAAACAATACTGCAAACAGGTAGGTAACATCACAGTGCTCTCCTAAAACCACACATGTGGCAATCAGAGGTAAACTTGCAGTTAGCTGTTAAGAGTTCCGTCATATGCATTGAACGGATTGATGAAAAATTGTTTGCGCTTTATAGTTTTATACCACAATTTGATTCACAGAACAAAAGATGCCTATGAAGTATGATTCGAAATTTTATTTTGTTCACAGGCACATGTAATACACATGCTTAGGTACCTTTTTACCCAGTCCAAGACTGCCATTTTCCTCTAGGTCCAAAGCCAGAATCCGTTATCAGCACAGATACCTTGCTTTCCATGTGGCGCTTTAGGTTCTATAGACTAGAGCCTTGGGTTCTTATACACAACTTCGACGCCGCAAACACCGCACTTCACCTTACTTCTGGATAGATAGGGCATCTCAGAACATGGGAACTATTTGTAGGAATAAAGAAAAGACCTAATCAAAATATTTAACCACACCGCACGTAGGCAACATACGCCAGAACTGCGCCAGTTTGAGTTTGCGGCGTTCAGTTGGTTCCACAGGAATTGTTTCGATTATTTACGAATAAAATAACGAACTGTAAGTTATCGAATCTAGCCGATCAAAACAAAATGTACTGTTTCACTGAGCCGTTACGAATCGAATTCAAAAAACGTTTTACATCGTTATCGAGGTCACATTTAATTTACATCATCACGCGCTGTCATTCTCGGGGAGCCATCAAATCGGCGACGTCCTCCCCCTCGAGACGAGCACGCGCGGCTGTAAAACACCCCATGACCAATATAAGTCATTACACATAAGGGGAAACACACATATTCCGTCCAATCCAATCGATATTCGTCGATATCTGCCACCTTCAGCGAATGTGGTATCATGCTTGTGCATTAGGCTGCCTTCTCCAGATGGCATATCTTCTCCACCGGTCTGACGTACGGTTCTCCAGTAAAAGTCTTGTTGGTTTTGCTTTTTCGGACATATCTGGTCCTATATAATGTTCAAATGCATAAGTATGAACCCGAATTATGTGTATGCACATTTACCACGAGACTGTGAAATTGCATCGTTGTATGCCAAATACTTTCCGAGATATTCACCAAAAACCTCATTTTCTGCCGTTTAGGGTATTCTGGCCGCAATCTTCCTGGGATCGCCTATGACATTAGTAGAGCCATCTAACGAGAGGAGCGCGGAAACACAATCATGAATGAATCGAGCGCGTAGTAAACGGAACATGAAAGGGAGACTCGGCAGAGGCTATCCGGGTGTCCGGCGCGCGGCGCGCCCTTAGGCATCGGCCGACCATTCGGACCGCGTTGGGTCAGAGGTCGCGCTCGGGAAGTCTCGGCTCTGGGTTTTAGCGCTGTGCAGTCAGAAAGGGAGGATAGGATAGCGCTAGCCCGACTGACAACTGTGACTAGTATCTCGGCTGATTCGTGTGGGGTGGAAGGGAGCACAGAACGGGATGGTGGCTAGTGGTGGATGATGGGATGGTGGTTAGGTTAGTGCGTACTGCGTAGAACGTAGCTGAACAATGAACATGCATTGTTTTTTCATGGCAAACAACATGCAACATAATGTGCGGGATTATGCCAGAACTCATACAAAAAGGAAATAATATTTCGGCCGAGGGAGTGGATGAGTACCGTGACAAAGCATGACGATGCTGCCAAAATCGGGATGCTTTTTTGACCCCATTTTTTTACCCCTAACATGCAGCGCTTGATCCGAACTTAGAGGTCCCCGACTGACCTTAGACCTTAAAATCGCACCCGTCCGGTGCGCCACCTTTTCTTCAGGGGCGCTCTTCATGGTTGTATCTGTTCTTACCAATAACTAAAGCAAATCGAATGTATAATAAAAAAGGCATACCTCAAACACAGTTTTATTCACACCCGCTCGTGTGCATACTTGTTTTGACCTATACCTTCTAGCATCATAATAGATCACTTCAGTGCTTAACCCTCAACGGAATTTTAGGTTTTCTGCATATACCCCGGCCGAGGGGGGGGGGGGCGATTACCACCCCTCTTCGTCTTTTTGCCCCTAATTGAGCTAGCGCCTTGCGGATAAAACTGAGCGCGTGCGTCGTATGAGATGCAGCAACTGGTACCCGAGTTGAATGTCTCAGGTCAACCGATAAACTCTGAGATCAGTACAAGTGCTCCAAGTCGCGGGATCGTCTTTTGGTAAACAACTTCACCATAAGTGGTTACAGAGCCAAGATAATGGCACCATCGAGTTTTGTATGCTCAAGCGCGTCGAATAGTATACGCTTTGTTTTTGTTGAGGTCAATTTAGCCCTCGCCGGCAGAGGCCATTTTGCGTCCTTCGACGGCACAAGGGTTGGTACGACCCCCTCCCCCTCGCGTTTGGCCCCTGATCGAGCTAGAGCTTCGCGGAAAAAACGAGCGTGCTGCCCGTCACAAGACGAAGCCGATGATACCCAATTTTAAGGTCCTAGGTCATCGGGTGACCTTCCAGGTCAGGTCAATGACCCGAAAACAGGGAAAATCGAGACCTGTTAGAAAGTCGTAAAGTGTGGCTGCTATGTGGTTTTCCGGGGTGCTGATCACGAATATCGTGTTAGTTTTGATCAGAGATGATGTCTTTTAGCATTTAGACCAGGTCGGGTCGGGTCAGGTCAGGTCAACCGGTAGGGGTTGTGACGGGTATTCGTAATACGTGTCAACCGCCTCTGACAGCTTCGTAACATGTTACGAAAGCACCAAAACTACTTTGCAAATGTTCAAATGGTTGCTAAATTCGAATTCAGCTCCAAAAACTAGCCTAGAAACATGTAAAACTCGAAAAAGTGAGCCGAGGTCACCCGAGTTCACCAAAGGTCAATGACCTGACCTGATCTTCATGTGACCTTGACACCCACCCTAATGTATGGGAGCAACATCAAATCACGTGTTTGAACGTTTGAAACCACGAAAAGCTTGCAAACGCGCGGCGAATGCGAGCCGACATACGCCGAATCGCGATTCCGGCCAAACATGGTCTCGGAAAAGAGGTCACAGGTCAAAGGCCATTTGGGTCAGGGTCATGAAATTTTCAGGGTAGGTGTAAAATTGATCAATGCGAGGGTACTGAAAGTTTCGTCGCGATCGGCCGTTTTTTACGTGAGTCATTCGCGAAAAACCGTAGGGAGGGTTGCATCAACCCTCCCTGTGCCGGCGAGGGTTAAGGTGTTCACATCTGGTCATGGTCAGGGCAGAGCCACTCAGGCCACGAAGCTGGCCCAAGGAGGTCATATCGCTTCTTCGATTCGGTAGGTCCTCAAGTCCACTGGTGACTTCCCGACTCGCTAGCTCAATTTGATCGGGACTTTTTGGTGAAAAATCCTGTGACCTTAGTGACGTCATAAATAAAGTCGCCTAACTTTAAGTATGGAAAAGTGAATGCTAGGGCTTGCGAAGATTGTATAAAATCGCGAATTAATGCGCTTGAGACAGCTTTAGATGGCTCCCGGCGCCAAAATAACAGCTTTCATATTTCCCAATTGATTAAATCGTGAGGTTGCGTGACCGACCTGACTTCAGGTGACTCCTAAGAAAAATACGAGATAGCTACCCACAAGTTGTGAGGTCTCTGGGAGATAGTACTAGATCATATAAGCTTCATTCCCCGTTGAAAAATCCCCTGGCACGAAGGGTGCTGCGACGTCGCGACATTTTGGGAGCTTACAGAGGTTCACTTTTGATGTCATTGGTCAACGGCCTGACCTTAACCTTCGCACTTGTAGGAGGGTGTCGAACAGACCTCCTATCCTACCCTCAGTCCTCAGTTTTTCGCAAATAACTCGCGCAAAAAGCGGCTGATTGCGACGAAACTTTCAGTACCCTCGAGTTAATCAATATTACGCCTACCCTATAATTTGTATGACCCTGACTCAAAAGACCTTTGATTTGTGACCTGTTTTCCAAGACCATGTTTGGCCGGAATCGCGTTTTGGCGTATTTTCGAGCGCGTTTTATTGTCTTTTTGTGGCTTTAAGCGATCAAACATGTGAAAGGATGTTGATCCCATGGATTCTAGTGGGTATCAAGGTCACGTGAAGGTCAGTCAGGTCACTGACCTTTGATGACCTTTGTTCATTCTTTCGAGTTCTACATGTTTCTAAGGTAGATTTGGGAGTTGATTTCGCATTTAGAAACCATTTGAACATTTAAGAAGTAGTTTTGGTTCCCTCGTAACATGTGACCTGACCTGACCCGACCTGGCCTAAATGCACGAAAACATCATCTGTGATAAAAAGTAACTTGAAATTCGTGATCAGCACCCCGCAAAACCCTATAACAGCTTCACTTTACGAAGCTCTAACAGGTCCCGATTCTCCCGACTTTTGAGTTATATTGACCTGTCAACTAATGACCTAGGACCTTAAAATTGGGTATTATCGGCCTCTTCTCGTCACGGGCGACATGCTCTTTTTCCGCGAAGCTCTAGCTCGATCAGGGGCTGAACGGCAAAGGGGTCCAACGGACCCTCCTCCCCCTCCCCCTTTACGATAGACGCTGGCAAAACACCAATATGGGTGAGGGTGAAAATACAGCTGCTGTCATAAAAATTCAGCTTGAATCAAAGGTCACGCTTGCCAAATTTTAGCTCTCGCAGCTATCAACACAAATAAACATGTGGAGGCGGCACCCACCTCCCCCCCCCCCCCCCACCCTGTCCTCTCGGCCACTGCCAACGAGGTTTTAAGCGTATCATACACGTTACAAAGCATCATATCAAGATGACACACCCCAGCAGCCATATGCACTGAACGAAAACTTATTACCCACGCTAGTCTATCGGTACCATAGCATATGGTCGAGACTGTCGTCAGCCATGCCGGACGTGCACTCGACCAACCCTCCGAGCCCGTTGACTGCGGGTGACCTTGACATGTCAAGCCTGACCGGCGCGGCGGCGGCCGGCCGCTGTCGTGCGGTCGTGATACGCAGAGGGCATGGAGACACAACACCACGCTGTATCTGACCTCTGACCTTTCCCTGCGCCCTGGTCACTGACCCCGCTCCATGTCGTTGGGCGGTTGCGCGGCGGTGGAAACCGGTTCTAGCCTCTACACATGCCACCATTCTAACGCTCTCCTCTCTCTCTCTCCCTCTTCTGCGCGGTCGCGGACCGCGCCTAAGGCGCGGCCGGCGGGGGCGGGTCGGTGGCGACCTGCACCCGCCCCACTCTCTTCAGGTAGTTGATGATGTGTTGGGCCGGCCCCGAGAGCACTTCCGCCAGGGTCGGACAGTGCCCCCAGAAACCGGCCCTCGCCGCCACGTGTGCAGGGCACTCAGCCAGGAGGTGCTCCACGTCCTCCTCCTCCTCGCCGCAGGCTCGGCAGGTCGGGTCTTCGACCAGGCCGAGGCGATGAGCTGTGGCTCGCACCAGTGGGCAGTAGCCGGTGCGAAGCTGGGACAGGGTGGCCTGGCCCCACCTGTCCAGCTCATCGTGGCTCGGAGTAGGGTCTCGATGTGGGTGCCGCTGCGCCCTTGCGGAGGCCAGCTCCGATGTCCAGCGACGGATGGCTGTCCGCGCGCTGGAGAGGTCGATCGGGGCCTCCTCTTGAGCGCAGTCGGCGGCGGCTTGATTGGCGAGGCGGTCGGCTGCCTCGTTGCCGGCGAGGTCGGCGTGGCCCGGGACCCAGTGCAGGGTGATGTCCTTCCCTGCGGCTGTCAGCGCGTCTATTAGGCCCCAGACGCGCTGACCGATGGCCGACTGTTGGTCACCCGGGCCGCGGCTAAGTAGCTGGAGCCCCGACCGGGAGTCTGTGCAGAGCAGCACTCTCTTGATGAGTGCTTTAGAGGGGGCCGGTAGCTCATGGAGACACGTCAGGGCCTCCGTCATTGCCACCAGCTAAGCCCTCATACTGCTGCACACTCGACCGGCCGGTGCCACGCACTCTATTGTGCGTCCCTCGCGGTGGAGCTCCAGGATCGCTCCACCGCCGCCTTGGATGGTGCCTTCCTTGGCGGATCCGTCCGACCAGATGGTACAGTCTGGATCGGGGACGAGGGCCAGCGCCGCTAACGCCGCCTCCTTTCTCCTTTCCGGCAGGTCTGTCCTCCTTGTGGGCTGCGACAGGTCTAGCACGAAACGGACGGCGTCTCCACAGTGGTGCCAGGGTGGTGCGCCCTGGTAGAGTGCCAGGGGCTCCACTGGGAGGTCGCTCAAGCCCGCCCTGTCGCAGACCCACCTACCGACCCAACGGAAGCATGGCTTGAATGAGAGGGTCGCTTCTTCGTCTGCCGGTGGCGGCGGTGGCAGACCCGCCTCTTCGGCAGACGTCACCGCGCGCCTCCATGCCTCGTGGGCCCGGTAGCGGAGTCTCGGTGGTGGTGTCTTGTCCAGTAGGTTGCGAGCGGGGTCTCCCGGAGGTAGACGGACTATGCGCGCGTACTCGCCGGCTGCTAGCTCCTTGGCACGAGGTGATAGCGGTGGGAGGCCTGCCTCCGCCACCAGGGTCTCCTTATCCGTGAGCTTGATGCAGCCGGTAATCAGGCGCGCACATTTCCGCTGCTCTACCTCCAGGCGCTCGCGGACAGCCGGTGCCGCGTGGGTGAAGTAGATGGCCGCCCCGTAGTCGAAGAGGGAGCGCACGTAGCTCTTGTAGGCGATGCGGAGTGTGCTACGGTGGCTTCCGTAGCTCCTTCCGGCGATCGCTGATAAACAAGCACGGCGCTTTGTCATCTTCTCTCTAAGGGCGGCGATGTGGGCGGCAAAGGTCAGCTGGCAGTCCAACTTCAGGCCGAGGAAGGTGGGCGTCTCCTCGTAGCCTAGCGGATGGTCGTAGAAGCTGAGCTGGGGCTTGACCTTGCCGCCGCACTCCTTGGGGTCCAGCGTGAAGGTGGTCATCACGCACTTGGATGGACTAGGTTGGACCTTCCAAGTCTTCACCCAGCGGCTGACCTCGTCCAGGGCCGGTTGGAGCCTGTCCGCACACTCTTGCAGAGAGCGGCCCGTCGCGAGAAGGGCCACATCATCCGCAAAGAGGGAGACCGTTGGGCTCGAGTCTCCGGCCCGGAGTTGGTCGTCGATGTCGTTACAGTAGATGAGCCAGAGGAGAGGGGCGAGCACGCTGCCCTGCGGCAGGCCCTCCTGGAAGACCCGCCACCGGGAGGCTGACGTACCCCATCTCACTCTAGCGCGCCGGTCGCTGAGTAGGGCCCTGATCCAGCGTGTGGCGCAACCCGGCACACCCAGTCGCCGCATCTTAGCGTACAGCGCATCCCGCCACACCCGGTCATACGCTCGCGCGTAGTCCAGGAGGACGAGGATGGCTCGCTGCGGTTTCTTGGACTCGAAACCGTCAAAGATGGTCTGGGTGACTCGGGCTAGCTGGTCCAGTGTAGAGTGGCCCCTCCGAA
Organism: Amphibalanus amphitrite; assembly: GCF_019059575.1. Classification (NCBI taxonomy): domain Eukaryota; kingdom Metazoa; phylum Arthropoda; class Thecostraca; order Balanomorpha; family Balanidae; genus Amphibalanus; species Amphibalanus amphitrite. The sequence continues at coordinate 610,761 of NW_024881605.1, read as the reverse complement.
AACCGGCCTGGTTTCGGTTCAGCTTTCCGGCGCGCTCGAGCCAGTGTTGGAGGCGATGCTGCACGAGTCGTTCAGCGAGCTTCCCGATACAGCTGAGCAAGCTGATCGGTCTGTAGCTGCCGGTCTCGTTAGGCGCTTTCCCTTTCTTGGGAATAGCGACTATTTCCGCCGCCCTCCATGACGCGGGAACCTCCCCGGTGCGCCAGCTCCAGTTCAGCACCTCCAGCAGATGGCGTTCCGCTGAAGGGCTGAGTTGGTGGAGCATGTCGTTGGTCACTTGGTCGACCCCGGGGCTGCGTCCCTTCCGCAGTTTCCTGATGCCGAGCAGGAGCTCTCTGCGGGAGAAGGGCGAGCAGAAGGCGTCACGACCGCCGTTGCAGCACGTCTGGCTCGTGGCTCGTCTAGCCTCGATCTTGATGGAATGATCTGAGGTCTTGTCCTTGGGCAGGCGGGACACCTGCGCGTAGGCCTGGCAAAAGAGATCTGCCTTCTCTTTGTCGGTGACGGCTGGTCTCGTCGGTTGCGCAGGTTGTTCCTCCGTGCCCGGTCTTGAGATGGCTACGACCGGCTTAGCTGGAGGACGCCGGCCGTCCATGATGCGGATCAGGTGCCACATGTCTCCGTCCGGCTTGAGTTTTGCCGCCTTTTGACGGAAGAAGGCGGTCTTCTCGTTGTCCACGACTTTGTCGGCCGCTGCCCGCTCCTCCTGGTAGCGCAGGACGTCCGCGCGAGAGCGGCTACGGGATGCAGCTACCCGTGCCTCTTCCCGTCGATCGGTTGCGTCCTGGCAGGCTTGGTTCCAGAAGGGCGGGCGTCGCCCTCGGCCGAGGGGCGTTGTTGTCAGCCACGATAACTACATCATCCACTTGGAGCTGCCGGGTGTCTCTCGTCCACTTTTCCCTCTTCATCAGTGTCGGGACATACTCCTTAAGCCAGCGTCTAACGCTCTCCTCCCCACGCTACTACGCGGCGTGGAGTACGCTCGTGCGTAACTGGGCGGAGCAAGGGGTCACGCGATACAGGGGCGAAACTGGTTGCCCTCCCGCTCGCCGAGCGACCAACGACTAATACCCTGGAGAACCGTACGTGCCAGTTCGCGTCTTCAGCTCCACTGACCGCACTCGCCCGTCAGAGCCGGGGTAAACCTTCGTCACCCGAGCAATCGGCCACCGACCGCGAGGGGCGTTGTTGTCAGCCACGATAACTACATCGTCCACTTGGAGCTGCCGGGTGTCTCTCGTCCACTTTTCCCTCTTCATCAGTGTCGGGACATACTCCTTAAGCCAGCGTCTCCAGAAGTGCTCGGCTATCTGCTGAGCATGTCTCCAGCATCGCCTGGTTGTCAGGTCCTCTTCTAAGAACGCACCTGGAGGCAGGTTAGGGAACTCTCGGCCTAGGAGAAGGTGATTTGGCGTCAGAGCCTGCGGGTCTCCAGCGGTTGAACTGACGTAGGTCAGTGGACGGTTGTTCAGCATGTGCTCCACTTCGGCCAGAACCGTAGCCAGCACCTTATCCGTCACAAGCCGGTCGCCGATGACAACCCGCAGGGCCCTTTTTGCTGAGGCCACCAGTCGCTCCCAGCAGCCGCCCATGTGCGGTCCGGTCCGCCAGGTGGGTTGAAGCGCCACCTGATGTTCTGCTGAGTCAGGGAGTCGCTGATCTGCATCTCGTTCCACTTCTGTATTTGTATTTGTATTTGTATTTGTATTTGCCATCGTAGAGCGGTCCACTCAAAGTGTGGCTATTAAGCTCCGAGTCAAACATGGTCGCTGTCATGGATAAAAAAGAACACACACACACACACACACACACACGCACTCATACACGGTACACAGGGCTACCCCTGTGCTGTGGCGGCCACGGCTGTCGGAACGGTCACGTTCGGTGGAGATCCAGCAGGCGTCTCTTCACGGTACGTGAAAAACGCTGCTGGCTAAGCGGTGTCAGGTCACTCGACAGCCGGTTGTAGAGGGCAGGTGCCCTCGAGCAAAAGCGTCTCTTGCCGGTCTCGGTGTTGGACCTCGGCACGTAGAGCTGCCCGTCCTGCCTCGTGCGCCGGGACCGCCGGTCACCGTTGCACACGAATGCAGCCGCCAGTGACTCGGGCTCGCCACCAGCAATCACCTTGTGCGCCAGACACAGTGTACGGTGGTCGGCCATGTGCTGAGCGGGCAGCCAGCCAAGTTTCCCTCGCAGGTCACTAACATGATCAAATTTTCTCTTTCCAAAAATGACTCGTGCAGCAAAGTTCAGTACCTTTTGAATTCTGTCAATGTTTTTCTTAGTGCCGTTGCCGTAGACGGAAAGGCAGTATGTGACCTGCGAGAGAACCAAGGCGGCTACAAGTGTCTTGATGACACCGACAGGCAGGACGTGACGGACGTGTGACAGCGCGACAAGAGTACCGCTGCATCGCCTGCCGACGACACCCACGTGACTGTCCCATGATAATTTCTGGTCGAAAATAACGCCAAGATTTTTTACCTCGCGGCAAGGTACGAGGTCAGTGTTGCGGAAGGCAATTTTGATGTCTGGAAGGCCGCGCAAATTTTGACCTGTTCCGAGAGTGATGAGCTGTGTTTTGTTTGCGTTTACTTTAAGGGCGTTTGCGCAGAACCACTGATCCAAAGCAGTCAATGAGTTTTCCATGCTATGAATAACAGCCGAAAGTTCGTTCTTTTTGCCAGAGACAAGCACCTGGGTGTCGTCAGCGTACTGCACGACACTTGCACCCGCAGCGAACAGCGACATGTCATTTGCAAACACGGTAAACAAGAGGGGGCCCAGGGCAGACCCCTGGAAAACCCCCATCGAGTTCGGCATCGGCGGGGAGACGCTGGCAGCTCCAGTGTGGTCTCTGAGTGACACACTCTGGGTATGGCCGGTCAGGTAAGCTTTAAACCACTGAACATCCACACCGTGCAGCTCGAGTTTCCGAAGTAAAATGTCATGGTCGATAATATCAAAACACTTGCTCAGGTCAATAAGACATAAGAGGGTGATCTCCCCGCCGTCGGCAGCTGTGAGGATTTGGTCGGTTACGGTAGCCAGCGCGGTTTCCGTCGAATGGCGCGGACGGAAACCGTGCTGGCTGGGGGATAGGAGGTGGTTGGAGGATAGGTAATGGTAAAGCTGCCGCTGGACAACACGCTCTACTAGTTTGGCGATGGTGGGGATGATGGAAATAGGACGGAAGTTGGAAGGATCGGATGGGTCGCCGGTCTTGAAGATGGGGTGAATGAGCGAATGTTTCCAGGTTGGAGGGTAGTCGGATTGGGTGAGACATGCGTTAATGATATGTAGGATGACATAGCCGACGGCGGGGAAGCCAGCCTTCAGAGCACGAGTACACAAACCATCAGATCCGCACGCAGGCGAGTTCCTCGTGCTGTACAGCGCGATCGTCAGCGTGTCGAGGTCGATGGGAGAGACTGAGAAGCCGCAGGCCCCCACACGCGGCAGACGGCAGGGCAGGTCTGCCGCGTGCTCGGCCGCACCGGCCACCTCCGCCGCCACCCTCGGCCCGACAGACACGAAATACTCATTCAGCGCGCTCGGTGATAGCTGTGGTGAGGTGACATCTCGCTTCCGGCCAGCAACAACACTCCGAATGTTGCGCCACACGGTGTGGGGTCCCTGCTCCCTGATACGGGACTCTATGGCCAGGCGCGTGTCGCGGCGGATGGCGGACCGGACAGATCGGTTCAAATCGCGGTATTCGCTCGAGTCACGGCCGAGGGTGCGCAGAGCGCCGCGGCGGCTCGCCATCAGGTCCTTAGTGGCGGCCGTGACCGGCGGGGCAGATGGGTTGTGAACCCTGCGACTCCGTATCGGTAATTCTGCAGTAATTCACGAAGCTCCCGTTCACCCCTCTTGAAGCTCTTCCAGTTGTCGCAGTGGATCTGGGAAGGACGGCCACGGCGAGCCATGAAGCGTCGGAGAGCCATCAGAAAGCTATCCGTGTCGAGAGAGGATGTCACCTCTAGATGTACGGCCCGTGTAGACAGGCAGGCCACGAGAAGGATAAACCTTCGTTCAGAACTTCGACGCACTCTCACGTGGACAGGCCCGAAGAAATCCAGCCCGATGGAGCTGAAGGCGTGCCTGCTATCGAATCTTGCCTCCGGCAAATCGGCCATGAGCGGAGGCTGGAGTTTGGCTCGCCGTCTCTTACAGGCCGCACAGGAATGTAGGTATGATTTGACACTGACCTCGCCTTCGGAATCCAGTAGAACTGCCTTAGCTCATTCAGTGTGCTCCGTCCCTGCATGGAACGCTTTACGATGCTCAGAGGTTACGATGACCCGAGTAACGTCGTGATTTCTCGGCAGGATGACGGGGTGCTTCGAAGACGACGACAGGCGGCTCTTCTCTAGTCTTCCTCCCACGCGGATGAGCCCATCTCTGTCGATGGCTGGAGTCAGCTCCACGAGTGAGCTGGCGGTAGGGAGCGGCTTGCCACGAGACAGAGCTGCCAGCTCCTCAGGAAAGGCCTCCTGTTGGGACCTCAGAACGATCCGAGTTTCAGCGTCGATCAGCTCTTCAGCGGTCAGTGGCCCACTCCGTAACAAGCTGTAATGACGCGTGCCGTGTTTTGCGATGAAGTTACCGGTGAATCGAATCACCCACGCAGTGACACGCTTGCATCTGATCCAGGAGGAGTAGCGAGCTGGATCGACCAGGGGCCCTGGAGAGTCCGTTTTACTCAGAGCCGCCACCGTCTTCACTTCTGGGTCGGTTTCGTCAGAAACCTGCACGAGGGGAGCAGCAGGCCAGTTTCCTTCTGGCTTCTTCAAAAAGTCCGGGCCTTGCAACCAGCGGCTGTCAATGGTGAGCTCCGACATCGGCATGCCTCTCGAGCAGTCACCCGCCGGGTTTAATGAGCCCGGAACATGGCGCCACTGGCTGGGGGTCGTGCTGTCTCTGATCTCCGCGACTCTGTTCGCTACGAAGGTTTGAAAACGGCGACTGTCATTGTTGATGTAGCCCAGTATTACCTGACTGTCTGTCCAGAAATAGGTCTCGTCGACTGGCACGGACAGGGCCGTTTCAATGCCCTTGGCCAGTCTCGTAGCAAGGACCGGTCCCTGCAGCTCTAACTGAACGACTGTCAGTTTTCTCAGCGGAGCGACCCGAGTGCGACTCATTACCAGAGCACAACTGACAGCGCCAGTCGAAGCAACTTGCCTCAGGTAGCCAGCGGCTCCAAAGGTGGCATCCGATGCATCGCAAAAGATATGCAGCTCTCGACGAATGACATCTGCGACTGCTGCTGCCGTATAGCAACGAGGGATCTTTAGGCCAGAGAGCAGAGTGGCGCTCTGCTGCCAGCATCGCCAGCGATATAGATCGTCATCGGTCAGTGTCGCGTCCCAAGGGAGCTGTTTTCTCCACAGGTCTTGCATCAGAAGTTTTGCCTGCAGAGTGAATGGTGCGACTAAACCCAGCGGATCGAATGTCGATGCTATGGATGATAGCACACTCCGCTTCGTTGTCGAGATCGTCTGCTTCTCTGGCGGTTGAACACTGACTGTGTCTCTTTCAGTGTCCCAGAGCAGACCGAGGACACGCAGCGTTGTCGAGAGGTCCGCGTCAGGATGCGCTCTGTTCGCCGCTGGGACCGAGGCGAGAACTTCCCTAGAGTTGCTCATCCATTTGCGGAGCTGAAAGCCTCCGCTGGCAGCCAGCGAAGTGACGATGTGCAGAAGACCTTTGGCTGACTCGGGCGACTCCTCTGAGGCGATATAGTCGTCCATATAGAACTGTTTTGACAGCCGATCCGCTGTCCAGGGATGCACGCCATCTACATCATTCATCATGGCTTTCTGCAGGGCGTGACTGGCGATAGCTGGAGAACATTTGGCACCGAAGATTGTCCTTATCATCTCGTAAGTATCTGGTGACCTATCGCGCTCCAGATCTCTCCACAGAAAACTGAGAGCCGGTCGATCTTGCTTCTGGATTTTCACCTGCAGAAACATGTGATCGATGTCACCAGCGATCGTGTTGAGCTTCTCGCGGAATCGGATTAAGATGCCGGGGAGCTCCTACAGCAGATCCGGACCAGTGAGCAGTTCGTTATTCAGCGACGTACCCTTGAACTCCGCCGCTGCGTCGAACACCATGCGAATTTTGCCAGGTTTGTTGGGGTTAGAAACCGAGTGATGCGGTAAGAACCAGCGTCTGTGGTTCGCTACTGCGACTTCACTGTCCTCCAACTTCCGCGCGTGACCAGCCGAGACGTAATTGTCGATTATGTCCTGGTACTTCTGAGCCTTTGCAGGGTTTCTTTGCAGCGATTGTTCAGCTCTTTCCAATCGTCGGAGGGCGCCGAGACGATTGTCTGGCATCGATACGTCGTCAGATTTCCATAGAAGGGCGGATTCAAAATGGCCATCCACCAGCTTGGTCGATTCTTCTAGAATCTTCACAGCACGTCTATCCTCGTGAGAGGTAGGCTTCGTCTCTGAGTGTGTCGTTCCGAATGAGTCGGTGTTCCACCAGCTCTGCACCATTTTGTCCTGCTCGTCGTCACGAGAAGTACGGCGATGCACGTGCATCACATGCTGCTCCGCGGGCGGTATCAATCCGCTTATCTTGCCACATAGCGCCCAGCCAAAATAAGACTTTATGGCGATCGGCTGCCCAGGCTGTCCGATTCGAACCTCACGTTGGAGTATGGCCTCCAGCACGTTCGCTCCAAGGAGCACCTCTACTTGGTCCGGGCGGGCCAGGCTGATGTCCAGTCCAGTCAGATGCTGCCACTGGGCGCGTGAAGTAGAGCTGATCTGCGGCGAGGGAACGTTCAGATGTGGCACCGTCCAGACCTCTTTGGCAGTTACAGCTTCGGGGCCAGAGTCTCACGAGAGCGGGGTCAGCTTTAAGGAGGTTTTTAACTCCATCCGCCGCTGCCCGCTGTTTTCAACATTGTTGAGGCTCGGTGGCCTGGTTTCACCCTTCAGATTCAGTTTTCTGGCGAGTTTTTCCGTGCACAGAGAAACCTGAGCGCCAGAGTCGAGGATGGCGAAGGTATCGACGTAACTCTCCGATCCATGAACACGGACCGGCACGATTTGAAGCAGCGTTGTCTCGTCTTCCTGCGGCGTAGTAAAGGCGACTGTGCGGCGACTCGATGTACCTCCTGCTTCCTCTGAGCGTGGGAAAACTCGGCTGCTGCCGTGCAGAGCACGATGGTGTCTTCCTTGACAGCCAGCTTCACCGCACTTTTCTCCAGAGGTGCACTGGCGCGAGCGATGTCCGTGCTTCAGACACATGAAGCAACGTCCGCTCTCACCGACGAACTGGGCGCGCTCCGCTGGAGTTCTCGCGAGGAAGGTGGGACACGAATCTAGTTTGTGGCGAGCTCCACAGCTGCATTGCGAATCATGTCCGCCGGTCTCTGACGACTCATTTTTCGCTTCGATTTTCGGGGCTGTAGTAAGGGCTGCAGGCCCTGAGGGAGCACGAGGTGTGAAGCTCCGAGCTTCTCCCTGTCGCTGCGGTCTTCTTGGTTCGAAGGATCGTACTGGGACTGAGTCCATGATCCGAACCTGCTGGGTCAGCCAGCGGTCGAAATCTTGTAGATTTGCGCGTCTGGGTTCAAACTCGATGATTCGGCGTCCCCAGTCACGTTTCAGTTCATCCGGAAGTTTTAATACGACGCGTCGGAGATTTTCCGTGCTGTTGCGGTCCCCGTCAAAATCCATGCTCTTCAGCACTGTCACTGCGCAGTGGACGGCAGCCGACAGATTTCCCAGCGCAGACGGTTCGATTTCCTTCATAGGAGGGATTCTGAAGACGGAGGATAGATTCGCGTTGACGATGTCTCCCTCTCTCCCGAATCTCTCCACCAATGTCTGTAGCGCGGCTGGATAAAGGTCACCATCGAAGAGCATCCCTTCGACCGCCTGCTTTGCGATGCCCGTCACTGACGACTGGAGATGCGCGAGCTTCTCCGGGTTTGACAGGCTCCTGTGATCGTGTATCATTGTCTTAAAAAGACCAATCCACTGTGGCCATTCAATCGCTTTTTCACTGAACTTGGGCAGCTGAATCTGGGGCACACTCCGATGATTGCCACCAGCAGCACGATCAGCTGATCCGACGTCCCGAGCGACTTCGTAAATCCACGACGTCTGTGATGCAGTCCGCTTAGGCACAGATTCGGCGGGAAATGCAGACGAGCGCGACGGAAGCACAGCTTCCTGTGACGTCACACTAGGTCGGTTTACGGGAGGGATGTCACGTGCCGCCGCTGCCTGATAACCAACTCCTGAGTCACGCTCCATAGAGCGATCCGGCTCCGCACGCGTCTGACGAGTGGCAGGGTCTTCACGGCCGGGTCGGCGCCGTTCTGCCTCATCCATCGTCCCATCGTCCAATGTGATACTGCCGCCGATCACCGGTAGCTGCTGCCGAGCAGAGCGCTCCTCATCCAATGCCGTCTCACCACAGGAGTTATCAACACGATCCCACGTAAGGTCATTTTCTGCCGCTTTTCGAGGCTCTGCCTCTGTCGCTGCAAGCTGTGCCGCGTCTCGAGCCTCAGCGAGCCGGGCCGCTCGCTCCGCCTCACGTTGCTGTCGCTCCGTCTCACGCTGTTGTCGCTCCGTCTCACGCTGTTGTCGCTCCGCCTCACGTTGCTGTCGCTCCGTCTCACGCTGTTATCGCTCCAATCTCCGCTCTTCTTCGAGACGGCGTTCCAGCTGGTGCACTCATATTTGCTGCAGGCGCGCACTGATGTGTGCCTCATTCGATGCAGCCGAGGCTCGAGAGGCAGTGGAGGCGTGTGACCGAGCGACTGACACTGACCTGTTAGAGGCCACGCCTGCGCGAGTCTCGTTAGCGCGGGTCTACAAATGCAGTTTTAGCTGGTCCGTTACGTATTTGTGTTTTTCTCCGATATCTTACATATACTTGTGCGCAAGTTCTTGTTCTTCAGATTCTTCAATCTGGTTTTCATATTCATCATTTGCAGTTCCTATTTCTTCGAGCACATCGTCAAGCTCCTTTATTGTGTCCTGTATCTTATCTATACCTCCTTGGGAAGATATCAGCAGTCAGCACTTCTGCTCTGGAGCATATTCTGGAGAACTTGGCCTCCTTTCTCGACCGCATTCTTTTCAATCGGTCACTCATGTTGAGTTAAGTTTACGTTAACCCATTAGAGCCGAAAACTTTTTTTGTCGACTTTCACTGCGATTTTAACATATGTTTGTCAGGCAACCTTTAGGAGAATACATGTGCATTTTTTAGCCAGATCACGAAACCGGAAGTGTACGTTTCCGGTCTGGCAGCTTTTGCTGCCAAGCGTATCTTACATAGTCAAAAATGGAGTGGTTTGTCACATTTCAAAGCACAAACATATCAAAACCGCGAGGAAATGATCTTTCGATACCAACAACCTTTGCCACAGAGTGTCTCCTGTTGGTGCATGTACAATTTTCACGAACTATTTTATTTACGTACCAGATATGATCTTGAATATGTGTAATTGTTCGGATTTCCATTCAACCGTAGCCTGCAAATAACGACCGTAGCCAATAATTCTCAAGAATAATGAACTCAAAATCCAGACCTCAGCTAACAGTTCAGCTCGTTCTGAGAGATCATGTTCTTTCTCTCATTATTTCAGCTCACACGCGCTTCCCCTCCCCACAAAATCTTATATAGGATGCGACGAAGGTTTTGATGACTTCCGTCGACCGTTTATTTAAAGCAACTTGGCGTGTTTCCAATGTGCTCCTAAATATCGCGTTCTTTTCAACGAATTGTGTCCCTGAGTCTTTCTCTGAAGCGGAGATATCTGAAAAGCTGACCTTTACCAATGGGGCTCACTGGCATGGGTAATTGTTTAACCATTGAACGGCGCATTTACTGAACGTCTAAGCATGAAGGTTTAGCTTTACAGTTGAGAGGTTCGTAGTTGCGCTGTCGGCATGCTCCAAGCTGGCAAGTGGCAACACATGGAAGGACGCTGCCTCACACTTCTAGGCCCCCGTTTTCACCAACAAGCGCTGGTGAAAGAAGTTTAGGGACAAGTAGCGTCACGCATAAGCCCCAATCAGCATGGTCCTCCTGAGTCTCAACCGCCCCCAAGATCGTCATGAAGAAAGCACCTGGGAAGTCTGACCATTCTGCGGAGAATCTGAAGTCTTATTCATAATGATCACTCGGATAATGTTGTCCATTGATAAGGGAGGAACGCCCTCGGACTGAAGGCGCTTGACTATTGGTGCGGCCAAAATAACGAAAATCAGCAAGCCCAGAGCCCTCAGATTTGCACGAAACGGAGAATCTGGCCGGTAGAAGCGTGGAAACGGAGTAGATATGTAGAAGCGGGTCTAGTTCGGCGACGAGTCTCCGTTTCAATGGTTTCACCACACGGACCCCCAAAACGAGCATGGGCTGAAAACGCGGCCCAAGCTCCGACAGACTTCTGCGAAAAATTCTCGCCGCAATGGTATGTCGAACGATCACGATGTCCTAGCAGGGCCTGAGCTGAACCAGCTGGACGTGATCTAGCAAAAGACGAAGTCGATCCCGACTACTACCTAGAAAACATACTGAAAAAGCGTGCATTTGGCATTAAAAGACCACTACCCCGTGCTCCAACGGCGCATGGTGTCCCGCAGGTCGGACAGCATTTTCATGCTGGACGGTACTCCATCTCATCGATCATCCGGAACCAGGCGGTGCCAGGACCATCTGTCCGATATCTGGGGGAAGGACACTTGGCTAGGGAACAGTCCTGGCCTAAATCCAATCGAATTATTTTGGAGGATAGTGCAGCAGGAGCTGGACATATACAAACTTTCAGGCGACCTCGGACAGCTTGGAAGGGCGCTCAAGTCCCAGGCGCCCCTTTTTCACATGGAGGACGTCCCTTTAAGCTTTATAGGCACCCCTCTTTCCCATGTAAGCGCCCATTTGGTCATCCAAGGCGCCCCTATAGGGTCTCAGAGGCGCCCCTATTTCTTGTGCAATGCGCCTCTTTTTCATATGCAATGCGCCCCTCTTTCGCATAAAGGTGCCCTATGGACATTACATGCACCCCAATAGACCTTACAGGTGTCCCTCTTTCTCGTAGAGGCGCCCCATTGGGCTTCATAGGCGCCCCTCTTCGGCATGCAGGCGCCCCTCTTTCGTGCAGATGCGCCATTATGGCCATGACCTTCGTAGGCGCCCCTCTTTTGCATGGGGGGCGGGAGAGGGGCAGGGGGCGGGGGCGACCCCATAGTTAGGCCTCAAAGGCGCCCCAACAGGCCTAGCAGGCGCCTCTCTTCCCGTTCATCTATAGAGCCACGGCACCACCTTCCCTTAGGCGACGGCGCGCCCCTTGAGGGATGGCGCCTCTGATGACACTTGACAGTTTGTCCGCACCACTCCGTTCAACGTCCCTGCTTCAGCAATGGCGGAATACATTACACGCCTGGTAGTGTGTTGGTATGCAATGCTCTGCAGACAAGAATAAATAGCAGAAACCCCGGTAATGACCATTTTTGGAAAGGCAAAGAACTGGGGCATTACACCATGAGCCATTAAGCCAGACATTGTTGCTCACTTACGAATGGCATAGCAAAAAGGACGTAACTGCTCCATTTTTGACTACGTAAGATACGGTTGGCAGCTTTTGCTGCCACTTAAATATAACGCACGATTGGCGATACTTAGAGAAATTCATGTCGCACTAAAGCTCTTCCCATTGATTATCACACATTTCTTTACAATAATCAATAATAGAAAGGTAACATTTATTCACACCACCTTCGCAACTGACTTCTTTGGTGTCCGCCGCACGGCCGCCATCGCGCGCCCCTTGCACCCCCGCGATAAATTGTTTATTTCTCAGCACATTCGCTTTCTCGATCAATAATTCGGAGCGCACATGACGTGCATTGTTTTGGTCTTCCGTTCGGGTGAGAACTTTGAAAGTTCACCGCAACGTTTAGGAATGCGGCGCTATTTTGTCCTGTGGCAGCAAAAGCTGCCAAGCGTATCTAATGGGTTTTAAGGATGCAAAAAGTACGTTAAATTCGGCTAGATCCGGCCCGAAGGACCACTAATGTCGCGAATCCACATCTGCGAAAGATCAAGCGAATTGTTTCGATTATTTACAACTAAAATAACGAACTATAAATTATCGAATCTAGCCGATCAAAACAAAATGTATTGTTTCACTGAGCCGTTACGAATCGAATTAAAAAAAAACGTTTTACATCGTTATCGAGGTCACATTCAATTTACGACATCATCACGCGCTGTCATTCTCGGGGAGCCATCAAATCGGCGACAGTCAACATTTATTTGTATTTTGTATTTGTATTTGTCATAGATAACATGAACTACCTGGATTGGACACTCGTTTTTGGCGCGAAAAATAAGAGGCCACTTTGGCCTCTTATTTTTAATGACGGATTTTTAATCAATCTTTTGAGAGGCTGATATCTCAGCAATCGCTGGGCCGATTCGCCTGTGGTCTTTTTTGTTGGGTAGCTCCATCCTTTCTGCCCCGCAATTCGCTTATCGTGATGCATTCAGGTGACCGTCGTGGCACGTGGCACGTGAAAAGTCGGGGTGTTCAAGCCGTTCTGCTGGAGTAACAATTTTGAGAGGCCTATATCTCAGTAACCACTGGGGCGATTGACTTGCGGTAACTTTCGTAGAGTAGCTGTATCCCTTCTAACAAACATTGGATACTCTTGGTGCACGTGAGTGACCCCCGCTGCACGTGCAAAGTGCAAAAAACAGTAGAGGTGTTAAATGTGTTCCCATTACAGTAACTCAGCAACTACTGGTGCGATTTCGCTGAGACTTGGCATTCATGTAGGCAGTAGGCACCCACCGGGCAATGCATATCCGTATGTCATGGTTGGGGTGCTATTGCACGTGCGCACGTGCAGGGGTCGCTTCCAGATCTCGAGAACGGCTGGACCGGTTGCGCTCTAATTTGGTACACGATTAGAGACCGGTGAGAAGGGTGCCGTGCAAAAGTCAGCTTGGACCCATATTGCACGTGCGCACGTGCAGGGTGCCGCTTCCAGATCTCGAGAACGGCTGGGCCGATTGCACTCAAATTTGGCACCTCGCAAGAGACCAGTAAGTAGAGTGCCGTGCACCGGGGAGGATGTAGCTCTGCGCGTGCTCACGTGACACCCATCTGTCATATCTCAGAAACGGACTGACCGATTGCAATGAAATTTAGTGTGTGATTGGATACTGAATGTGCATGAGTTTTTCTAAGTCGATGAAGGTGAGGTAATGCACGTGCGCACGTGCAGGGGTCGCCTCCAGATCTCGAGAACGGCTGGACCGATTGCGCTCAAATTTGTCACACGACTGGAGGCCGGCGAGAAGGTTGCCTTACCAAAGTCAGTTGGGACCCATATTGCACGTGCGCACGTGCAAGGTGCCGCTCCCACATCTGAAGAATGACTGTGTCGATTGCAATCATATTTGGTACATTGCAAGAGACCAGTTGGTAGGGTGCCGTGCACCGAGGAGCCTGTAGCTCCGCGCGTGCTCACGTGCGCACGTGCGCACCCATGTGTCATATCTCAGGAACGGACGGACCGATTACAATGAAATCTGGTGTGTGATTGGATGCTGACCGTGTATGAGTTTTTCTAAGCCGACGAAGGTGTGATAATGCACGTGTGCACGTGCACGAGCACAACCAACATTAACAGCTTAAAAACTGGAAGGCCGATTTCGATCAAATTTGCCGTGCGATTAGGGGATAAGACAACAAATTGAATTGACTGTGTGCATCAGAATAAGTGTGAATATGCACAACCCATTTTTAGAGCTGAAAAATGAGCACGCTGGTGGTGATCAGATTCGGTTCATAATCGATAGCGTAGCTCACTCAGGCTGGGTAGTACGCTCAGGTCAGGTATATACCTGACCTGACTGAAATCCCCAGTCTGAGCGAGCTACGCTATCGATTATGACCCGAATCTGATCACCACCAGCCTTTGCCCGTTTTTCAGCTCTAAAAATGGGTTGTGCACCTTCATATGTGCATACTCACACCCATTATGATGCACACAGTCAATTCACTTTGTCATCTTATCCCTTAATCGCACGGCAAATTTGATCGGAATCGGCCTTCCAGTTTTTAAGCTGTTGCTGTTGGGTGTGTACTTGCGCACATGCATATTCAGTGCTGGAGCACACAATTAATGCACTTTGTTATTTCCGAATCGCACACCAGTTTTTACTTAGATCGGCTTGTCCGTTTTTAGCTGTAAATATGGGGTGTGTGCACGTGCGCACGTGCATTATCACACCTTCGTCGACTTAGAAAAACTCATACACGGTTAGCATCCAATCACACACAAAATTTCATTGTAATCGGTCCGTTCGTTCCTGAGATATGACAGATGGGTGTGCACGTGCGCACGTGAGCACGCGCAGAGCTACAGGCTCCTCGGTGCACGGCACCCTACCTATTGGTCTCTTGCGATGTGCCAAATATGATTGCAATCGACACAGCCGTTCTTCAGATGTTGGAGCAGCACCTTGCACGTGCGCACGTGCAATATAGGTCCCAACTGACTTTCGCAAGGCACCCTTCTCGACGGTCTCTAATTGTGTGACAAATTTAAGCGCAATCGGTCCAGCCGTTCTCGAGATCTGGAAGCGGCACCCTGCACGTGCGCACGTGCAATATGGGTCCCAACTGACTTTTGCACGGCACCCTTCTCACTGGTCTCTAATCGCGTACCAAATTTGAGCGCAATCGGTCCCGCCGTTCTCGAGATCTGGAAGCGACCCCTGCACGTGCGCACGTGCAATAGCACCCCAACCATGACATACGGATATGCATTGCCCGGTGGGTGCCTACTGCCTACATGAATGCCAAGTCTCAGCGAAATCGCCTCAGTAGTTGCTGAATTACTGTAATGGGAACAAATTTAACACCTCTTCTGTTTCCTTGCACGTTGCATGTGCAGCGGGGGTCACTCACGTGCACCAAGAGTATCCAATGTTTGTTAGAAGGGATACAGCTACTCCACAAAAGTTTCCGCAAGTCAATCGCCCCAGTGGTTACTGAGATATAGGCCTCTCAAAATTGTTACTCCAGCAGAACGACTTGAACACCCCGACTTTTCACGTGCCACGTGCCACGACGGTCACCTGAATGCATCACGATAAGTGAATTGCGGGGCAGAAAGGATGGAGCTACCCAACAAAAAAGACCGCAGGCGAATCGGTCCAGCGGTTGCTGAGATATCAGCCTCTCAAAATACTGATTAAAAATCCGTCATTAAAAATAAGAGGCCAAAGTGGCCTCTTATTTTTCGCGCCAAAAACGAGTGTCCAATCCAGGTAGTTCATGTTATTACGGAGCGAGCGAGGCGAGCGGAGTCTGAAGCCGGGTTCACACCGGTTTTCCGGTCCGGAAAAATTCCGTCTGCCGGGCCGGCACCAAAATGTTGAAATTATCGCTAGATGTAAAAAAAGTCGCTAGAACCGGAAAACCGGAAAGTCGAGCCGGAAATGTCATTCTAAGTACGATAAGTAGGTACCAAGCAATCTCGCGAATTATTTTGAAATCGAACATACCTGTGTGACGGCTTTACAAGTCTCTGATGCAGTTCCATCCAACCGAAAATCATCCATCCTTCACTGGTAGGTATATTAGCAACATGAATACCTACAATTTAACATTTACAGCATGCGGGCTAGGTATCGACAAAAAGACACTGATTTATTTCAATCGCGCTTTGGCTGTTGCTGGTTTAAAAACACTTGTGAACAAAGAGGAATTGAGGGCTGGGCTGGGCGCATTAGAGACGGCGAGCTTGATATTACGCTTGCTGATGTAGATGGCTGGGTCTCAAAATCGGTCATCTGACTGTCACTGAACTCTACCGCCATAACCCGCGGCCCGCTTGGGGGTCCTAAATTTCCACGCCTTGCTGGGGGGTGTTTAACACTCCCCCCCTTCTAACTCGGCTCCTGGGCCACGTAGCGATACGGGGAAGGCGGCGTTCGAAAGAGTGTCAAAAATAATGACGAAATTAATTCAGTCACTTTTTTGGTCAAATCAAAGCTCAGGTCACCAGAGGTAATGGAAAGCCGAATTTCACCGATTTTCAGGTCGAATGTCGACGATTTAGGGGAAGCCGGGGGAAGCCCGGCATAGT
Organism: Amphibalanus amphitrite; assembly: GCF_019059575.1. Taxonomy (NCBI): domain Eukaryota; kingdom Metazoa; phylum Arthropoda; class Thecostraca; order Balanomorpha; family Balanidae; genus Amphibalanus; species Amphibalanus amphitrite. The sequence goes on along the minus strand of NW_024881605.1, from coordinate 594,607 downwards.
AAGCTCTTTTTCATTTTTATTACATACCATACGTGCTGTATAAAATGTTGATATCCTGCTAGCTAGCTAAGTTCATTGGCCGTGTTTTCCCAAAAATTCGGTTTCGTGGAATAAGTATAAGGTTGAGAAAATCGAGTTTTAAAAAAGTGTTGATTTTTCTGGGGTAAGCCCGGCATAGGGGTAACGCCGGCCACCTCCCCAGCGCTTTACAACGAGTTGATGAAACCATTATGTGTTTTCCAAATATTAACGGAAAGTGAAATATTAACCCTCGCCGGACCTATTGGTTTTCTACATACGCGCCGGCCGAGGGGGGGGGGCGGGTACGACCCCCCCCCCCTCGCCGTTTCGCCCCTGGTGGAGCTAGCGCGTCGCGGAAAAAACGAGCGTGTGCGCCGTTACGAGACGCAGAGATTGGTACCCGATTTTAAGGTCCTAGGTCAACCGGTGACCTCTGAGGTCAGGTCAAGTGCCCCAAGGTACGGTTCAGTTTTTGGTGAATAACTTCGCAAAAAACGGCCGCAGAGCACCGATTTTGGCAGCATCGTGTTCGCCTCGCTCAGGCGCGTCGAATGATATACTTTTTGTCCGGGTCAGGTCATTTTGGGGTGTTGACCTCAGGTCAAGGTCAGGTCAGCACCCCCAGGTCACGAAGTTGGTCGAAAGAGGTCATGTCGCATATCATTCGATTCGGCAGGCCTTCCTGAGTCCATTGGTGGCTTTCCCGACTCGCTAGCTCAATTTGATCAAGAGTTATTGACGAAAAACTAATATGACCTTGATGACGTCATAAATGACGTCACGCAAGGTCAACATTGCAAAAGTGACGCATCTAACCTTGCAAGGAGTGCATCAAATCACGATTCTGTGTGCTTGAGATAGTTGGAGATCGTTCCCGGCGCCAGAATAGCAGTTTTCATTTTTCCCCATTGACTTATAATGGTGAGGTCACGAAAATGACCTGACCTCATATGACCTTTAGGAAAAATCCGAGATATACAAGTTGTGGGACTCATAATGGATACTAGATCCTGCAAGTTTCATTTCCCTGTGACATCTCCTCTGGCAGTGAGGGCGTTGCGAAGTTGCGACATCTGAAGACCGTGCAGAGGTTCACTTATGACGTCATAGGTCAGTGACCTGACCTGACCCAAAAATGCGGTTGGTGTCAAAAGATCCGGCTTGGATCAAAGGTCAGGTATGCCAAGTTTCAGCTTTCTATCGCTAGCGTGTTCGGAGCTATCGCGAAAAAACCCTATGGGGGGGGGGGCGGCACCCGCCCCCCCCCCTCGGCCGGCGAGGGTTAAGGTACTGATTAGCTCTGGACATCTTAGAGTTTATGTCACTACTGGTATTTTAGCTAGCGTCTACTACATATACAGTACAGGTCGATGAAAATCGTGATGCAAAATTGACAAAAAATGTGTATTTCAAAATTCCTTAAAATTTATTTTTATTTTCACCTTAATGCATCATATTGCATATCACTGGACTCGGCTGATGAAGAAGAACACAACGACACCATTTTTGAAGCTCTAGCTTCACTGTCTGTCGCGTTATCTGCAAAAACGTAGTTTGACCCTAGTTGACCTTAAGTGACATGACTGGCTTTGTCTATGATAACATGTTTATTTTCGAAATTTATCTTTGATCTAGGTGTAAACCAAACCTGCTCAGTACCTATTATCTCATGGAAAACAGTGGTTTAGTGGCATTGCTCTCGGTTTGGGGTAAGCTTGGCCACTCGCCCGGGGTTACCCAAATGTGCTAATTTTTATTTTAGAACAGCGATATTCGAAAAAATGTCATACTTAAGCCAGCCTGCCTCGTCACCCCTCACTACAAACACTTAAACGGTCCTTACATAACATTCGTATAAATATTAGTACTGTATGGTATAACATTAACAGTGCAACATATCTCACTTTTTAGCTAAAAACCCTTAAAATATCATTTTTGCGCTATAACTTTAACAATATGCAATTTTTGTCAGTCTTAACTTTTTTGCTGGCGTTACCTTAGCTGCCACGCTGAAAGGACAAACAGTTGAGCATTTTATTGTGAATAATTTAGCCGGAAACGGGGTGGCCGGGCTTCCCCCGCGCCCGGGCTTCCCCCGGCTTCCCCTACAACAAGCCAACGCATAACTTGGCATCGATTTTCTCCCATAACTTATAATGGCCAGACGGAGGAGACGGAGGAGACTTATAATGGGGAGGTCACAAAATTGACCTGACCTTAGGTCACCGATATCAAAATGCTGAGATAGTTATTTATTTAAATTGTGTACATATTGTTGCCCTTATCAATCGCTGAGAGTTTCAAAGCGGTCGGTCGCTCGATGTAGCTATGGAAGACGTTGAAACTTTGTATGAGGTTAGGTCGCTTGAAGTGACCTGGTGACCTGACCTTAAGTGACCTTGGTCTACAATTTTTACAACATGTGCAGAAAAGATGCATGGTAAGGTGTGCCAAAAACAGCCGCCGTTTTTTTAGATATTCGTGAAAAACCACAGGGAGGGTTCAAATACCCCCCCCCCCCCCCCAGCAGGGCGCGGGATGATATCCTTGGCATTCAGTACCATTGCATTTCCTGAATCTTCTACTTGCGATTGAATGGCAAAACTGCCTCCACCCTCCCGAGCTCTGCTATGTGCTTGTGTAGGAGGGCATCGAGGGCAGAGAAGTGTTGTCAGCGCGTCTTGTAGAATGTAGATTTCAGAATCTGCTCGGCTGGCTCCACTTCGTAGACGACGGAAGTTAGCAATACGTACATTGTGCTACCTGTCCTGCGGCCGGCTCCAGCGCTTGCTAATCTCTTCTGCAGATACTGGCTCCGCTCCTTCTACAACCAGCGCGTCCGCAATGTTGTTCCACAAATTCGCCCTTTTCACCGCTTCCTTATAATATTTATCTTTTTTATTATAAAGTCATGGATATTTTCCAACCAATGAAATTAGTTTATAATTTGAAAAGGCCATGAGTCATGTGAAATACAAAAACAGAAGTGTGGCTATCACTCCGTTTGAGATGCAAATGTTTTGAAATGAAAATGAAACGCCGTCAAATTTACGCTTGAATTTTATATTCTCGTGAAAAATCGCGAGACTATTAGGGCACCGTTGGTTAAATTGGGCCTGTAGCGCTGAAGCATAACATTATTTCCCTCGTGCCTTAATTTCATATCACAAACGGTGGCTATCCGGCAAGGCAAAAGTTGAGATGATTTCAACTTCTTGCCGGACCGGAAAATCTGGCTCTCCGCCAGCTGGACGGAGTCAGAGGCAGCCAGATTCACCAACCAGAACTGACGGTCTTCCGACGCAGCGTCTTCAGTACGGCAAGACAGACTCGTTGTCCAGCGCCTCAGTCTCCTCCGTCTGGCATCACACAGGGGTGGGGCTGGGTTAATACAGGCTGACACGGGGAGTAGTTAGGTTTAATACCGATCTGGCAAGAGAGAGGGTACTGGGTCAAACACTGAGCTGACACAGGAGGAACGGCTGGGTCGAACACCGAGCTGACAAGGGGTGGGGGCTGGGTCAAATACCGACCTGACACGGGGAGGGGTCTGGGTAAGACATCAGGCTGACACAGAAGAGAGGTTAGATCGAACACCGAGCTGACACGTGGGAGTAGTTAGGTCTAATACCGACCTGACACGATGGAGGGGGCCGGGTCAAACACCGAACAAACACGGGGAGAGGGCTGGGCGAACACCGAGCTTTCAACGCATAGGCGGTTACTCGACAGGCCGAAAAGGGAATGTCAGAGAGTGAGTCACCACAGGAGCTAATGCAAAAGGTAGCTGATATTAGGAAAGATAATTACTGACAGCACGGACACGGAAAAAGGCCAACCTAGTAGTACGAGACACTATAAAGTATCACAAATTACCAAGAACACGTCGCTGGCGGTTCATGGTACGGCACATAATTGCCGCACAACTGCTATACGAGATACAAAAACAGAAGTGTGGCTATCACTCCGTTTGAGATGCAAATGTTTTGAAATGAAAATGAAACGCCGTCAAATTTACGCTTGAATTTTATATTCTCGTGAAAAATCGCGAGACTATTAGGGCACCGTTGGTTAAATTGGGCCTGTAGCGCTGAAGCATAACATTATTTCCCTCGTGCCTTAATTTCATATCACAAACGGTGGCTATCCGGCAAGGCAAAAGTTGAGATGATTTCAACTTCTTGCCGGACCGGAAAATCTGGCTCTCCGGCCTGCCGGACCGGTCAAAAGAAGTTGCCAGATTTGCCGGTTCACACCAGTTTTCAATTTTCCGGCACGGAATTGGCCATTTTTCCGGCCCGGCAGACGGAATTTTGCCGGCCCGGAATCCGGTGTGAACCCGGCATTACGTAGAATAACGGAAATTTCTGAGTATGAGCGGCCGGCCGGCCGGCCGGCCGGCCGTGGTCACGATTCTGCGACGCTTATATCTCAGCAACCACTTGACCGATTTACATGCGGTAATTTTTGTAGGGTAGCTTCATTCCTTCTACCAAGTATTGGACTATTCCCGATGCATGTGGGTGACCCCTTATGCACGTGTCACGTGCAAAACGAAGCGGTGTCACTTTTGTAATAGTTGCAATATCTCGGTAACTACTGGGCCGATTGCGCTGAAAGTTGGCATGTAGGTAGGCACCCACTACGCAATGCATATCCATGTGCCAGAGTTGGGGTGCTGCTGCACGTGCGCACGTGCAGGGGTCGATTCCAGATCTCGAGAACGGCTGGACCGATTGCGCTCAAATTTGGTACGCAGTTACGGAGCAGTTAGTAGGGTGCCGTGCACAAGTCAGTTGGGACCCATTTTGCACGTGCGCACGTGCAGGGTGCCGCTTCCAGATCTCGAGAACGGCTGGGCCGATTGTGCTCAAATTTGGCACATCGCTAGAGACCGGTTAGTAGGGTGCCGTGCACAAGTCAGTTGGAGGTACCCCCTCGCAATTTCGCACATGCAAGGCCCACTCTCTCGCTCGCTCCGTTAGTCGCCCCAAAAGGCGTTATACTGGTCTATGTCAGTCCCACACACAAGGGGGAAAAGCTCAAATTATTGAGCGCTCAAAATATTGAGCGTGTGACGTCAGAGGCTGCCGTAGGCGTAATGCTGAGGGCTCAAAAAATTGAGCCGTTTCAGGAACATGTTTTGCAAAAGCAACTCGCAACACCTAGGGAGAAATGGCAACACCCTACTGTTAACGCCAGACCCCTTGAGACCCTAATTTTTCGCGATTATTTTTAAATGCGTGGAAGAATTTCAACCAAGCTCAGGACATGGCCGTTTCAAGACCTGCCGAAACTTTTACAATTTAGATATTTTATCGCCATTTCAATATTTCAGGCACTTCTCATTGACTCGTAATGTTAAATTTCGAGCAAGATTTTCACCCGGTGTGTAGAGGCTATCACCAGTCAGTCTGTGATACGTTATGACGTCACAGCTAAGTCCCGCCTCTGTGGTCTTGGCCTGCGGCGGTTTCGGGCCGGCGCGCGGTCACTCTCGCTGTGGCGGGGAGCGGGGGACGGTCGAGCGGTGCCGAAAGCCGGCGGAGTTGTGCGTAACGTCTTGGCTGACAGTGCCCAAAGAGCGACATGATGACTGAGGAGTCATAAATGCTAAATGCGCATCGCTTGTACAATGCTGATATGTTCGCTGATATTTGTTTTATTTTTACAAGCTGCAAATGACGGGCAGATGGCATATAACTGACATAAGGTTAGGAAATATTCACCTGTATTTAAAGCCTATGGCGTTGCAGATAATGCGATACTGGGATGTCGGATGTCACCAAGTATAGCTGCCGATTTGTACATCGCTATGCAACCATCGAACAACGCAATAATAAGTTAATTGCCTTCACTTTACATCATAAGGCTCGCTCGTATTTCAAACAGATATCCTACATCGAAAATCGTATTTGTTAGGAATCCTTAACGTTTGTTCGAAGCACGTGTGAGCAGTAGGTTGAGGAGTGATGGTCCTCTTGGTCATATAGGTATACAAGAGTCAACAAGAGCCTGACATTTGCTTGATCGTCTGCTGCAATTGATTCATAGCACGTGAAGCGTCAGCGAAATTCATAGTCCTTTACAGATGGCAGGGGTGTCGTTTGTACAGAGGTCGCTGATGGGCACGGGTCAATGCCGCAGTCGTGGGCGGAGCCTAATGTCATATGACGTATGAAAGCCTCTATCCAGGGTGGAAAAACAGTTAACATTACGAGTCAATGACAAGTGCCACAAATATTTAAGTGACAACAAAATGTATTTGAAGAAAAAGTTTCGGCAGGTCTTGAAACAGCTCCTTCCTAAATATGGTTGAAACTATTCCACGCATTTAGAAATAATCGCGAAAAATTAGGGTCTCAAGGGGTCTGGCGTTAACAGTAGGAGAATCACTAATGATGCAAAACAGATTAGGCTTTCATATTTTTCACTGCTCAAGCTTCAATGATTGGGGGAACACCAATTTATAGGTCGAAATCTTACGGCATACCAGGATGACTTAAAAACAGGCCAATATTTATGTCGAAATAAAAGTTATTTTTTGTCCATTCACGTTTTTTACTAGGGTTCTGTTGGAAAGAGCATTTTTCATACTACCCAAAATGATTGCGACTCAATTTCACATTATCCATATCGGAGAATATTTTTCATTTGGCGGCGCCGTTTGTTTATTTCGTCGCGACGTCTCCGGTCGCGTGGTTGTCGTCGTCCTTGTGTTGAAGGTAAGTTTTTATCGTTTTAGTTATACTTAGATGTTAAAAGGTACACTGAAAGGTTTGAATATGCTGTGATTTTAAATTTGGAAACACGTAAACGTCAATCAATTCACGTTTTCCTCGATTTGCGTGCAGATAAGTAACTGTCGACGAAAGTGGCGCCATCCGATATGATGTTTTGAAGGAAGGAGACACAACATATTTACGTGAAAATTTTTGTTTTTTAGTGGTCTAAGTGCTTCAAAGAGGCTGTGAATGTTTTCTTCACACAATTTTTCATTAGGTATGATGAGGTAAAAGGTAGTTTCAGTCTTAACTTTCATATAATTGACATTAAAACATATGATAGTCCACTGCTATCAGTGATTGAGTACCTTGATATTTGGCATTTCTTATTAATTTGAATGTATTCTCTATCCATATGTCCTGATAGTAAGTGACAATACTCTGCCAATATGTTTCCATAGTTTTCACATTCATTTTCCAGTCCTTTACATAACATCACAATTTATAATCAACAAAACTCAACTCCTTCGTTACTTCACAACACTGACAGCATGACAGACTGACAGTCAACTATTGTGTGTGTGAATGCTGAAACAGGATAGCCACTTTGCTGACTGGCTCATATGAAATAAGATAAAAATGATCCTTTATATCATTTCCATCTGGAGGATCAGAGTCAACGGAAAAGGAAGGCCACTTTCAAGCCTCAAGGTCTAGGCCGCCAGACGCCAGTCGGCAGTCACCATCAAATTTATAATAGATTAATTCATTATTATACTTTGAGACCCTTAGGTCACTGGATCGGCATCACATTTTCAGTTTCAATATAGTAAAGGTTTTTATTTGTATGATGTGAAATATTTTCCTGAATCAGAATTTAATTATCCCTAGGTACCTGGTAGAGGTTTCGGATTTAATGCTCATTGTTGGTGTGCAGTCAGTATTTTTTGACAGGTCCAGATAGAGAATCCTGAGCAATTTTATAGTAAAGTGGTCTCCTTATAATCACCACACATTTTATCAAAAGCATTTGCAGAATTCATTCAATGAAGAATTTTATCAATGTTGCACCCATTTCTTAGACGACCTAGGCTGCATCTTTTTTTAGTTCCTGTTGTATGACATATTTTCCATTTTGTTCCACTGCATAAAGAAAAAAAGCGTTTGAGATCACCAAACAGCTTTTCTTTTTCTGGCAGGTCTGCACAACCAAGCGGTCGCTGGCGAGGACGTCGGCCGTCCCTGTGGGTAAGGTCATCTGCTCAGCCTTTGTGGAGATCAGCAAGACGTCACCAAGATGAAGACTTCGCTGGAGCAGAAGCCGCTGACCCGTGTCCGATCGGGCAGGTCATGCTCGACGGCACGAGCCACAACTTGAACGACTCGGTGATATCAACAACATGGTGGAGCAGGTGAATGAGTTTGGCTACATGTTGTGCGACTGCAAGAAGGGTTGTCTGCGTGTTCTGGCTGGCGGAGCGGCGACGCTGCGCAGTCTGTGCTGGCGGTGAGTAGCTGGCCGTGGTGACCGCGCGCGCCCACATGCGCCGACAACCTGTGCGGCTTCGACGGCCCCGGGACAGCCCGATGCCGCCCACTATGCGACGCCGACCGCGCACTGTCCGCACGGCCACATGGAGGTGTGCCCGCGCCTTTTGCCCGCACGCCGCTACCTCGCAGCTGGTCTGCAACCACGCCGTCGCCGCCTGTAGCCCGATAACAAAACGGCTGTCTGATAATGCCGCGTTTTCTTTGTGATGTTGCTACTGTGATGGTTGCTACTGCTGGTCTGAGACTCGATGTTTCCATTCGTCCTTTACATGTTAAGGATTTGATAATGATTAGCTTAGTCCGAGCTTAGGTCGTTTATATCATTTGTTATACGGCATATTTTGGATATATTCAAAGCAGTACGACACTGCCTCCTGCTTGTGTGATGTATGCTGGCAAGACGCAGGTTCCGGTCGCAGGTCACCCGGTTCCAATGTGGTCGGGCTGGCATGCGATAATGTGATGTTGTTTTGCTCGTCTCTGTGTTCCACACTTCATGATGTTTGTGAATCTAACCCACATTGTAAAGTATTTTTGTTTGTTTGCGGCCGATGGCCTTGTAAGTTGTAACCGTGGCAATACAGTTTTTCCTGCTATAATTCTCAAATATTCAAGCGTGGGTGGATGTCTTTCTGTATTCACGTATTCCCTTCTCCCAGTACAGTCAGAGAATATCAATACAGTACTCATACGGATTATTCAAGCCCTGTATAATTATTTGAGGTATGCCGAATCCGAAAGGCGACCGATAAAACTACTACCGGAAAATGTGACATGATGCCATGGGTTTGTGAAAAGTTTAGGTGCCACGTAGCATTCAACTTCCTGCATTTCTGTTTCAACTCAGTTTAACGTATTTCAACGAACATAACATCAAAAATGGCAGCCAGTACCGGCTTCACCTGTCACGGAGAACGCTCAAAAAATTGAGTGTAGATGCTGGCCGGCACTCAATTTTTTGAGCGCCAGCTGACTGTCGTCTGTCGTGGCGCTCAATTTATTGAGTATCGCGGTCCCGAACGACAAGTGGCGCTCAAAAAGTTGAGCGTCTTTAGGGCATTTTCTTTCCAAAAACACCGATATAAATTATCACGGCGAGTGTTCGAGAAGAAACCTTGTTGCTCCCTCTTGCCATTGATACCTTATTTGGATACGATTTTTGCCGTAGTGTGACGCTAAAGGCATTGTAAAATACCATCATTTCGCCTATTCCTTCATAATGGGGCCCGCTCAATTTTTTGAGCGCTCAATTTTTTGAGCTTTTCCCCCTTGTGTGTGGGACTGATGTATTTGTACATACGTTCTCCATTGTATGGCTTTTCAGACCGCGATTGATGGTTCATAGCACACTTAGCCTATGGTTGTTACAAATAAGTACATGGCGTAATATTCACATGAAATGCAGTAAGGCACACAAATAAAGCTCAGGCAGCATTACATCACACATGGCGACATACACTGACAGGATGGTTCACTCGGTCAACGATCGCTGCGCCGGTTCCACTGCGCAATTGCACGGTAAGTGAAAAAACGCCTCGCAAATTTTGTGTGGATGCGAGGCAATTGTAACAAGCCCGCGGAAGTGGAGCGCGTTTCTCTGCTGGATATCTCGCGTCGGTGAACTAGCGAGTTCTGCAAGTGACGTGGAGCATACGGGTGGTACATCAGTCGATCCACAAATAAAACATCTCGCTTGCTGATCAAATCATCAATAGTGGGCCATGCAAGCGAACTCAGTAGTGGTGAGACATGTTCCGATTTACGCTTACAAAACACAATACGAGCACAATGATTTATCACTCTTTGAATGCGACGCTTCTGGGTGACACTGCAACCACCCCATACACTCAGACAATACAGAATATGAGGAAAAATCAGTGCCTCTATCAAAAATGCCTTTACCTCCGTTGAAAGTCCACAACAAAATTTCGAGAGCCCGTGGAGAGTTCCATAGCACCGCTGAACAACAAGTGAAACCTGAGGATTCCACGAGAGATTCTCGTCAAGAACTACTCCTAACACCTTTGCTGACGGAGAAGACTGAACGACTGTGTCACTAAAGGTAACAGTGAAATCGGTAAGCAGACGTTGGCTTGGCGCATCCTAAAAAGCACAACCTCCGTTTTCTTTGGATTGATTTTAAGACTGTTGTCAACAAACCATGAGTGCGCTTCAGTTAAGGTGCTGGCCACCCGCGCCTTCAGGGTGTCGATGCTCCCACTTGAGTTCGAGTGAAGGAACTGAACGTCGTCCGCATACATGACGACTTCAGCATCACTGACGTACGCTGCAAAGTCGTTGGTGTACAATAGGTACAACACTGGCCCGATCAGGGATCCCTGCACCACTCCGTGAGTTACTGGTACAGCAGTGCCATTGCACACACACGCTGTTGTCGACCTCGCAGCCAGTTTAGAAACCAATGCGTGTCAATGCCGTACCAACCAAGCTTTTTGAGGAGGCGGTCATCGGAACACTATCAAATGCTTTTGAAGTGTCTGCTGTAGTCAAACAAGTAACCAACTTAGAATCTAAGCTTTTGGTGATAAAACTAACGGCGTCCAACAGTGCGGACTCCGTAGAGTGACCAGGGCGAAATCCATGCTGTTGGTTGCTGAGAATGTTGTGATTTAAAAGATACTGCATCAGCTGATTACACACCACTCGTTCAGCTGGCTTAGCTACCGTGGGCAGTATCGATATCGGCCTGTAATTGTTTGGGTCAGACATTGATCCTGATTTTAGGAGCGGCAAGACCTTGGCAATTTTCCAGGCATCAGGCAATATCCCAGAAGTTAAAGAAGCATTGATGATATGCAACAAACTAACTCCGACCACCGGAAAAATCATTCGGATCATGTGAATGGTGATGCCATCGTCCCCACTAGCCCTTGAATCTGACATTTGTTTCAGCGCCGCGCTCAATTCAGGTAACGTTGCTGGACTCACGCGGAAAGCTCCGCTCACAACACATCGTGGGCGAGGAGCTTGTGGTGAGCGTCCATCTCTCTGAACCTCCGTCTCAGCAGCTACTCGAGGACCGCAGGTGGCGAAGTGGGCGTTGAGCAGATCTGCGAACTGTGGGTCATCATTTCTTTTTGTCGCAGTGTTCTTCTTTGATGATAAGAAGAATTGTTTGATATTCTTCCACATTGAATCGCGCGAGTTTTCCACAGAAGTCGAGAAGAATGACGAACGAGCGTTTTGAAAGTCTTTTAACAGCGTTTCTTCTGACTTGAAACTTTGCTTTGTTCCTCGGGGTAGGGTCTCGTTGGTAGATGACGCGAGCTTCGTCTCGAGCGCGCATCGAATCGCGCAATTGCGTGTTATTGTTGAGCCACGGACAGGGTGCGCGTCTTGGTTTTATTTTTACTAGTGGCATATGTTTGTCAATAATGGGTGACCATACCAATAACCATTCCGACCACTTTTCATTCATTCCAGCCACCTCGTAGAGCCACCTCGGTCAGTCTGCGACTGACCGCCGCCGGGTCCGGTCGCTCGAGCGTTTGCTCCGCCGTACTGTGGTAGCGTGCGTACAGTGTACAGGCGTGTAATCTGCCGCGGCAGCCAGAGCGTGGCCGCTGAGTGAGAGCTAGTGGCGGCGGCGGACGGCACGGTGAGCGTGAGATATGGAGAGAGAGACTCTTAAGAAGGCGGTGATGGAGTGCTTCAAGGACGGTGAGTTCCAGTCCATCCTCAAGGAGATCGTGGCTGAAGCGATGGCTGTGAAGGACGCGGAGATCGCCGACCTGCGTGATCAGCTGAAAAAGGCCAACACGCACATCAACGAACTGGAGCAGTACTCCCGCCGGCTGTGCGTCAACGTCAGCGGTGTTCCGGAGACTCCGAACGAGTCCACCGATCAGATCATCATGGATCTCGGTAAGATGGCCGGAGTCACTGTGACCCCCGCTGACCTGGACCGAACACACCGGATCGGCAAGGGCACCGGAGGGAGTCCGAGAATCATCATCGCCAGGTTCACGAACTTCTCAAAGCGCCAGGAGTTCTACAACTCACGACGAGAGCTGCGGAAACCTCGCCCCGTGCGCGGGTCGGTGGTCTCGACGGAAGCTGCTGGGAAGACCTTCGTCTCGGACAACCTCACACGGGATAATCAGCACACGATGTACGTGGCCAGGTGCTTGAAAAAAGAAGGTAAGCTGCACTCCGCTTGGACCGACGTCGGGCGGATGAAGATCCGGCTGCGAGAGGGAGGCCCGACCAAAATCATCCGATCGCTGGAGGAGCTCCGTGAGGCCGCCGACCCTGACCACCGACCTGACGCCGACCCTGCTGAGCCGAGTGATGCTGACCGCGAGGGTTTCCGGCCAGCCCAGGGGCGAAACAGGAAGTCAGCGAGGAAGTAAGAGGTCCTGCGATCAGCGCCACTGTTGAGCGAGATCTGCCTAGGCGCGCCCCTGCCGAGTGCCGACCTCAGCACTTGCCTGGCCGCGCCCCTGCCGCACCCAGCTACCGAGGTCATCCGTGCAGCATTCGTATGCCCCTCTATCTCGTTTGACTGCCCTCTGCCCTGTGTCTGACGACCCGTTCTCCGTGGACGGCCCTCTGCCGACCCTGACGCTCACCTGGCCGCGCCCCTGCCGATTTTTTTTTTTCGCCGGGGCTGCCAGCGTCTTGTTAATGTGTCCCTCTATCTCGTTTGTCTGCCCCTCTGCCTAGTGTCTTACCACACGTTCTGTCGTGGCCCGGTCTGGCGGGAGCGCCCGGGGCTGTGTGAGTGCACCAGCACTTGACCCCGCTCTCGGACACTCGCACCGCTGGCGATCCCAGGTGGCCTGGGGCGCTGTCTGACGGCCGTGTCTGCGGTGGCGCGTCTCCCTGTTAGGTGGCTTTGGCGGCCGGTCGTGCCTCGGACGCGTGGGCCCTCTTGGGACTCGGCAGCGGCCAACTATATTGGGGAGAGCCTGGGAGTGACCTGCCCCTGCCGAGTGTGGACGGCCAGTGGCCCGGACCGGTCGGCTCGCTGACATCTGTCAGGGTGCGCAGGTCCGCAGGTCGCAGGTCCGCCTCACGTGTGGAGCGGACCCCGATCGACGGTGGACTTTATGTTGGACGGCTGCTGCGGGATGCGGCCGGTTCGACTGACTTGTGTCCTTGTTTTTGATTTGGTACTTGTATTGTGTCCGGGGATTGTCTATGGGTGGGATCGGCTGTGGACGGGGCTGGAGGGGTGGGTAACACAGGAGAGGGAAGGGAGCCTCTATACCAGTGTTGTGTTCAGGCGCTGTGATTGTGTGTGAGGGAGGGGCGAGTGAGGGGAGGGAGGGGAGAGTCATCGGTTTGGTAACGTGCTTTGTACTTGTTTGTTTTATTATTCCGTTCTTCAATATGGAAACTGAATGCCACCCAAGCCCAGATTTGAATGTTAACTGTGCGCTAATTTTTCTAGTCCTGCGTTTACACCCGTATTATTTTTAGTTAATTTTTGTTTCGTTGATGTGTGTATGCGCTTATCTCTTCTGTTCATTTATTACTTGTTTGCGTGTCGTCCGCCGTCGCCGCTTGATAGTTTACCGACTTGTTTTGTGTTGCAGTGGCCGCCGGCTCACGGGAGAGCATCTCTTTCACTTTTCATCTCTCAGTATCGTCCGATCCCGGCAAAATCGAGCGACTGCCCCCGCCACTACGGACGACAGCAACTGAACCCCTCGGCTTCAACCCGGCATCCCTGGTCGCTGGTAAACGTACACTCATCCTCAACATCCTAATCCTCGTACAAAATTGTAAATCAACCTGCAAACCACTGAAAACACATCATCCTCATTCAAGTTCGTACCTTGTCATCAGCATTTCACACAAGCAATGGTCACGTCTAAACGCAAAGCAAAACATAAAAACTTTGCTGCTTATCGGTGGCATAGAACCAAATCCTGGTCCACTTAAAGAAAAACAGGTAAATTTATCCCACATCAACATAAATAGTATAACCGCCGCAGGTAGAAAGGATGAGTTGTCCCAGTTTCTTAGCTTAAATGACATAACTGTTTGCGGTTTAACAGAGACCAAACTTGACGATAACATTCCTAGTTCTATGTACAACTTAAATGGATATCACTCTCCCTTCACACGACACAGGACTAGGAAGGGTGGAGGAGTCGCTCTGTACTGCCATGCTTCCTTGCCAATTAAGCGATTAACCCTCGCACGACCAGGCCATTTCTCATAACACGAACGACCAGGGGGGGGGTTGTTACGACCCCCCCCCTGGCGTTTCGAAACGGAAGGTCGTAGAGCTTAGCGGAAAAAACCAACGGATTGCTCTCAACGAGATCTCGCGATTGGTGGTATATTTTTTGGTCCTAGGTCAACATTTGACCTACTTTTGACCGGTCAAAGGTCAAATTTTCGGAAAAATAGACTTTTTTCAACTTTCGGCGGCGATTGCGGCAAAACGGTGGGAGATATCGACTTGAAACCTTCACTATCGTGTTCCTTGATCAATTCTCTATCGTTTGGTATGTATTTCGTTTCCCTAGCTCTAAAAATGGCGCGTTGGGAGCGCCGGAAGTCGGCAAGGTCACAGTCGGCGGCAGAAATTCGAAAAATCAAAATTTAAATTTTTGAAATCTGATTGTATTTTTGGATTTGGGAGGTCCATTTGCTCCCTATAGAAGCTAATATTGCTGCATATTCCCATTGAGGTGACAAGAATTAGCAAAATAGTGGTTCGGGCGCTTTTCAAAAATAGTACCGGACGCTGTTCCTCTTGTGACGTCATAGCTCCGTGACCTGACCTGACCCGGTCAAATTTCTTATGCCATATGATAGCCAATACTTGCCCCAACATGCATGGGAAGTTTCATCACGATCCATCAACCGATGTCCGTACCACCGGCAGGAAACCTCGGGTGTTGGCACTCAGTTTGTGAAAATCCGGCCGGAGGCTGTACCTCTTATGACGTCATAACTCCGTGACCTGACATGACCCGATCAATTTTTTTTCGGCAAAAGATGCGCAAAGGTTGCCCCAGAGGGTATTGAAAATTTCAGCCCGCTACGACAAGCCGTTTAGCGTGCACTTTGAAAAAACCTCAGGGGGGGGGTTGATACAACCCCCCCCCTAGGCGTTCTAGGGTTAAACGAGCTCGAACTTGGAGAAGAGGAGTGGATATGGGCAAAAGTAAAAATATCTAATATGACACTGGTAATTTGCTGCCTCTACTTACCCCCAAATCAAACAACTGACAGACTAAATAGCTTTCTAGATCACTTGACGGAGAGTGTTTGTCTCGCACAGTGTTACTCACCGACAGCTATTTTAATTTTAGGTGACTTCAATGCAGGGAACATTTACCTAAACCAAGACAGACAGTACAAGCATAGCGGTTTATCTCCTTTTGACCATCAACTTTACCGTACTGCCGAAACTCTTGACCTCGAACAGATCATCCACCAACCTACCAGAATCACCGAAAACACACAGAATATTCGAGATTTGATTTTTACTAGTGACTCACAAATAATAGCTAGTAGTGGAACCATGTCATCATTTTCAAACCTTGACCGTTTCCCCGTAATCGCATCCATCAAAATATCGTGCCCATCAAACACAAGCAATGACACACGCAGGCAAATATGGGACTATTCGAACCTCGACTCAGAACTTTTAACACGATTATTGCTTGACGTTGATTGGGAAGACATTTTAGATCACGACGTAAATGAGGCGACTGAAAGATTCATTAATGTTTTACTAGATGCCGGTGAGAAAGCTATTCCTCGAAAGACCATTTACATCAAACCATGTAAGAAACCTTGGCTGTCAACTGAACTTAACAAAAGCATAAAAAAACGCGACAGACTTTTCAAACTAGCAAAACGATCAAACACTAATTACGACTGGAATCGCTGGAAATACCAAAGGAACGTAGTGACGTCATTAAATAGGGAATTAAAGAGACAACATATAGAGAAACAGGTCCGTAAGCTTTTAACTCATAGACGAGACCCTTACAAATATCACCAGACGCTACGCGAAATAACAGGACGCAAAAAGACTGATACCATCCCACCCTTTGAAGGAAAAGACGGAGAATTACTTACTGACAATTACACAAAGGCTACCCTTCTAAACGAATTTTTCGCCAGACAAACCAAAACTGACAAAAGTGGGACACTCTTACATTCGAAGAACAGACACTTCGCCGGTACCCACTCTGGACAAAATTACCACATCTGAAAGAGAAGTTCTGCAAATTCTAAATTCCCTAGCGCCAACAAATCTACCGGCCCAGACAACATCCCTGTGAAACTTTTAAAATTAACTGCCATCTTAATTGCGTCCCCTTTGTCGAAACTATTCAATAAATCACTAGCGCTAGGCATTTACCCTTCCAAATTCAAAGAGGCCAACATCAAACCAATATTTAAAAACAAAGGCTCCCCATCTGAGCTCACAAAGTACCGCCCCATAAGTCTTCTTTCTTCGTTGTCCAAAGTTTTTGAAAAAATAGTCCACAAACACATATATGCACATCTTTCCCACCATAACCTCTTGACAGATAAACAGAGTGGGTATCGGCGAGGCCATAGCGCAGAACAACAATTATTATACTTGACACATAATTTATACAAAGCATTGGACTCAGAAAGCGATTTTACTGCTATTTACCTGGACATTTCAAAATACTTTGACAAAATTTGGCACGAGGGACTTTTGTACAAATGTAGACATGAATTTGGCATCACTGACTCACTTTACGACTGGCTAAAATCTTACTTGTCTGATAGACGACAGCGAGTTCAGATCTGCGATACCTTTTCAAAAACAGAAATTATCAACGCCGGATGCCCACAGGGTTCGGTTTTGGGTCCTCTTCTAGCCCTCATTTACCTCGATAACCTCTCTACTAGAACACAAAACGACATTTTATTTTTCGCAGACGACGTATCGCTTTATGCATCCCATACAAAACAAAATTTGAACACAACACAGACGTCATTACAAAATGATCTCAATGAAATACAAAAATACGGTAAAGAATGGGCGATTACTTTTAACATAAGCAAAACAATACAACAGACATTTTCACGCAGCCCACAAAACACACCACCTGCTCTTACATTTGGGGACGACATAATACCCATTCACGAAAACCACGCTCATCTGGGAATGACATTTTCAAAGGACTTGCGGTTTCATCAGCATATTAACGAAATTTGCAAAAAGGTAAACAGAACCATGAGCCCATTGTACTCCATTGCTCCATACATCCCCCGAGAAATTTTAGATCAAATTTACAAAACATACACGAGACCACATTTTGACTTTTACGACACTGTTTATGACGGACATATTACGCTCCAGGACACACAGAGACTTGAAGTTTTACAAAACAGAGCGGCTCGGCTTGTGACTGGCACTTTATTTAGAACACCAACTGACAAATTGTTAAAAGACCTAGGATGGAACAAGTTAAAAACAAGAAGAGAGATGCACAAAATAACACTATATCATACACTCAATAGCCACATACAAAAAACTCCCAACTACATCAAATCAATCATACCGGACACCCGCTCACAAAGAACAGGAAGGACCCTGCGAAATCACAGGAACCATACACTCCAACCACATCGCACCACATCCTATCAGTCATCGTTCTTCCTATCAACAGCCAAACTATGGAACCACCTCCCAGAATCATTAAGATCCTTGCCCCATACATCCTTCAAAAAAGAAATGAACCAGCGACTAGGGATGCCCAAACCCCCAGACTACTGCAAAATTGGCTCAAAAACTGGAAATATTCTGCATACCCGACTAAGAACTGAAATGTCTTGTCTAAATTCTCATCGTTTTCAAATCAACAAAGCAGATTCGCCTGAATGTTCTTGCGACCACTTCAAGGAAGATGTCCGCCACTACGTAATATTCTGTCGAAATTATGATGCCCAAAGGAAAACACTATTTGATAACGCTTCTCGTATACTGGGAGAAAATTTTGCAAATTACTCACCCGACCAAAAATTGAACATTCTTATCCACGGAGATCGCTTGAGTGGCGAGGGCAGTCGAGAAATGGCTTACGCCTTTCAAAAGTTTTTGACAAAAACAAATAGATTTTCGTAGTAACAAATTAGTTCATTCAAAGTTTTCAAAATTTGCAATCCCGAGAGCTGAGCGGCTGATGAACACCAAAATTTACCGCTCATGAGCGACTGGTCAGCGGCGGCGGCGGTTGTTTCACATGGTTTATTTTTGTTCCAGAGTGGTGCCTCGAGTTAAGCGATTGCGCTTTTGCACCACTCTGCTATCACTTTTATGTTGCTACATTGTGCCATATGTTTCATTGATCATGCTTTATTTCTCATGTATCTTTTGTTCCTTAATAAACGTTTTGTGTGTGTGTGTGTGTGTGTGTGTGTGTGTGTGTGTGTGTGTGTGTGTGTGTGTGTGTGTGTGTGTGTGTGTGTAGACGCCGCTCCAATCAGCCGACAGCAGGTCAAGGCAGAGCGCATCCTGGGATAAAAATCGCGTAGAACGGATGACGATCTCAGGCCGCGATCGCTTCTGATGATCAGTTGGTATATGAGCGATGATCAGCTCATGGTCGCTGCAACTGTTTGGGACTACCGTGGCAGTCGCTATGTCATCTGTTGCAGATACCAGAATATGATCGATCAGAGTTTCTGTTCCTGAGGTAGCTTGCTCCGTTAGGCCTGGCCTCGTTGGCTGTGTCACTAATTGCTTCAGGCATTAGTTTCACATTGCAAAAGTGAAGCATCGAACCTTACAACGAGTGCATGAAATCACGATTCTGTGTAGCTTAGGTAGTTGGAGGTCCTTCCCGGCACCAGAATAGCAGTTTTCATTTTTCCCCATCGCCTTATAATTGTGAGGTCACGAAAAAACCTGACCTCATATGACCTAGAGGAAAAATCCAAGTGATACAAGTTGTGAGACTCCTAATGGATACTACATCCTGCAAGTTTCATATCTCTGTGAAAGTTCGTCCGGCAGAGAGGGTGTTGCGGAGCTGCGACGTCTTAAGACCATGCAGAGATTCGCTTATGACGTCATAGGTCGGTGACCTGAAATGACCCGAAAATCGTGGTTGGTGTCAAAAGATCCGGCTTTAATCAAAATTCAGGTATGCCAAGCTTCATCTCTGTATCGCCATGGCATTCGGAGCTATCGCGAAAAAAAAACTATGGGGGGCGGTACCCCCCCCGGCCGGCGTGGGTGTAAGTGCCGCTTTTGTCTCGAGATTTGACGGGGGTCGCTTCGTCAATGGGGGCCACTGATGGCTATTTATCCCCTCACTGTTAATGCGTTGTGACATGGCCCGTGCTCTGCACACTGCACACGTCTTCTATTTATTAGGACTCGATAAGCTTCTTTTTCCATACTGGTGCCAGCTTCCTGTCATTCGAAACGGGACTGAAACCATCGAAAGACGTTCGGCCAATTTGTGTCAGGGGGCTCAGATCGCGCTATGTCGCCTAATGGCAGTGGTATGTCCTGTCCCTGGAAGTGCCGTTTCTGTCTCGAGATTTGTCGGGAGTCATTTCTTTTTCCTGTTCCTTAACCCTCGCCGGACCTATTTGTATTGGTTTTCTACATACGCGTCAGCCGAGGGGGGAGGGGTGGCAGGTACGAACCCCCCCCCCTTCGCTGTTTCGCCCCTGATGGACCTAGCGTGTCGCGGAAAAAACGAGCGATTGCTTCGTTACGAGACCAAGAGATTGCTACCCGATTTTAAGGTCCTCGGTCAACCCGTGACCTCTGAGGTCAGATCAAGTGCCCCAAGGTACGGTTCCGTTTTTCGTGAATAACTTCGCAAAAAAACGGCCGCCGAGCCGCGATTTTGGCAGCATCGTGCTTGCCTCGCTCAGGCGCGTCGAATTATATACTTTTTGTTTGGGTGAGGTCACCTTAGGGTGTTGACCTCGGATCACGGTCAGCTCAGCGCCCCCACGTCACGAAGTTTGTCGAAGGAGGTCATGACCCATCTTCTTCGATTTGCAAGTCTCCCTGAGTCCATTGGTGGCTTTCCCGAATCGCCGGATCAATTTCATCGGGAGTCATTGACGAAAAATTAATGTGACCCTAATGACGTCATGAATGACGTCATTAGGCTCATTAGTCACGAGTCAAGGTCAACATTGCAAAAGTGACGCATCGAACCTTATAACGAATGCATGAAATCACGATTTTGTGTGGTTTAGATAGTTGGAGGTCCTTCCCGGCACCAGAATAGCAGTTCTCATTTTTTCCCATCGCCTTATAATTGTGAGGTCACGAAAAAACCTGGCCTCATATGACCTTAAGGAAAAATCCGAGTGATACAAGTTATGAGACTCGTAATGGATACTACATCCTATAAGTTTCATATTTCTGTGAAAGCTCCTCCGCCAGAGAGGGTGTTGCGAAGTTGCGACTTTTTAACCCGCTGCCCACCGGGGGGAGGGAATTCGTAGCCCCCCCCCCTCCCGCTTGTCTGCAATAACTTCCAAACTGCTTGACGTATCGACGCTAAACGTACAGCACCTTCGGCTGCATCAATTTGACACCTTGTGTCGAAATATGAGCTTCGTAGCTACCATAGGTGGGCCGGAAATGACGTCAGAGTGACGTCATGGTCGGCCGATTTCGACTCAAAACATTGACCCACGGCAATCGCTTCCAAGAGCTTAGTTTTTAAGCTAGATCTTATTTCTTTGCCTGTGAGGACTAAGAATAGACTGTGCTATCAAACTGCTATCTTGGATTTTACAAATGTTGAAAATTTTGAAAATTATTCATATTCCCAGTCTTGTTGAATAATTTTAACTTCAAAATTGGACCTTTTTTGACCTGAAGTGACCTGATCTAAGCTAAATTCAGCCCAAAATGACCTCGAAGGACACAAACGACATCAAATTCGAAATATATAGCCTAAATGGACCATAAAACATGTGTCACGTGACCGACGCATACTATAATATTTCCGTGACCTGTGATGACCTGACCTGACCCTGACCTTAAAATCAAAGTACAAGTTTGGTACCGTCAGGGTATCTAAAGCATCTGTTCACGAGTGTGTAAACCAAAAATGAGCCTGATATGACTTGTAAGTCGGCGGTCAGAGCCCAAAATGTGAACAAGCCAAAATCATAATAATTTTTACTTTGACCTAAACTGTGACGTTATCGTTGACCTCGAGGTCAATGAAATTAGGTTTCTTTCGACAGATTTTTCAGGGCTATCAGACGCTGTTTGAATTTTGATGATTGGCCCAGTAGTTTCGGAGTTAGGAGGGGGCTATGAAGAGCCCCCCCAGTAGGGCGCGTTATACGCAGACCCCAGTGGGGCAAGGGATAAGACCATGCAGAGGTTCGGCTACGACGTCATAGGTCGGTGACCTGAAATGACCCGAAAATCGTGGTTGATGTCAAAAGATCCGGCTTGAATCAAAATTCAGGTATGCCAAGTTTCATCTCTGTATCGCCGTGGCATTCGGAGCTATCGCGAAAAAAAAAACTATGGGCGAGCGGTAACCCCCCCCCCCGCGGCCGGCGTGGGTGTAAGTGCCGCTTTTGTCTCGAGATTTGACGGGGGTCATTTCTCAGTTGTGCCGATTTTCAGCTGCCCTTCTCACTCATGTGTTTGGTGTCATCGTCCTTTACATATGGCTTGCGAGCCATTTGCTTGTTGTAGCCTATCGGTACCAGATCGGTACTTGGCAGTGTTTTTGGTGGTCACATAAGCAATGAGACTGAGCAGCGCCATCACTCAAGCCATCCGCTTGGCCAAAGACAGTGACTGTGATGTTTGAGGATTGTCAGTGCCAGAGTTGTGACGTCATCTTCTATGTTACAGATAAAGCAGCTAAAGATGGACGATTCTCATCGGCAACGACCATACCGTACTGAAAATACCAGTTCCCGTCCGATCACTGAAGTCAAGCAGCATTGGGCCCGGTTAGTCAGGTGTTGTCCATCTGGCATGTTTATTAATCCCACCCAGAAATGACAAACAAAGCCTCTGATTGGCCAGTTTTGGCTGACAGACGCAGAATATTTGTCAGCCATAGAATACTATGCTTAAGCACTTTTTCAATAATGACGCATACGTTACCTTTACAAGTTAGGGCAGCTAAAATATTGTAATAGATCTAACATGCTAAATACAACATTTTTTGAAGCCCGTACATATTGTTTCTAGTGAGTTAGGTGTTACAAAGTATTAATATAAATGATTGTTCTCTATTTAATTAAGAACTAAAGCTTTTAGCCACTAACATCCGCCCGACAGTCTCCAGAATCTTGCGTACGGGGACACCGCAGTTTCGGTTTATGTTATCGCAATGGGGAAAAGTGAAATTTTAAATGAGTCAGTATCGTATTAGGAAGAACGGATGCTTTCAAAACTAAATGCTTTTCAATTCAAATCCCAGAATATCCTTTCGCGGAAATAGCCCTTCTCAGCCTGTCCGTCCATTCTCTAACGCTACAAGTCAGGACAGTGAGCGTCTCATGCGTTGCTCACGTATCGCGATAAAAAGGACGGTGTTATATAATCAAATGAACTTTTCTTATGCATAGAGCATTTGAAACCTCACACCAAACGCCTCCCTTCCTTGTTTTCTACTGCTGCCTTTCACATACCTACCCAATGACCGTTCCCTCCACGTTCCTCATCGACTGCCTCACATCCAACGGCCATATCCCACCTACGCTGAAAACCAATCGGAGGCACTTTCAATCGTCCCTTGAATAAAATTGCTACCTACACGCATTTAGAGGAGAACGAGGCCCAAAAAGGCATGCATTTAACGATCGTTTTTTGCCCCCATGGAATAAGCCAGCAGGTAACATCATATTGATTGAAGAACATTTTCGAGGACATGATATCTATTACATATTATTTTGCAAAGGTATTGTGAACATAACGTCCGCGTATCGCAGCTCTGAATCTGCTGGTGTCAGTCCCATGCAGCAGCCACCAGACCACCGCCCCGCCGCCTGCCGTTCGCTGATCATACAGGCCGGCTGTCCCAGTGTCCCATCAAACGATCACAGCTGACTCAGTATTTATAAAATGCCAAACAAAAAAAGACACGCAATATTGTGGATCATGCCAGCTCTTTCAGTCAAGCGCGTGGAGATATATCGGTAGTTTTCCTATCACAGATCACACTGAACAGAGCAAAAGCGTAGACACGCAGCAATAAATAATGCATTATCAAGTACACCGATCGATGCATCGTGGAATACACCGAATAATACATCACTGCTTTAACGTTCCCCCAGGCGGGTGGGGGCGTTTTTGGCCACACCTGACAATTCTGTGCTTGAATAAATTAAACGACACGAAACTTAGCATAGCTTATGTATCATCGATTAGCATCATTTGTGAAAAAAATGTAACCCCATGTCACCTAAGGTCAGATCAGGTCACTATGACGTAGAAGTTTGAAACTCGAGCTATTGCATGAGAGAATCAGTACCAACATCTTGAATATCTTTAATTTTGATATCGGTGACCTAGGGTCAAGTCAACTTTGCGACGTCTCCAGTCCGTATGAGGAACTCGAAATGCTCTGCTTTTGAAACAAAAACACTCAAACATCGGGATCTATCGTATGCTCCCGAGGTCATCTCAGGCCATGTAATGTCTCCAACAGCTTATTTTTGTACATTGATTTTAGATGGAACGTGGCCAGAGCGCTAAAAACATCATAATCATAGGCGGCGGAACGGGGAGGGCACTGGGGCACCGTGCCCCTTTGATTTTGGAATTTTAACATTAGCCCTATGGGCGTTGCATGGAAAGAATGGGACCAAAGGTTGGCAATGCCCCCTTAATTGAAGGTGTTCCGCCGCTACTGATGCTAATCTCAATCTCAATGTAACGAATCGACTGACATGCAATATGGCATTTTCTGCGACTTTGACCTGAGGCCAGATTTATTAAGTTGACCTTGTTAGGTCAACAAGACGAGAGAAACGCAGTGCCGGTAAAATCAACGTAATAAAAGGTTGGTATCAAAAGTTTTAAAAGAAAAGACGATTTTCGAAGCACGCCGATTGTTCGGTTACTAGCTCAAAATAAATCTGAGAACCTGAAAGATTTTCGAAAGGGCTATCGAATTCGCTTTTCCGCGGTGCTGTAGCTTCTTTGGTTCCCAAGTTATGAACCAATTTGTGAAGTTGTCAAAATCGGGAGCCAAAATTCGTCGTCATTTTACTTTTGGTGACCTCCAGTGACCTCAGCGATGACCTGATCGAAAATGACCTGTATGATTCTGAAGAAAAATAGCGAGCTATATATTGATCTTACTGCGTCTTTCCAGCTTTGTAACATTCCAAGATAACCTGGTGTGGCCGAATACGCCTCCCCCCTCCCCCCACCACCAAGTTGGCTGAGGGCCACCCGGGCGCGGGTTAATAACATGGCGCAACAGGTTTTGTTATCAACTTGTCCTTTTCACACAGAGGCGACACTAGATATCACAGCCAACGCCTATCACCAACCTGGTGGTGGGCTTTGGCCAGCGATCGCCGATCGGGGCCAACGCGGGCTCTTACTCGTCCACACTCGGCACGAATGATGAATTACAGCTGCTCCAGACCGGCCACTTCAATCCAGCGTGTAATCCCCAGTCCAAATCAGAACCACTAGTGAAACTCTACTGAGTGGGCCAACTGCACTGCATCTTTGACCTCCTTTGCAGCTCTGGCTTTTCAGAATTTGAACAGCCTTCTCTTTCCCACCCTTCTGTGCTGATGAATGATGATCCTTTGGAAACCTGGAAAAAAGACAGTACAGAGAGATGAAACTTTTGCTATGGGTCTGTTCCAGTCGCACTTCCTAACACATTTAAACTCATCCAAGTCCAAGAGCAAGATAGAGGAGGTTGGAGCAGGGCCCTTCTTGGCTTTGTAGGGGCGAAAGCTGCCACTGGAACAGGGAAGCAATCTTGGAGGAGTTAAGAGGTGTTAGGAAGTGCGACTGGAACAGACCCTATGACAATGTCTGTGCATACAGCGAGCAGATGGTAGAAGTGGTCAATTGGTGAATGGAACAAATGCAAATGTCAGGAAAGCAGTCATATTTTGAGATAAACATGATGCAGATGTTGGCCAAGCTGACAAGGCAGATAAAATTACCAGCTTGTTAGTTGTTACACAATAAATCATCATATTTTCATGTTTAACAGAGGGAATATAATGTAAAAAAACCTTAGCCAAATGAAAGTAGATAATGTAAGTTCTATAGAAAAATGTTGATGTAGGTAATGTAGGATTTGTGGTTCTTAAGGGCTATGTAAATGTGTTCCCTGTTCAACAATTCTTCAGCATTCAGACATTGGTGTCAATGTTCATGCATCAACATACCTGTTGTGAAGTGATTCTTGACTGCTTTCCTGAGCAGTTGATAGCCACGACTGGAATCTTAAAAACATAGCTAATTTTTTCCATTTTGTTAACTATGACTGAGGATCTTCTGTGCTGAAAAAGAGATAAACAATAGACATCAGCTGATAGACATTGTACAACTCATTTGTGAAACAAGATCAATTCCATTTAGGGGTAGGTAAATCTTAGGATAATGATGACATGAATGAATTTCAGTTTTCACTTTTCACCAGTCCAGGTACCTAGTGACAAAATGAAATATTGTAGGAGGTATCAATGATAATGTTTCTGGTAGAAAATGCAGGCATTTGAGAATTCAGTTGAAGCTTTAGATGGAGGATTTTTGGAAAATATTTGCCACAAATAACATTGGAATCTCAGAAACACAAATCAAATCTTATTTGATGTCAAAAACAAATCAAACTGTTACCATTGAACACCAAGCAGCATGCTGAGTAGGTAGTCATTGACTAAGACATATGCATGTTACACATGGCTACAGTACTTTGAAATAGCTTTTATAAAATGTATGCACTCATGTAATTTAAACATGTAAATATTTCAGCTTAAACTTGTTTTACACTAAACCTGCTAAGCCAAGAAAAAAGATAAAGATGAGAAGCCCAAAACAAGATATTGAAAACATAAACATTGGTAACGTTACAACAAAACTGAGTCAAAACATTCAAAACTAAGTGTTTCAATGAACGCAAGATTAATGCGTGTCACAGAAGCAGCTGTCCAACTGTAAAGCAGAGTGGGGACAGCATGGTGAAAGCAGGAAGTGGTGCACAAAACTGTTAAGAAGAGTGCCTAACTAACTGTATCTGCATCCCTTTACATGTAGGTACTTACAAAATTTGAGCGCAATCAGCCAAAATTTAACTGTGAAGGAGGCCATGCCCACTCCCACATGAGAGGTGTGCAAAAACATGCCTGTAATACCTTATGCCTAGATAAGATGAAAATGTGTTGTGTCTGTGTGGTTAGTGGCATGACGTGACATGACTTATCAATACCTGACAGTACAATTATCATGATATCATCATTATCGCAAATTGCAATTGTAATAAAAAATGATAAATTGAGCTTCTTTTTTCACTTTATATAGCCAAAATACCTGAGATTTTTTAATATCAAGTTTGCGTACTCCAAAATCGTAAGTATTCTGCTTCCTCCAGTACCTAATAAGTTTGCGCAAGACTATTATCCATTAGATGTAGGGACGATGGGACGATCATGACCACTTGACTAAAAAAATGGTTCACTTCGTTCTTAAAAGCCCGTTAACTCACTACAAAAGGGGAGGGGGGGGGGCACTGCAAAAGGGCGTGCAAATCGCCACATTTGTCTCAAGATGTTTAATGCATAATAATCGGCACCAAAATATCGTCGTATTAGTATGCAAGGTAACCAAAGAAAAAGCCAACGTTATTTATCAAATATCAAAGCAAATTGGCAATATCTAGCACAACAAAACACATAATTCAACACCTAACCAGGCCTTCCGAGCCCTCAATACCACCATGACGACCGCTCAAGTCCAACTGACCGGCAACTGGCCAATCAGGGGGCTTGTTTGTCATTTCTGGGTGGGATTAAAAAACATGCGTCCATCTGAACTTGACAGTCACGTGACCCATTTGACCTTCGGATCCAATTCTGGTAGTCAATTCTGGCGCTTTTGTTATCATAGCGAAAAATGTAGCCCCGTGTTTACAGTTTTCCTGACGACGAAGATTCTGCGTAATCTGGCCAATGGCGTTCGAGAACCGCGGCCAAGCCCCGCTGATCTTGAACGTGATTGGTCGGACGGCGTATAGAATCTTCGTCGTCCGGGAGACTGCGAACACGGGGTAAACCAACAGGTAAACAATCTGTGCGTGGAATGGGGATTGGGAGTGGTGAATGTGTGTAAGGGCGATGATAGGCCGATTCGTCGATTTTTATTTATACTATTATCCTTATTATATATTCTGATCATTTTGTTTATGTTCAGGAGTTTTTTCTGTTGATTCAACATCAAAAACGGTGTGTTTTACTGTTAATGCAAGTGCCATGTTGATATTGAAATTGGGTTACAATTCAAATTCAACATTCACCGGTTTTTCTATGGCATGTTGTGCATCATATTATTGGTAATGTGAACATAGGTACTCCATACACTGCTTCTTTTGGGTATATATTAATGTTACACCTGATTTTACTTCATTTCACCTTATATGTTCTTGCAGGAACAGTTATCACACCATTATTGTGCAAAAATAAGGGTGGTGTTTCGCGGCACTCTGCCAGCCATTTTTGGCTTACATAGATACATCAACAAGCCTATACCTCCAACACTACCAGAGGTTGACGCTAGCTCACGGAATGCGCTGGCAGCGGCTGGCAGCGCGCCCATGAAATACAGCCAGGGGTTTCCTCTGTAATGTCATTGTTGTCTAGGTAGATGGGTCTTCATCAGTTGTTAACAGCTACAAAAATTGGAATGAAAAATGTGGAGGTATTATGAGCATCAGCTAAACAGGAAAGAGAATTCGGCTACAGCCCATCTTGCAACGCCTCAATGAAATTTCACGAGAAACTTAAATTAAGGGAGCAGCTACATAACTGAGGTAAAGCCCATAAATCCTTGTGTATTTACCTACACAACTGAGGTAAATCCACAAGGCACCTTGAATTCAAACTATGAAGTGACTCCAAGCGAAATATAGCAGAAATTGGGACTTAGTGGAGCTTAGAAATAATCTGCTTAGTGCTGGATGAATGTTTTCACTTAAAATGAACACCACCATATTCAAGTCATGAAAAAAGTGTTGAGTAAGCATAAGCTTGTAGCATAAAAGATGTTTGTGAAAAGTCACTAGATTTTAAAGTGTTAGTCTCTGCACATTGATTCTCTGATTGTTTGAATGATGAAGTCTCTGCACAGTCTCTGATTGACTGAATGAACTCTGCAGTCACATCACAATAGTGAAATTCATGGGAAGATTTTATTTGTAATAAAAGAAGGTAATATTTTGAGTTGATTTTTCCTATTCTGTGAAGACCATAGCATGTCTAACAGCATTCCAAACAGGGCATGTCAAAGGTTGGATGGATCTTGGGATTTCCTTGAATTGTGTTTACCATATGTTGTTTTTTATTCAAAGTTATTGTAAAAGCCAACCAACTTTTACAACATTAAGGATCATACTTTAGCTTTGGAAACAAGACATATGTATTATGTAGTCTACATAGGTATCTATGGTTATGCTGATCTTGTTTTCCAGAGTCTTTGATTATCACTTTATTTCATTCACTTTTGATGTAGTGAAATCCATGATCATTTTAATGACAAGCTACATTTGAAATGTATTGTTGCTCCCTTTTTTACCATGCATATTTTTGTGTCTTGTGAGGTCTCATATAGGAATAACAAGAGCAGTAACATGCATTGTTTGCTTGTGTTGTCATAACTTTGTACAATATTTCCAGCTTTATAATATGCAGTTACCAGTCACATTGGGCATCACATATATATATTTTTCCTGCAGGAGGAAAGACACATGACTCATGTTTGTGCTCCTATCACTTAACCCCTGGGGAATCAGTGCCTACACCCCTTGAGTATAATGGTCACCAAGGGGTGCTGTCCTGACATGTTCACTTTCTGTGCAGAAGGTTAGAACAAACACCATGTGTGTCATTTAGTTGCATATATAATACCTTAATGTTAAGTCTGTATAAAGTCTGAAGTCTGTAGCCACTCTTAATCCTAGTTTGTCATTACCTTAATCTAGCCTGGGTGTATATTTTGCCGTGCTTAAAGCACGGACTGCGCTACGCCCCGGCACGGCGGCCGGGGCACCTCCCCTGGAAGAAAACGGCACCGGGGAGGGGGGACGGACGGCGAGGAGCCGGGGAAGGAGCGCGGCACCGTCACCCCACAAGCCGCCCGCAGCACCGCCGTTATTCTTGTGCCTCTTGGGCGCCGCCGACGCCCTGCGGATGGGGAGCGCATCCATGGGTGTAGAAACGTTTTCAAGGTTGGTGTGGAGTAGGGTCGCACTCGTATCCATATGCCACGACCCGGATTGGTTCATGCTTTGTTATATGTGCCTAGTCATCGGTGAAAATGTGCACGATTGTATTCTGCTTTTTCTACTGGATTCACATATGTGCATCTTGCCTTTTTCTATAATTAAGGCAATTGTAACAATAAATAATGTACCGATCAGCTTATGTAAATATGAAAAGGCATGAACGTTCAACTCTGTGACCTTTTTTACATTTATTTATTACACATATCGTGCTTCGAACTATCACAGTCAAACATGTCGGCCCATCAGGGCATCGGGCGGGAATAGTCATCCGCCTCACGCCTGGCGCCAGTCCATCTATAGACTACAGTCTACACCATGAAACGCTGGCCCCGGATTGGTTTCTGGCTGATGAAACCAGACAGGTTCCTGGCCAGCTGTGCGACATAGGCCGACTCAACCTCACCGGGATAGGCCGCAGAGCGCACAGACTAGTCTACACCATGAAACGCTGGCCCCGGACTGGTTTCTGGCTGATGAACACCCTGGCCAGCTGTGCGACATCGGCCGACTCAACCTCATCGGGATAGGCCGCACAGACAGCCGTGGCGTTTAGACGCCGCTGGCTCATGGTCGTTCGGAGCCACGTTTTGATCCTGCGCAGGAGTGAGAAACTGCGCTCTGCGCTGCACGAGGTAGCCGGCGCAGTGAGCAGCATCTTTACCAGTTGAACCACTTCTGTCATGATCGTCCTAGCACTTACGTCCGAAATCAGGAGTTCCCTCACGTCCTGTAGGCAGCTCAGTTCGATGCCGCGCGTATGGGCATAGTCCTGAAGAGTTTCCACATGGGTTCGAAGTCGCGCCGGATTTAAGTCAAAGAATGTCGCAGTGTCGTTGATGAACTCTCCATCTTCAGGTGCCACCAGGCATCGCTCTGCGTTTGCTAAGGTAGCCGCATCAGTGCTGATCTTGAAACGCTCGTTAAGCGACGTGCGGACTGCATCTACGCCCTGGTAAAAAACCTGCCGATAGAGGTCCTTGGCGGTTTGATGTCTGTGTGGCGTGCTCCCCTCGTCCAGCCTCTTTGGAGGTCTCGTGGCTCGGGGTAGGACTGGCTCCTCCACACCTGCTTCTGTGGCAGCATCAGTGACCTGGCACCAGAACCGATCGAAGTTGTCACGTTGCGCCTCCAACGTTGTCTCCAGAGTGCCGACCATAGACAGTGTCTGCTGCAGGCTGAGTTTCGGCCCCTGTACGGCTCTGGTCACTGGAGTGACTAGGTCCAGGAGCTTCAGCGCGAGTGAAGCCGCGAAGTAGAAGCGAAAGCATGACATGCTTCTCGCAAAACCGCTCGCCGTGCTCCGAGCCTCTGGCCGGGATTCGCGGTCACTGGCTAGTTCGATTAGGAACTCCATGATCGTGACATAGTTGTTCAGAACTGATCGCACACACGCGTCACGGCAAGTCCATCGCGTCGGGCACAACGGCCGCAGAGCCGTCGCGCCGTCCTTTGCCGAGAAGGCCGCCAGCCGCTTGGGTGAGTCGCGCAGGTATTCGACCATCCGACCCAGCTCGTGCAGACCGTCACGAAGTTCACTCACTTCGGCAAACGAGTCCTGAACCACAAGATTCATGCGGTGGGCTGCACAGTGAACGAAGAGCGCCTTTGGTTGATCAGCTTTAATGAGGGCCTGGAGACCACTGAAAGCGCCGGACATGTTTGCCGCTCCATCATAGCACTGTGCCCGCAACTTGTCCATATCCAGCTGACAGCGCGTCACTACGTCACAGACGACTTTATGAAGCGTAGCCGCTTTCGTGTCGGGCAGTTCATAGAGGCCAAGGAAATCTTCGAACACCTCCAGGTCGGGTGTCACGTACCTGACGCAAATCGATGCCTGTTCGCGCCGACTCAGGTCTGCTGTCTCGTCCATTATGATGCCGTATGCTTGGCAGCTCCGCACTCTTTTTAGAATCGTTTCCTGTATGTTGTTGGCATACAGCTGCAATATTTCGTTTTGAATGTCAGGCGACAGGTATTTGACCCCCGTTCGGTTCATCCAGGTCTTCAGTCCCGGCACGTAGCTTTCCATTCGTCGGAGCATTCGACGGAGGTTGCCGGTATGCTCTTCACGGCGACGAAACGCGATGCCTTGCCCTGCTAGAAAGCCAATGGCGTCGATGATGCAGGTCAGTCCCACTCCAGCCTCTTTCAAGCTCTTCGCTGTCGCGCTGCTCACCATCTGCATCAGGTTTGATTCTCCTTGCCCTTTCTCCACTGTGACGAGGCTCTTCATGGCAGAGACATGCGTCGTTGTGGTTTCGTGTTTTTTAAGGCGCAGCGGTCCGTTTTTCCATGTCGCAAAACCTTCCGTGATGAAGTTCGCCTCGCGACGGCGCTCAGAAAACAGAAGGTTTTTGGCCTCGGCTTCACGGCAGATACTGCAGAATATCTTATCTGCTACGGCATCATACACAATCCAACCAAATTCGCGCTTCCACTTCGCACATAGCTGATAGTGTTTGGAGCTCGGACCACGGGCTACGGCTGACTGATTCTCTCCTATGGCTGCTGAAGTTGGTGTCTGTTCCACTAAGGAGCTGGTAGTGGCAGCTGACCCCGCTGAGGCGATAGAGATCGGCACATGCTCTCCAGGGGATGAGGAGTTGGAGCCGGACTGCCGAGAAGGAACAGGCTGACCATCAGGCTCGCTGATCGATGAATGGCCCTCTGAACAGGATGGCTCCTCTGAGATGGTGTCACAAGCCATAGAGTGGTCGGATCTGGTGGGATTGGGCTGCTCCTGGCTCAGGTTGACAGGATTCCTAAAACAACAGAGCATTGTGTGAAGAAAGGATCTTTTAGCATCTGAGAGGACATCATGAGGTTGAGCATGTAAGTCGTAACTTTTATATGATGGTATCAACTATATTTGCATTTCTTGTTTTTCTATACTTCTCTTATGCATGTAAGCCTTATGTAAGCATTCTGCATTAAATAAATATGTTTTATGGAAGGAAATCCTGATCAATTTAGTAGAATACTTTCACACAATAAATAACAACCAATCTTCTTCAATTTGGAACATGGTGTTAAACAGTGGACTGATAAATGATTATTCATTATACAAGAAATATTGCCAAAATCTGCTAAAGATTTTGAGTGATGGCCAAAAAACCAGGCCATGTAAAGGACATATACACAAATGATGATACCAGGAACATAATAAAAGAGGAAAAATTTAATATAATATAGCAGATAAACCAGCAATGAAGTTGAAGGGATGATTTTCAAAGCATTTAAAGTTTATAATATCTGCAATTGACTGCGAAACAATGTCAAAAACTTGGTCAACCAAATGCACAGTGCATATGGTTGACCAATGACAACGCTCAAGATAGGTACTTGATGTGAAAGTGATGGTTTATTTCACTGTCAAGTACCAAGCGACAAAGGCAGGCATCACTAACACAACATGACATTGTGAAGTCTCAAAACATTAATGGAAATACACAATGTGTAGGCTGTAGCTCATAAAGTTTAAAACTATCAGTTCTATGAAATTTCAGGCCAATCAGTTGGATATCAATGTAATAAAGCCTTCTCCCCACTACAGCAGGCGCAAGCATATTGTTCATCATGTGCATACCTCCTACAGGAAGACTTTCTGCTGATTGAGTGAGTACAAATATAAAAACCAGACCAAGAGTATTGTAGATTAAAAATATGTTAGCCATTCAAGAAGATACTCCATGGACTCCATGGACTGCGCAAAAACTGCCTTATATAAAGCTGATAGAATGGGGGCAGCCAGAGCTGAGGTCTAGGGTCATTCATCTTATAAATCATACTATTATAGGTACCCATTTAGCATGTTGTTTAAGATGTTAGGAGTGCATAATTCCACTTTTCTGTTGCATTTATGATGCAGAGGGTGAACCGTGAAGTTTAAATGAAATATATATGAATGATGAAACAGCAATTAAAAAACACACCAGTTTCCAAATCACTGCTGGTTATCCTCCCTGATGTAAATGTGAGTTATGAAATATTTAAGAACATAAGACTGCAATGAAACATAACACCATGATTCAAGAATAACCTTGAAAATATTATTTCATTAGCTCAGATACAAGGAATCAGCAAGGTACCTACCTAATAACTCTGATGCAAGGACAGCAGTAGCCATTAAAAATTGATAAAAATGATGTTTGCATTACCTATATATAACATTTCATCATGCAGTTGCGCTAGGGTCATGGCAAGTTCAAAAGCCATGGCAAGTTCAATTATTTGAAAAAAAATTGTTTATCAAGTACATACAAGCAGCCTTGTGCCTACCTAGCCATAGCCATACTGATACAAGCCATAGTTTTTCTCCTGTGTCGGTATACCAAATAACCTCAGTCCCACTTTATGTTGGCTCAGGTCTCAGCATTCACAAATAACTAAGCTCTAGGTTTACACTTATCAGCTAAGTTGTGGATATGTATATGGAGTTATGGAGGATAATGACTAATGAGCTAGGTTAGACGAACCCGTTAAGGAGGCCATGTGGTCCAGGTATTTGATGCTTATATGCCAGGCAACATAGTAACGGGCTGGATGACATCTATCTATCTAGCCCAGTGATGCATGACATAGGTACATGGCGTGGCAGGGACGCGGGAAGTGCACAAAAGTTGGGGGGGGGGGCAGAACAGATTCAGCGAAACTTTCGTCTTACTTTGTGGGGAACCCATCCCCCCTCCCGGCAACTCTCTATGCATTTTTGAACTCCTCTCGACCTGAGAATCGATTGCTGTATTTAGTTTCATCTTTAGAGAAGAAATGTACATTTTAGGAAAATTTTCGGCCAAAAGTTGGGGGGCCCAATGCCCCCTCTGCCCCCCCGGTTCCCGCGTCCTTGTGGCGTGGCGCGATATATTGATATAGGTACTTACTCTGCTGGTACTGGTTGGGTTTCGCGGCTCCCAAATCGCTTCTTGAAAAAGGAATCCAGTGTTCCCTGTCGCCTACGCTTCATGATACCCGACTTTTACGCCCACGTGTGCCGCTGGCCGCGTGCCAACACGTGCCCTATATATGGCCTTGAACACGTGCCAACAACAGTCTTGCCAACAGCAAGCATTTTTTGGCGCGGTGTCAGGTGAATCGCTACCAAATTTACCAAATATTTCTCAGATCGACTGTCCTATGCTGGCTTACACGATGAAATATATTGTAAAAAATAATTATTTTCAACTGAAATTTCATTTTCTTCAGCGACGGGCAATGCCCTTAATAAGATATTTGCGATGTCGTTCAAGTTGTTTACTAGCTTTCCATCAGCCATAAATTTTTCCAATCTGGCAGCGTAAAGCTTCGCCTTTTCTGGCGTTTTTGAGACGATTGCATAGCCATATCTGGCCATATCATTTTCAATATTGAGACAAAGGGTCAGGTCAAAAAGCAAGACCCTATATGTCAAAAAGGGTGCTTCTACAT
The DNA here is from genome assembly GCF_019059575.1 of Amphibalanus amphitrite. Taxonomy (NCBI): domain Eukaryota; kingdom Metazoa; phylum Arthropoda; class Thecostraca; order Balanomorpha; family Balanidae; genus Amphibalanus; species Amphibalanus amphitrite. The sequence goes on along the minus strand of NW_024881605.1, from coordinate 559,425 downwards.
TGTGCTTGATTGTGTTTAGTTTTGCGGTGTGTTAAGCACATAAGCCTTTGACTTTTGTAAGAAGGAGGTTGATTTCAGGCTGGTATTTCAGGCTAAAGCACCGTGGCTGGCATGGCATATTGTATAAAGGGAAGGCATCTATTTCTGAGACTGAGAGTAAGCTAAAAGGTAAGAGGCTGAAAACTCTAACTGACTGGTACAGCCGAGTTTCTTAATTTTCATACTTTTCAATTTGGGCAGAAATTATATTGCATGTTAATTTTTTAACATCAATTGAAATGCTTTCATTATTATATTTGTCAAATGCCAGTACTGTAAGCTGGAAAGAAATGATGATTTCAATGTGATAGTGGCAATATCTTGCTTGTTCAAGCTTGCGCCATTGACCAATGACCATTGTATTTATTTAGGTTGTGATGGCCCCGGGTAGCAAGGGGGACATAAGATAAATAATGAGAAATATTTTAAGCATGGAAACTTCAAGTCTTATATATGAATTCTACTTTATCTGTCTGCATGCTAGATTGTTCAATTTAAATATTAAAAGTAATTGCTCTTTCTTGTTTCTTCATTTTGGGTCCAAATAAGCTGTTGATGGTGAGTAAAAGAACAACCTAAAGTTGGTGTGGAAATTCCACACCAACTTCAAAGTTGGTGTGGAGCACTCCACACCAAGTGAATACAAAGTTACGCCCATGAGCGCATCCCAGACGGGCGGGAGCCGGGAGGGCCGCCCGCGCCATCCGGCCGGCGAAGCAGCAGCCCGGCCAGGCGCGGCGGGCGGCTGGGTGGCGGCCGGACTGAGACGAGTCCCGAGTCGCTCCATGTCTCTGTCTCTTGCGAAACTAGTACCGCCGCCGCCCAGCCTTGATGGGTCACTACGAGGAAAAGGCGAGCCCGCTCCCAGTACCTGTCGTGGAGCTCCCGCGCGCGGGCACGCCGCCTCACCGATGGCCCCTGGTCTTTATCTCTCTCTCTTTTTTTTTCTCTCTCTCTCTCTCTCTCTCTCCTCTCTCTCTCTCTCTCTCTCTCTCTCTCTCCTCTCTCTCTCTCTCTCTCCGTCTCCGTCTCCGTCTCCGTCTCCGTCTCCGTCTCCGTCTCCGTCTCCGTCTCCGTCTCCGTCTCCGTCTCCGTCTCCGTCTCCGTCTCCGTCTCTCTCTCTCTCTCTCTCTCTCTCTCTCTCTCTCTCTCTCTCTCTCTCTCTCTCTCTCTCTCTCTCTCTCTCTCTCTCTCTCTCTCTCTCTCTCTCTCTCTCTCTCTCTCTGACGCCAAAACCGGCTCACAACGGCGTCCATGTCGGCCGGGGCGAAATGACTTGAATAATTATTTCATAAAGGCATTAACAGTGACACAAGACAAAAGTTAAACAAATTCTACGCATGAATCATCCAGTAGGTACTACCTTCGAGAACAATTAAAATGAAGATGCACAAGAAAGCGTAATTTCCCAATGACATGATATGGCTGTCACAATGCTTAGCCGCAATCACCTCTTTTTGTAGTTGAAATGGTAAGTAATTTTTGAAATTTTCCGATAAAAATCTAAAATTGATACCATATTGAAGACCAATCAATTCTACACATGAATCAGGGTGTATCTTTGAGAAAAACTTGAAAGTTTAGGTGTGATAAGAAAAACAAATAAAAATGAACCATTTTCCCATAGACTTTGTATTGGCTCCAAAATCGCATGGATCCAGAATTTCTGGAAGTGCCCTCGCCACAACTGCACGTGCGCTGCGCTCGAAAATGATCACGTGACCAAATCCAGATGAGATCACCGTATTTATAGTCACCGTGCGGTTAGTATTTGGATGGGTGACCGCCTGGGAACACCGGGTTTCGTTGTCATTTTCGCTTCTTCAATGATGGCCACTGATGGCTACTTATCCCCTCACTGTTAATGCTCTTGCGACATGGCCCGTGCCCTGCACACTGTACACGTCTTCTATTTATTAGGATTCGATAAGCTTCTTTTGAAATACTGGTTCTAGCTACATGTCATTCGAAACGGGACTGAAACTATCGAAAGACATTGAACCAATTTGTGTCAGGGGGCTCAGATCGCGTTATGTCGCCAAATGACAGTGGTATGTCCTGTCCCTGAAAGTGCCGTTTCTGTCTCGAGATTTGACGGGGGTCATCTCTCAGTTGTGCTAATTTTCAGCTGCCCTTCTCACTGATGTGTTTGGTGTCATCGTCCTTTACATAATGCTTGCGAGCCATTTGCTTGTTGTAGCCTATCGGTACTTGGCAGTGTTTTTGGTGGTCACATAAGCAATGAGACTGAGCAGCGCCATCACTCAAGCCATCCGCGTGGCCAAAGGCAATGACTGTGGTGTTTGAGGCTTGTCAGTGCCAGAGTTGTGACGTCATCTTTTATGTTACAGATAAAGGAGTTGAAGATGGACGGCTCTCGTCGGCAACGATCATATAATGCTGAAAATTCCAGTTCCCGTCCGATCACTGAAGTCAAGGAGCATTGGGCCCGGTTAGTGTTTGGATGGGTGACCGCCTGGGAGCACCGGGTGTCGTTGTCATTTTCGCTTCTTCAATGGTGCCCACTGATGGCTATTTATCCCCTCACTTACCGGGGTTACATGAGCAAGTAAATGCGTATCAGGAACGGATTTTCCTATTCGCTCACCATTGTAGTCCGTTTGTAATGCGTATTAACTCTGCTCATGTAACCCCGAGCACTGTTAATGCTCTTACGACTTGGCCCGTGCCCTGCACACTGTACACGTCTTCCATTTATTAGGACTCGATAAGCTTCTTTTTGCATACTGGTTCTAGCTACATGTCATTCGAAACGGGACTGTAACCATCGAAAGACGTTCAACGAAATTGCTTCACGGGGCCGAGATATCGTTATGTTGCCAAAAAGCAGTGGTATGTCCTCTCCCTTAACCCTCGCCGGACCTATTGGCTTTCTACATACGCGTCGGCCGAGGGGGAGGGGGGTGGCAGGTACGAACCCCCTTCGCTGTTCCGCCCCTGGTGGAGCTAGCGCGTCGCAGAAAAAAAAAACGGGCGTGTGTGCCGTTACGAGACGAAGAGATTGCTACCCAATTTTAAGGTCCTCGGTCAACCCTGACCTCTTAGGTCAGGTTAAGTGCCCCAAGGTACGGTTCCGTTTTTGGTGAATAACTTCGCAAAAAACGGCCGCCGTGCCGCGCTTTTGGCAGCATCGTGCTTGCGTCGCTCCGGCGCGTCGAATTATATACTTTTTGTTTGGTTGAGGTCACCTTACGTTGTTGACCTCGGGTCACGGTCAGCTCAGCGCCCCCACGTCACGAACTTTGTCGAAGGAGGTCATGACCCATCTCCCTCGACTCGCAAGTCTCCCTGTCTGATTGATTGATTGATTCATATTTTATTTGTAAAAACATTTTTACAGTCATACGTTTACACGGATTGGTGCAGAAGCGACAAGCGCTTATCTCTAGGCAGACATGTGCATGGATCCGAGAGCTGGATCTATGATCTCAGTGGATCTCTCGACAAAATAGAGGGGTTGGATCTATGATCCGAGTGGATCGCTCGACAAAATTCAGGGGTTGGATCTATGATCCGAATGGATCTCTCGACAAAATTTAGGGGTCGGATCTATGATCTCTGTGGATCCAGCGGGCAAAAATTTGTGGAGGACCTATGATCTGTATGGATCTCACGACAACATGTAGCCAATGAAACCCTTATCCTACATAATTGTACACCTTACAGTGCAATACAATTGAGAATTGTCACTTGTGGACATGGTTAAGACCAGTTGTAATCATTAGGTAGGGGAGAGTGGGGTAATTTGGCCGGTGGTGTAAATTGGCCGCCCCCACCTGTACGAAAGCTGATAAAAGTGAATGAAATAACTTTAGTCTCTATTCATTTGTTATCGGCAGAACTAACTCGAGAACAAATGTCAAAACTTTCCCCCTCTTATATTTATTCAAAATTAATAAAACGTGAATTTCGTTAGGAAATGGTAGCTTTTACTTCCGTTTCAAAATTTGTATAACATGTAGTATTTGGGCTGTAAACGAATTCCAACATTATAGCGCCATTCTTGAGGGTGTTCAGCGGTTCCAAGAGCAATTTCATCTAGTTCTGTACAGCCATGACGACTTAATAGACAAAAATTTTCAGAATGGCAATGTGGGGTTATTTGGCCGGGACTAGCGGGGCAACTTGGCCGGTGCGCTCAGAGTCACTATGCTGGGACGGCCGAGTTGTCACGGTCAATTATACCATAAAGGACATAATTCATGACCAACTTTGACTACCTTGATGCCATATTTCCTATTGGACAGCTGTAAGGGCATGTGACGTCATCAACGGTTACCTAACGCTTTTTTGCTAATAAATACTTACAGAAAAAAGATACAGCCGCGCAAATGGTCTCATTGTGTTCAGCTCGTCAACGCGCATCCAATGATATACATGATGACCTTGAACTCACGTAACCTTGAGGTCAAGCGACCTGAGGTAATGTGACCTGAAGCCAATCTTTGACCTTGACCTCTCGAGGTCAACACATACATGTTTCGATGCGGAATGACGAGAGAATTACGATGGTACTTTTAGTTTTGGCCTAGCTTGATTACTTCAAAAGTTATTCGTAAAAAACTGTCATCGCATCTAGAGCCGCTATTTTGACTATTTTCGACCCCTGTGACGGCTGAGTCAACCTCCAAAATGCTTCAAATGCGTCTTAGGACACGCGTCATTGCTGAATGTGAAGCTGACTCGCCGATAACAAAAATCATGGCCTCAAACTAACACCGGCCAAATTGCCCCACACCCCCGGCCAAATAACCCTGCTAGTGGGGCAATTTGGCCGCTTTGCAGACCTTTGTAATACGTCACAATTTCAATATAAGTAGTTACCCTATCATTTCAAGTTTACTGTCCAGGAAAGTAAAACGTATGCCACACCTGTCAGCGTTGAGAAAATGCAGAAATGTGTTGTCGATTTTTAGTTACATCGTTTTCTAAAAAAGCGGCCAAATTACCCCACTCTCCCCTATCAGCATTAAATTTGAATTTAAATCAACAACATTTGTACTCAGGGCCTCGGCTAACATGTTAACTGGTGGGCCAAATGGCCCACCAGTGACCCGAAATGGCCCACCAGCCTCAAAGATTTGGCCCACCAGTAATTTTCCGAAAAATTTAAGTTTCCACATTTTTCACATTTCAAATTGAATTAGCAGATCTTATCGTACATTTTCAGGCTGTAAAGTATCCATCGGTGAAACATATTCTTGTGAAAAAATTCAACCTATTGTTTGCAATATCCTCTTGGGGTAAAAAGTGAACTATAGTGGACTAAGTGGACTAAGCCTCGGTCACACTTCACCGGATTGGACCAATGGACGAGAAACGGACGGCGTCCGGTGATTCCGGGGGATGTCCGTTCGTTTCCGTTGGACGTCCGTTTCTCATCCGTTCATATCCGTTCCATGTCCGGTGGTGTCCTGTGTGCTCAACCGGACACCACCGGACATGGAACGGATATTAACGGATGACAAACGGACGTCCAACGGAAACAAGCGGACATCACCGGACGCTGACAGTTCTCGTCCGTTTCTCGTCCGTTGGTCCAATCCGGTGAAGTGTGACAGAGGCTTTAAATTTTATGCAATAATCGCGAAAGACGTCTGCCTCTGTCAATTACAGATAGTGTCGGCGGCTTCCAGCCGATCGAGGTCTGCGAGAGTTCTTGCAAGCTTTCCGATCGATCGAGTGGTTGCAGTCACATAAGCATCTGCCGCAGACCAGTCGGTTACAAGAAAAACTACGAATAAAGAACAGACCAGTTCAGACGGTCGGGGATAAGCCTGCGAGCGATCTCAGACGGCTCGCCGATAGACACGATATAAGCCAGAGTCAAACTAGAGGTAGTGTCGGCGACTTCCAGCCGATTGAAGTCTGCAAGCGATATTATGCGTCTTCACCAAGGGCGCACACAAGGGGGGGGGGCACACGGGCCCGTGCCCCCTCCCATTCGAGCTGGGGGGCCCAGCTCGAAGGAATAGGGGCCCATTTGAGGCGGCCGAAGGCCGCCTCAAATGGGCCTCTAACTAATCCTTAGACCACCGAAGACCGTGTACAAAGGGCCCTCAAATGGCCTTAAAGGGCCCTCAGATGGTCCCAAAGGCCCTAAGATGGCCTAGAAGGGCCCTCAGATGACCTCAAAGGGCCTCAGTTAGCGTCATAGAGCCCTCATCTGGTGTCAAAGGACCCTTAGATGGTGTCAAAGGGCCCTCAGATGGCCTCGAAGGGCCCCAGATGGCCTTAAGAGGCCCTCAGATGACCTCAAAGGGCTCTCAGATGGCCTTAAAGGGCCCTCAGGTGGCCTCAAAGGGCCCTCAGCTAACGTCAAACGGACGTCAGAAGCCCTTAAAGGGTGTCAAAGGTCCCTGAGCTGGCGTCAGAGGGCCATGCCCTTGCGTCAAACAGCTCTCCGAAGGCCCTAAAGGGTCCTTAGCTGGTGTCATAGGGCCCCCAGCTGGTGCCAGATGGCCCTCAGCTGGCGCCAAATGGCCATCAGAAGGCCTCAAACGGTCCTCAGCTGGAGTCCAACTGTCCTCAGCTGGCGTCAAGCGGCCCTGAAAAAGCCTCAAGGGGCCTTAGAAAGCCTCAAGGGGCCCTTAGAAGACCTCAAGGGGCCCTCAGAAGGCCTTAAAGAGCGTCAAAGGGCCTTGAGCTAGCGTCAGAGTGCCCCCAGCTGATGTCAGAGGGCCCTGAGCTAGCGTCAAACTTAAAGGGCCCTTAGCTGGTGTCAGAGTGCCCCAGTTGGTGTCAGAGGGTCATCCACTGGCGTCTAATAGCCATCAGAAGGCCCAAAAACGGTCCTCAGCTGGCGTCCAACGGTCCTCAGCTGACGTCAAGAGGCCCTCAAAAGGCCTCAAAGGCCCCTCGACTGCTCAAAGGGCCCCTAGAAAGCCTCAATGGGAACTCAAGAGACGTTAAACGGCCCTCAAAGGCTTGAAAGGGCCCTCTGCTGATGGCAAAGGGCTCGCACCTGAGTCGATAAGAGCCTTGTCAAAAACGGACCTGAGAAACCTTGCCGCCCCTGGTTATCTGCGGGACTTCTACAGTTACCTGAGTGGCCCCGTTTACTGAGGGGCCCTGGTTATTGATGGGGTCCCTGGTTACTTGAGGGGCGCCTGGTTACCAGAGGGGCCCATGGTCACCTGGTGGGCCCCTGATCAATTGAAAACCCCTGGTAATCTGAAACGCCCCTGATTACCTAAAGGGTCCCTGATCACTTGGATTCAGTGACATAGCAAGGGAACGAGAGGGTACGTGCCCTTTCTCGGGTTTAGGGTTCCTTCGAAACCGAGGGGCCCTGCGGCGCCAGTTGGTAGCAGAGGGTTCGCGCTGGCCGCACTTCAACTCGGAAGGACACCACAGGGCTTGTGGGGGGAAGTTATTGGCTCCATATGTAGCCACAGTTATCTTCATAAAGGCCCAATGCCGGTTTCTGAGAGACCTCGCCGGCCGCTCAGGGCCCTAGTAACGGCCAACGAGGGATTGGCTGCTATGGCTTTACATCCGTCTGTGATAGACACACGGCCCACACCAGTGTTTCAAAAGGCACCCACAACGGCAACTGCGAGGCCCCTCGCGCCACCTCCAAGGGACCCCCACCAGCGCATCTTAAGGGCCTACATCGGCGGCTCTGAGAGTCCCCACACCGGCGCCTCTGCGGGCCACGTACTAGTGACTCTGAGGGCCTCTTACCAGCCTCTGAGTGTCCTTGCCAGCCTATGAAGGGCCACTTTCCACTTGCGGCCATTTTGCAGGGCCACACACATGCCAATGATGGCCCCACCAGTGTCTCTAAACCCTAAGACCCCGCAACGGCGCCTGTGAGGACCCAACACCAGCGCATCTGACGCCCTTTCACTGGCACCTCTGAGCGCGCCACACACCGGTGACTCTGAGGAGCTCGCTCGCTTCGCTCGCTCGTAAAATACCTACCATGTACATAAGGCATTAGTGTACATTAGGCACACTCCTCGGGCATAAATGATACTTTTACTTGCCAATTTTCCACATTTTCTCATGCAAAGACCGTTTTAAAGAGACCCGTCTGCCAGTGAGACTGGACCCACCGTGCCTCCCTCCTCCCATCGAAAGGTCCTGGATACATCCTTGCCTGAGCTGACCCCGGGCCCCCGGGTGACTCGCTGGCCCGGGGTCAGGTGACCAGCACTGCCGTCCAAAGGCAAAAACGCATATGTCGGGTCATGACCTGACCCGACATATGCGGTTTTGCCTTTGGACGGCAGAGCAGGTGACCCCCTCTTGGGCGAAATTCTGGGTACGTGTCCGACATGCATCGTACGTAGTCCTGTTGATTTGATTCATCGGTTAAACATGAAATATAAGTTATAAGCTGGATCTCTAGTCTGTGATCCCGCATCGTATCAGATATAATGACATTTCATGTCGATGTGACTAAATAAATATGCGAATATCCGTGAAAAAGGAGTGCTGCTCCCGCTCCTACACATCCGGGCCAAACAGTGCAGTGACCGGCCCCTGCTTCTAGCCACCCGGGGCCGGTCGGCCGGCCCCGGCCGGCAGTCAGTCGCTGCCCGGGGCTGATTTCTGAGGGACTTGCAAAAATGTTTATTAATGAAATATTTCACGTAATAAATTAGATGATTAGGTATATGTACCGGCTCTGAGTCGCATTTGAGAGAAAAAACATGCTAGCGTAAAACTATAAATGTTTTTAAAATTAAGCTGGTACCGAAATAATTGTTTTACCATGCATTGACAAACCAATTGCTCAAGCTTCAAACCAACCGAAATATAACCCCGTGGGCCGTATTTTTTTTTGGGGGGGGGGCCCTTCGGCATGGGGGGCCCAGTTCGGAGGTCGTGCCCCCCCCATTCAAAAATCCTGTGTGCGCGCCTGGTCTTCACGACCGGTATGATGCTTGCAGTCACACATCTGACCAATTGGACGAATTTCGAACCGTTCACAGTCAGCGTTCCAAAAATTTCTCATTTGGGCTGAAGATGACACCCAAGAATAAGAATGGATAATTTTCCACTCTCACATTTTGGGTGGCTCGAATTTTCCACTCAGACACCCAAGAGAAATCTGAAGTTTGGGACACTGTTCACCAGAAGTGAACGTGTACATAACTTAGTTTTTTTTTAAAGAAAATATCAGGGTTGCGCAGTGCGCTTGGGCTTTTGAGTCAATTATTTTCCATGCGACACCAATAGGCTTAATGATCATTTTCAGAGATGTTGGGGTTGCTGCTACAACCCCCTTTTGGGGTTCCTGCTACAACCCACTTTATATACCAGTAAAACGCCTTTTGGGCGAAGAACGAGCGAGCGAGATAGTGAGCCCTGCACGTGTGGAAAAGCGAGAGGGTACTTCCAACGGGCTTGTGCAAAGCACCCTTCTAACCGGTCGCTAGCGGTGTGCCAAATTTGAACGCAATCGGCCCAGCCGTTCCTGAGATCTGGAAGCGGCATTCTGCACGTGCGCACGTGCAAACGGGGTCCAAAATGACTTTTGCACGGCACCCTTCTAACTGGTCCCCAACTGTGTACCAAATTTGAGCGCAATCGGTCCAGCCGTTCTCGAGATCTGGAAACGCCCCCTGCACGTGCGCACGTGCAGTAGAACCCTAACCGCAACACATGGGAATGCATTGCCTGGTGGGTGCCTACCTGTATGCCAAGTTTCAGCGAAATCGCCCCAGTAATTACCGAGTTACTGAAATGGGAACAATTTGGCACCTCTTCTTTTTGTATTTTGCACGTGCAGTGGGGGTCACTCACATAGATCAAGAGTATCCCACCTTTGGTAGAAGGGATGCAGCTACCCTATAAAAATTACCGCAAGACAATCGCTCAAGCCGCTGCTGAGATAAGGGCCTCTCAAAATCATTACTTTTGCAAAACTGCTTGAACGCCCTTGACTTTTCACGTGGCACGTGCCACGACGGTCACTGAGATGTATCAAAAGTAGTCAGTTACGGGGTAGAAGGGATGGGGCTACCCAGCAAAAAAGACCGCAGGTCAATCGGTCCAGCGGTTGCTGAGACATAAGCCTCTCAAAAGCGTTATAGGCCGGGCCGGGCCGGGCCGCTCATACTGAGATTTTTTCCGTTATATTGAAAAGACTCGCTTCGCTCGCTGCGCTCGCTCGCTCGTAATAAAGTTGGACTGGTGCTGTTCACAATTCCTCCCGATCCACCCAACAACGCCCGATCCCGTCCGACCGCTTCCGAATCTCCGACTAGTCGGCGAGCGATCCACTCACGGCCGTAAGTTATCGTCCAAAGTTTTATAATCTGCGTCAATATTGTGTGCATACTTGTGCCACGGAATATATAGTCTACGACATGTCGATATGTCGATATGTACTGCGATATGTCGTAGACTATATATTCCGTGCTTGTGCGATTTTATGTGCACCGCGGGAGTATCACCACTGAGAGGGTTGTGGGTCCCTACTCTCTCCTCTCTCTCTGAAGAGTCGGGGGGGGGGTCGAGCCCCGTTTTTTTATACATTTTTTGAATGCCATCCTGACGTTTTTTGCAGAATAAAGTGGTCGAAATCTGGGGAGAAATCGAAAATTGGGGGGGGGGGCTATGGCTACGAAGGTCAGTCCATCTCGCTGCCCAAGTGGCCCACCAGTCAAAATTCCTTAGCCGAGGCCCTGTTTGTACTACATTTAAAATAAACCAAGAACATGCACATTGCTACTTTTTGTGACCAATTGTAACTTTTTCATGACAGCACTGATGACAATTTTATCAACAAGCTACAGCCACTTTAATTCAATGGACAAACAGTACAGACAGAGGCAGTGGCAGCAGGGCACTGCAGATTTTCATTTTGGTCCCATTCTTTCCATGCAGCGCCATAGGGCTAATGTTAAAATGCCAAAATCTATGGGGGGCACTGTACCCTGGTGCCACCCCCCCCCCGTTCCGCCGCCTATGGACAGATGTTAGGAAATCAAATCTGGAAGCCAAATAGGTCAGTTTTGTTAAAAATAATCCAGCAATCCACTTCTGCCATGGGTATGAAATCAAAATCCAGAATGTTCGTATGAGCTGTTAGTATGTGCAACACAATTTCGATTTAGTAAGAATAGCAAACAACCTCTAATACTTTCCTAATAAAATTACAAGTTCAAAAATGGCATCAACTTCTTCAGATTACCTACTTTTGGCATCGTGCCATGTGTGGTGCCATGCTGTGCTTTCGTTATGAGAGAGCCTCCCAAAAAAAGACAAACGAAATTCACAGCTCACGTTTTGGTAATATTTTTTATTACGTCATTATCGTTTGACCAATGAAAAATCTGAATTTGACTAAAACCGTAATGATTCCAAAAGATTCCCCGTAATAGGCCTTTCAACCTAATGACGTAAGATATTGTGATGCTTTTGAAAAGTGAATAAAATAAAGATGCAAGGCGCGACCCGGCTCAGGGCCATATAATACCGTTTTAGCTTACGTTTACGTCATTAAATTCAACGCTACAAAGATGATATTCACAAACAATCGTATCGTAAAATTATGTGAGGTAGAAAAAAATGAACATTCTTTTGAAAAACTCCAGACTTTTGAAGTTCCAGTTTGATTTTTTATTTATTTTCATTATACTCGAAGGTAGAACGCTTAGCTCATTTGTTATTTGAAATGACGTCACGAGTTCTATTTAGATACTGAATAATCATTTTACGGTAAATATCCAAGGCCATTACAATTGATATTTCGCTTCCCATCGCTTCCGCAGAATATTTTTATACTTTTGTTTATATCTCAGTTTATTTTATCAAATATTTCTTTCAATAGATTGAAATATCTTTACCCAACCAAGCCACATGTGTCAGTATCATCTTTTATTGTTTATCAATCAATTGTGTTAGCTGGAAACTGGAAAGCCTCATGGTTGTCTAATGCAAGATTGTCTTATCAATGTCATTATGTAGATTCTAACATGAATTGTGATGTGGTAGGTACCTAGTAAGGTATTGTTCACTAGTCATTACTTTGACTTACCTCTATGTTAATTGTTAATGTAAACTTTTCTGTTGGTAACAATCGTCATGTCACTCAATTCTCTCAAGTTGTGACCGTCATGAGCCTCCTTTATTTTGTATTCTGTATAATGTAACTGGATGCCTTTACTAATAAGGCCTTTGTACAGGTCTCGCGGGTTTTAGCGGTAGGTCGCTCGGCGAGCGGGAGGGCAACCAGTTCCGCCTCTGTATCGGTGACCATTTGCTCCGCCCAGTTACTCGCGAGCGCGTACTACGGCACATAGTAAAGTGGGGAGGGAAGGGTTAGAGTGGCAGCCTGTGTAGAGGCTAAAACCGGTTTCTATCGCCTGGGCCGGCGACACGGCATGCGGTCAGGGGACGGGGAAAGGTCAGAGGTCACTCACAATGTGCAGTACCGCGTCCCGTCCTTTCTGCCTGCTGACCAGCGCACGACCTCGGCCGTTGGCCAATCGGCATTGAACGGTCAAGGCCACCCGTAGCCAGCGGGCGGGGTGAGCCGGCAGCGTGCCGATTCATAGGTAGTCGTCCAAAGTTTTAGCGGAAGCCGGGAGACGACTGTAATGTTATTTCTTGGGAACAGTTCTGTCACTTAACCCGCGCCCCGTTATGGTCTCCCGAGCATCGGTCCCATGGGGGGGAGCATTTTGCCCCCCCCCCCTAAGATCTCGAGAACCACGCAAAATAACGACAAGCAGCGAACGGTGTTGGATGGCCCCAACGAGAAAATACCTTTTGGCTCAATTTCATTGACCTAGGTCAAACCGATGACGTCACAGTTCAGGTCAAATGTCGAATTTTCACCGTTTACAGGCATTTCAAGAAATGTGTTGTAAAATCGAGTAAAATGCATGTCATTCATCGATAAGGAATCGATGAATAACAATTATTTTCGATGGGGAATTGTTCGTCAAACTCATATTTTGCTGTTTGGGGTCACTGATACCAGGTCAGGTCACAGAGGCCAGGTCACTGAGAGTCACAATATGAAGATAACTATTATGTGATGCATGTTGTCTGGTCCATTTTACATGAGAAATGCGATTATGTGGGTCAGGCAACCCTTGGGGGCCAGTTTGGGTTATGTTCTGGTGAAGGTCAGGTAAAGGTCAGGTCAAATCAGGTCAAATTTCTAATTTGACATTTTTGCCTAAAAAGGGTATCGTTTCGATGCAGCTCGTCACGGGGAGTCTAATGCTGGTCTTTGTTTTGCGCTACGTAGTCTAGAATTGTTAAAAATTGAGTTAAAAATTGACGTCATCAATTTTGAACAGCTTTTCGCTATAACTTGGCCAAAAAAAGGAGGCATCGATCTACAATTTGTTATGTAGATCACCGAGAACAGGGACTATCATATATATTCCGTTTTTTTAACTCGATTTTTTTTTAATTTTATAACAGACCAATTTTTCAATTTGGGGGTCAAAAGCTCAAAAGTTTTAAAATCCCAGATAGCGGTTTTGTAGTGCCGTTCTTTCTCTACACGACCAGATATAGAGCTTCGAAATTGCTTGTTAACTGTAGCTTTTGTCATGTGAGCGTTTCAAGATTTAATGTTTTTTGCTCATTTTTGCTCGAACATGACCTCAGTTTGACCTCAATAACCCCTGACCTTGGGTAACCTAAGACTTGAAGTTTTGTGTGAAGGTGTCAAATTGATGCCCGGGTAGCTATTGAAAATTTGGCGGGGCTGCGCGCCGCCGCTTTCTTGCTATTCAGGAAAATACACGCTATATTGCGCTAAATTGCCCACCCCCCAACGGGGCGAGGGTTAACCGTGACCTGCTGAGGCTGGAGGTCGTTTCACAACAAAGTTTTGCTTTCTGCCGCACTATATTTCCAAAACTTTGTCACAAAACTGACCAAGAAATATGTTGTATGAATGCAATCGCAGCATTATTAAAAAGGAAACTAGGCGTAAAAGTTTAAGTAACATCACTGTATGCTGATTTTTTTTTTGTTATTTGTAGAACAAAATGGATGTAAGCCACTAAAAAAGCAAAACATAACATTGTTTATATAGGAATATGCCATAACTCGCACCCATATCGTCGTTTTCGCAGGCGCTAACGTTTGGGCGGGGATGGATCAGACCTCACAGTTGATCGGCTTTTGAGCAAACCAGAGCTTCTTGAAAAGAAGGAGCATGTTGCACGTGACGAGAGGAAGCCGATGATACCCAATTTATAGATTATACGCCAATCGTTGATCATAGGTCATACGTTGACCTTCCAAGTCAGTTTAATGACCCAATAGTCGGAAGGGTCTAGACCTGCCTAGAAGTTTTTGTCGTTTGTCGTGAGCGAGAGAGAGAGAGAGAGAGAGAGAGAGAGAGAGAGAGAGAGAGAGAGAGAGAGAGAGAGAGAGAGAGAGAGAGAGAGAGAGAAAGAGAGAGAGAGAGAGAGGGAGAGAGAGAGGGAGAGAGAGAGGGAGAGAGAGGGAGAGAGAGAGAGAGAGAGAGAGAGAGAGAGAGAGAGAGAGAGAGAGAGAGAGAGAGAGAGAGAGAGATTATGCGAAGTCAGTAGCGGCGGAACGCCTTCAATTGGGGAGGGGGGGGGGGCACTACCGACTTTTTGTCCCATTCTTTCCATGCAACGCCCAGGGGCTAATGTTAAAATGCCAAAATCAAAGGGGGGCACGGTGCCCCGGTGCCCTTTCCGTTACGCCGCCTATGTGCGAAGTGCTCCATAGGATGACCAGAGCTGGCCTCAGAGACAGAGAGACGCAGAGAGCGAGAGAGAGAGCGAGAGAGAGAGAGAGAGAGAGAGAGAGAGAGAGAGAGAGAGAGAAATTAGCCTTTTTAGAAAACGGTCGGTATAGTTATTAAGCGACAATGCACGGATTTAAAACGAACGTTAATCCTTCTCACAGCTAGCCTGCCCAACGTGTTTCCATTTCCATCGCTAGTGACCTCGCCTTTAGGTCATGTGACCGGAAACCGGCAGCTAAACAGCAGATATTCTAGTGGCGCGGAAAGCTTGAAGATTGGCTGTGCTACAATGCTATTCCTAGTGGTTTTGATGCTTTTAAACCTGGCTAGGTTGGCTCCATACGCTCCGCAGATCGGCAAATTTGTAGTTAAGCAGCCCTGAAGGCACCGGCCAAGTTCCACCGCTGGTCCCGGCCAAATAAGACACAAGGGACCAAACACAATTTCACATGTTGGAACGTTTCTAATCTTAAGTCTAGAAACGAACGGTTAATGAGACATGACACGCCGAATTCTAGCCTATAATGGGCTCTAGAAACTGGTCACAGACCAGAGGTCATTTTGGTCAGGTTCATGAAATTTCAGGGTAGGTGTGAGCTTTCAATTGCAGATGGCCTGAAGTCCAAACTTATCCTGACTCATGACCGCATGGGCATTTATTTACTTATGGGGAGAAAAATAACTTACGGAACAGAAAGCTTCGCTGCTATCCGCCACTATTTACACGAGTTATTCAGGAAAAACCAAGGAGAGGGGTTCATTTTATCACCCCTAATAAAAAGTAGGGTTTCCATTAAAAGTAAACGATAACATCGATAAATAGCATCTGTATGTTTCTCAATTCAATATGGTGAGTTCTTTCGTAAAGTTAATAAATGCATATTAGGTTAACAATATTGTAAGTTGACATTGGCACGAAATTTCCATTCTATTTTATCCCGTTCGTTCTAGCCCCTTTCGCCTGCCCCCCCCCCCCACACCACCACCACTACCACCAAACCGGCTGAGTTGGCTGAGGCGAGGCTGGCTAAGGCGAGCGCCTCCCCTCCCTTCATGCCAAACAGCGCCTGGCTGTCGTGACCTCTGGCCTCACCGCCCGAAGGCTCGCCCGCTGTCCAAGGACGCCCTGCGCGGGCCGCAGTGATAGCCTCTGCCGAGTCCCGCCTCTATCCACCGTTCACCACGCGCTGGATTCATTCATGCCTCTGTGTTTCAGCGTCCTACCCGTTGGGTGGCACCACTGTAGTCATAGGCGACTGCAGGGAAGCCGCGGTCAGAATGCCCCAAACGGCGGATTTTGAGGTTTTCTTTTAATTTCTCCGGAACTAGCCGGCATACGATCAAACCTTTTTCCATGCTCATGGGAGGGAGCCATACGAATAAATCGGTCACATCTTCAAGCCTACAAAGCGGAAGACGAAAAAGATATAGCCGGAAAGGCAAAACCTACGCTTAAAACCCGCGGGACCTGTACATATAAGATTGTTTCTAACCATACTTTGGTATTCATAACTTCTTATGAAAGAAAGTTGTTAACATTTTGAGCACCTATGAGCTATGATCCCAATGGATCTCACGACAAAACTGGGGAGCCGGATCTATGATCCGAGTGGATCTTGCGACAAAATTGAAGGGTCAGATCTATGATCCCAGTAGATCTCTCGACAAAATTGAGGGGTTGGATCTATGATCTGAATGGATCTCGGATCGGGATCCATGGGATCGGATCTCAGATCCATTTTTCCGGATCCAAGCACATGTCTGTCTCTAGGCACTTCTCCCAGTTCCCTACAAGGTAGGGGGCACGACCACCGCCCCCGACCGCCCAGCCAGCAGACCAAAAGCAGAGCCGCCCGTCGCCAGTCCGCCTATTTTATACTTAGAGAAATTACTTCCTAAAGCGTGCCTTTTATATGAACCTACCAGTGCCAATGATATAATTTTGAATGGCCCTGACCAGTCCCCCACTGTCGCCGCCGCCAATACCTTGACCCTCTAGGCAGAGGCGGATCCAGCTCAGAGTTTTTTTTGGGGGGGGGGGCAAACCATAACAATTTATCGATTCTTTCCATGCATCGTCCATAGGCGTAATGTTAAAATTATGCCGTTTGGGGGGGGGGCAAATGCCCATTTTGCCCCCCCCCCCCTGGATCCGCCACTGCCTCTAGGAGAATTTCGAGTCGTCTTCTAAAAGAAAAAGCGTCAAAGTCGTGGAATACAGTGGAGACAGAGTTAAAAGAATCGTCCGTTCGTCAGCGTAATTGAGGGCAGTGCAGCATAAAGTGACGTGAGTCCTCCCAAGGATGACCGCACTGACAGGCAGCATCTTGGGTGTCCTTAGATAAAACTGTGAAGAGGTGTGCTTTTAGAGTGGACATGTGCAAACGAAGTCTAGTGTGGAGAGTGTTGCCTAGCTTGGATCCTGAGGAGAAGAAGGGGTTAGGCTGGGGACAGAAATGCTGTCTTACTTTAGTGGAAAACTTAGAGTGTGATCGGATCTGACGGATATGTTCGGGGAGGGAATTCCAGGATCTGGTAGTTTCAGGGATGAAGGATCGCTGGAAACAGGATAGGCGGTTTTTCGGGAGCGTGAGAAGTGATGAGGTGCGGAGGTTGCGTTTAGTCGAGTCCTGGCGTCGGCGTGATTAGGTATGTTACATAGGCAGGAGTTGATGGTGGTGGATGGCGGAGTTGATGAAAAAATGTCAGTCTGTGAGTCAGTCCCTGAGTCCATTGGTGGCTTCCCGAATCGCTGGATCAATTTCATCGGGAGTCATTGACGAAAAATTAATATGAGCCTAATGACGTCAGGCAAGGTCAACATTACAAAAGTGACGCATCGAACCTTGCAACGAGTGCATGAAATCACGATTCTGTGTGGTTGAGATAGTTGGAGGTCCTTCCCGGCACCAGAATAGCAGTTTTCAATTTTCCCCATCGCCTTATAATTGAGGTCACGAAAAAACCTAACCTCATATGTCCTTTAGGAAAAATCCGAGTTATACAAGTTGTGAGACTTCTAATGGATACAATATCCTGCAAGTTTCATATCTCTGTGAAAGCTCCTCCGGCAGAGAGGGTGTTTCGAAGTTGCGACGTCTTAAGACCATGCAGAGGTTCGGTTATGACGTCATAGGTCGGTAACCTGAAATGACCCGAAAATCGCGGTTGATGTCAAAAGATCCGGCTTGAATCAAAATTCAGGTATGCCAAGTTTCATCTCTGTATCGCCGTGGCATTCGGAGCTATCGCGCGAAAAAAAACTATGGGGGGGGGGCGGTAACATCCCCCCCCCGGCCGGCGTGGGTGTAAGTGCCGCTGTTGTCTCGAGATTTGACGGGGGTCATTTCTCAGTTGTGCCGATTGTCAGCTGCCCTTCTCACTCATGTGTTTGGTGTCATCGTCCTTTACATATTGCTTGCGAGCCATTTGCTTGTGGTAGCCTATCGGTACTTGGCAGTGTTTTTGGTGGTCACATAAGCAATGAGACTGAGCAGCGCCATCACTCAAGCCATCCGCTTGGCCAAAGGCAATGACTGTGGTGTTTGAAGATTGTCAGTGCCAGAGTTGTGACGTCATCCTTTATGTTACAGATAAAGGGGTTGAAGATGGACGGCTCTCATCGGCAACGACCATACCATGCTGAAAATACCAGTTCCCGTCCGATTACTGAAGTCAAGCAGCATCGGGCCCGGTTAGTACTTGGATGAGTGACCGCCTGGGAACACCGGGTGTCGTTGTCATTTTCGCTTCTTCAATGGTGGCCACTTATGGCTACTTATCCCCTCACTGTTAATGCTCTTGCGACATGGCCCGTGCCCTGCACACTGTACACGTCTTCTATTTATTAGGATTCGATAAGCTTCTTTTTACATACTGGTTCTAGCTACATGTCATTCGAAACGGGACTGAAACCATCGAAAGACGTTCAACCAATTTGTGTCGGGGGGGCTCAGATCGCGCTATGTCGCCGAATGGCAGTGGTATGTCCTGTCCCTGAAAGTGCCGTTTCTGTCTCGAGATTTGACGGGGGTCATCTCTCAGTTGTGCTAATTTTCAGCTGCCCTTCTCACTGATGTGTTTGGTGTCATCGTCCTTTACATAATGCTTGCGAGCCATTTTATTGTTGTAGCCTATCGGTACTTGGCAGTGTTTTGGTGGTCACATAAGCAACGAGACTGAGCAGCGCCATCACACGAGACTGGACATGGGACGAGACTTTACTGCTACTTACCTCGACATTTCTAAATACTTTGACAAGGTCTGGCATGACGGACTGTTGTACAAGAGTAAGCACGACTTCGGAATTACTGACTCACTTTTCGACTGTTAAAATCATATCTTTGTGACAGGACACACCGAGTACGGATCAGCAGCACCTTCTCGGCCACTAAAACAATAAATGCGGGCTGCCCGCAGGGATCCGTACTCGGGCCTTTGCTGGTACTGAGGTATCCGACGGACTTTCAAGACGAATTGTAGCGGGGTTTCGCGGCGTTGCGGGGCTAACCGGGCAGTGTCTTTCTTAGAGAGATAGCTCCGTCGGTGCGCTCATAGGAGCCCTTCTCTGTATCCAGCCCCTCGCGGACTCGTCCCGACTCTGTCTCTACATTCTCCGGGGCGATCAATCATCGGAAACACATAGGCCAGGGTTAAGGATTGGGAGGAGAAACAAGTAACAACCCATTTTCCTTGATCACATTGGAATACGAACCCAACTCTACTTAACAAAAGGTCCCACTCTCAAACAACAACACCCGTCCTAGCTGAGGGTTATCTCCCACCGGATATACATGCCAATCATACGTTCATTTGCCCATCCCCTCTCATTTCTGTCATACACCCAGCCATACCTTATAAATTGTCAGTTAACCATCTCTGATCCCTCCCTCTTTGCCTAACTTCCCCCGGTGGTGCTAAGGCGTGCGCAAGTCGTAATTAAGTCATCGGCCTTGGATTTCATTAACCGTTATCCTTTCATAACCACGATGCTCCGTACGGTGTGTCTAAAAAGTATGTCCCCTGGTTTGGCTCTCCCACCGTAGGCGAATCGGTAACTTGGCGGAATCCGCCACCGAGGTAGGGAGGGTCAGAGAGGGGAAGGGAGGGGAAGGAGGGGCAACCGCTCGGCACCAGGCGATGCCTGGCTGACCCCGCGCTCCCTCCCTGACCTCCGTCCTGCCCTCAGGCGAGGACCGATTTCCTCGGCCCGTAGCGGCCGAGCCAGGCCGAGCGGTGAAGCCGAGCTCGCGGGGCGCGACTACACTGGCCCAATCTTATAAAGGGAGTGCTATTCTTTTCACGGCATTAGGTAATCTTTGTAGTGATAACCAGCACTCAGCAGTGGATGTGTAAACATACAGTCCAAAACAAACGGAAGCATCAAGCACACAATTGCTTCATAATATGCTCTCCCATTCCAATAGTCACCCACTTCTATGGAGGGTGTAATTTCTTAGGGCGTAAAACTCGCGCGGCTGCAAACGAAGACACTACCGAACTTTATGAAATCGGGCGCTGGGATTCCGTCAATATACGATGGACTTCAATGCGTGAAAACAATTTTGCACTTAGCCGTAATAATAGCCGTAAGTGACATCACATCCCGGCGTTTATAAGATTGGTCCCAGCAACCCACGAGGAAGTCTGTTTATAGAGCGTATTATCCCTAGAGAGAGAGAGAGAGAGAGAGAGAGAGAGAGAGAGAGAGAGAGAGAGAGAGAGAGAGAGAGAGAGAGAGAGAGAGAGAGAGAGAGAGAGAGAGAGAGAGAGAGAGAGAGAGAGAGAGAGAGAGAGAGAGAGAGAGAGAGAGAGAGAGAGAGAGAGAGAGAGAGAGAGAGAGAGAGAGAGAGAGAGAGAGAGAGAGAGAGAGAGAGAGAGAGAGAGAGAGAGAGAGAGAGAGAGAGAGAGAGAGAGAGAGAGAGAGAGAGAGAGAGAGAGAGAGAGAGAGAGAGAGAGAGAGAGAGAGAGAGAGAGAGAGAGAGAGAGAGAGAGAGAGAGAGAGAGAGAGAGAGAGAGAGAGAGAGAGAGAGAGAGAGAGAGAGAGAGAGAGAGAGAGAGAGAGAGAGAGAGAGAGAGAGAGAGAGAGAGAGAGAGAGAGAGAGAGAGAGAGAGAGAGAGGTTTTGTGACACTAACCGCATTTTCAGGTCCTTGTCAATGACCTATGACGTCATTGGTGAACCTCTGTGCATGGTCCTCAGATGTCAGATGTCGCAACTTGGCAACGCCCTCAGTGCCAGAGCAGCTTTCACAGGGAGTTGAAACCTTCAGGACCTGTTCCTAGCATCTCAAAGAGGTCTCACGACTTGTATCTGGGATTTTTAAGACGGTCACGTGACCAAACCATTAGTTAAAAGGAAAAATGGCTATTTTGTCTCCGGGAACGATCTCGAATTATCTCAAGCACAGGGAATCGTGATTTCATGCACTTCTTACATAGTTTGGTGTTTTGCAAATTTTGCATTGTTGACCTTGCGTAACGTCATTTATGACGTCATTGAGGCCATAAGTTTTTCGTCAATAGCTTCCGATCAAATTGGGCTAGCAAGTCGGGAAAACCACCATTCACCAATGCAGTGGAAGGCCTGTCGAATCAAATGATATGCGATATCATCTCCTTTAACCAGCTTCGTGACCTGGGACTCTGACCTGACCTTGATC
Source organism: Amphibalanus amphitrite (assembly GCF_019059575.1). Classification (NCBI taxonomy): domain Eukaryota; kingdom Metazoa; phylum Arthropoda; class Thecostraca; order Balanomorpha; family Balanidae; genus Amphibalanus; species Amphibalanus amphitrite. The sequence continues at coordinate 538,000 of NW_024881605.1, read as the reverse complement.
TGAGGTCAACCTCAGTTGACCTCAACCGAACAAAACGTAGGGTAGCCTGGGGCAAGACGCCCCAGATAATTTATTTTGCTACGTAACTTTCGTCCCATAACACCTGGAAGACCAAATTTGTGCTCAATGCGTTCTTTGGACATTTTACTTTAAATTGCACCCCTCAAATTCATTCAGTTATGATCGGACTCCAAGCTAGGAAGTGATTTGTGAAGCAACTGCAAATGGGGCATTTTGCCCCAACCCCAGGGCAAAACGTCCCACGGCCTGGGGCAAGTAGCCCCATACTTAAGATTAAAGATTTAACATGGTAGTTGGCTAAATCTTATGTGAGAGGTCCGTTAGACCTCTGGAGGCACGGCACTTAAGTTAGCACATTCCATCTTGTCAGGTGTTCAGCTATGACACTATTGTATCAGCAGGTTTTTCAGCTGCCTCATAAGACGAAATAATAAATTATTGCAATGCAAATGTTTACAAAATACTTCCTTCGCCATCCAGTTGCTGAGAAAAATACACATAAAGGCATAGAAACTTACTGTTCGCCAGCTACCGAACATTAGAAAGTGGGTAGCCCGAACAACACATGAGGTAAAACGCCCCATGGGGCTTTTTGAACCGCGACCTACTGGGGCGTTTTACCCCATCACGTAGTTCGGTCAGAGAACAACGCCTTGCACTCCAGCAAGACATAATTTAACACGAACCAACCCGGCATGATAAGCGTTAGACAATAGTTGTTCAAAATACATAAAAGTCGTTAACCTGATGTGGACCATAAAAGAACGCCATGATGCATAATCTGACAGCAAAACATAAAAATCACTCGAAAAACACATTTTTGGCTATATCTCCCGGAAGACTCATCACAATTTCTTTCCAGTCTGCTCATATAATGATCATATAGTGCACGTTTTATAGAAGGGAGGATGTTTCCCCAGAACTCTGCCAGTTCCGAGAAACATCGGTGAGGCGTTTTACCTCGGCGGGGCGACTTGCCCCGGTCTACCCTATGCCTACTATTCGACACCTCTGAGCGAGGCGAAATAAACGATTATGCAAAAACCGCGGCTCTGCGCAATTTTTGCGGTTATTTATCAAACATCGATTTCTTGCCTGCGGCGATATTACCTGACCCTGACCTGGTTAACGCGTTATAAGTTTCCTCGGCGAACACTATTGTTTATTAGGCGTCTACCAAAGATGAACTATCCAAAGTTCTCACTTTATGAAAATAATGTAAAATTTCCTTTTTATTTCAATTTTGTTTTTCTTTCTGATCAATTAAAGGAAAACTAAAAAAAAAACATTAAAATAGCAAAAACAAAAATGACGAATGTATTTTTCTGGCACAAATTTCCAGGAGTGTTTTTGCAGCGATAGTAGCTCGGCATTGTTAACTTCGATCCGGATATTGTTGTTCAATGGTGGCCTCTGCGAACTTAGAAAAGCTGTTTATGGTCATGAAGGCCTGCATTGGCACACTCTATTACCACGATGTGGTTAACCAGATGTTTTTCTTCAACGCTCCCTTTTGGCTCAGACACGTCGCTAAACGTGGCACCCGTAGCAAACGTGTCAAACGTGGCAAAACTTCACAGTCCCTACGAACCCTCATCAGCACTCGTTGGCTTGGTGTGTGGCCCCTGCCCTTTGGCCGAGACAGCCACCAGCCTATACCGCGCGCCGCGCGGCGCACCCCTCCTTAGCGGGCGGGGGAGCGCACCACGCGCTCCCCGCCCACACCCCTCCCTCCCTCCCGAGGTCGTGTCACGAAGGTTCGGGATTACGCTACTATCAGCCACTGCGTAGCTGTCGCCCAGCGCATGGGAATGCGTGGTTTGGTCCGGATTCAGCCAACTACCGGCTCGCGACACCAGCGCCGCGTGGTGGCGAGGGGACATTCTTTTTAGACATACTATACATCTGACAAACGTTTCATAATGCTCATGCTACACGAATAGAATACACGACCCACCACAGATTTCGGCACTCCGCCCTTGAATTACGCGACTTATAGCGGGTCTAAGACCATACCAAAATGCCTACACAAAAAAAAAAAAACGCACACGCACGCAGGTCGTTAAGCGAACTATGGACTTACAGCAAGGGCCGGTAAACCTTTGTAACAACGTAAGCAGCCCTTGTCTTATTGCCACTCCTTATTGGACCTACCGTCTGCTGCCAGTGGTCAGTCAGCATCTAAAACATACTCCGGTCCGCGGTCCCGGAGCTAGAGCTCGCAGGACACTCAGTAGCCCGGGTTTTCCGCGGTGGCGTATCTAAAATTTGAAAAAAAAAACCCGGCTGGGTTACTAAGGTCCGTCCGTGATACTAATGACCGCATCTCGCACCAGCCATAGTTCAGGGTTTTCGGGCCAACCCGGCGACCTAAATAGGGTAGCCTGCGTCGGCTAACTTACAGGAACGACACGCGTCCTTCACGCACCCAAGTCCACTCGGGGACATCCTGCACTCGGCACACATCATCGGCTACCAGCACATAGGTGCCCAGAGCCCTATATATCCGTGGCGTAACCGGACAAATCTTTGTATGGCAATTCTTCGTCGCGCAATTCCTCGTCCGCATTTCTTCGTCCGCAAATCTTCGTCGGCGCATTTATTCGTGTCGCATGACTTCGTCTCGCATTTCTTCGTAAGCGCAAATATTCGTAGCGCATTTTTTCGTATCCGCATTTCTTCGTACGCGCATTTCTTCGTCTAGCATTTTTTCGTCCACGCATTTCTTCGTCTACGCAAATCTTCGTCCGCATTTCTTCGTCCACGCAAATCTTCGTCTGCGCATATCATCGTCCGCAAATCTTCGTCCCCGCAAATCTTCGTCCGCAAATCATCGTCCGCATTTTTTCGTCAACGCATTTCTTCGTCTACGCAAATCTTCGTCCGCATTTCTTCGTTCACGCAAATCTTCGTCCCGGCAAATCTTCGTCCGCAAATCTTCGTCCGCAAATCTTCGTCCGCAAATCTTCGTCCGCAAATCTTCGTTCGCAAATCTTCGTCCGCATTTCTCGTCCACGCATTTCTTCGTCCTTGCAAATCTTCGTCCGCAAATCTTCGTCCGCAAATCTTCGTCCGCAAATCTTTGTCTGCGCTATCTTCGTCTCCGCAAACATTCGTCCACAAATGTGGTTGAATAAAACCATGAAGAAATATCAGACCATCTTAAGTGAATGACGAATTTAATGCATGGAATGGATGATCAAAACTTTTGAAGTCATGGCAGATGAGATCACTCAGTCAGGTGAAGCTATTGTATTTGGGAGCCGACAATTGTAACATTCCATATCATTTGTGTCCCGGACATTCTTTTTTCGCGGTCGTTGAATGACAATATAATCTCTTGTGCCCTCGCCGGCATAGGCGGCGGAACGGGGAGGGCACCGGGGCACCGTTCCCCTCTTTAATTTTGGCCTTTTAACAGTAGCGCTATGGGCGTTGCATGGAAAGAATGGGACCAAAAGTCGGCAGTGCCGTGCCCCCCCTTAATTGAAGGTGTTCCGCCGCTACTGCTCGCCGGACCTATTTGTTTTCTACATAGGTACACGCCGGCCGAGGGGGGCGGGTACGACCCCCCCCCCCTCCCATCGCCGTTTCGCCACTGGTGGAGCTAGCGCGTCGCGGAAAAAACGAGCGTGTGCGCCGTTACGAGAAGCAGAGATTAATACCCGATTTTAAGGCCTTCTAGGTCAGGGGTCGACATACCGTCCGCGGGCCGGATCCGGCCAGGTGGGTGACGGTTGGATCCGGCCCGCGACCATCTGACGTCCGGCCCGCGGCTGGTATCAGCGACTTATATCGTGTTCCGGCCCGCGGTTCTTTCAGAAATCGACTCCGATATAGAAGTGACTGAAATGGCCTTTGGCACAATACCTAGTTCTTCCTTCGCACACTTCATGAGTTTAAAACACCATTTGCGGGTGTTTTTGTCTAATTCTACTGAAAGACAAAACTTGCAACGGTAAGATTTGGTCAGCAGCTTTTGCGCGCAGCATCAACGACTGCTGGCTGCGTGCACTTGGTGGCTTCACGTGGTCTACTCGTTTAACCTTCCAGGCGGTGGGGGGGGGGGCATTTTTTTGCCCCCCCCCCCCTGTATCCCCGAAACTACTGGACGGATCCGGAAAATTTAAACGGCGTTCGATAGCCCTGTCAAATTTGTGCAAGGAAGCTAAATTTCATTGACCTCGGGGTCACCGATGACGTCACAGGTCAGGTCAAAGATAACATGTTTCACCGTTCACGGGTCTTCTAGGAAAAGCGCTATAACACCGAGTAAAGTGCATTTTGTCGAAAATCAGCGATAGGGCGTCAGTTATCTAAATTTATTATCTAGTACATATGTTGCTATTAAAGGTCAGTGGTCATACCAGGTCAGGTCGCAGGTCAGGTCACCAAGGGTCACCACATGAACCCAACCCGCAAATGGTGTTTATAAACTCATGAAGTGTGCGAAGGAAGAACTATTGTGCCAAAGCATATTTAAGTCACTTTTATATCGGAGTCGATTTCTGAAAGAACCGCGGGCCGGAACACGATGTAAGTCGCCGATACCAGCCGCGGGCCGGACGTCAGATGGTCGCGGGCCGGATCCAACCGTCACCCACCTGGCCGGATCCGGCCCGCGGGCCGTAAGCCGACCCCTGACCTAGAAGGCCTTAAAATCGGGTATTAATCTCTGCGTCTCGTAACGGCGCACACGCTCGTTTTTACCGCGACGCGCTAGCTCCACCAGTGGCGAAACGGCGATGGGGGGGGGGGGGGGTCGTACCCGTCCCCCTCGGCCGGCGTGTATGTAGAAAACAAATAGGTCCGGCGAGCAGTAGCGGCGGAACACTTTCAATTAGGGGGGGGGGGCACGGTACTGCCGACTTTTAGTCCCATTCTTTCCATGCAACGACCATAGCGCTACTGTTAAAAGGCCAAAATTAAAGAGGGGAACGGTGCCCCGGTGCCCTCCCCGTTCCGCCGCCTATGCCGGCGAGGGTACAAGAGATTAGGTATATTGTCATTCACCGACCGCGAAAAAAAGAATGTCCGGGACACAAATGATATGGAATGTTACAATTGTCGGCTCCCAAATACAATAGCTTCACCTGACTGACCTCATCTACCTGACTTCAAAAGTTTCGATCATGCATTCCATGCATTAAATTCGCCATTCACTTGCAATGGTCTGATATTTCTTCATGGTTTTATTGAACCACATTTGTGGACGAATGTTTGCGGAGACGAAGATAGCGCAGACATAGGTTTGCGGACGAAAATATGCGCAGACAAAGATTTGCGGACGAAGATTTGCGTGGACGAAGAAATGTGTGGACGAAAAATGCGGACGAAGATTTGCGGACGAAAAGTTGCGGACGAAGATTTGCGGACGAAGATTTGCGGACGAAGATTTGCCGGGACGAAGATTTGCGTGGACGAAGAAATGCGGACGAAGATTTGCGTAGACGAAGAAATGCGTGGACGAAAAAATGCGGACGAAGATTTGCGGACGAAGATTTGCGGGGACGAAGATTTGCAGACGAAGATATGCGCAGACGAAGATTTGCGTGGACGAGGAAATGCGGACGAAGATTTGCGTAGACGAAGAAATGCGTGGACGAAAAAATGCTTGACGAAGAAATGCGCCGACGAAGAAATGCGGAAACGAAGAAATGCGCTACGAATATTTGCGCTTACGAAGAAATGCGAGACGAAATAATGCGACACGAATAAATGCGCCGACGAAGATTTGCGGACGAAGAAATGCGGACGAAGAATTGCGCGACGAAGAAATGCCATACGAAGATTTGTCCTGGAATCTATCCGTGGCTAGTAGTTAAACTGTCGTCACAGGCCTAACAAAAAAAAAGCATGGCCGGAGCTACTCGGCTGACTGCGGGTGGCCAACACCGTCTGACTGCGATCACCCGACCGAATGCTCGGTATCTAAGGTTCACCCCCGTCCTGCGGCATTATTCGTTTCTTCGCGGGGCATTACTCTTCCGGCGGCATACGATTCCCTCGCTAAGACGCCCGGGGTCCTAAACACCTCCGAAACTATCTATGTCTTCTTCAAATGATGTCCTGCGCCGATCCATTGAGGGACCGATAGCGGACCTACCTATCGTTTTGAAACCGAGCTGGGTCCATCCGTGACACTAATGCTGAAACCGAGCTGGGTCCATCCGTGACACTAATGGCCGTATCTCGCTCCAGCCATAGTTCAGGGGTTTCGGGCCAACCCGGCTGCCTAAAATCTGCCCAGCCTCCGAGGCTGTCAATCCGAGACGGAACTACCATCTCGCGGCGGCCCACCCGCCAATGCACATCCCGGGCGACGGACCGCGTGATCTCATCATCACCCAGGGCTACGGCTCCCTGGGCCGGGACAATCGAGCCACTGGTCCCGCGTCCCGCTAGCCGAAGGTTAGGCAGACTACAGCCCGTCGTCCCTTTCCAAGCTAGGACTCGATGCTGATCGGGTAGCATGCCTTGACACCACCCTCGACGGTCAGCGTCCGATTCGCCTTCATTCTTACGCTTAATTTCGCGACTTATTGCACGTATCCAGGGCTTACTCAAGCGAGGCCTACTATCAAGTGGGGTCTATCCGAACTGAGCTTCATTCAGGAAATCCGATTCCTCTACGTGTACAACAGTCTTCTTCCATTTCACTCGCTTCTCATCTCCCTCCTAACCCGTGGCCGCGTCGGTGGATTCTCCACGCACAGGGGCGTAACGTGCATCATCTATCTCCCCGGCTCCGTCCCTTGCAGTGTCCATGTGGGGTACAGTTACATATATTTCGTGTGCGGCAAAGTCTATGTATGCTCCTTGTATTCGGACCGTTGGATAGAGTGGGGCGCCAGGAGTTCCGCTGACGCATTATATATTGATGGAAACCGGACGGTGGTACGGTAGGAATAGGATAATAACAGCCAGAGCAGTCTCCAGCATAGGGTAAGGTAAGGAGGTCCTGCGTGTTCTGTGCGTGCTGCTTGTAGTCGGACCATCGGATAAAGTGGAGCGCCAGGAATTCCGCTGACGCGTAATATGTATGGAAACAGGACAGTGGTACGGTAGGAATAGGATAATAACAGCCAGAGCACTCTCCAGCATAGGGTAAGGTAAGGAGGTCCCGCGTGTTCTGTGCGTGCTGCTTGTAGTCGGACCATCGGATAAAGTGGAGCGCCAGGAATTCCGCTGACGCGTAATATTTATGGAAACAGGACAGTGGTACGATAGGAATAGGATAATATCAGCCAGAGCACTCTCCAGCATAGGTAAGGTAAGGAGGTCTTGCGTGTTCTGTGCGTGCTGCTTGTAGTCGGACCGTCGGATAAATTGGAGTGCCAGGAATTCCGCTGACGCGTAATATTTATGGAAACAGGACAGTGGTACGGTAGGAATAGGATAATAACAGCCAGAGCACTCCCCAGCATAGGGTCAGGTAGGGAGGTCCTGAGAGTTCTGTGTGTGCTCCCTGTATAATCCCTTTGTGCTCTGTGTAAAATCAAACAGATAGAGAGAACTGATTGTTGTAAATTACTCTGGCCAGACACCTTGGAAATGACCTCTTTCCCGACTGTGGGTTGGCATATGGCCTTTTACCCTCCATCCTCCGATCCCTGCCCTTCAGCACTATACTCACACTCGTATTTCAATATTTACAAGTCCCATTTATTTACATACTCCGACGCAACACCTTAAATTCCCTTACACGTCAAATTTAAAGGAAACATTCTGGGCCCAGGCCGCCCATCAACTGAGCCCCACAAGCCGCGCGGTGCGGTGCACAGTCGCCCGTCCCTTTCCAGACTCCCCACGGTGTATAATCCCCTCCGTCCGCCTTTATCACCATGGGGCGCCGGACGAGGGTCCACGTCGGCACGCGTCTCGCACCACGCGCACAGTTACATAATTGACCGAAATCGAATAGTGAACTTAAGCTACCTAGACTGAAAGTCCCAAGAATAAATTGGACTACCGAAACTGAATGGCCTAAAATATTGCGGACGACACCTAAAAAGGGGAATATAATGTGGCTCACATAGCAGTAACGAGGGGGGGGGGTTACTTGAAGGATTTAGGGACTAGGTGCGCACCCGTGTTCACCGCGTGACCTTACTTGAGATGGAGTCGCTGACATGATGGTCGTGTCCAGCCAGCGCCCGGCCCGGCGGCCAGAGCCGCCGCCGGCGCCGTGATGCCAGCCGCTGGTGTCTCGTGGGCTGTCCGCGATGTCAGACGAGAGACGTGGACCGAGAGAGTGCGAGAGGCGCGGAATGCGTCGTCCGAGAGAGAGCCAGAGAGAGCGCTTTCAGTTCCGTTTCATCAACTTATACTTCTGATCAGACATGTGCATGGATCCGAGAGCTGGATCTATGATCTCAGTGGATCTCTCGACAAAATAGAGGGGTTGGATCTATGATCCGAGTGGATCTCTCGACAAAATTCAGGGGTTGGATCTATGATCTGAATGGATCTCTCGACAAAATTTAGGGGTCGGATCTATGATCTCTGTGGATCCAGCGGGCAAAAATTTGTGGAGGACCTATGATCTGTATGGATCTCACGACAACATGTAGCCAATGAAACCCTCATCCTACATAATTGTACACCTTACAGTGCAATACAATTGAGAATTGTCACTTGTGGACATGGTTAAGGCCAGTTGTAATCATTAGGTATCATCATTAAATTTGAATTTAAATCAACAACATTTGTACTACATTTAAAATAAACCAAGAACATGCACATTGCGACTTTTTGTGACCAATTGTAACTTTTTCATGACAGCACTGATGACAATCTGAGCAACAAGCTACAGCCACTTTAATTCAATGAACAAACAGTACAGACAGAGGCAGTGGCAGCGGGGCACTGCAGATTTTCATTTTGGTCCCATTCTTTCCATGCAACGCCAGTAGGGCTAATGTTAAAATGCCCAAATCTATGGGGGGCACTGTACCCTGGTGCCCCCCCCCCTGTTCCGCCGCCTATGGACAGATGTTAGGAAAACAAACCTGGAAGCCAAATAGGTCAGTTTTGTTAAAAATAATCCAGCAATCCACTTCTGCCAGGTATGAAATCACAATCCAGAATGTTCGTATGAGCTATTAGTCACTGTGCAACACAATTTCGATTTAGTAAGAATAGCAACCAACCTCTAATACTTTCCTAATAAAATTACAAGTTCAAAAATGGCATCAACTCGATCACCTACTTTTGGCATCGTGCCACGTGTGGTCCCATGCTGTGTGCTTTCGTTATGAGAGAGCCTCCCAAAAAAGACAAACGAAATTCACAGCTCACGTTTTGGTAATATTGTTTTATTACGTCATTATCGTTTGACCAATGATAAATCTTAATTTGACTAAAACCGTAATGCTTCCAAAAGATTCCCCGTAATAGGCTCTTCAAACTAATGACGTAAGATATTGTGATTCTTTTGAAAAGTGAATAAAATAAAGATGCAAGGCGCGCACCCGGGTCAAGGCCATGTAATACCGTTTCAGCTTACGTTTACGTCATTAAATTCAACGCTACAAAGATGATATTCACAAACAATCGTATCGTAAAATTATGTGAGGCAGAAAAATGAACATTCTTTTGAAAAAAACTCCAGACTTTTGAATTTCCAGTCTGATTTTTTACTTATTTTCATTATACTCGAAGGTAGGACGCTTAGATCATTTGTAATTTGAAATGACGTCACGAGTTCTATTTAGATACTGAATAATCATTTTACGGTAAATATCCAAGGACATTACAATTGAGATATTTCGCTTCCCATCGCTTCCGCAGGCTGTTGAATATTTTTATGCTTTGGTTTATATCTCAGTTTATTTTATCAAATATTTCTTTCAATAGATTGAAATACCTTTACCGGTTTATATAGCCTTGCCTTTACCTAACCAAACCACATGTGTCAGTATCATCTTTTATTGTTTATCAATCAATTGTGTTAGCTTGAGCTGGAAACTGGAAAGCCTCATGGTTGTATAATGCAAGATTGTCTTATCAAGTTATCAATATCATTATGTAGATTATAACATGAATTGTGATGTGGTAGGTACCTAGTAATGTATTGTTCATTAGTCATTGCTTTGACTTACCTCTATGTTAATTGTTAATGCAAACTTTTCTGTTGGTATGTGAACAATCTTCATGTCACTCAATTCTTTTAAGTTGTGACAGTCATGAGCCTCCTTTATTTTGTATTCTGTATAATGTAACTGGATGCCTTTACTAATATGGCCTTTGTATAATATTGTTTGTTTCTAACCATACTTTGGTATTCATAACTTCTTATGAAAGAAAGTTGTTAACATTTTGAGCACTTATGAGCTATGATCCCAATGGATCTCACGACAAAATTGGGGAGTCAGATCTATAATCCGAGTGGATCTAGCGACAAAATTGAAGGGTCAGATCTATGATCCCAGTAGATCTCTCGACAAAATTGAGGGATTGGATCTATGATCTGAATGGATCTCGGATCGGGATCCATGGGATCGGATCTCAGATCCATTTTTCCGGATCCAAGCACATGTCTGCTTCTGATGACGTCATACTTCGGAGGGCCGGGCAGCATCTCCTTGTCCAATCTTCGTCCTCCATTCTCAAAAGCTGCACTGGGCTCCGCCCTCAAACATTCGTGATTTGCTGACAAAATTCGGCATGCCCTCCGGCCATGGCAGTCGCACACTTTCACGCAGCGATCGGGTGGAATTCGCCGCCGGCGCTCACGGCGCCTGAGGCGCCAGGTGGTGGGCCTGGCCCTCCGCTCCCCTTGTTTTGAAGTCAGCTCCGACCAGATGTCCTATATTTTGTCGTTGGCGACCGAGTTCCATTTCATCCTGTTTTCGTACAAACCGGGTCGGTCCCCGCTCCCCTTTCTTGTTTTGGTTCAAATCAGGGCCGGTCTGCACTCCCCTCTCCTTGTTCTTCTCTTCTGGCGGGGTGCCGAGCGTGGGACATTGTCTTGTTTTCCAAATGTTAAACTGATTAATGGTTCAAGACCGGCAGAATGGCGCGTTTCGGTATGCTATCTGTTGACTTCAGGTCCGGTTTCTCATGAAGTGGGGTGGTCATCTATAGGGGACCCCTGTTTGTCAAAGCGGGCTGCGCCGTTTGTGTGGACGCCAGCTGGGACAGAGAGAGGGTATCACAGCCGATTTAGCCGGCTGACCGTGTCTGTGCGGCGCTCGCAGATTACTTGAAGGCCGTGTTTCAGCTTGTGGCACAGCTTGCAATTCAGCATCAAGGATGATAAAAATGTAGCGCATCTGCGTTACATTTTCAGACCTCTTTTTATAGTCGCGCCCCGCGACTAAGCGTTTGAGGGCCCGCTTCTGCCGTGCTATTTGGTGCCGTTTCGTCGTGTTTCAATTGGTGACTTCTATGACGAGAGCGGGTGGCCGTCTTCTTAAGGATTGGTAGCTATTTCAACAGGAGTGTTCGGTTGGGGAGGATGGTAGGACGAGCTTGGATGATTGGGACATAAGAATTGCGAGCTTTTGTGCCATTGCACAGTATTTCAGGCCATTCTTACATTTCGAAAATAACAATATCACACAATATCTCGTTAAATTCCGCCTACCTCACCAGAAATGCACGAAAAGAAATAGAAATTGAATGAAACCATTGAAATAATCGACACATGACAATACAAAAAAAAAAACGTTGGTACGTTTGGTTACTGTCAGTAATGGTCCGCCTGATAAATGTCCCCATCGGGGTGCCGAGCGTGGGACCAAGTCCTGTTTTCCAAAGGTTCAACTGATAAATGACTCGCCACTGGCAGGTGGTGCTCTCCGGCATGCTATTTGTCGACTTCGGATCCGGGTTCTCACGAATTGGGGGTGGTAGTCCATAGCGGAGCCTTGTTGTCAAAGCCGGCTGCACCCCTTGTGTACGCCGGTCTGCGACGCAGACGGGTATCGCCGCCGATTTAGCCGACTGACCGTGTCTGTGCGGTGCGCGCAGATGGTCTTGGGGTCGACGGTCAGGGGGTCAAATGACTTTGTTTGCGTGCACAGCCCGGCTATCCATTCATCGAACGACATGGCAGATCGGCATCCGCGTTCCCGGTCCCAGCCTCGGCCTGTTTTCATCCGAGTCGGGTGCAGCTGCTGTTTTTGGGCAGGCCTGAGTGCGCCGGCGCCCGGTTAACCCCGGCACGCGGTCGGCCTTCCTGCGATCTGGTCAATTATCGGGGTTACATGAGCACAGTAAATACGTATTTAGCCGCTAATGCGAATTAGGAACGCATTACCGACTCATGTAGCCACCTGCTAGTACGAATTGGCGATCCGAACCGCGGTTACATGAGCAAAGCAAATACGTATCACGATCGGATTCACCGCTAATGCGAATCAGGAACGTACTACCGACTCATGTATCCACCTGCTAATACGAATCGGCGGTCCGAACAAAATCCGCTGAGAAACAGGCTTAGGAGCGAATAGGACCAAGATACGTATTACAGGAACTATTACTTCCCAAAAAGAAGCCTTAAAATGAAAAATACAAGGTATTTTGTCATTTGTTGCTTTTGAAATCAAAAGTTAAAAAATATTTAGGTATTTTGTCAAGTTTTCAAAATAAATATGATGAAAACAAAAAAAGAAAATACCTAAGAACTTTCAGTGGAAACATTTTTCTGACAGCACTACAGACGAATCGAGAGAGGCAAGTGAGCAATAAGTCAAAACAATACAACTTTATTTTCAACTTTTTTCTCTAGTTAACTTAGAATGTTATGAGCAGATGAAATGCAAAAAAAGACATAACATGTTAAATTATCAATTCAGTCACCTCTATTGCTACGGAAATGCGCCACATTTGTATGCTATTCCGTTTGTAATGCGCATCGGGCCGAGAGCCAAACTAGATACGTTTGACGTCACTAAAACGAATTTGCTCATGTAGTCGGTGCCGTGAATAAGTTCTAGGGGAGCTGTTGCGAATTAGCGTAGTACGTATTTGGAACGGATCGCTCATGTAGCCGAGGGGCACGACTCCGACAGGCACTGGACGTATTTCACAAGAACTATTCTTTGCTGAATGGAAGCGTCAAAATGCAAAATAATAAGCATTTTTTATTGAATGCTTTGTAGAAAATAGCAAAAAAAAAACTTGTTGATATTTTGGTTTAGTCTTTGAAGGTGAATTTGGTAAATAGCAAAAATAAAATGAATGAAATATTTTGATGGATAAATTTATTCTGACCACCCTGCTGTCGCTGCATGGCTAATCAGTGCTCAGTGATTTACGAAAACTTTGTTTTCAATTTTTGATTTCATGTTTACTTTTAATGTTTTTGAGCATATCAAGTGATGTTATATCGTTCAATAATTAAAATTTAGTTCGGTCGTCCCGGTAAATGCCGCAACTGCGCCATAACTGTACGCTAATCCTATTCCGTTCGTGATGCGAATTACCGGCCGTCGAGGAGTCAGCCCGGGTGAGCCAAACAAGATCCGTTTGACGTAGATAAAACGAATTAGTCTCATGTAACCGGTGCCGTAGATACGTTTGTGGGGAGCTGATGCGCATTAGTGTGGTGCGTATTTGGAACGGATCGCTCATGTAACCCCGGTATATGATTGTACTTTTGCTTGTGGCACAGCTTGCTTGTTCAAATTGAAGAAAGAAAAATGTGGCGCATCTGCGTTACATTTTCAGATCTCTTTTTTTATAGTCGCGGCCCGCGACTACACTGTAAACCAAATCTACAAGTTGGCTCCTTGTTACAAGTTTGGTTCCAATTCGCATAGACGTCACCTTGTCGATACCTTGTCGATTCACCAACCCCAGGCTTGTTGGCCAACAAACTAACAGTTCGTCTACAAGTTTGGTTCCAATTCGCATAGGCGTCACCTTGTCGATACCTCGTCGATTCACTAACCCCAGGCTTGTTGGCCAACAAACTAACAGTTTGTCTACAAGTTTGGTTCCAATTTGCATAGGCGTCACCTTGTTGAGTACTAGTCTGGGCCTTGTGGACCTACCAACTTCTGGATAGGCATAGTCGTTTCCTTGTCGGTTCACCAACCCCTGGTTTGTTGATGAACTAGCCTTTGACTGGGCATTGCTAGCTTACAAATTGTCAACAAGTAAGTGTACTAACGCTCTGTTCGAACTTGTTCTTCCTTACAATCGCTTTGTTTGCGTTGATAACCTTAAGAACTTGCGATTCGCGTTCGTTTTCAATTGCCACGATACTGATTCAGGAAATATTTTCTATACGGACAGGTTATTTTTTGGCTGGAAGTGGTGCACAAAACCATGACTGGCATCAGTTATTGCTCAAAGGCTTGCGCTGACAAGAAACGAAATACTGATGGGTTATATAAACAATGAATGCATACACCACATCCATTCGGAAGTTTCTGGAATCATTAGTATTTATTACGGTCACGTAATTAATACTATTGACTGGAGACAATTCCGAGTGCATATTTTCGAATGGATGTGTTAAATGCATGAGGTAGGTATAGGTACCCAGTAGGTATACCTATCGTGCACCGTCAGCATATAAGTCTTTGAAGCAAGAACTGCTGCGTATGTGGAAGAACATGGTTTTGTGCACCGCATCAAGCCAGAAGTATAACATGCACGTATGACGAATATTTCCTGAACATTGACCATAACAATCATGGCAGTTGCACGATCACGCAGATAATTCGAATAAATCATGATCGCCAACCAGATTAGCTTTTACAGCCCATATATGTCCATCAGCCCATATACGAAATCCACAAATATGGTCGAGAATGGGCAATTACATTCAACGCTACGAAGACCATACAACAAACATTTTCACACAGACATCAGTACACACCACCAAAGCTCACTTTCGAGGGCGCAAACGTACCCATTCATGAAACTCATACTCACCTTGGCTTGACACTTTCTAAGGACCTACGCTTCCACCAACACGTCAATGCAATATGCAACAAGGTACACAAATCACTCAGTCCACTCTACTCCATTGCACGTTACATACCAAGGCCCATTCTCGACCAAATTTACAAGACGTATATAAGACCTTACTTTGACTACTGTGACACAATATATGACGGACACATAACAATACAAGACGCTGCCCGACTTGACACGCTACAAAACAGAGCAGGGAGACTTGTGACGGGGGCTATGTTCAGGACGTCAACCGAAAAACTTCTACAAGACTTGGGCTGGGACAAACTGACTGTAAGACGACAAATACACAAACTCACTTTATATCATACATTCACTAATCCAAGACACCAAACGCCAAATTATATCACGATGATCATGCCAGAAACACGTGCAGAAAACACCGGCAGAACACTACGCAACTCCAACACACACACCATGCCTCCCAACCGAACCACATCCTTCCAGAAGTCCTTTTTCCCCTCAACAGGCAAATCCTGGAACCAGCTTCCCGAATCCATCCGATCCCTTCCTCCTCGTTCCTTTCAACGAGAGATCTCGAGGCGACTGGGGGTGCCTGGGCCTTCTCCCTTTTACAAAATTGGCACTAAAATGGGCAATATTTTCCATTCTAGGTTACGAATGCAAATGTCACAACTAAATTCACATTTATTTCAAATACAAAGGCACGATACACCTGAATGTGCTTGTGGCTTTGAAACAGAAAATATTCATCATTTCATTCTCGCGTGTCCCAACTATAATTTGCAGAGAGAGGAACTTTACCGGGACATGTTGCAAATTTATGGCGAAAATTTTGGTCAAATGTCAACTACACGGTTATTACGTGTTCTTTTGCATGGCGACGATCTTGGCGGCGGGGACTGTCGTGCGGTGGCTCAACATTTCCAAAATTTCTTGCTTCGTTCGCACAGATTTACCTATTAATTTACCTACCTCATTCAGTTTTGTGGGCGGCGTCCCCGGTGGGCTGAGTGACGTCAGCGCGGGTTGGGTCGGTGGCCTGTCGTGGCGGCGGCAGTGGTAGTTTTGTTTCATTACGCTACGTTACCTTCATCACGTTGTATGTTTATGTTATATTCGACGTTGATCTGAAGGCTATGTTCATGTTGTTTTATGTTTATGATGTCTATCTGATTATGTTACAAGAGGTGGTGCCTAGAGTCAAGCACAATGTGCTTTTGCACCACTCTTATATTATTTTGCTTTATCTCTGTTATTCATGTTCATTTTCCGATCGTTTTACTTATAGGTTGTCGATGCGCAATAAACATTCTGGAATGGAATGGAATGGAAATCAGTTAAGTCAAAAATACAAAGAGTTGAATTAAAGGCAAATAAATGTATTTATATATGAAAAACACCGACCGCAAAACATCTGCTCACATGTGCATGACAGGTCTGGCCCACTTACATTGCGCGCGCAGGGGAAGGGAGGCGTCTCGACCGCGGGTATAGGCACGATTAGTGCGTCCCGCAGGCCAGAGGAGGCCTCACTCACAGCACGAACACCACAGTTCACAGATTTCACTTTTTACTGCACAAATGCTGGAACAGCCCTCGTCGCTGCTCCAGGCTGCACGGCGGCCGCGCGACAACTGCTGGTTCGAAACCGCCGCGCCGGGGCCCGCTAACGGCAGGCGGCGACCGCTGATTGGTCCGCCAAGTTTGACGTCAGGCGCAGCTGACCATGTGTATGCTGACCAGCTGACCAGTACAAGTTAGGCGCCGGTTAAATAACCATGCGGCAACAAGTTTCCAAAACTGGTTAAGAAACAAACGTTGAAACAAATGTAGAGTTGGTCTGGATACTGAGAAGTTGGTGTGCATAGTAACTATTGACTCGTAGTTGTCACCTGACAAGCAATGCACCAGACAACGGCTTGTTTAAAAAGTATCAGTTGGTAAACATACCAAGAGATGATTGGTTATATTACACAAGACTTGTCAATTTGGTTTACAGTGTAGACGGGCGGGAGTCTGCTTCTGCCGTTGCTATTGTCGCTGTAGTTCCTGGTGACTGCTGTGGTGAGAGCGGGTGGCCGGTGTCTTAGCTTGTGGCACAGCTTGCAATTCAGCATCAAGGATGATAAAAATGTAGCGCATCTGCGTTACAGAATAAAGAATGACATTCTCTTTTTTAGCTCACGACATATCCACAGTGACATATCTATCTACGCCTCGCACACGACAGAAGACATTGACGCCGTACAGCTATCACTACAACAAGACCTCAACGAAATCCACAAATACATATCGTCGAGAATGGGCAATTACATTCAACGCTACGAAGACCATCCAACAAACATTTTCACACAGACATCAGTACTAGTGGTGCCAATCGGAATCCGTTTTTTCGGAATTCCAATTTTTGTCCGATTCCGATTTGGAATTCGGACGGAATTCTAAAAAAAAATTGGAAAATTATCGGAACATAAGGCCAATGCACTTTTCAAATTTACGCGAAAAATTCAAAATGTTTACATGTTATCTGAGGAGTAAAAAACTAAAAACCAACTAAATGGTACCTAATTCATGTCAGAAAATTTTCAGAAAACAAAAATATCAATTGGCAATTACCATAGCCCTAGCCTCCTTCAAAAAAAAAAAAAAAAAAATGAAGCATCCACAAGGCACATCACATTATCTGAAACTGATTTGTCAATGTTAGTTAACTGGTTAGGTAGGGAGAACAATAACGTAAATTGAACAGCAAAAACTAAAGCTTAAAATTTAGAGCACAAGCACAAGTAGTAAAAGTAAGCACAATATATATTAATGGCTATATTGGTTGCATTCAATCAATGTATGCAAATGATGTATACCAGATAGCAATTAGCAACAGACAGCAACAATATTATCGGCTGATGGTAACTGACAAAGCAAGTGGCATTGTAACTAATGATTTACATTGACATGAACTGGAAATACTTAGATGCCACCAATAGGCATTAGGCAGTAAGAAAAACAAACAAAACAATCAACGCTGCTATCCAAAGTTCCGCAGGGTGGAAGAAAATAGGATTGCGGACCTCAAACTTGAAATGCCAGCAAGATCCGCATTCCGCAAACGCAAATAAGATAATACAAACAACCGACGCAGTCGCAGGCACTATAAATAAAGCAAATTTCGGCATTTGTATCGCATGGCACCCACAACTCGCAAGGCCCTCGCACCACATATCACATACCGCATAGGCGCATACGTATGTGGCGCAGAATGACGACGTTTCACTCTCAAACTAAATCAGTGAAATTTCTACCAGCTAACGGACAGATTTTAGGGAAGCCGCGACAACCAGTGAATAGTTGTCTACCAGTTTCAGTTGACTCTACTCGAACAGGTATAACGTACACTGCTCCTGGCAGAGGTTGTTGATTGTTTTTGAAAGCAAGGAGACCCAAAATATGATTTTTTATGAAATGATGAGTGTTTCACTTAGCAGTAAGTAATAAGCTTAAGTATGACTATCTTCAAAGTTCAAATCATATTAAAAAGAATAAAAAATAAATAATAGAAAATAAGTAACTTGACTTTTAATTGTTCCTGGAAAGAAGAAAAACCAGCGCTCAAGGCGTCGCATATGTCTCATGAAAATTCACAATCACATTCCCTGATCACAGGCTCGGTTTGGCATTAATTACTCGAATTCTGTTTATTTCTGTCATATTGATATCGCAGGAAGCTTAGCCATGTTGCTTGTAATTGGCAACGAAATAGACTACAATTCCCTTTCAGAGGTATTTTAGATTTTGGTACTTATGATTGTAAACAATATTTTCCTCAGTTGCACCTGACAGGTAAGCCAGAGCCATACTGATACTTTTATGGACTGTTAGGGCTCACAACTTGCCTGTTTATGAAATATGAATATTAGTGTAACTCTAGTCATCATTGAATGGTTATCAGTTGTACCACTAGCTTCCTGTTCTACTTAATACTTATGCCTTATGCTATTTTTACTTGTGGTACTGACTACTGATGACAACAATGACTAAGTATAACCATTAACCACTGTGACTGTGCAGTGTGCACGCACACTGCACACTGCACAAATGTCCTGTCCTGACCCGAGGTCAACCCGTGCAACTCAAACTGGTAACCAGTTAAGGCCCTACTGGTAAATGAGCATACTTGTACAATGTCAGTGTAACCTTAACATTAACCATAGAACCACTGTCCATTAATCACTGCTGATATAACTATTTGTAATAACTTTATTCATAATTATATGTTAACAATTAACATGTGGAGTGATTCATTTTATGCTTTCTAAACATTTTGTAAACCATGCTAAAATAAATACGTTCTAGCAAGTAGCATAAGTAGCATTTATAGCTAACCCCTGCAATATGGCAAAAATTCATAATCCTGTAAAATAAAAGCTGATCACGAAATAAGAATGCGCAAAATCGGAAAAAAAAAAATTGGAATAGCCCCCGCTTCGGACAAAAATTGGAAATTTACTTGGCAGGCGCTTGGAATCGGATCGGAATTGGAATTGAGATTTCATGAAATTGGCACCACTAATCAGTACACACCACCAAAGCTCACTTTCGAGGGCGAAAACGTACCCATTCATGAAACTCATACTCCCCTTGGCTTAACAATTTCTAAGGACCTACGCTTCCACCAACACGTCAATGCAATATGCAACAAGTTACACAAATCACTCAGTCCACTCTACTCCATTGCACGTTACATACTATACCAAGGCCCATTCTGGACCAAATTTACAAGACGTATATAAGACCTTACTTTGACTGCTGTAACGCAATATATGACGGACACATAAAAATACAAGACGCTGCCGAACTTGACACGCTACAAAACAGAACAGGGTGACTTGTGACGGGGGCTATGTTCAGGACGTCAACCGAGAAACTTCTACAAGACTTGGGCTGGGAGAAACTGACTGTAAGACGACAAATACACAAACTCACTTTATATCATAGATTCACTAATCCAAGACACCAAACGCCATATTATATCACGATGATAATGCCAGAAACACGTGCAGAAAACACCGGCAGAACACTACGCAACTCCAACACTTACACCATGCCTCCCAACCGGACCACATCCTTCCAGAAGTCCTTTTTCCTCTCAACAGGCAAATCCTGGAACCAGCTTTCCGAAACCATCCGATCCCTTCCTCCTCGTTCCTTTCAACGAGAGTTCTCGAGGCGACTGGGGGTGCCTGGGCCTACTCCGTATTGCAAAAATTGGCACTAAAATGGGCAATATTTTCCATTCCAGGCTATGAATGCAAATGTCACAACTAAATTCACATTTATTTCAAATACAAAGGCACTATACACCTGAATGTGTTTTTGGCTTAGAAACAGAAAATATTCATCATTTCATTCTCGCGTATCCCAACTATAATTTGCAGAGAGAGGAACTTTATCGGGACATGTTGGAAATTTTTGCCGAAAATTTTGGTCAAATGTCAACTTCATGGTTATTACGTGTTCTTTTGCATGGCGACGATCTTGGCGACGGGGACTGTCGTGCGGTGGCTCAGCATTTCCAAAATTTCTTGCTCCGTTCGCAAAGCTTTTAATTTACCTACCTTATTCTGTTTTGTGGGCGGCGCCCCCGGTGGGCTGAGTGACGGCATAGGTTGGGTCAGTGGCCTGTCGTGGCGGCGGCAGTGGTAGTTTTGTTTCACTACGCTACGTTACCGTCATTACGTTGTATGTTTATGTTATATTCGACGTTGATCTGAAGGCTATGTTCATGTTGCTTTATGTTTATGGTGACTATCTGATTATGTTACAAGAGGTATTTTGCTTTATCTCTGTTATTCATGTTTCTTTTCCGATCGTTTTACTAGGTTGTCGATGTGCAATAAACATTCTGGAATGGAATGGAAGAGCCCCCCCCCCCACCAGTAGGACGCGTTATACGCAGACCCCAGTGGGGCAAGGGTTAAGACCATGCAGAGGTTCACTTATGATGTCATAGGCACTGGCGGATCCAGGGGGGCATTAGGGGCATATGCCCCCCCCCCCGACAAGAGCCTGGGGAGGGCATTCAAAACAAGTATGCCCCCCCCGTTCAGACTTACACTTCTTACGCCTATAACGAGGAACTAAATAAAAATGGATTAGAAAGCCTTCCTAGTAACTACTTTTGTGATCAGAGTCGTTTTAGTAACATCAATTTAGTTATCATTGCTTTATTTTGTCTAAAAATATGTTGCTTCTTAGTTCTTACCACAGGGGAGTAATGCCGCTTCAACCCTTTTGACCGTATTGTCTAACGATGGCACTCATATTGCGCAAACCAGGAATCGGCCGCCGCCTATGCTTGGGAATAGGGACGTGGACGGTTAGAATATGATTTACCTGTATGGCCGCAGCTAGTGCAGCGTAACCGGGGGGGGGGGAGGGGGGCACAAGGGTTGCGTGCCGCCTCATTAGATGCATGATGCCCTATGGGCCCGAGAGGCCCTGCAGTGCCAATTGGCCGCTCAGGGTCCAAGCGTGCCTTATTTCGACAGAGATAAGACCCGCAGGACTCGTGAGAGCACCTCACGGAGTCACGGGCTCCTGAGTCCCCACACATCACACATCTCCATAAGGGCCCCACTCAGGCCTCTGAGAGCCCTGTGCTGGCCTCTGAGTGACCTTGCTGACCTATTAAGCGTCAGCTCTAATTAGGGTTCTGGCCCATAACCGCATGGAACGGCTCCACACCAGTGTCTCTGAGGGCCCATAACGGCGCCTGTGAGGGTCACACACCGGCGCCTTTGAGGGCCCAACACCGCCAATCTGAGGGATTAATACCAATATTTCTTAAGGCCCTACATCGGCGGCGGCTCTGAGGACCCCACACTGGCGCCTCTGAAGGTCTTAAGCAGGCGCATCTGACGGCTACCTACCTGCAACTCTGTGGGCCCCGCACTGGTGACTCTGAGGGCTCCCAGTGACGCCTGAGAGTACCACGCCAAGTCTCCAGGATCCCACAGGGCTCCTGAAGGCCTCTGCTGGCCCTTGATGGTCTCTTGAAGACCCCTTGCCCCCATGCATGTGTCTCTGAGGAGTGAGGACTCCCACAACGATGCCTTTGAAAGTCTTCACCGGCGACTGTGAGGGCACCACACAGACACGTCTGAGGGCCCTACACCGCCACCTCTGAGACACCAGTGTCTCCTGAGGCCCCACATCGGCGACTCTGAGGGTCCCACACCGGCGCCTCTGGGGCCCGACACCAGTGCCTCTGGCAGCCAGCCACCGGTAACTCTGTAGGTCCTACACCGGTGACTCTGAGGGCCCCACCGGCGTCTGAGAGTACCATGCCGATCTCTAAGAACTCCACAGGGCTCCTGAAGATACTGCCGGCCTTCACTTGCCGGCCTGTGAAGGCTAATTTTTGGCATCATACGGCCCGTTACCGGCCTCTGAGGGCCCTTTGTCGGTCTCTGAGAGGTCCTACTGGGTTATTAAGCATTCGCATTTCGCACCAACAACTCCAAGGGCCCCACACACAGCCATCTGTGAATGGTATGGGCTTAGCGCCACACCAGTGTCTGAGGCACCACAACGGCGTCCATGTGAGGGCCTCACACCAGCATCTTAGAGGGCCCACACCGGATCCTTTGTGGTTCCTGCACCAGTGCCTCCGAGGGCCCCACACCACTGCCTCTGGGGAACCCACACCGATACCTTTGATGGTCCCACGCTAGGTTCCACACCGGCGGCCCTGGGTCGGCTCTATACACCAGTCATTCTGAGGGCCCCAACGGCCCCACCAATTTTTTTTCTGGCGCTGCCCGGTTATTTTTCCCAAAAGCCTCCTCCTCCTGGATCTGCAAATGGGGGTCAGTTGTCCTACCATTTCTGTTTTTTTTTAAAGAAAAAAAACTCGCGTCAGGACTATGACGAAAAATAAGTGGCCTAAATCCGATGAGAAAACAGGATTTGGGGGTACCTAGGTTTGGCTCCGTGACCTGGAATGCCCCCCCCCCGCGCTGAAGCCCTGGATCCGCCAGTGGTCATAGGTCGGTGACCTGACATGACCTGAAAATTGCGGTTGGTGTCAAAAGATCCGGCTTGAATCGAAATTCAGGTATGCCAAGCTTCATCTCTGTATCGCCGTGGCGTTCGGAGCTATCGCGAAAAAAAAATTATAGGGGGCGGCACCCCCCCCCCCCGGCCGGCGTGGGTGTAAGTGCCGCTTTTGTCTCGAGATTTGACGGGGGTCATTTCTCAGTTATGCCGATTTTCAGCTGCCCTTCTCACTCATGTGTTTGGTGTCATCGTCCTTTACATATTGCTTGCGAGCCATTTGCTTGTTGTAGCCTATCGGTACTTGGCAGTGTTTTTGGTGGTCACATAAGCAATGAGACTGAGCAGCGCCATCACTCAAGCCATCCGCTTGGCCAAAGGCAATGACTGTGGTGTTTGAGGCTTATCAGTGCCAGAGTTGTGACGTCATCTTTTATGTTACAGATAAAGGAGTTGAAGATGGACAGTTCTCATCGGCAACGACCATACCATGCTGAAAATACCAGTTCCCGTCCGATCACTGAAGTCAAGCAGCATCGGGCCCGGTTAGTACTTGGATGGGTGACCGCCTGGGAACACCGCGTTTTGTTGTCATTTTTACTTCTTCAATGGTGGCCACTTATGGCTATGCTTATCCCCTCACTGTTAATGCTCTTGCGACATGGCCCGTGCCCTGCACACTGTACACGTCTTCTATTTATTAGGATTCGATAAGCTTCTTTTTACATACTGGTTCTAGCTACATGTCATTCGAAACGGGACTGTAACCATCGAAAGACGTTCAACGAATTTGCTTCATGGGGCCGAGATATCGCTATGTTGCCAAAAAGCAGTGGTATGTCCTCTCCCTTCACCCTCGCCGGACCTATTGGCTTTCTCCATACGCGTCGGCCGAGGGGGAGGGGGTGGCAGGTACGAACCCCCTTCGCTGTTTCGCCCCTGGTGGAGCTAGTGCGTCGCAGAAAAAAAACGAGCGTGTGCGCCGTTACGAGACGAAGAGATTTCTACCCAATTTTAAGGTCCTCGGTCAACCGGTGACCTCTGAGATCAGGTCAAGTGCCCCAAGGTACGGTTCCGTTTTCCGTGAAAAACTTCGCAAAAAACCGCCGCCGAGCCGCGATTTTGGCAGCATCGTGCTTGCCTCGCTCAGGCGCGTCGAATTATGTACTTTTTTGGGTGAGGTCACCTTAGTGTGTTGACCTCGGGTCACGGTCAGCTCAGCGCCCACACGTCACGAAGTTTGTCGAAGGAGGTCATGACCCATCTCCTTCGATTCGCAAGCCTTCCTTATTGATTGATTGATTGATTCATATTTTATTTGTAAAAACGTTTTTACAGTCATACGTTTACACGGATTGGTGCAGAAGCGACAAGCGCTTATCTCTAGGCACCTCTCCCAGTTCCCTACAAGGTAGGGGGCACGACCACCGCCCCCGACCGCCCAGCCAGCAGACCAAAAGCAGAGCCGCCCGTCGCCAGTCCGCTTATTTTATACTTAGAGAAATTACTTCCTAAAGCGTGCCTTTTATATGAACCTAGCAGTGCCAATGATATAATTTTGAATGGCCCTGACCAGTCCCCCACTGTCGCCGCCGCCAATACCTTGACCCTCTAGGCAGAGGCGGATCCAGCTCAGAGTTTTTTTTGGGGGGGGGGCAAACCATAACAATTTATCGATTCTTTCCATGCATCGTCCATAGGCGTAATGTTAAAATTGTGCCGTTTGGGGGGGGGCAAATGCCCATTTTGCCCCCCCCCCTGGATCCGCCACTGCCTCTAGGAGAATTTCGAGTTGTCTTCTAAAAGAAAAAGCGTCAAAGTCGTGGAATACAGTGGAGACAGAGTTGAAAGAATCGTCCGTTCGTCAGCGTAATTGAGGGCAGTGCAGCATAAAGTGACGTGAGTCCTCCCAAGGATGACCGCACTGACAGGCAGCATCTTGGGTGTCCTTAGATAAAACTGTGAAGAGGTGTGCTTTTAGAGTGGACATGTGCAAACGAAGTCTGTTGTGGAGAGTGTTGCCTAGCTTGGATCCTGAGGAGAAGAAGGGGTTAGGCTGGGGACAGAAATGCTGTCTTAATTTAGTGGAAAACTTAGAGTGTGATCGGATCTGACGGATATGTTCGGGGAGGGAATTCCAGGATCTGGTAGTTTCAGGGATGAAGGATCGCTGGAAACAGGATAGGTGGTTTTTCGGGAGCGTGAGAAGTGATGAGGTGCGGAGGTTGAGTTTAGTCGAGTCCTGGCGTCGGCGTGATTAGGTCTGTTACATAGGCAGGAGTTGATGGTGGTGGATGGCGGAGTTGATGAAAAAATGTCAGTCTGTGAGTCAGTCCCTGAGTCCATTGGTGGCTTTCCCGAATCGCTGGATCAATTTCATTGGGAGTCATTGACGAAAAATTAATATGAGCCTAATGACGTCATAAATGACGTCAGGCAAGGTCAACATTACAAAAGTGACGCATCGAACCTTGCAACGAGTGCATGAAATCACGATTCTGTGTGGTTGAGATAGTTGGAGGTCCTTCCCGGCACCAGAATAGCAGTTTTCAATTTTCCCCATCGCCTTATAATTGAGGTCACGAAAAAAACTAACCTCATATGTCCTTTAGGAAAAATCCGAGTGATACAAGTTGTGAGACTTCTAATGGATACAATATCCTGCAAGTTTCATATCTCTGTGAAAGCTCCTCCGGCAGAGAGGGTGTTTCGAAGTTGCGACGTCTTAAGACCATGCAGAGGTTCGGTTATGACGTCATAGGTCGGTAACCTGAAATGACCCGAAAATCGCGGTTGATGTCAAAAGATCCGGCTTGAATCAAAATTCAGGTATGCCAAGTTTCATCTCTGTATCGCCGTGGCATTCGGAGCTATCGCGAAAAAAACTATGGGGGGGGGGCGGTAATGTTGGGATATTGTGACCGCGGACCGGCCGTGTGGGGCCGTGGAACGGGATGGGTCGGCGGCCCGGCCGTCCGGCCGGCGAGCCGCCTGACCGCCGCGCGGTCACCGCGCATGCGCTCTGTGCCGTGGTTATATAAGGGCGCGACCGTGACCGGGCGTGGTCAGTCGGCGGGTCGCCGTGTCCGTGCTTGGTATTCGGTTGCTGGAAGCACAATACACCGTGTCGTGGTATATGCAGCTTTGCTTGGCCCTAACATACTTTGGCGCGGTCGGTAGGACCAATAACGTAAATGGGCTTCATATGAGTTTTTAAGAAAGAAGATTGCTGTGAGAGTTCTGTGACGGCCTACGCAAGCTCACGGTGGAAAAAGTGGACGGAGCCGGTGAGTAGAGACTTTGGGTGATGAGAGGTTCTCTCCAGTAGAGTTCAGTATAACAA
This sequence comes from Amphibalanus amphitrite, assembly GCF_019059575.1. NCBI lineage: Eukaryota > Metazoa > Arthropoda > Thecostraca > Balanomorpha > Balanidae > Amphibalanus > Amphibalanus amphitrite. Next base: position 511,686 of record NW_024881605.1, on the reverse strand, counting down.
ACTATGGATTTATCTACCGTTTTCATTGCAAGAGCCTCGAAATTTAGTGGAGAGTCGGGGGAAGTGTGGCAGAAATGGGTCCGCCGATTCGAAGCTCAGACGGCGAGCATGAAAGCCGGGGACCGGCTGGCGGCTATGGTGGGTCTTTTGGACGGAGTCGCACTGGACACATTCGCGTCACTCACCGAAGAGTCACGGAAGGACTACGGCAGGGTGGTTGAAGCACTGAAAAGTCGTTTCGGTCGGCAAATAAGCACGTTGCAGGCTCATGCCGAACTCAACCGAGTTTGCCAGTCACCTTCGGAGTCTGTTGAAGACTTCTCAGCCAGGATCAGAGAGCTGAGTGGGCTAGCCCAGCCGGCTCTACCCAGCGACAGCGCTATGGAGGGATTCCAGTGCGGCCGATTCATCTGTGGCCTCCGTGACACGCAATTGCAAGAGAGGTTAATCAGCCAAAACGTATCCACACTGACTGACGCGGTACGCTTTAGTAAAGAATTCGAGGAGACGAGGAAGACGATCAAGGCAGTGCGAAATCATGAGATCGACGTCATCGGGGCGGTCCGCCCGGTCGGGGGTGAAGCAGCCGTGGGTCAAGCAGAAAAGACTTTGACGGACAACAACCGGCTCACAGCCATCGAAGATCATATTCGCGGGCTACACGAGTCGATATCGGCCATCACAATGGCGCCGAAGACGACAACTGATGCGAGTAAGTCTCGCCGACTTCCCCGGTGCTACCGCTGCGAGCAGCCGGGTCATTTTCAGCGAGACTGCCCCGAGCGTAGCCGTGGTTCACCTAGCGTCAGATGCTTCGGCTGTGGAGAATTGGGTCACCTCAAGCGACACTGCCCCATTTCATTGCCGTCGACAAGGGATGGGGGCGCGCTGCCGCTCTGCTTATGTTGCGGGCAGCAGGGCCACTGGATGGCGGGGTGCCAATACTTCCAGGGTGGCAGCACTGGCGGAGGCCACTCTGAGACAAGAGCTGCTGATCCCCGGCGGGGCGCCGGTGCGCATCAGGAAAACTGAACCGGACTGGAGCCGTGGGACAGGTCCCAGTCCTCTCTAAAGCGTCCCCACTCACGGCGTCGGCCGTTCGGGTCGTCATTCACGGCGCTCCGACATGGGCGCTGGTGGATACTGGTGCCGACTTCACCATGATGCGAAGAGGATTTTATGAGGGGAACCCAGCACTAAGAACAATCCGGCTCAGCCCGAGCGCGCGCAATGCTATCGGAGCGGGAGGTACCTCCCTCCAGATAGTTGGTGAGTTGGAAAACCTCTCATTATGCATTGATGGAGTCGGCTTCCGGTGCCCGGTAGTGACCGTGGCAGACGACCTCGTGTACGACGTGATACTAGGTCGCGACTTCACGTGCATGCATCGCACGGTCATTGACGACGACGCTGGCTCATTCAAGATTGGAACCATGAGCGTTCCCCTGCCGAGCCGGGAGCAGGTTCGACCAAGACGTGCGCGAGTGCGATTACTGTCGAACGTCGTCATTCCAGCACGGTCAGAGTGCGTGGTAGCTGGTAAGCTGGAGAGAGTGGACGGCGTGCAGAGTGATGAAATGGGTGCAGCCGGGATATTCGAGCCATCAACCGTAGCGGAGCGGGAGGGACTCCTGACTCCAAGGGCTCTGGTCGTTGCAGACGACGACGGGTGCGTCTCGATCATTTTGACAAATGTTGGGTCTGAAGAAGTCCGTATTCTCAGAGGCAGTGACCTAGGGACATTTTATGATGCCACAAACGAGAAGGACTGCGAGTACAAGTTGTGCCTGGCTGCAGACGGAGGCGTTGGGGACAGTGATGATGATGACGTTGATGATGTGAGCTGCAGAACAGAAAGGCGTCAGAATACGACGGTGACAGGAGTACTTGATGTGGACGGATCTGACTTCTCAGCGGAAGGAAAGGAGAAGCTCAGAACCATTCTCAGCGAATATGCAGACATCTTCAGTCAGTATGCGGGTGATATCGGCAAGACAGATTTGCTCAAACACCACATCGACACAGGGGAGGAGGCTCCCGTGAAGCAGAGACCGCGGCGGGTACCAGTTAAACTCCGCGAGCAAGTCGAGATGCAGAAGACGCAGATGATGAAAGATGGAATAATTGAAGAGAGTACAAGTCCGTGGTGCTCCCCAGTCGTCCTGGCCAGAAAGAAAGATGGAAGTTTCCGCTTCTGCGTCGATCTCCGCGCGATCAACAGCCGAACTCGCGGATGTGCGCATCCTCTGCCGAGGGTCGACGAGGCGTTGGATACCCTAGCGGGGGCAACGTGGTACACGACGCTCGACATGGCGACCGGTTACTGGCAGGTCCCGCTGGCCACAGAGGACCGAGAAAAGACGGCGTTCTCCACGGGCAAAGGACTCCATCAGTTCAGGGTGATGGCCATGGGTCTAAAAACTGCTGGAGCCACATTCCAGCGACTCATGGAACTGGTGCTTGCAGGTCTGGACTCGAAACGCTGTTTAGTCTACCTTGATGACATCATCATATCAAGTAGATCCGAGGACGAGCACATCGCAACGCTCCGTGATGTCTTCAAGCGAGTGAGGTCGGCGAAGCTGAAGCTCAAACCAGAAAAGTGCCGCCTCGCAAAACGCGAAGTTACGTTCCTCGGTCACCGGGTCGCAAAGGAGGGACTCCTACCGGACCCACATAACATCCAGAAGATACTCGACTGGGCTCCACCGAAGACGGAAGATGGCATGAAGAGCTTCCTCGGATTGTGCGGATATTACAGCCGTTTTGTCCCACAATACATGGATCTCACGAAGCCGCTGAGGGAAGCCAAGGTGGTGGGTGACCACCTGACGTGGACGCCGGAAGCTGAAGCAGCTTTTGAGAGTCTGAAGCAGGCGCTGACTGCACCTCCAGTGTTAGCCCTCCCTACGTTCCGCGGTACATTCGTATTGTACACGGATGCATCCGACTCTGCAGTCGGTTCAGTGCTCGCGGAGCGGGTGGGTGACACGGAGAGAGTCATCGCCTACGACAGTAAGGTGCTGACAAAGCAACAGCGCAGATGGCCAACATATGATAAAGAACTCTGGGCCATCGTTCACGCCATCCGGCGATTCAACCAGTACACAGTTGGAGCAGAATTCGAAGTCGTGACCGATCACAAACCACTCACGGGTGTACCGGAGTCCATCAATGTGGAACGTGACGGGACGGGAAGACGTGGCCGGTGGGCCATCGAGCTGAGCTCTTACCAGTTCCGGGTGGTTGTCCGGCCGGGCCATGATCACGGCAATGCCGATGCGATGTCCCGGCAGCGACCAGTCAACGGCAATATCTGGACGGGCAAGCGCAGCAAGTCTTGTCCCGCCGAAGCCGGTCAAGCACCCGTGCATACCGCAGCTACAAGAGCCCAAGAACCTGCTTCTGGCGGAGAGGAGGAATGTGTGGGGAAGACTCGAGGTGCAGCAGAACTTGACCAAGTCTGCGCACTGCCTACTGCGCCACCTAGTGCGAAGGATGACCAGGCGGGACGCCTAATCACTGAAGCACCAGGACGATCGGAGTTGCAGACGGCGCAACAAGAGGACGAGTTCCTCAGTGTCATGCGGAACGCCTGTCTGGGCAGTCGGGAACCACCGCCCGATCACCCTCTCGCCGAGTGGGAGCTACTGCGTGGGAGCTGGACGCAGCTCGAAGTGCGGGAGGGCGTTCTCGGCATGAGGACGAAGTGGGGCTTCCGGGCCCTGGTCCCCGATTCGATGCGATCAAGAATCATGACGCTCGCCCATGACCATCCGACGTCCGCACACTTGGGACGGAGTCGAACAACGGAAAGAGTGCGACAGCGCTTCCTCTGGCCCGGCATGTTCGCGGACATCCGTCGGTACTGCAGCACGTGTGACCTTTGCCAACGGCGCCATCGCCCTGCACCGAAGAAACGAGCTCCTCTGGTGACGGAGGTCACGAGTCAACCATTCCGCAGAATTGCGATTGACATCACTGAGATGCCGGTGTCGGAGAATGGCAACCGATATGCAGTAGTCATCATGGACTATTTTTCTAAATACGTCCGGGTGTACCCAGTCAGACGGCAGGATGCCGAAACCGTAACCACGGTGCTGTTGGATTGGGTTTACGACATGGGGGTGCCAGACAGGATTCACTCGGACCAAGGAGGCCAATTTGAGTCTGCATTGTTCCAGTGCATGTGCAAGCGACTGGGCATCCAGAAAACGCGTACAACGCCCTATCACCCTGAGAGTGATGGTATGGTAGAGCGTTTTATGAGAACACTCAAGGACATGGTCGCCAAATACGTTGACCCTCAAGGAGCGAACTGGGACGCTGACATCAAGGCGTACTGCATGGCTTACAACACCTCTGTGCACAGCGTCACCGGATATTCCCCGTTCTTTCTGCTGCACGGATTCCACCCGAAAACGCCACTCGATGCGGTCATCAACCCTCCGGATCGGGCGGTAAATATCCGGTGCTACCTTGAAGAGCGTCTAAAGGCCATTTCAGAGGCTTATCAGACGACTATCAGGAAAACCCGGGCCAGTGCAACGGAGGCTGCGACCCGATTCAACCAGCGCGCGAGCGGAAAAGGGTTCGAGGCTGGTGACCGGGTATGGATTCGGGATAATAGGGTCTCGGTCGGCGGGAAGCCGAAACTGGGACTGTACTACAAAGGCCCGGGCACCATCATCGGCCGCCTCGGAGGAGAGAGAGGAGTAACGTACCTCGTCCGTGACGACAAGGGCAAGGAAAAGGCTCTGCACTTCAACCAGCTAAAGCCAGCTGTGGAACGGGAGTCCCACAAACAGGAAACGTCTGGAAGCACCCGGAGGGACGACGCATTGGACACAGCCATAGAAACGCGTCCCAGGAAGCAGACGGGGTCCGAGGAGACCGGACCGGATCCACTGGCGTTGTACTACCTCTGCCGGCGGGCCCGAGATCAGGTGGGGAATGGGGGTACATCTGTGCGGGGCGTGTATGTGACCAGGTCTGGCAGAGTGTCGCTCCCCCCAGATCGTTTTCAATCCTAGGCCTCGGATGCTCTCGATGTGCATCACCAGTGTCTGAATCAGTTTGTATTTCCGGTCGCATTCCGGTCGCGTAGTGTGTCGCGTTTCTTTGTTACTTGACCAAGTGGAAACGTTTCTTTTATGGGGGGAGGAGTGTTGGGATATTGTGACCGCGGACCGGCCGTGTGGGGCCGTGGAACGGGATGGGTCGGCGGCCCGGCCGTCCGGCCGGCGAGCCGCCTGACCGCCGCGCGGTCACCGCGCATGCGCTCTGTGCCGTGGTTATATAAGGGCGCGACCGTGACCGGGCGTGGTCAGTCGGCGGGTCGCCGTGTCCGTGCTTGGTCTTCGGTTGCTGGAAGCACAATAGGGTGCGTCAAAAAACAAATTTGTTTGATGGAACTTGAGCATTTTATTTTTCGGGTTACTTTTAGCATGACTATTAACTGTGTGGAGTTTGGTGTTTTTTCTCCTTCATTTACCACTGCCTCAAGACACTCCAGACAGGGGTGCAATTTCCCATTGACTTGCTAACGGCATAGCCAGTATCGTTTGCCACAGCCGGCTAGGAATCTAAAATATGATCCTGTACTGCCGGTAAAACGCCAATGATGCCGAAGTTGAGATTGCCAATCAATGCTACACGAATTGGAATAATGGTAATATGCTGGTAGCGTGTCACAAATCATGGTAGTTCGAGATTCTGCTGGTGCCGGTATTATGCTATTGCTGACAAAGCTGCAGCGAATCGTTCTTAAGTGTTCCTTCCTGTATCGTTATTTATTCAGTTGTGGCATTTTTGGACCTTTTCGTCACTTTGGGCATCAATGCACCATTCTGTTTTACTTGTTTTCTATTAAATTTGCTTCGTAATCGTCACGCGATGTGTGGATCGCTCATGATCGTAAATAATATATACATACAAGGACTCTTTTGACTTATGCCTCTAAACACAGCAGAGTAACACCAAACACAGTAGCACCAACATACCGAGCTACTGTGCAGACACCATATTCTCGAAGTTGTTTGCAGCCATGTCTTCAAAATGCTCTTCGGGGCGACTTCAGGGCCGAGTTTGAAGATTTTCGTGGACTTCTTCAGAACACGATGGCAACATATCAACCAGCAGGACTTTCGGCCTTGCGACAACCCCAAGGAAAAGGCTTGGAAAGCAGGCGCAGTCGTGTTCTGCGTGCGCGCTCTCCAGGCCGGCAAGTTCTTGCCACGGAACGACTACCGAGGATGCCTTCAGCTGTGTCCTCTTCCTCGGCGAATTTCCTCCCGGTGATGTGACGGGGGTCGACCACCACGCTCGTTGGATGTCGAAGGTCATATGCAGTGATACACCCTTAAGATCTTCCTTTTCCGCCATTACCTCCAACTGCGTCCAAAAGATCTTAAATCAGTCGAAGAATTTGCCACCTTCGCTGCGCTTATGTACGTTAAGCTCTGGACAGAGGCTTTTCACAAACGACCTTTCTCTCATTAAACGCCTTCAAGCCTTCCACGAAGGTTTTCCCTCGACTGCACAATGTGCGCATGCCGCGCTGAAGGCTATCGGCCGCCATCGGTACGCAGCCCCAGGGCTAGCTCCTCTGATCTTGTTCTCTAATCACTCGCCTCAAAGAGACTCATGATCCTCTTCGCCTTCAGGGCGGCATGCACAGTCGAGGGAATCCTTCGCGGGAGGCTTGAAGACGTTTAATGAGAAGAGGAACGTTTGGGAGCGCTTCATCCAGTAGCGGGGCCAACGACACCGACGCCAGGTTCATTCAGCTTGTCCACCATGCATTGTGGACAAACTGAATGATCCTGGCGTCGGTGTCGGTGGGCCACCATGCCTTCGGCGATCAAATCCGTCGTTGGATATCGCTGGATGGACCATGGATAGGTTCGTCAATGCGTCTTCGCACTTCTTCGAAATCCTTCATTTTCCTTGTCATTTTCTCACGGGATTCCTAGGACGAGACCTGGAGTCCTGGGATTAGGACCACGACTACCAGGTGGCACGTGGCACTGTCTAGGCCCTGAAGATTGTCAATAATACTGCAGAGAGGGTACTGGCGCTCGAAATGACCTTCAACCGTAAAATAAGAAGTCAGAGTAGGGAAAACAGAAGCTGCTTCAGACGGTCAAGGAAGACCGGGAAGAGATTCCCGGATGCGAAGTAGATGACCGTCTTGAAGAAGTGAAGGCATCCCATGGGTGAACCAAAAACATGTTTCAAGGATTGTCCTAGCTTTCCCAATTGATGTCCGGAGCCTGCTCAAGAATTATAACATTTCAATATTTTCTATTCAATTCTCAGAGCGCCATAAGTTTTCGATATATCGAGCTTTTGGCCAATAAATGCATTGCCATGAGGCAGCACTTCCACTTGCGGGAGGACTGTTATTTTTTGTATGCGGCGTCTACTAAGTAAGTGGAACCGAAAAATGAACATGCTCAAGATTTATCATCAACTTTTAGTTTCACCATATAATTGGTGACGTACCCTAAAGCACAATACACCGTGTCGTGGTATATGCAGCTTTGCTTGGCCCTAACAGTAACACCCCCCCCCCCCGGCCGGCGTGGGTGTAAGTGCCGCTGTTGTCTCGAGATTTGACGGGGGTCATTTCTCAGTTGTGCCGATTGTCAGCTGCCCTTCTCACTCATGTGTTTGGTGTCATCGTCCTTTACATATTGCTTGCGAGCCATTTGCTTGTTGTAGCCTATCGGTACTTGGCAGTGTTTTTGGTGGTCACATAAGCAATGAGACTGAGCAGCGCCATCACTCAAGCCATCCGCTTGGCCAAAGGCAATGACTGTGGTGTTTGAGGCTTATCAGTGCCAGAGTTGTGACGTCATCTTTTATGTTACAGATAAAGGAGTTGAAGATGGACGGCTCTCGTCGGCAACGACCATACCGTACTGAAAATACCAGTTCCCGTCCGATCACTGAAGTCAAGCAGCATCGGGCCCGGTTAGTACTTGGATGAGTGACCGCCTGGGAACACCGGGTGTCGTTGTCATTTTCGCTTCTTCAATGGTGGCCACTTATGGCTACTTATCCCCTCACTGTTAATGCTCTTGCGACATGGCCCGTGCCCTGCACACTGTACACGTCTTCTATTTATTAGGATTCGATAAGCTTCTTTTTACATACTGGTTCTAGCTACATGTCATTCGAAACGGGACTGAAACCATCGAAAGACGTTCAACCAATTTGTGTCGGGGGGGGGGGGGGGGGGCTCAGATCGCGCTATGTCGCCGAATGGCAGTGGTATGTCTTGTCCCTGAAAGTGCCGTTTCTGTCTCGAGATTTGACGGGGGTCATCTCTCAGTTGTGCTAATTTTCAGCTGCCCTTCTCACTGATGTGTTTGGTGTCATCGTGCTTTACATAATGCTTGTGAGCCATTTTATTGTTGTAGCCTATCGGTACTTGGCAGTGTTTTGATGGTCACATAAGCAACGAGACTGAGCAGCTCCATCACACGAGACTGGACATGGGACGAGACTTTACTGCTACTTACCTCGACATTTCTAAATACTTTGACAAGATCTGGCATGACGGACTGTTGTACAAGAGTAAGCACGACTTCGGATTTACTGACTCACTTTTCGACTGTTAAAATCATATCTTTGTGACATGACACACCGAGTACGGATCAGCAGCACCTTCTCGGCCACTAAAACAATAAATGCGGGCTGCCCGCAGGGATCCGTACTCGGGCCTTTGCTGGTACTTACTGTTAACGCCAGACCCCTTGAGACCCTAATTTTTCGCGATTATTTTTAAATACGTGGAGTAATTTCAACCATATTTAGGAAATAGCTGTTTCAAGACCTACCGAAACTTTTCTTCAAATACATTTTGTCGTCACTTAAATATTTGTGGCACTTGTCATTGACTCGTAATGTTAACTGTTTTTCCATCCTGGAAAGAGGCTTTCATACGTCATATGACATAGGCTCCGCCCACGACTGCGGCATTGACCCGTGCCCATCAGCGACCTCTGTACAAACGACACCCCTGCCATCTGTAAAGGACTATGAATTTCGCTGACGTTTCACGTGCTATGAATCAATTGCAGCAGACGGTCAAGTAAATGTTAGGCTCTTGTTGACTCTTGTATATGGGACCAAGAGGACCATCACTCCTCAATCTACTACTCACACATGTTTTGAACAAACGTTAACGATTCTTAACAAATACGATTTTCGATGTAGGATATCTGTTTGGTGAAATACGAGCGAGCCTTATGATGTGAAGCGAAGGCAATTAGCTAATTATTGCGCTGGTCGATGGGTGCATAGCGATGTACAAATCAGGAGCTACTTGATGACATCCGACATCCCATTATCGCATTATCTGCAACGCCATAGGCTTTAAATACAGAAGAATATTTCCTAACCTTATGTCAGTTATATGCCATCTGCCGTCATTTGCAGCCTATAAAAATAAAACAAATACCAGCGAACATATCAGCATTGTACAAGCAATGCGCATTGAGCATTTATGGCTCCTCAGTCATCATGTCGCTCTTTGGGCACTGTCAGACAAGACGTTACGCACAACTCCGCCGGCTTTCGGCACCGCCCGACCGTCCCCGCTCCCCGCCACAGCGCGAGTGACCGCGCGCCGGCCCGAAACCGCCGCAGGCCAAGACCACAGAGGCGGGGCTTAGCTGTGACGTCATAACGTATCACAGACTGACTGGTGATAGCCTCTACACGCCGGGTGAAAATCTTGCTCGAAATTTAACATTACGAGTCAACGAGAAGTGCCTGAAATATTGAAATGGCCACAAAATATCTAAATTGTAAAAGCTTCGGCAGGTCTTGAAACGGCCATGTCCTGAGCTTGGTTGAAATTCTTCCATGCATTTACAAATAATCGCGAAAAATTAGGGTCTCAAGGGGTCTGGCGTTAACAGTAGGTATCCGACGGACTTTCAAGACGAATTGTAGCGGGGTTTCGCGGCGTTGCGGGGCTAACCGGGCAGTGTCTTTCTTAGAGAGATAGCTCCGTCGGTGCGCTCCTAGGAGCCCTTCTCTGTATCCAGCCCCTCGCGAACTCGTCCCGACTCTGTCTCTACATTCTCCGGGGCGATCAATCATCGGAAACACATAGGCCAGGGTTAAGGATTGGGAGGAGAAACAAGTAACAACCCATTTTCCTTGATCACATTGGAATACGAACCCAACTCTACTTAACAAAAGGTCCCACTCTCAAACAACAACACCCGTCCTAGCTGAGGGTTATCTCCCACCGGATATACATGCCAATCATACGTTCATTTGCCCGTCCCCTCTCATTTCTGTCATACACCCAGCCATACCTTATAAATTGTCAGAGTTAACCATCTCTGATCCCTCCCTCTTTGCCTAACTTCCCCCGGTGGTGCTAAGGCGTGCGCAAGTCGTAATTAAGTCATTGGCCTTGGATTTCATTAACCGTTATCCCTTCATAACCACGATGCTCCGTACATCTGACAAACGTTTCATAATGCTCATGCTACACGAATAGAATACACGACCCACCACAGATTTCGGCACTCCGCCCTTGAATTACGCGACTTATAGCGGGTCTAAGACCATACCAAAATGCCTACACAAAAAAAACGCACACGCACGCAGGTCATTAAGCGAACCATGGACTTACAGCAAGGGCCGGTAAACCTTTGTAACAACGTAAGCAGCCCTTGTCTTATTGCCACTCACGTGTGGACCTACCGTCTGCTGCCAGTGGTCAGTCAGCATCTTAAACATACTCCGGTCCGCGGTCCCGGAGCTAGAGCTCGCAGGACACTCAGTAGCCCGGGTTTTCCGCGGTGGCGTATCTAAAATTTGAAAAAAAAAACGGGCTGGGTTACTAAGGTCCGTCCGTGATACTAATGACCGCATCTCGCACCAGCCATAGTTCAGGGTTTTCGGGCCAACCCGGCGACCTAAATAGGGTAGCCTGCGTCGGCTAACTTACAGGAACGACACGCGTCCTTCACGCACCCAAGTCCACTCGGGGACATCCTGCACTCGGCACACATCATCGGCTACCAGCACATAGGTGCCCAGAGCCCTATATATCCGTGGCTAGTAGTTAAACTGTCGTCACAGGCCTAACAAAAAAAAGCATGGCCGGAGCTACTCGGCTGACTGCGGGTGGCCAACACCGTCTGACTGCGATCACCCGACCGAATGCTCGGTATCTAAGGTTCACCCCCGTCCTGCGGCATTATTCGTTTCTTCGCGGGGCATTACTCTTCCGGCGGCATACGATTCCCTCGCTAAGACACCCGGGGTCCTAAACACCTCCGAAACTATCTATGTCTTCTTCAAATGATGTTCTGCGCCGATCCATTGAGGGACCGATAGCGGACCTACCTATCGTTTTGAAACCGAGCTGGGTCCATCCGTGACACTAATGCTGAAACCGAGCTGGGTCCATCCGTGACACTAATGGCCGCATCTCGCTCCAGCCATAGTTCAGGGGTTTCGGGCCAACCCGGCTGCCTAAAATCTGCCCAGCCTCCGAGGCTGTCAATCCGAGACGGAACTACCATCTCGCGGCGGCCCACCCGCCAATGCACATCCCGGGCGACGGCCCGCGTGATCTCATCATCACCCAGGGCTACGGCTCCCTGGGCCGGGACAATCGAGCCACTGCACAGTGGGGATTTTCCCGATCTAGCACGTATTTATTCGTAGAGGGCAAACCATAGGTAGTATTGTAGCCAGATTGTGCACAGATGTTGGCTGGTGTGTTCTGGTGAGAGTGTTACCTGTAAATGTGCATAATCAACATAGTATAGGGGGGTCAATTGGACCCCCGGCTCAGCCGTTTGGCCCCTGATCAAGCTAGAGCTTCGCGGAAAAATCAAGCGTGCTGTCTATGACGAGATGAGGCCGAATATATCCAATTTCAAAGTCCAAGGTCATTAGTTGACTTTCCAAGTCAAGTCAATGACCCAACTAAAGATGGAAAATCGAGACCTCTTGGAACTTCGTAAAGTTAGGATGTTACGGGGTATTTTGGGGTGTTGATCACGAATTTCATGTTAGTTTTGATCACAGACGATGTCTTCATGCATTTAAGCCAGGTCGGGTCAGGTCAGGTCAGCCAGTAGACGTCCTGCCGGCCATCCATAATAGGTGTCACCTACTACTGACAGCTTCGTAACATGGTACGAAGGCACCAGAACTACTTCGTAAATATTCAAATGGTTGCTAAATTCGAAATCAACACCAAAAACTACCCTAGAAGCAAGTAAAACTCGAAAAAGTGAACCAAGGTCATCAAAGGTCAATGACCTTGACCTGACCTTCACGTGACCTTGACACCCACCATAATGCATGGCACCAGCATCATTTCACATATTTGAACGTTTAAAACCACAAAAAGACTGGAAACCGCGGATAATGTGAGCTGGCATACGCCGAATCGCGATTCCGGCCAAACATGGTCTCGAGAAATATGCCACAGGTCAAAGGTCAGTTGGGTCAGAGTCATGAAATTTTTAGGTTAGATGTAAAATTGATGATCTCGAGGTCAACGAAAGTTTCGCCGCGATCGGCTGCTTTTTGCGCGAGTGATTTGCGGAAAACCATGGGGTTTATCCGACCCCTTCCCCCTCCCCCTCCCCACTAGTGCTAGGGTTAATAAGGTTGCGGTATGTATAATTTACGCCTGTCATCCTATTACTCATGAATGTGTCTCAGAAAATATGCATCATATAAGTCAGGAAGTAAAATTATTCGCCCATGTCTGGAATATACCTATATCGTGCTGTTTGCCCTAGCGCTCCTAGAGTGGGGTATTAAGATACTCTAATGCGAATATTCCGTGTTCAGGCAAGTTCCGGCAGCCAAACTAGGCGTTGTCTTGTGCAGGAGAAAGTGGCGAATTCGATAGGATATGTTTCGGAGTGGAAAAGTGTGGAAAACATTGTTGATTTCCTACATTTATCTAGAATACCATTCCTTCAATATGGTGTCTGTAAGGGTTTTTTTTTGTAAATGGCATTTTTGTGACCTTAGTAAGGTTGTGGCATACTTTCTGTTTGCCATTCCATTCCTAATATAGGTGCCTTTCAGAAGATATGCAACTTTAAGAACTCGCAAGAATAAAACCAACAGGACAGGACAATGAAATTGAGCCATACTTTAGGTCCTTACTGAGCCCATTGAGTAATCACGCATGAGTGTGAACTTTGGGCGCATTTTTCCTAGTCTTGCTGTGGACATACAGATAAAACAATGCCATATATGAAAAATTCAGACATTTCTTAGCCCCACTGACACATAAAATAAACAAAAAACCCAAAAAAGATTTTTTGAATTAATAGGCGCTAGATCGGAAAAATCCCCACTGTGCACTGGTCCCGCGTCCCGCTAGCCGAAGGTTAGGCAGACTACAGCCCGTGGTCCCCTTCCAAGCTAGGACTCGATGCTGATCGGGTAGCATGCCTTGACTCCACCCTCGACGGTCAGCGTCCGATTCGCCTTCATTCTTACGCTTAATTTCGCGACTTATTGCACGTATCCAGGGCTTACTCAAGCGAGGCCTACTATCAAGTGGGGTCTATCCGAACTGGGCTTCATTCAGGAAATCCGATTCCTCTACGTGTACAACAGTCTTCTTCCATTTCACTCGCTTCTCATCTCCCTCCTAACCCGTGGCCGCGTCGGTGGATTCTCCACGCACAGGGGCGTAACGTGCATCATCTATCTCCCCGGCTCCGTCCCTTGCAGTGTCCATGTGGGGTACAGTTACATATATTTCGTGTGCGGCAAAGTCTATGTATGCTCCTTGTATTCGGACCGTTGGATAGAGTGGGGCGCCAGGAGTTCCGCTGACGCATTATATATTGATGGAAACCGGACGGTGGTACGGTAGGAATAGGATAATAACAGCCAGAGCAGTCTCCAGCATAGGGTAAGGTAAGGAGGTCCTGCGTGTTCTGTGCGTGCTGCTTGTAGTCGGACCATCGGATAAAGTGGAGCGCCAGGAATTCCGCTGACGCGTAATATGTATGGAAACAGGACAGTGGTACGGTAGGAATAGGATAATAACAGCCAGAGCACTCTCCAGCATAGGGTAAGGTAAGGAGGTCCTGCGTGTTCTGTGCGTGCTACTTGTAGTCGGACCATCGGATAAAGTGGAGCGCCAGGAATTCCGCTGACGCGTAATATTTATGGAAACAGGACAGTGGTACGGTAGGAATAGGATAATATCAGCCAGAGCACTCTCCAGCAAAGGGTAAGGTAAGGAGGTCCTGCGTGTTCTGTACGTGCTGCTTGAAATCGGACCATCGGATAAAGTGGAGCGCCAGGAATTCTGCTGACGCGTAATATTTATGGAAACATGACAGTGGTACGGTAGGAATAGGATAATAACAGCCAGAGCACTCTCCAGCATAGGTAAGTTGAGGAGGTCTTGCGTGTTCTGTGCGTGCTGCTTGTAGTCGGACCGTCGGATAAATTGGAGCGCCAGGAATTCCGCTGACGCGTAATATTTATGGAAACAGGACAGTGGTACGGTAGGAATAGGATAATAACAGCCAGAGCACTCCCCAGCATAGGGTCAGGTAGGGAGGTCCTGAGAGTTCTGTGTGTGCTCCCTGTATAATCCCTTTGTGCACTGTGTAAAATCAAACAGATAGAGAGAACTGATTGTTGTAAATTACTCTGGCCAGACACCTTGGAAATGACCTCTTTCCCGACTGTGGGTTGGCATATGGCCTTTTACGCTCCATCCTCCGATCCCTGCCCTTCAGCACTATACTCACACTCGTATTTCAATATTTACACAAGTCCCATTTATTTACATACTCCGACGCAACACCTTAAATTCCCTTACACGTCAAATTTAAAGGAAACATTCTGGGCCCAGGCCGCCCATCAACTGAGCCCCACAAGCCGCGCGGTGCGGTGCACAGTCGCCCGTCCCTTTCCAGACTCCCCACGGTGTATAATCCCCTCCGTCCGCCTTTATCACCATGGGGCGCCGGACGAGGGTCCACGTCGGCACGCGTCTCGCACCACGCCCACAGTTACATAATTGACCGAAATCGAATAGTGAACTTAACCCGCGCACCGACGGGGGTCTGCGCCAACTTCGCACCGACGGGGGGGGGGCGGATGACCGCCCCCCCTGAGATCTCGAGAACGAAGCAAGATAGCGACAAGCGGTAAACGGCATCGGATACGCACGGTCAAGATCTACAATTTTTACAAAGGTCATTTTCAGGTCAGGTCAAAGATGACGTCACAGGGGTCGAAAAATTCAAAATGGCGGCGCTAGATGTGGAGAGTTTTTCTCGAATAACTTTCGAATTAGTCAAGATAGGAGCAAACTAAGGGCATCATCGTGATCCTCTCGTCAATCCGCATCGAATGATATATATGTTGACCTCGAAAGGTCAAGGTCAAAGGTTGACCTCAGGTCACGTGACCTCGAGGTCATCATGTATATCATTCGATGCGTCTTGACGAGCTGAACACAATGAGACCATCCACGCGGCTGTATCTTGTTCCTGTACGGAGTTATTGGCCAAAAACCTTTTGTGACCTTTGATGACGTCACATGACCTCACAGCTGCCCAACAGCAAAACAGACCTCAAGGTAGTGAAGGTTGATCGTATATGAAGTCATGTATGGTATATGGGGCCATTCCGACCCGTTTTAGTGGTAAAAATAGGGAGTTGAGTTTTCCCCCATTGACTTATAATGGGGAGGTCGCGAAATTGACCTGACCTTAGGTCACCGATATCAAAATTCCGAGATATACAAATTGTAGCTACTAATGACCTTATAACATCCTGCGACTTTCAAAGGCCTCCAACATCTACTGTAGCTCTGGCACGGTGACAAAGTTGCAAAAAAGTGACTTGAGGTTGGGTCATTCAAAGTGACCTGGTGACCTGACCTTAAAAGGTAGGAGGTTCAAACTTGCACACCATGTGTAAAATTGATGAGGGAATAGTCGTACCAAATTTCGCGGCGCTACACGCCGCGGTTTTCCCGCTATTCGCGAAAAATCTCAGGGGGGGGGGGCGGATATCCGCCCCCCCGTCGGTGCGCGGGTTAAGCTACCTAGATTGAAAGTCCCAAGAATAAATTGGACTACCTAAACTGAATGGCCTAAAATATTGCGGACGACACCTAAAAAGGGGAATATAATGTGGCTCACATAGCAGTAACGAGGGGGGGGGGGTACTTGAAGGATTTAGGGACTAGGTGCGCACCCGTGTTCACCGCGTGACCTTACTTGAGATGGAGTCGCTGACATGATGGTCGTGTCCGTCCAGCGCCCGGCCCGGCGGCCAGAGCCGCCGCCGGCGCCGTGATGCCAGCCGCTGGTGTCTCGTGGGCTGTCCGCGATGTCAGACGAGAGACGTGGACCGAGAGAGTGCGAGAGGCGCGGAATGCGTCGTCCGAGAGAGAGCCAGAGAGAGCGCTTTCAGTTCCGTTTCATCAACTTATACTTCTGATGACGTCATACTTCGGAGGGCCGGGCAGCATCTCCTTGTCCAATCTTCGTCCTCCATTCTCAAAAGCTGCACTCGGCTCCGCCCTCAAACATTCGTGATTTGCTGACAAAATTCGGCATCCCCTCCGGCCATGGCAGTCGCACACTTTCACGCAGCGATCGGGTGGAATTCGCCGCCGGCGCTCACGGCGCCTGAGGCGCCAGGTGGCGGGCCTGGCCCTCCGCTCCCCTTGTTTTGAAGTCAGCTCCGGCCAGATGTCCTATATTTTGTCGTTGGCGACCGAGTTCCATTTCATCCTGTTTTCGTACAAACCGGGTCGGTCCCCGCTCCCCTTTCTTGTTTTGGTTCAAATCAGGGCCGGTCTGCACTCCCCTCTCCTTGTTCTTCTCTTCTGGCGGGGTGCCGAGCGTGGGACATTGTCTTGTTTTCCAAAGGTTAAACTGATTAATGGTTCAAGACCGGCAGAATGGCGCGTTTCGGTATGCTATCTGTTGACTTCAGGTCCGGTTTCTCATGAAGTGGGGTGGTCATCTATAGGGGACCCCTGTTTGTCAAAGCGGGCTGCGCCGTTTGTGTGGACGCCAGCTGGGACAGAGAGAGGGTATCACAGCCGATTTAGCCGGCTGACCGTGTCTGTGCGGCGCTCGCAGATGGCCGTGTTTCAGCTTGTGGCACAGCTTGCAATTCAGCATCAAGGATGATAAAAATGTAGCGCATCTGCGTTACATTTTCAGACCTCTTTTTATAGTCGCGCCCCGCGACTAAGCGTTTGAGGGCCCGCTTCTGCCGTGCTATTTGGTGCCGTTTCGTCGTGTTTCAATTGGTGACTTCTATGACGAGAGCTGGTGGCCGTCTTCTTAAGGATTGGTGGCTATTTCAACAGGAGTGTTCGGTTGGGGAGGATGGTAGGACGAGCTTGGATGATTGGGACATAAGCATTGCGAGTTTTTGTGCCATTGCACAGTATTTCAGGCCATTCTTACATTTCGAAAATAACAATATCACACAATATCTCGTTAAATTCCACCTACCTCACCAGAAATGCACGCAAAGAAATAGAAATTGAATGAAACCATTGAAATAATCGACACAGGACAATACAAAAAAAAAAAAACGTTGGTACGTTTGGTTACTGTCAGTAATTGTCCGCTTGATAAATGTCCCCATCGGGGTGCCGAGCGTGGGACCAAGTCCTGTTTTCCAAAGGTTCAACTGATAAATGACTCGCCACTGGCAGGTGGTGCTTTCCGGCATGCTATTTGTCGACTTCGGATCCGGGTTCTCACGAATTGGGGGTGGTAGTCCATAGCGGAGCCTTGTTGTCAAAGCCGGCTGCACCCCTTGTGTACGCCGGTCTGCGACGCAGACGGGTATCGCCGCCGACTTAGCCGACTGACCGTGTCTGTGCGGTGCGCGCAGATGGTCTTGGGGTCGACGGTCAGGGGGTCAAATGACTTTGTTTGCGTGCACAGCCCGGCTATCCATTCATCGAACGACATGGCAGATCGGCATCCGCGTTCCCGGTCCCAGCCTCGGCCTGTTTTCATCCGAGTCGGGTGCAGCTGCTGTTTTTGGGCAGGCCTGAGTGCGCCGGCGCCCGGTTAACCCCGGCACGCGGTCGGCCTTCCTGCGATCTGGTCAATGATTGTACTTTTGCTTGTTGCACAGCTTGCTTGTTCAAATTGAAGAAAGAAAAATGTGGCGCATCTGCGTTACATTTTCAGATCTCTTTTTTTATAGTCGCGCCCCGCGACTAGACAGGCGGGAGTCTGCTTCTGCCGTTGCTATTGTCGCTGTAGTTCCTGGTGACTGCTGTGGTGAGAGCGGGTGGCCGGTGTCTTAGCTTGTGGCACAGCTTGCAATTCAGCATCAAGGATGATAAAAATGTAGCGCATCTGCGTTACAGAATAAAGAATGACATTCTCTTTTAGCTGACGACATATCTATCTACGCCTCGCACACGACAGCAGACATTGACGCCGTACAGCTATCACTACAACAAGACCTCAACGAAATCCACAAATACATATCGTCGAGAATGGGCAATTACATTCAACGCTACGAAGACCATCCAACAAACATTTTCACACAGACATCAGTACACACCACCAAAGCTCACTTTCGAGGGCGAAAACGTACCCATTCATGAAACTCATACTCCCCTTGGCTTAACAATTTCTAAGGACCTACGCTTCCACCAACACGTCAATGCAATATGCAACAAGTTACACAAATCACTCAGTCCACTCTACTCCATTGCACGTTACATACTATACCAAGGCCCATTCTGGACCAAATTTACAAGACGTATATAAGACCTTACTTTGACTGCTGTAACGCAATATATGACGGACACATAAAAATACAAGACGCTGCCGAACTTGACACGCTACAAAACAGAACAGGGTGACTTGTGACGGGGGCTATGTTCAGGACGTCAACCGAGAAACTTCTACAAGACTTGGGCTGGGAGAAACTGACTGTAAGACGACAAATACACAAACTCACTTTATATCATAGATTCACTAATCCAAGACACCAAACGCCATATTATGTCACGATGATAATGCCAGAAACACGTGCAGAAAACACCGGCAGAACACTACGCAACTCCAACACTTACACCATGTCTCCCAACCGGACCACATCCTTCCAGAAGTCCTTTTTCCTCTCAACAGGCAAATCCTGGAACCAGCTCTCCGAAACCATCCGATCCCTTCCTCCTCGTTCCTTTCAACGAGAGTTCTCGAGGCGACTGAGGGTGCCTGGGCCTACTCCGTATTGCAAAAATTGGCACTAAAATGGGCAATATTTTCCATTCCAGGCTATGAATGCAAATGTCACAACTAAATTCACATTTATTTCAAATACAAAGGCACTATACACCTGAATGTGTTTTTGGCTTAGAAACAGAAAATATTCATCATTTCATTCTCGCGTATCCCAACTATAATTTGCAGAGAGAGAGGAACTTTATCGGGACATGTTGGAAATTTTTGCCGAAAATTTTGGTCAAATGTCAACTTCATGGTTATTACGTGTTCTTTTGCATGGCGACGATCTTGGCGACGGGGACTGTCGTGCGGTGGCTCAGCATTTCCAAAATTTCTTGCTCCGTTCGCACAGCTTTTAATTTACCTACCTTATTCTGTTTTGTGGGCGGCGCCCCCGGTGGGCTGAGTGACGGCATAGGTTGGGTCAGTGGCCTGTCGTGGCGGCGGCAGTGGTAGTTTTGTTTCACTACGCTACGTTACCGTCATTACGTTGTATGTTTATGTTATATTCGACGTTGATCTGAAGGCTATGTTCTTGTTGCTTACATAAATGTAAGCAAACACATAAATGTTTATAACAATAAACATAAAACATAAATGTTTATGGTGACTATCTGATTATGTTACAAGAGGTATTTTGCTTTATCTCTGTTATTCATCTTTCTTTTCCGATCGTTTTACTAGGTTGTCGATGTGCAATAAACATTCTGGAATGGAATGGAAGAGCCCCCCCCCCCCACCAGTAGGGCGCGTTATACGCAGACCCCAGTGGGGCAAGGGTTAAGACCATGCAGAGGTTCACTTATGATGTCATAGGCACTGGCGGATCCAGGGGGGCATTAGGGGCATATGCCCCCCCCCGTCAAGAGCCTGGGGAGGGCATTCAAAACAAGTATGCCCCCCCCTTTCAGACTTACACTTCTTACGCCTATAACGAGGAACTAAATAAAAATGGATTAGAAAGCCTTCCTAGTAACTACTTTTGTGATCAGAGTCGTTTTAGTAACCTCAATTTAGTTATCATTGCTTTATTTTGTCTAAAAATATGTTGCTTCTTAGTTCTTACCACAGGGGAGTAATGCCGCTTCAACCCTTTTGACCGTATTGTCTAACGATGGCACTCATATTGCGCAAACCAGGAATCGGCCGCCGCCTATGCTTGGGAATAGGGACGGGGACGGTTAGAATATGATTTACCTGTATGGCCGCAGCTAGTGCAGCGTAACCGGGGGGGGGGGGAGGGGGGCACAAGGGCCGCGTGCCGCCTCATTAGATGCATGATGCCCTATGGGCCCGAGAGGTCCTGCAGTGCAAATTGGCCGCTCAGGGTCCAAGCGTGCCTTATTTCGACAGAGATAAGACCCGCAGGACTCGTGAGAGCACCTCACGGAGTCACGGGCTCCTGAGTCCCCACACATCATACATCTCCATAAGGGCCCCACTCCGGCCTCTGAGAGCCCTGTGCTGGCCTCTGAGTGACCTTGCTGACCTATTAAGCGTCAGCTCTAATTAGGGTCCTGGCCCATAACCGCATGGAACGGCTCCACACCAGTGTCTCTGAGGGCCCATAACGGCGCCTGTGAGGGTCACACACCGGCGCTTTTGAGGGCCCAACACCGCCAATCTGAGGGATTAACACCAATATTTCTTAAGGCCCTACATCGGCGGCGGCTCTGAGGACCCCACACTGGCGCCTCTGAAGGTCTTAAGCAGGCGCATCTGACGGCTACCTACCTGCAACTCTGTGGGCCCCGCACTGGTGACTCTGAGGGCTCCCAGTGACGCCTGAGAGTACCACGCCAAGTCTCCAGGATCCCACAGGGCTCCTGAAGGCCTCTGCTGGCCCTTGATGGTCTCTTGAAGACCCCTTGCCCCCATGCATGTGTCTCTGAGGAGTGAGGACTCCCACAACGATGCCTTTGAAAGTCTTCACCGGCGACTGTGAGGGCACCACACAGACACGTCTGAGGGCCCTACACCGCCACCTCTGAGACACCAGTGTCTCCTGAGGCCCCACATCGGCGACTCTGAGGGTTCCACACCGGCGTCTCTGGGGCCCGACACCAGTGCCTCTGGCAGCCAGCCACCGGTAACTCTGTAGGTCCTACACCGGTGACTCTGAGGGCCCCACCGGCGTCTGAGAGTACCATGCCGATCTCTAAGAACTCCACAGGGCTCCTGAAGATACTGCCGGCCTTCACTTGCCGGCCTGTGAAGGCTAATTTTTGGCATCATACGGCCCGTTACCGGCCTCTGAGGGCCCTTTGTCGGTCTCTGAGAGGTCCTACTGGGTTATTAAGCATTCGCATTTCGCACCAACAACTCCAAGGGCCCCATACACAGCCATCTGTGAATGGTATGGGCTTAGCGCCACACCAGTGTCTGAGGCACCACAACGGCGTCCATGTGAGGGCCTCACACCAGCACCTTAGAGGGCCCACAGCGGATCCTTTGTGGTTCCTGCACCAGTGCCTCTGAGGGCCCCACACCACTGCCTCTGGGAAACCCACACCGATACCTTTGATGGTCCCACGCTAGGTTCCACACCGGCGGCCCTGGGTCGGCTCTATACACCAGTCATTCTGAGGGCCCCAACGGCCCCACCAATTTTCGTCGATTTCTGGCGCTGCCCGGTATTTGTCCCAAAAGCCTCCTCCTCCTCCTGGATCTGCAAATGGGGGTCAGTTGTCCTACCATTTCTGTTTTTTTTTTTTTAGAAAAAAACTCGTGTTAGGACGACTATGACGAAAAATAAGTGGCCTAAATCCGATGAGAAAACAGGATTTGGGGGTACCTAGGTTTGGCTCCGTGACCTGGAATGCCCCCCCGCGCTGAAGCCCTGGATCCGCCAGTGGTCATAGGTCGGTGACCTGACATGACCTGAAAATTGCGGTTGGTGTCAAAAGATCCGGCTTGAATCGAAATTCAGGTATGCCAAGCTTCATCTCTGTATCGCCGTGGCGTTCGGAGCTATCGCGAAAAAAAAATTATAGGGGGCGGCACCCCCCCCCCCCGGCCGGCGTGGGTGTAAGTGCCGCTTTTCTCTCGAGATTTGACGGGGGTCATTTCTCAGTTGTGCCGATTTTCAGCTGCCCTTCTCACTCATGTGTTTGGTGTCATCGTCCTTTACATATTGCTTGCGAGCCATTTGCTTGTTGTAGCCTATCGGTACTTGGCAGTGTTTTTGGTGGTCACATAAGCAATGAGACTGAGCAGCGCCATCACTCAAGCCATCCGCTTGGCCAAAGGCAATTACTGTGGTGTTTGAGGCTTATCAGTGCCAGAGTTGTGACGTCATCTTTTATGTTACAGATAAAGGAGTTGAAGATGGACGGCTCTCGTCGGCAACGACCATACCATGCTGAAAATATCAGTTCCCGTCCGATCACTGAAGTCAAGGAGCATCGGGCCCGGTTAGTGTTTGGATGGGTGACCGCCTGGGAACACCGGGTTTCGTTGTCATTTTCACTTCTTCAATGGTGGCCACTGATTGCTATTTATCCTTTCACTGTTAATGCTCTTGCGACATGGCCCGTGATCTGCACACTGTACACGTCTTCTATTTATTATGATTCGATAAGCTTCTTTTTACATACTGGTTCTAGCTACATGTCATTCGAAACGGGACTGTAACCATCGAAAGACGTTCAACGAATTTGCTTCATGGGGCCGAGATATCGCTATGTTGCCAAAAGGCAGTGGTATGTCCTCTCCCTTCACCCTCGCCGGACCTATTGGCTTTCTCCATACGCGTCGGCCGAGGGGGAGGGGGTGGCAGGTACGAACCCCCTTCGCTGTTTCGCCCCTGGTGGAGCTAGTGCGTCGCAGAAAAAAAACGAGCGTGTGCGCCGTTACGAGACGAAGAGATTTCTACCCAATTTTAAGGTCCTCGGTCAACCGGTGACCTCTGAGATCAGGGCCTCGTTTCATAAAGCTCTGCCGTAACTTACACCTTTCCGTAATTCACACCCTTTCAAACTACGGAGCGCAAATAAAGCCGTTTCACAAAGCCACTACTAGAATTGTTTACACCTCCGTAACTAAGCACATTTGCGTAGTTGCCGTAATTTATCAAGCGTCCTACAAATTACAAGTTCATGTCAACACTTATTTTTTACGAGAAATTATAAACCAGTAAAACGCCTTTTGGGCGAAGAACGAGCGAGCGAGATAGTGAGCCCTGCACGTGCGGAAAGGCGAGAGGGTACATCCAACGGGCTTGTGCAAAGCACCCTTCTAACCGGTCGCTAGCGGTGTGCCAAATTTGAACGCAATCGGCCCAGCCGTTCCTGATATCTGGAAGCTGCATTCTGCACGTGCGCACGTGCAAACGTTGTCCAAACTGACTTTTGCACGGCACCCTACTAACTGGTCCCCAACCGTGTACCAAATTTGAGCGCAATCGGCCCAGCCGTTCTCGAGATCTGGGAGCGCCCCCTGCACGTGCGCACGTGCAGTAGCACCCTAACCGCAACACATGGGAATGCATTGCCTGGTGGGTGCCTACCTGTATGCCAAGTTTCAGCGAAATCGCCCCAGTAATTACCGAGTTATTGCAATGGGAACAAATTTGGCACCTCTTATTGTTGTATTTTGCACGTGCACTGGGGGTCACTCACATAGATTAAGAGTATCCGACCTTTGGTAGAAGGGATGCAGCTACCCTGCAAAAATTACCGCAAGACAATCGCCCAAGCGGCTGCTGAGATATGGGCCTATCAAAATCACTACTTTTGCAAAACAGCTTGAACACCCTTGACTTTTCACGTGGCACGTGCCACGACGGTCACTGAGATGTATCAAAAGTAGTCAATTACGGGGTAGAAGGGATGGGGCTACCTAGCAAAAAAGACCGCAGGCCAATCGGTCCAGCGATTGCTGAGATATAAGCCTCTCAAAAGCGTTACAGGCCGGGCCGGGCCGGGCCGCTCATACTGAGATTTTTCCGTTATATTGAAAAGACTCGCTTCGCTCGCTGCGCTCGCTCGCTCGTAAACAATTATGTTGAATTTAAATCTTAAAAATTATTTATGAAAAAACAAAATTGATATTGATGACCATCCTTTATTAAATCAATATATTGAAAACAGCAGAAAGCCAGCTAAGCAGAAGTGCCTAACTACGAAAGTGGCGCGGCGCGGCGAATAAACAAAATTCCGATAGTGGCCACAAAAAGCGACTGGTACAGAGGATTTGCAGTTTCTTTTCTCATTTTGGCTGTTCTTTCTTCCTCGCCGGGCTCAACATTATAAAATATATTAAAAATTAGCTTCGAATCTTCTCATTAATTCAAATTCACGCAACATTTTTGTGCGTAGTTTACACCTTTGATATCATGAACATGATAAAATATTTGTTGTTAATCGCGTCGTTTTATGAAACCCAAATGGCATCAATTGGTCCGGAATCGAGCATTCGCCGTAAATGAAGCTCCGTAATTTCGATGGCGTGAATTACTCCGGTCTCCGGCTTTATGAAACCGAATTGGCATCAAATACGCCAAATCTGGCATAATTGACGGAACGCCGTAAGTAATTCCTGTTATGAAACGAGGCCCAGGTCAAGTGCCCCAAGGTACGGTTCCGTTTTTGGTGAATAACTTCGCAAAAAACGGCCGCCGAGCCGCGATTTTGGCAGCATCGTGCTTGCCTCGCTCAGGCGCGTCGAATTATATACTTTTTTGGGTGACGTCACCTTAGTGTGTTGACCTCGGGTCACGGTCAGCTTAGCGCCCACACGTCACGAAGTTTGTCGAAGGAGGTCATGACTCATCTCCTTCGATTCGCAAGTCTCCCTGAGTCCATTGGTGGATTTCCTAAATCGCTGGATCAATTTCATCGGGAGTCATTTACGAAAAATCAATATTAGCCTAATGACGTCATAAATGACGTCAGGCAAGTTCAACATTCCAAAAGTGACGCATCGAACCTTACAACGAGTGCATGAAATCACGATTCTGTGTGGTTTAGATAGTTGGAGGTCCTTCCCGGCACCAGAATAGCAGTTTTCATTTTTCCCATTGCCTTATAATTGTGAGGTCACGAAAAAAGCTGACCTTATTTGACCTTAAGGAAAAATCCGAGTGATACAAGTTGTAAGACTCCTAATTTATACTACATCCTGCAATTTTTATATCTCTGTGAAAGCTCCTCCGGGAGAGAGGGTGTTGCAAAGTTGCGACGTTTTAACCCGCGGCCCACTGGGGGGGGGCATTCATAGCCCCCCCCCCACCCTCCCGTTTGTCTGCAATAACATCCAAACCGCTTGACGTATCGACGCTAAACGTACAGCCCATTTGGCTCCATCAATTTGAGACGCTTTGTCGAAATATGAGCTTTGTAGCTACCATAGGTCGGCCGGAAATGACGTCAGAGTGACGTCATGTTCAACCGATTTCGACGCAAAATATGAACCACGGCAATCGCTCCCAAGAGCTCAGTTTTTAAGCTAGATCTTATTTCTTTGCATGAGAGGACTTAGAGTAGACTGTGCTATTGCTATCTCGGATTTTACAAATATTGAAATTTTTATAAATTATTGTCATATGCTGCTTCTTTGTGGCATGGTCCACGATGGTATGTGACCTGATGACTGATGATTTGATGCGGTTGAAGTCGTCGGAGCATGCTACTTAAACTAGAAAGACTGAAGAAGATCGCACATACCAGGACTCCGTTACAGCCCATAAGAGCTGTAGTGAACCTCTGCAAGCGACAACTGTCGGCATCTGAAGAGACCATACTCAACAAGGGACTCAACTTCGCAACATCCACCAAGCGGATAAACAACATAGACATCGTGGCCCCAATCGAGGAAGCAACATCCCACATTAACAGAGAACATGCAGAAGAACTACGCTGGAAAGTCAGGCATGCATTGGAAAGGGCCAAACCGCCAAAGGCCAATACCACCAAAGAGGAACTGGCAACAATCAACAACCTCAAACAAGACGGCAGCATCATCATACTTCCAGCAGACAAAGGAAACACCACCGTTGTCATGGACAAGAAGGAATACGACCACAAGATGAACAGCATTGTGACAGATGGGTCGTACACCAAACTGAAGAAAGACCCAACCCCGGCCTGTGAACGCAAACTAACAAAGCTCCTTAAGAAGAACAAGGACAAGGGACAACTCACGGACGCCCAGTACAGAAAGCTGAGCCAACATCACAGCAAACTTCCACACATGTACGGACTGCCAAACGTACACAAGACCAATGTGCCGCTAAGACCAATAGTAAGCTGCCGTGGCTCAGCCTGCCATCCTCTGAGCCAGTTCCTCGTCAAGATCATCCACCCACTGAGTGGCAAAACACCTACATATGTCAAGAACTCAGCCCACTTCGTCTCACTGGTTCAGGCCATGCGACCTTCGCCAAACATGCAAACGATAAACTTCGATGTGGTGAGTCTTCACCAATGTGCCCACTACCGAAGCTCTGAGCATAGTGAGGACAAGACTGGAGAGCGACGATACACTGCCCGAAAGAACGACAATCCCGACTGATGACATCATGGAACTACTGATATTCTGTGTCACCACCACCGCCTTCCAACTGGGCGATGACTACTACCAACAAACTGAAGGAATGACCATGGGATCACCCCTGTCACCGGTGATCGCCAACATCTACATGGAAAACTTCGAAGAGCTGGCCTTACAAACAGCACCACTGAAACCATCCCTGTGGCTGCGATATGTCGACGACACATTCGTCCTGTGGGACCATCGCGAGGACATAACACCATTCCTAGACCTCCTCAACAGCCTCCGACCCTCCATCCAATTCACAAAGGAAACAGAAGTCGACAACAAACTACCATTCCTTGACGTCCAAGTGGAGAAATCTGAGGAAGCATTCAGAACATCGGTCTACCGCAAACCAACAGCAATCGACCGCTACCTCAACTTCAAGTCACGCCACCCAGACACAGTCAAGAAAGGTATCGTCAGATGCCTGCAGACCCGAGCCACCAACATCTGTGGAGACGAAGCAGCCAGAAAGATGGAAATGTCACGCCTTACCAGCACCTTCAGGAGAAACGGATACCCAACGAGCTTCATGAAACACAAACCCAAGGAAGCATCCCAACAACAACCAAGGGATAAGCCCATCACGACAGTATCCCTCCCATACAACAGAGGACTGTCAGAGAAGCTAAGGCGAATTTGCGGAACATACAACATCAGGACGGTGTTCAGAAGTACCACCACCCTCCGCAAGTCACTCACAAAGGTCAAACCGCCAACCACCAAGGAGCAAACAAAGAACTGCATATACGACATCCCGTGCAGCTGCGGCAGGTCATACAAGGGCGAGACTGGCCGCCCACTGGCGGTTAGGCTCGAAGAACACAGGAAGGCCACCATCCGAGGCGAAACACTGAAATCCGGTGTGGCGGAGCATGCATGGTCTGAAGGAGATCACAGACCTGCTTGGGATGATACCACCATCATCGACAAGGAGCCATACTGGAAAATCAGAAAGATCGAGGAAGCCGCACACATGGCGCTGGCCAGCAACCCCATCAGTAAGCCAAGCGTTGACATCAGCCCAATATGGCTCCCATTACTAAGGAAATCACAAAAACATCTGGGGAATAAATGACACCAAGTCTCCAGCTCCATAACGATGTCTACCTCGATAGTGGAATGGTTAGAACCGTGGACTGTCACCGGGGAAACCCGAGTTCGATTCCCGCTGACTACAGGAGCTTTCGAACGGTATGCCACGTACGGCGCAACGCCACCAACATCCAGGTCCTTCTAAGGGCCAAAGAACACCTGACGACGGCCGAAGACGTAACTGGCCGAAACGTTGTGAAACTAACATCTCAAGACGGGGACGAAAGTCCGTCAACTAACATCAGTGATAATAACACCTCGTCTCAAGCATTCAGAAGACCTGCACAGCAAATAGCCCTGCAACGGGGCAGTCGGCATAGTTGTCATGGGCGGCATGGCCCACAGCCAGGTCGCCGAGGCACTGGGCATGAGTTACCGCACGATTTGGCGCTGGTTGTCACGTGACAGTAGCGGACAGACGCCTGAGAACAAGCTAGGTCGCGACAGGAAGACTTCCGCCAGTCGGGTAGCGCAGATCATCATCGCGAAGTGTGGAGCTTAAGACGGACAAATCCAAAAGGAAACTGGCAAACAGGCTGACTGCTAACGGTCATCCAGTTTCCAAGTCCACAAGCCATCGGTACCCGAGGTTGTCTCTTAAGCTGAAGCCCACCAAGCCACGTCTCCAACTGAAAACTTCTGCTGAACATGTCCAGGGCCATCTTTCAACAGGTCGGCGCCTCGGCTTATCGAGCAAAAACGACGCAGGACTGGTGCTGATCGAACTTCCCAGCATTCTGGGAGAAGGACAAACTGCCGGGGAATAGCTCGATAGAAAATCTTAGGGCGAACGTTCACAATATTTTTAGGACACCCTCTAAGGCTCGTTCATGTTTATTATTTTCATGCATTTGACGCTGGAAAGGTGTGACATTATCTTTGGAACACCCTGTAATGCTTGCTCTGCCTCTGTCTCTGTCAGATATGTGCATGGATTCGGGAAAATGGATCTGAGATCCGATCCAATGGATCTAGATCTGGTATCCACTCGGAACATAGATCAAAACCCTCAATACACAATTCCACAAGCATACAAACATTTGGATCATAGATCAAAACCCTCAATTTTGTCGAGAGGAACCATTCAGATCATAGATGTGACCCAGCAGTTTTGTCGAGAGATCCTCCCTGCCTCCATCCTTTTTCCCTCCCTCCCTCACTTCCACTATCTGACTGTCGCTCACTGACCCAATCATATGCCCACTTACCCCTCCCCATCTGTCTGTCTCCCTCCCCTTCCCGCTAACCCAATCAAATAATGCTTTAAACCTCCCCATCTGTCTCTCTCCCTCCCCTCCCCGTCTCCTTTATCACATTTCATCGCTCGGTCCCTCCCTCCCTTTCCCTCCCCTCCCTTCTAATCCCCTCCCTCCACTTATCCCCTCCCTCTCCCCCTTCCCCTCCCCTCATATCCCCTCTTGGTACTTGAAAAGTACGGACTTCCCTGTCCGCGCCGTAGATGCATATCTGCGTCGCAGATACGTATCTGATTCGCTCTCGGTAGGTAGTATAAAAAGTAAGTAGATAATGGATGCTTCCCCGCCCCGCTCCGCCCCGCTCTGCCCCTACCCTTCCCGTTTCTCCCTGACCCTCCCTGCCTGCTTCCATCTCTCTTCTCTCCCCTTCCCTCACTTCCATTCCCTGACTGTCGCTCACTGACTCAATGATAAACTCATTTATTCCTCCCCAAACGTCTCTCACCCTCCCCTCCAAGTCTCCTTTATCACACTTCTTTGCTCCCTCCCTCCCTCCTCTCCCAACTACTCCCATCCTTTCCCTCTTCTCCAATCCCATCTTTGCATTTGAAAAAGTACTGGCTTCTTTTCCGCCCGCACCGCAGATACATATACGTTTTTATATCCCAGTTACCGAAGCTATATAGTAAGGTACGCTCTCGGCAGGTAGTTTAAACAGTAAGTACTGGGTGCTTCCTGCCCAGCTCAGACACTAGTACTTAGACATGATCGATAATATTTCAGTACCTATTTTGTGGAATTCTGTAAACAACCTATCTCAAATCTGAGCGCCATACCTCGTCAAGCTCCGCCGCCCTCTCCAACTCCCCTTTCTCCCCGCAACCCCATATCTTGGCCCTGAACCCCCCCCCCCTCTCCTCCCCCGCCCCATCCTCCTACGCACGGGCACTCGTGATCGGTAAGTTTTTCAGTGCTAAAGATATAATACACGGTGACCCAGTGTACCAAAATCATATTTTTGCTTGGGTGTCAGAGGGGAAAATTGCTGACCAAAAAAAGGATGAGTGAAAATTGTCGGTCAGGTAAGGCCCAAAAAGAGTGGGAAAATGATCAAAAACATTAATCTATCTACAGGGTGGGCCGAAATAAAGTACCTTGAAATTTTTGTCTCGTGCTTTTCAAGCGCACGTGCTGCATTTGTGATTTTTCGCATGCCGACTGCAAACCATATGGCAAGATAGATTATCAGAAAACTTCACTTGAAAAATGTGGTCCGACACACAAAAATCGTTTTGCGTTGAGACTTATGTCTTGACGAACTCTCTTGATGAGACCAGGCGGCAGTATCTAAAGAAGTTCGGTCTGGACCATCGGAGGCTCGACCTTGCACCGGGAAACAAGTCTATCCAGAAGTGGGTAGCTAAGTTTCGAAATTTCGGAACGGTGGTAAAAACCAAGCCGCCCGGGAGAGGTCGCACGGTCAGATCTGAGGCCAACATTCAACGGGTATCCGCCTCTACCCTTCAGAGCCCAAAAAGATCCACTCGGCGTCGCTCTCAGGCACTGAATATCAGCAGGACAACTCTGCGGAGAATCATGAAAGAAGATCTTGGACTGTACCCGTACCGGCTTTCAATACATCAGAAGCTACCATCATGCGACAGGGAGCGTCGGGTCGCCATGGCCGAGTGGTTCGAACACAACCCACGTGTGTTCAGCAAGCTGTGGTTCAGTGACGAGGCTCACTTCTGGCTGAACGGATATGTCAACACCCACAATGCTGTGCACTGGGGCAAGGAACCACCAGATGAGGTCCTCTGCAGGCCTCTTCACTGCGAGAAGGTTACGGCGTGGTTGGCGATGCGGCACGGCGGGGGAACTATCGGTCCCTTCTTCTTTGAAAATGAAAACGAAGTGGCGACAACGATCAACTCTGCTCGCTATGTCAGCACAGCGCTGGAGCCGTTCTGGAGAGAACTCGGGGAGAGGCCACTCAGGCGTAACCAAGAGTGGTTCCAGCAGGATGGTGCCACACCCCACACTGCTTGCGCATCGATGGATTGGGTTCGAAGTCACTTCCCGGATCGACACATCAGCCTGAAGTCGGCCGTTCCATGGGCCCCTCACTCTCCTGACCTGAGTCCCCTGGACTTTTTCATGTGGGGATATCTTAAGGACCGGGTATATGCGGGAAGACCGGCAACCACTCACGAGCTCAAGACCGCCATAGTCCAGGAGGTGGACCGTATCCCCGCTGACATGGTCGACAAGGCCATCATCCATCTCAAGGAAGTTCGTCTGCCGCTGGTGAAGCAGCGCCGCGGTGCCCACCTGGAGCACATCCTGTGAGGTGTGAGCGGCTGACAGATGCGGACAATAGTGCGCAGTGAGTTTTGCCATTTCATTGTAATTCGAAATATACCTGGTTTACCATTGTACCATTGTAAATATACATGTTATCGAAAGAAAACTGAAGGTACTTCATTTTGGCCCACCCTGTACAATTGTGACAGATGTAAAACAACCATTCCCGCAATTGCTCCTTCTCGGTGGGATTGGGAGTGGAAAATTGGGCTTGAAAACTGGAGGTGAGAGTGGAAAATGATTTGCATTTTGATGTCGTTTCCCACCCACATCTACAAATTTTGGGACACTGCGGTGACCCAAAATCAACGTCACATCCTTCCACAACCTTTATTTTGCCTAGTACGGCGTAATTTTAATATAATTTCGGCGTTACTTGCTCCTAGAGATCATATTGGCTGCATTCTAGTCACGTGACCTTCGAATTTTTGTGGCCCTGACTGGTCAAGTGGTTAACGGAGGCTATTTTCGGGGCAGTAGCCAGGGCGAGCGGACCAGGTGTCCGGGATGGCAAAACTGCACAGCAGATTGTCTTGCAACGGGGCAGTCGGCATAGTTGCCGGCGGCATGGCCCACAGCCAGGTCGCCGAGGCACTGGGTATGAGTTACCGCACGATTTGGCGCTGGTTGTCACGTGACAGAAGCGGATAGACGCCTGAGAACAAGCTAGGTCGCGACAGGAAGATTTCCGCCTGTCGGGTAGCGCAGATCATTATCGCTAAGTGTGGAGCTTAAGACGGGCAAATCCAAAAGGAAACTGGCAAGCAGGCTGACTGCTAACGGTCATCCAGTTTCCAAGTCGACAAGCCATCGGTACCTGAGGTTGTCTCTTAAGCTGAAGCCCACCAAGCCACGCTGTGATGTGTCGGGCGAAAAAACGAAATCTCTCACGCACTTATGTATGTGTGGTTTCTGCAAAACACAGAACAACCCATCATCAATTGCCAGTCGGTGTGCAAACATGACAATATAACAGCTTTATGAAATAAAGGACTAAATAAAGAAACGATTTAGATCCATCAGATTTATCCAATACAATTCATGGGTCCACTATAATCCATTAAACTATTAGAATAATTTAGATCCGTAACGAAAGATCCATTTAGTACCAAATCACAGTAACATTTCACGATAATGTGATCATTGTGTCATCTATATAATTTCTCATCGAACTTTCCCGCATTTGCCTCCACGACACATATAGCAGTGAAAGAAAGCCACGCGGCTGAAGGACACGCCGCACATCGATTGCCACCATGCGTCAGCTTAGTCTCCAAAAGCTGCCAATTTTCAGAGCTGCAACACGAAGGTACCACAAAAATATCTACCGACAAAACTGCGCAGATGGCAGCACACGTCAGGCGCACCTAATCACTTGACGCGTCAGGCGCACCAGATGTCGCCACTAACACGCCGCTACCCGACCACCGACACGCCGACACGGCGCAGGCCAACCCGCTCGTCACATCATCCCCCCGGTGTTCGGCCGCGAACACCAAACACTGAGACGAGCAGAACGCAGGTTAAGGCGGCGTGCCATCGCCACTGATACGCTCACACGCACACGCCGCTGTGCGGAGCCACTAACCACTGCAGCCTGGTCTAGTCAGGTACCAAGGCCCATGTTCAGTGTTCACTTTCCGTCGTCGCAGGCCGCAGCTGCCCCGCGCCGCGACAACTGCTCGTCGCGGCAGGTCATCACTGCAGCTGCTCCTCGCTGCGGCAGCTCCCCGCCGCGGCAGCTGCTCATCACCACGGCAGCTCCCCGCCGCGGCAGCTGCTCCCCGCTACGGCATCCGCTCCTCGCCGCGGCAGCTGCTCCTCGCCGCTGCAGCTCATCGTCCGGACAGCTCCTCGTCGTCGCCGCAGCAGGAACGGTCAAGGAAGCTGCAGGGAGAAGACGAGGATTCCATGAGGACATTGCAAAAGGACTGAGGACACAGACACAGGACAGCCACACGCACACACAAGTCCTTCCAGCGCCCTCAGTCAGCTCAGTCTACCCCCTCGAGGAAGCAGATCTTGTTAGAGGGCCTCAAGTACGTCGCTCCTGACGCCGTCTGGACCTTTACGGCGCGAACAGTCCCATCAGCGCTGGGCACAACTTCCACCACTCTTGCCAGTGGCCAGTAACCGCGTGGCGAACTCTGCTCTACCATCAATACGAGGTCCCCTGTTTTGAAGTTGGGTGTTGGTCGCGTCCACTTCTTTCTGCCGATAAGCAGAGGCAAGTACTCTTTTTGCCATCTTCGCCACAGCTGATTGGCTAGGGCCTGTGACTGCCGCCATTTTCCACGCCCACATCTGTCGTTGTCGGAAAATCTGCCTGGCGGTAGGACGGCTTCGGGATAGCCTAAAATGAAATGATTGGGCGTCAGAGGTTCTGCGTCGTCGATCTCAGCGCTGGCGTAGGTCAGAGGCCGACTGTTCAGGAGAAACTCTACCTCTAACAGGGCGGTGTGCAGCACGTCCTCCGGTACGCACTGGTTGCCCAGTACAACTCGTAACGTCCTTTTCACCGAAGCCACTAAACGCTCCCAGACTCCCCCCATGTGGCTGGCGGTGGGGGGATTGAACCGCCACTCTATGTTTTTCTGTGCAAGTTCATCAGTAATTTGGGCTTGATTCCACTCTTCGAGACAGGTTCTCATCTCCTTCTCACCCGCCACCAGGTTCGTCCCGTTGTCCGATAGAACCATCCTTGGTCGTCCTCGTCGAGCCACAAACCTTCTGAAAGCCATGAGAAAACTGTCCGTTTCCAGCGAGGCAGCGAGCTCCAAATGCAAGGCACGAATGGACAGACAGGTGATAAGTAGCACATATCTTTTCTCGGTTTTGCGGAACTTCTTGATCGTAAGAGGACCAAAGTAGTCAATTCCCACACAGGCGAAGGGTCTCGACATGTCAAACCTGCTCGAAGAGAGATCAGCCATGATCGGTGCTTGCGGTTGGGCTCGCCTATTCCTGCAAAAAGCACACCTGTAGACGAGTTTCCTCACTGCTGATCTCGCCTTTGGGATCCAATAGCTGAGACGGACTTCGCTCAGAGTGTGTTCTATCCCTGAATGGAGAACGCGCTTGTGAACATCAGTGAGTATTAGTCTAATGATGTCATCCTCACCGACGATGAGAGGATATCTGGAGGACTCAGGCAGGGGCGAGTTGAGGAGACGCCCCCTAGCACGGAGGAGTCCTCGCTCGTCGATGAAAGGGGAGAGCTGTTGCAGAGAGCTCCCCGCAGGCAGTCAACCATCAGAGGAAATAGCCGCCAGCTCCTTGCCGTATACAGCACGCTGTGACTCTTTGAGGATCATCTCTTCGGCGTCCCTGAGTTCGGGAGCTGTGAGGGGGCCCGCCATGCGTGTTCCCGTGCCGGCCTTGCATCGGGTGTTCTTCACGAACCGGAGGGCCCACGCCACCACACGCTTGTACCGCTGCCATGACGAGTAGCGCGCTGGGTCTGGCAGCGCGCCACCGAAGACACACATCGTGAAGACCGCCGTACGGGTCTTTAGTTCAGGTAGTTCTGCGTCCTGGACCGCACTCTCAACCTCTTCTTCAGGCCATTCCTCGCGGTCACGTGCCACGAAGCCTGGGCCTTCCCACCAAAGGTCGCACTGCAGGAGGTCGCATCCTGAGAGGCCGCGGGAACAGAAGTCAGCAGGGTTACACTGACTGGGCACATGGTGCCACTGGTCCGGTTCTGACGAGTGTTGAACTTCAGCGATTCGGTTCGAGATGAAAGTGTGAAATCGCCTGCTCTCGTTCTGCAGGAATCGTAGCACCACTGCGCTGTCTGTCCAAAACAACGTCTCATCGATGTGGTAAGTAGTCTCGCGTTTGATGAGGTCTGCCAGTCGTACTCCCAAGACAGCTGCCTGCAATTCAAGCCTCACAATCGTCAGTTGTTTCAGCGGAGCGAGTCTCGTACGCGACATGACGAAACAGGTCATGTGTCCACCTGAAGACGAGAATCTGAAGTACGCAACCGCTCCAAATGCCGTCTCAGACGCGTCACAAAAGACGTGTAGCTGGCAACGGCGCTCTGTTCCAGCTTCGTTGGCATCCGTCTTGTAGCATCGAGGGATCTTGACCCACTCCAGACAAGGCAGGTCAGACAACCACCTGTCCCACTCCACCAGCTCTTGGTCAGCCAGCGGCTCGTCCCAGGCGTACTTCGTTGCCCACAAGCGCTGAACAAGAGCTTTGGCGCGCAGCACGAAAGGAGAGACTAGTCCCATGGGGTGGAACACCATCGACAGTCTGCTCAGGACTCCTCGCTTGGTGGCTGGTTGGCTCATGTTGGTTAGTTTCACGCCCAGAACATCCTCTTCAGGCTTCCAGACACAGCCCAAGGCCCGCTGGGTACCCTGGCCAAGGCGAGCAAAGTCCAACCCGTCCTCATACGCCTGCTTGAAGGCATCTTCTACCGCTTCTGGTCGGTTACTCGCCCACTTCGTCAGGTTGAAGCCTCCTTTGGCCACCAGTCGCGTCACCTCCTCTTTGATCTGTCTGGCCCGCTTCACATCTGGCACTGAAACCAACATGTCATCCAGGGGCGTAACTTTGTATACTTTTGGGGAGGCAGGTGCCCCCCAACTTGAAATTCTGCCACCCCAACATTCCGTTTGCCCCCCCCCCCAACCTTGGTGGGCGCCCCTTGGCCTGAAAGGCGCCCTCACGGGCCAGCGGCGTCATAGGAGCGCGGGCGCCATCTTTCAAGGGGGCGCCATCGCCTATGAAAATGGGATGCGTGAGAGGGGAACCTCTGAGACCGTGGGGCGCCTGCATGCGAAAGAGGGGCGCCCATGAAGTCCTCAGGGGCGCCTCAATGCAAAACACGGGCGCCTGAGATGGCCACAGGGGCGCCTGCATGCGAAAGAGGGGCACCTTATTGGCCTCTGAGGCCCTTCGGGGTGCCTCTGAGGTCTATAGTTTAGGGGCGCCCACATGCAAAAGGGGCGCCCATTAAGGCCATAATGGCGCCCCAATACGAAAGAGGGGAGACCGCATGCCAAATGGGGGCGCCTCCGAGGCCCATAGAAAGAGGAGCTCCTTTGAAGCCCAAAGGGGCGCCTCAATGGGAATAAGGGACGCCTGTGAGGTCTATAGGGGCGCCTCTGATGCCCATATCGAGAGAGTCGTTTGTGTAACGTTCCTCAGGGATGGTGCGCCGCTTGCGGCAAGTAAATACTTAGCTAAATAGCGTGCCCCATTGGTCAAAAAGCGCCCCTCGAGCCAAAGTGGTGCCCCTCTGACAACACGCACGTCTTACGTCATCTGTTTTGCTAATAACTAATGCCCCCGCACGCAGAGCGGCGCCCCATCCGTTTATTAATGTGACCCTTCAGGTGGATGAAGCGCCCCTCTGGCCAATACCTTGTCATCATTGTTGCTAGAACAGCGCCCCTAGTCCGTAGACTGCCCCATTGCAATTGGCTCCTGAAGGTGCCAGTTTTGGC
Organism: Amphibalanus amphitrite; assembly: GCF_019059575.1. Lineage (NCBI taxonomy): Eukaryota > Metazoa > Arthropoda > Thecostraca > Balanomorpha > Balanidae > Amphibalanus > Amphibalanus amphitrite. Next base: position 474,771 of record NW_024881605.1, on the reverse strand, counting down.
GCCCCTCTGCACTGAGTAATGAAATGTATGTGGCCTACCAATTCTTAAGGGCGCTCCTTGAGTTATCACGCTCCTCGGGGGGGGGGGGGGGCTAGAGGGCCTAGATGCCATAGCACGCTAGTAGTGCTATGGCATCCCTGCTGCTAAAACGGCACACTTAGCTAGGTTAGCGCCTCAACGGTTCATACAAGCGCCCCTCAAGCCGAAATTAGCGCTCCTCTGACTTACATAATTTCCTTGCTAAGTACGACGCCCCTCGCTGAGCTGGCGCCCCACCATTTTATCAACGCGCCCCTTTAGCCACATGAAGCGCTCCTCTGGTCAATGCGGTCAATACCTTATGTCATCACTGCAGCTAGAGCGGCGCCCCTATTTCGGTGGCTGTTCCATCGGTTCCTGAAGGCACCCCTCGAGACAGTTTGGAGGCCCATCTGCAGTGAGTATTAAAATTGATGTGGTTAAAAATGGCGGCCTCTGCACGGTGTCGCACCGATTCTAAAGGGCGCCCCTTGAGTCCATGTAATCGTCCCACAGGGCCTTGTGTGTTATGGTATCCCTGCTGTTAAAGCGCCACTCTTGCTTGGCGTAGCGTCCCAACGGTTCAAAAAAGCACCAATCGAGCCAATGTTAGCGCTCCTCTGACTATACTGGTATCCTACGTCATCTCTTTTGCTAATTACGGCTCCCTTCGACCGAAAGGGCAGTGTATCAAGTTTCAACAAATCGATGTAGGACTCTAGTTTTTATGAACAAAATAGTGCATTTTAGTGCTATTTTGACAATGTATCGGTTTTGTGACCTTGTGACATGACCTTAGGTCACTGGAAGCTAAAAGTTCCAGGTCAAGTGACAAATAGATCCCCGAAGTTGTATCTGAAATTTGGTAGCGATACGTGCCATAGCTAATTACGGCCATAGCTAATTACGTACCATTGCTAATATTTTGCTAATTCATCATCATCATCATCATCATTTATTTCGTTTGGAAGCTCCATGCACTCACGGCTTTTCAGTCCAAGTGTCATACAGTAAATAGGTAGGCACATATATAAAGCTAAAATAAACACTAAAGCTAAAAGTAAAACCATGAAAAGCATGGGACTTAAAAAGTAAAATGCATATCGGTACAAATGACCGAAAGCTAACGGGTGAGCACTTACTTTTTGCACAAAAAATTAGTTTGCATATCTCCGGTGTATTTTGAGATAACATTACCAAACTTTCAGCACAGGATGGCAGCATCGCTATGTACCTGCCATCACTAGTGCAGGGCCGTTGTGACACCGTTGCGCTTTGCAGCCCGCACGCGCTTCGGGACCGCCCTCATCATGCCGTGCACCACCTCCAAGTCAATCTCTTGCAGAGCTTGACGTATCCGCCTCTTCAAACCCTCGTCACTCTTTGCTGACCAGCCACCTTTGTATACCCTCTGCTTCATGAGACCCCAAAAGTCCTCGATTGGCCGCAGTTGGGGGACGTTGGGGGGATTCTTCTCGCGGGGTACATACCGCACGTGCGACCGGTCCAGGAGTTCCAGGGTCTCACGTGCGTAGTGCGAGGCTGCCAGATCCGGCCAGAACACATACCCTCCATGGGGGTAATGTTGTGCCAGAAAAGGCAAAAGTTCGCCCTTGATGCACTTCTCCCGGTACACAGCACCGTTAACATTTGCGCGACTGGGGGTGATTACCGGCCGGGAGATCCCCCGAGGGGATATGGCCACCCACACTAGAAGTTTCCGCGGGAACTTGCCTGTGGGTCGATGTTTCACATCTTCTGGCGCGTCTCCACCAGGGCCAGCGTAGTAACCCTTGTTGGCTGGCATCTCACTGCCCTGATAGGTGAAATAACTCTCATCGTCCATCACCACCTCGAGATCCGCGTCCGTGTTGAGCACTTCACTCGCCAACCGTCGTATCCGGATCTTTTGGGACTTTCGCTGCTCCGGTGTAGTACTTGGGGCCTTGGTCCTTGTCCGGTATTTCAGTCCTTCCTCTGCTAGGATTTTTCGGACATAACTTTGGGAGATACCGAAGCGGCGGGCAAGAAGGCGCGTTGACACCCCCACGCGATGGCGGGCCGCGAGGACTAGAGCACGTCTCTTCTGCCGGAGCATCTTGACCACAGGTCGGCAACTTTTTCCCGTGCTGGCATGCGTAACATCTCCTCTTGCCTCCAAGTTTCTTATGATATTGTAGGTTGTCCTCTTCGCCACACCCATTTTTAGAAAATGGCTCACAATGTCACATTTTCGAAAATTGGGGTGGTTTTTGACAAATTCTGCCACAATACTACGGACACCTGACTTGGTTAAGCCCTCCATGCTTAATGATTTCATATTTCAGAAATTTCAAAATCCGCGTGTATGTTATATTCCTATTGGTCTTTCATTGTGGAAAATTTCATGCAAATCTCATTTAAATTGGTGAGACTGCAAGCGAATTACAATTGTGCAGAAAGTAAGTGCTCACCCGTTACGCGCACAGTGACTAGTCACCATTGAGTAATCGTCGACAACGCCTGCGACAAGTGGCCGACGTGCGTGACGACCGAATGTCTGCTGGCAGCGAGTTCCAAACGTCACAGGCGCGGTAATAAAAGAACTTGCGAGCATGTTCGGTGCGGACCCTCGGCAGTTCGAGCTGCATATTCTCAGTGGCTCGAGTCTGTCTGCTCGACACGTCGCTGCGTTGTACAAACCGCTCAGAGAGGCACTTCGGTGCGTGAACATTATTCAACAAGTAATGCACAGTACCGCAGTCATTCTCCGCCACCAGCCTGTCTATATGGGGCCAGCATAGCTCTGCCAACAGAGGCGTCACATGAGCCGAGCGTCGGACTCCCATGACGACCTGTGCACAGTGGTTTATCACCTTCTGAATACGGTGTCGCTGCACGACGCCACATCCCGACCACACAGACATACAGTATCGGATGTGGGGAAAAATTAACATCTCCACGATCATCTGCTTCACGTTTCGCGGCAGGCCGCGAGCGGATCTGGACAGTCCCCCTAGTGTGGCATAGCATCGGCGGATAACCGCGGTCACATGCGATTCAAAAGTCAGTCCGGAGTCGACTACCACACCGAGAATCTTGGTCGCTACGGATGGACGAATCGTCGCACTACCGCACTACAAGTAATGCACAGTACTGCAGTCATTCTCCGCCACCAGCCTGTCTATATGGGGCCGGGGCTTCGACCGAAAGGGCAGTGCCTCAAGCCTCAACAGTTAATCAACTTGCCCCTGGTGCCAGTTGAGGCGTCCCGTGGTTCACACCTTATGTCATTGTTGACTTGTTGCTAGAACAGAGACCCTTATTCAAGAAGGAGAGCTTTCCCATTGGTTCTTGAAGACGCCCCTTCAGACTCTTTTGACGCCCATCTTTAGAACGTAATGACATTTATGTGACATTACTCTTGGCAGCATCGTGTTCCTCTCGTCGAGACGCGTCGAATGAACTATTTGTTGACCTTGAAAGGTCATTTTGAAAAATTGACCTCAGGTCAAGGTCATAACCTGACCGAAAAGGGTCATGTTGCATATCAGTCGATCCGTATCGTCGAGCTGAATACATCTGACATGTTTTCATCGCTCTAGCACGTCTTTATCAAAAGTTATAGCCAAAAAACTGGTGGTGACCGTTCATGACCTGAGATGACCTCAGGGGCATACAGAGGGGTCACAGATGCATTTTCCGATTCAGTGTGTCATTTTTACCTATGTACCGATGTTTGAGAGGGTTCTGAATACCATTCGTCCAAAAAAGGCGCATTTCAATTTTCTCCCATTGACTTATAATGGAGTGGTCGCAAAATTGACCTGACCTTAGGTCACCGATATCAAAATTCCGAGATATATGTTTTGTACATACTGCTACTCTTATCAATCACTGAAAGTTTCAAGGCGATCGTTTAGTCGGTGTAGCTATGACGAGGATTGCAACTTTTTTTCTGAGGTGAGGTCTTTTGACGTGACCTGGTGACCTGACCTTGAGAGCCCTGGGTCCAAAATTTGCACAACATGTGTAAAAAAGATGCATGAACAGGTGTGCCAAAAACAGCGGCGCTCCACGCCGCCGTTTTTGAGATATCTGCGAAAAACCGTATGAGAGGTGTTCAAACACCCCCGGGCCCGGCGCGGGCCCCGGGGGGGGGGGAAATTTTTTATTTTGTCGATGAGGGCAAATTTTTGCCACTGGCTTGCTTCCAGAACACGTGCGGAAAAGATGCAGCATGAAGTGTGTTCTTAACTTAAAAGGGGAGGCGTAAAAACGTCCCTTGCTTCTGCGTGGGGTAAAGTTCTACAGATTTGCATCTTTCATCTCGCTTTTTCATTAGTTTTTTTGTCATTTCATCAGTTCGTCTCATTTCTTTAGAAGAACTACCATATGCGGTGTGTAATAAGGCGTCACTACCCTGGTCCCCAATTCCACAACCTGCCCCCGCGGTCTCTAGTCCCCAAATTGCTTTCAAAATGTACTTGGTTTCAAAATGAATAATTCCGCGTTTTTGGCGCGCTATTTCAGAAAAAAAGCTGCAACACAACGTGCCAAAACACGACGGCACAAAAAACAACGTGCTATGGTAAAAATGTGGCCGTAAACTGAAATAAGACTTATTTCTAGACAGTCACGGGGAGGCGCCCCCATGCCCTTAAAAAGGCGCCCCTGACAGCGTTGCCCCCCGCCCCCAACGAAAACCAAAAAGTTACGCCCCTGATGTCATCCATATAGAAGTTTCTGTGCACAATAGTAGCGGCAGCTCTCGAGAGCTCTGTGTACTCCTGATTGTCGTCAGCGGTCCTGCCAAGTGCATAGTTGGCGAGGGTTGGACTACACTTAGCCCCAAAAATCACTACCATCATCTGGTAGACATCTGGCGGCCTACCTCGGTTCATGTTGCGCCACAGGAAGCTTAGCGCTGGTTGGTCAAGTTCATTCACCCTCACCTGGTGGAACATCTGCTCCACATCCGCGACGAGAGCTACCCGCTCTTCTCTGAAACGGATCAGAACTCCCACCAGGCTTAGAAGCAAGTCTGGACCGGTGAGGAGAGCATCGTTCAGCGACATTCCATCGAATCGCGCAGCCGCGTCGAACACCACTCGGATCTTGGATTTGTTGGCGTTGACAACCGCGTGGTGTGGTAGCATCCACCTCTTCGGAGTGGGCTTGCACAGTTCTTCAGGCGACACTTTTCTTGCGTGGCCCTTCGCCACGTAGCTCATCAGAGCTTCCTCGTACGCCTCAGCTTTGGCAGGGTTCCGAGAGAGTGACTTCTCCAGAGAGAGGAGGCGTCTTTCAGCCATCTTCCTGTTGTCTGGAAGTTCCAGGTCCCTGTCTTTCCAAAGCAGGCCGACTTCATACCGACCATCTTCTGTTCTTGTCGTTTCATCCAGGATCGTCTGAGCTTGAAGGTCTTCCTGAGAGCGGGCTGCCCTTCCTTTGAACATGCATCCGAAGGACTCAGTTGACCACCATTCCTGCAGGTCAGCGCACAGAGAATGTTCATTAGTCACTTTGCGAATGAACATCACACTTCTGTGGGAATCTGGTACCAGGTCAGCAACTGAACCGGTGAGTGTCCAGCCAAACATCGTCCTGATGGCCACTGGCTGCCCCGGATGACCAGTCCGTACCTCCAGCTGCAGGACTGCCTCCAAAACATTGGCACCAAGCAGCGGGTCCACATTCTTACCACTACAGTCGGGTATATCCAGTCCCTTAACATGTTGCCATTCAGGTCTCAACTGGACTTGCGGGGTTCTGATGTTGAGGTTCTTCACTGAGAAGGCCTCTGGTACTGCAATCCTGGTACAGCTGCCCCTTGATGCAAACAGGTCCAGCGGGAGTCTCTTCGACGACTGAGGACGACCACAGGTCTCCACATTTCTCAGGTGCAGTTCATGTTCTTCCCCATCAAGGTCAAGTTGCTTCATCACCTCCTCTGACAGCAGCGAAGTCTGGGATCCCGGATCCAGGAGAGCGTATACCTCCTTGCTCTTCCCCCGGTTACCAATGATGGTCACAGGAACAACCTGTAGCAGAGTCACCCCTCCTCCTGCTGAAGCTGCAGCTACCACCCGACTGGCTCCCTGTGGTGGTTCCGCAGTTGGGTGCACTGCTCGGCTGCTGGTGATCCTTTGGCTGCCGTGCAACAGCTGGTGATGTCGGAGCCTGCAGCCATCAACTCCACATGTTCTGGCCTGACGACAGTTCCTCACTCGGTGGCCCCTCTTCAAGCAGTAGAAACAGCATCCAGAACCGCTGATGACATGTGCCCTCTCATTGACCCCCAAGTCTGGACAGCTAGTGACGCCATGTGGCTGAGAACAGCAGATACAGCCCGACTCCGTACTTGTTACAGTAGTCAGAGACGCTCTCTGGACCGCCGACTTCACCTGGCTGTCTCTCTGGCCTTGACTGGTAGGCTTCTGTCTTTTTCTTGGTGGCGCCACTGGGGACACCGATGCAAAGTTCAATGCCACTCTGATTTGCTTGTTCAGCCAGGCGTCCAACTCCACAAGTGTCGGCTTCTGGGGCTCAAGAGCAAGTATGTGCTCACTCCAGTCTCTCTTCATTTCAGGAGGCAGCTTCTGGACGACCCTTCTCAGGTTTTCAAAACTGCACAGGTCTCCGTCATAGCCCATAGTCTTGAAGACAGAGATGGCACAGTGCAGAGAGGCTTGGAAACGCTCCAGACTGGCTGGGTCAAGATATGATGGTGATGGGCAGGCAAAGACTTCTCTGAGATTGGCACTTACAATATCTTCTTCTCTCCCAAATCTGTCCTTTAGGAGCATCAGGGCATTCTCTTCTCATACAAGTCTCCCCTGTACAGCATTCCTTGAATGCACTGCTGTGCCAGCCCTTGCACTGATCCTTGCAGATGGGCCATCTTCTCTGCCGACGACAGTGACTCTTTGTTGTGGACGAGAGCCTCAAAGAGACAAAAACAACCTCACCCACTCCTTGGGGTTTCCATCGAATCTGGGCAGTGTTAGCTTAGGGAGGCTGCTCTGAAACAGGGAATGGTTAATTGGACCTGGGCCAGTCACACCAACAGTGGGAGCGACAGCTGGGGGATTTTGCTGGACTGCATGGAAGTCAGGACGAGTCAGCTTAGGCCCACAGAATGCAGCTCCATCCTGAAAATCATCTCTGCGGTCCCAGCCCAGGTCATCCTCTGCTGCCTTCGTGAGCTTCTCTTCTAGCTCTGCAGCCGCAGCTGCATCCAGAGCTTCTTGGAGTTCCCGTTTCTGTTTGATTTCTTGCTCCTCCCTCTCCAGTTTCTGTCGGTGCTCTAGCTGAGCTACTTCGAGCGCCTTGACCCTTCGAGTGATCTCTGCTTTCCGTGATGTGTCTGACTTCACAGATGCTTGGCTCTGAGATCTCACTTCCGAAACAACTGATGGTGGGTCATCCTTTATTGCTTTCAGGTAGCCTTCTATGCGGCTCATCACTTCTTCGTATTGTGCCTCTGCCTTTTCAAAGTATTTCTCTGCTTCTTTCCTCTCTTCTTCTTCAGTCAGGAAGCAGATGAACATGTCGTTTACTTCTTGGAGGGCCCCAAGAGCACCATTGAGTTCCGTGATCAGAGTGAACAACCTTGTACGACTGCCGCCGCTTTCAACAACAACGTGAGCTTGCCTCCGCAACCGAGTCAGGTTTCCAAGAAGCCTAGCACGCCTCTGTTTAGTATCCTGCGCTGACATGGTGCGGTGTGGCTTAACAGGAGCAATGGCAGACAAGGTTAAAATGTACAAGGCAAGGTTAACCCGCGCCCCGCTGGGCTATTCAGCCATACGCGCCCTGCTGGGGGGGGGCAGATTCTGCCCCCCCTGTCTAACTTCCGAACCGATGGTCGTAGAAAGACGGGGAAAACGGCAATCGAAAGCTCTCAACAAGGCGGATCTTAAGAGCCCAAATTTTTTTGCTTAAGTAGGTCAGAGGTCAGGTCAAGGTCAGGTCAAGGGTACAAAATGCAAGTTTCTACAGTATCGGCCTTGCACCGTAGTTGCCGAAGAATGGACTGAGACTGATTGCCCAAAACGTGTTCTTAGACTACCAAGACAATATTCGTTGCACACAATGTCATTCAAAGGTCAAGGTCAAGGTCAGGTCAGGTCAGGTCAGGTCACCAAAAACAAAATATAGAAAAGGGCATGTGCGACACATGTTTTATGGGTCATTTTACTTATGGAATTCAATAGGCACACTCAATAAGTGATATGGACCACCTCTGGGTGAATTTCAGGTCGAGGTCAGGTCAAGGTCAGGTCAAGTAAGGTCAAATTTTGAAGTTGGTTGTTAAGGCCTAAAAAGGTGTCTATCCGATGCAGTTTTTCACGGCGAATCGAATGGTGCTATTTTTGTTTCCGTACGAGGTCTAGAACTTCCAAAAAAATCATTTTTCAAAATTTTTGTGTGTCGTGACGTCATAAAATTTTGAATAACTCCCACATTTTTGAACCGATTCTTCTAAAAATTGGTATGTAGGTGCACATAGACCACTTCTTTGACATATATTCCGGTTTTTTCGATAAACTCAATATTTTGGATTTTATAACTATTTTCCCAAAAAAGTCAGTTTTTTGGAAAAATTTTGGCCAAAATCCAAAATTTTCAAAAAACCGAGATAGCCATTTGATAGACAAAGTAGAATCACGTATAACCTTTTTTGTTACGTCTTGATTCCTTTAAAAATGAAGATGTTAGCGGCGTTTGAAATTTTGCCGTTTTTTAGGCGAAAATGGCGAACATGACGTCACTAAAACGTCGATTTCTCAAAAATTTTCCGACGGATTTCGCTCAAATTTTCAGGGAACGTGTCAAATTGATGTATGATAAGGTACTGAAAGTTTGGCGTCGCTGGCGTAACGCGTTTAGAAGTTATTGGCGAAAAACGGGAGGGGGGGCAGATTCTGCCCCCCCCCAGCGGGGCGCGGGTTAAAACACAATCAGGTAAGGCAAACAGGTCAATCAATACAGGACAATAAGCATGGGTTAACCCTGGGACTCATCAGGTCAAGGTCAACACTCCAGGTCAACATTCCAGGGCCAGAGCTGGGTTCAAATGAGGACCATCATTATTCATGGCAAGACAGAGGGAGTTCGAAACTGTGATGTGTCGGGCGAAAAAACGAAATCTCTCACGCACTTATGTATGTGTGGTTTCTGCAAAACACAGAACAACCCATCATCAATTGCCAGTCGGTGTGCAAACATGACAATATAACAGCTTTATGAAATAAAGGACTAAATAAAGGAACGATTTAGATCCATCAGATTTATCCAATACAATTCATGGGTCCACTATAATCCATTAAACTATTAGAATAATTTAGATCCGTAACGAAAGATCCATTTAGTACCAAATCACAGTAACATTTCACGATAATGTGATCATTGTGTCATCTATATAATTTCTCACCGAACTTTCCCGCATTCAGGGGCGGCGGATTCCGGGGGGCAGGGTGGGCAGCTGCCCACCCTGAAAAATCTCGGGGTGGGCAAAACTATCTTTTTGCCCACCCTTTTCTGGGTGGAGGCCCTTTGCTCGGAATAGAGGGCCGCAGGCCCTCTATTCCGTTTTTTTTTTAGGACCAGCCATGCTTGAAAGAGGCTAATGGCTTCCGTGCAAAAGATGGCACTTTTATGCAAAAGAAGGTTTCCTGAGGGTCACTCTACAATGTTAAGATGAGGCTCTGCTGTGCCAGAAGACCCTCCCAGTCCCTGCAAAGAGAGGCCCTCCCAGAAACGGAGGAGGAACTATGTGTACGCAGGAGGCCCCTGTGCAAATGGGAGGCCATCCGTGTATGTACAGAGGAGGCCCTTCCGAGCACAGAGGAGGCCCCCTGAACGGATGAGGAACTAAACGTACGCAGGAGGCCCCGTGCACATGGGAGGCCCTCCATGCACATAGAAAATGCGTAGTATACAGAGGAGGCCCTTCCGAGTACAGAGGAGGCCCCCTGAACGGAGGAGAAACGAAACGTAGGTACGCAGGAGGCCCCCTTGCACAGGGAGGCCCTCCATCTAAAGCGGAGGAGTGTCGGATACAAAGGAGGCCCCCTTGCACATGGGAGGCCCTCCATGTACAGAGCAGGCGCGTAGTATACAGAGGAGGCCCTCCCGAGTACAGAGGAGTCCCCCTGAACGGATGAGGAACTAAACGTACGCAGGAGGCCCCCGTGCACATGCGAGGCCCTCTATCTAAAGCGGAAGTGTGTCGGATACAGAAGAGGTTCACGTCCACATGGGAGGCCCTCCATGTACAGAGAAGGCTTCAAGGCGCGTAGTATATAGAGGAGGCCCTTCCGAGTATAGAGGAGGCCCCTGAACGGAGGAGAAACGAAACATACGCAGGAGGCCCCCGTGCACATGGGAGACCCTCCATGCACATAGAAAACGCGTAGTATACAGAGGAGGCCCTTCCGAGTACAGAGGAGGCCCCTTGAACGGAGAAGAAACGAAACGTAGGTACGCAGGAGGCCCCCTTGCACAGGGAGGCCCTCCATCTAAAGCGGATGCGTGACGGATACAAAGGAGGCCCCCTTGCACATAGGAGGCCCTCCATGTACAGGTCTCGCGGGTTTTAGCGGTAGGTTTTGCACCTAGAAAATTTAGTGTACTTCAGGCTATATCTTCGTCGTCTTAAGCTTTTAAGTGTTGAAGATGCGATCGACTTGTTGGGTAACAAGCCGGCCATGATCGTGTAAAATGGGTTCATCGTGGATCGATTAGTTTCTGAGATATAACCGGAAATGTAAAAGTGCAAAACCTACCGCTTAATCTCGCGAGACCTGTACAGAGGAGGCGCGTAGTGTACAGAGGAGGCCCTTCCGAGTACAGAGGAGGTCCCCTGAACGGATGAGGAACTAAACGTATGCAGGAGGCCGCCGTGCACATGGGAGGCCTTCCATGTTAGATATGTCAATCGGATACCAACTTTTTGGTATACCGATATCAAACCGATACCAACTTGGTATTTGGTATTTCAAGGCTAATTTATTTGGTATTTTGTTGGCACTATGAATCCTCAATAATTCACTATGCAACAAAAAATGAAAAATTTTCTGTTCCTGGAAAGCGACCGAATTTTTCTTATTCATTGGGTCCTATTATAACCGAAATGGGCATTAGTTTTGATCTGAAAATGCTTTTCCGGTTTTCAGAGACGATTTTCGATTTTTGGCCCCGAAATTCGGTTTTTGGCCCACCGTGTCCGATGTAATTGAGTAATCGACTCGCGGTAACTTTCATCGCCTTTCCTATGCCACAAGCTTTCGAATGATATCTGGTTTTGCATATTTGCGTGCAAAAATAACGTCATAAATCTATGTTAAAGTAAGAAAATGTTGAAATTTCGTAAAAATTTGACATTTTTTTCGATTTCATTTCAAAATAGAAGAAAAACTAAAGGCCCCATCCAAATTCTGAGCCCAGTTCCTTGAAGAGCATTCAATTTCCGTTCGGAAGGTACCTTTTTAGTGCATTTTATCGGATTCCTGTGGCGTCCAGATTGAGTTAACCTAAACACATATCCTAAGTCATATCACATAGCATTAACCTGATAACGTATGTTAACGCCATAGGATCAACGAGGGGTCAACTGAGGTCATTTTGTTGACCCCTTGTGACCTCGGGCCACACGCAGGAACTTACTTTTGAGCAGTCCTGTCGCTCAGAATCTTGATCTGTTGGGGGCCCGTTTTTCAAGTGACTCAATCTGGACGCCACAGTAAACCGATAAAATGCACTAAAATAGTACCTTCCGAACGGAAATTGAATGCTCTTCAAGGAACTGGGCTCAGAATTTGAATAGGGCCTTTAGTTTTTTCTCTATTTTGAAATGAAATCGAAAAAAATGTCAGATTTTTACAAAATTTCAATATTTTCTTACTTTAACATAGATTTATGACGTTATTTTTACACGCAAATATGCAAAACCGGATATCATTCGAAAGCTTGTGGCATAGGAAGGGCGATGAAAGTTACCGCGAGTCGATTACTCAATTACACCGGACACAGTGGGCCAAAAACCGAATTTCGGGGCCAAAAATCGAAAATCGTCTCTGAAAACCGGAAAAGCATTTTCAGATCAAAACAAATGCCCATTTCGGTTATAATGGGACCCAATGAGTCCAAAAAAATCGGTCGTTACTCAGGAACAAAATGACTGTTGCATAGTGTAATGTAAAAGAGGTTGTGAATTTGGTAAAAAGTTGGTATTTTCCTCATATTCCCAAGTCGGTTCGGTTTCGGTATTTTCACATGATCATTGTTGGTATTTGGTTTGGTATCGGTGTCCCGACCTTCTGCCATCCTCGTATCTATTGGCATTTGGCGCCCTCTTGCTGGTCATCGCCCTTCTGATCATTGACGCCCTCACGTTGTTCGGGGCCCTTCCACATACTGGCGCCCTCCTGTTGAATGTTGATGACGTGGCCATCCTACCTATTGGCGCCCTCCTGCTGCTCGCCACCCTCCTGCCTAGTAGTGCCATCCTGGCGAATGTTGATCAGTTAAGATCTCCTACCCTCTGGCGCCTTCATGTTGATTGCCGCCCTTCCACCCATTGGCGACCTTTTCTTGATAGCCATCCTCCTACCTACTGGCGCCGTCTTGTTGATCACCGCCCTTCTGATCACAAGCGCCCTCCTGTTGATCGGCGTCCTCCCTCCTCACAGACGTCCTTCTATTCAATATCACCGTCTTGGGAAAAACGCCCTCTAACTATTGGTGTTTTTGTTTTCCTGTCATTCGCCGCCCTTCTACCCACTGGCGCCCTCACGATGCTCGCTACCCAAGCCTACCTATTGGTGCCTTCCTGTCGAATGTCGATCGGGGCTCTCCTACCTTTTGGCAACCTCCTGTTAAATGTTGATCGGGGGCCCTACTACCTATTTAGCGCTCTACTGATGATCTCCGCCCTCTCAAACATTGGCACTCTCCTGTCGATCACAGCCCTTCTACCTATTGGCGACCTCCGTTGATCGCTCTGCCGTATAAAGGCAAAACCCATTATGTTCGGGTGACCTCTGACCTGAGGCAATGGCCTCTGACCCGACATAATGGTTTTTGCCTTTGCACGGCAGCGCTGCCCTCCTATCATTTATCTACTCGTTAAGCTTAAGCATGTTTCCCAGTCCCAGCATAGCCGTTCTCTTGCACAATGTGATGCATTGCCTGTGAAAACTGACACAAAGGAACGTGCATTCAGCACAATGAATGAAGTATACCTACCAAAGCTATTTACGCTCTAACGTGGATGAAACCCGTCTTGGTCTTAACTGATTGATTTTACAATCATGACTGGTATTTCGGAAGATTGTTGCTGCTACGCTGCTGCATTCTCGCTCTGAGCTTGTGCTTTCGCATCTCGTGCTCCGGTGTCGATGCGATACGGTGATTTGGTGTGGATGCCGTCACCAATAAACTTTTTCTACACCGTCACCCAATGGGCAGAACGTCTCCACCAACCCTTATTTTTGTCCCACCAACTTTGCTAAAGGGACACGAAAAGCTTTGAACGGTGAATACATAACAGGTGTGCCTAAAAGCAGAAAAAAGGTTGTTTTTTGAAAATTCTGCGCGACTTCGGCGCGGCATTTAAAGAGCGTTTGGTCGAAAGAAATTTGGTACCTATGCCAATCACTTGCAACCTTTTTGTCGCGTGTGATATTAACCCGATACCAAGTTTCGCAGCACTGCGCGTCGCCGCCTTCCTTACATACGCAAAAAAGCTGGTGGCGTGGTAAAAAACGCCCCTCCCCCTCCTGAGCGATCGTTAAGGATTTTTTTTTTATCTCGCCACCGTACGGCGCCCTCCTTGGGTGAGGTGGCGCCCTCCTAACCCAATTGCCCCCCTCCCTTCGCGATATTCTAAATACGCCGCTGACTACAGTTTTGAATTTTGTTTTCGTTGAATTGGCAGGCGGAAAAAGTATGCTTGCAGAGTAGATTATTCTAAGTTGGGTCACTTGGGTGATATACGTTTACCCCTCCTTTCGTTCACTCACCAGAGGCCAGTTTCACCAACAAAAAATAGACGGTTGCGATTATTTTTTGACAAAACGATAGTCTATAAATCCTATTTACAGGTGAAAAAAGTAATTGCTGACCAAATAATATAGCACTTGAAGGCGAAGTTGCTACATTTTTTAACCCGCGCATGACTGGGGTATTTTCCATAACGCGAGTGACTGGGGGGGGGGGGGGGCTCTCCAGAGCCCCCCTCCTATCTCCGAAACTACTGGGCCGATCGTCAAAATTCAAACGGCATCTGATAGCCCTGGAAAAACTGTCGAGCGAAACCTATTTTCATTGACCTCGAGATCACCGATGACGTCACAGGTCAGGTCAAAGTAAAAATTATCGACATTTTTGCTAGTTCACAATTTAGGCTCTGACCGCCGGACCGCCGGTCCGATCAGGCTCATTTTTGGTTTACGCACTCCTTGACGGATGCCTTAGATACCCTGAGGGTACCGAACTTTTACTTCGAATTTTTAAGGTCAAGGCCAGGTCATCCTAGGTCACGAAAATTGTATATCATGTATCGGTCACGTGGCGCATGTTTTATGGTCCATTTTACTCGTAGATTTCGAAAATAGTGTCGTCTGTGTCATTTGAGTCATTGTCAGCTGAATTTACCGGAGGTTAGGCCACTTTCAGGTCAGAAAAGGTCAAATTTTGAAAATGAAATTTTTCAACAAAAAAGGTGCCTATCAGATGCAGTTTGAGCTCAGGAACACGATGGTGCCATTTATATTGCTGTACGACGTCAAAAACGTACTGAAAAATGGGTTTGAAAAAACAAAATTGTAAAATTTTGACAATAATGCGAATAACTTGGCTATTTTTGAAGATATTGGGCTAAAACTTGCAAATGTAGTTCACCAGTGTGTGTTCTATCACATATATTCCAGTTTTTGCGAAAAGTCAAAAACTTTTTGAAAAAATCAAAAAATATTTTTTTTGTAATTGTTAACACATATTTTTCAAAATTTTCAAAATTTCGAAAATTCGAGATAGCAGTTTGATAGCTAGGTGTATTTGTAGTCCGCTAATGCAAAGAAAATGGATCTAGCTTTAAAACTGAGCTCTTGAGAGCGTTTGCCGTAATTCAGTATTTTGCATGAAAATCGGCCGACATGACGTCACTCTGACGTCATTTACGGCCAAACTATGGTAGCTAGAAAGTTGAAATTTTAACACAAGGTGTCAAATTGATGCCTCTGAGGGTGCCGCAAGTTTCGTGTTGATCCGTCAAATGGTTTAGAAGATATTGCTGAAAAACGGGAGGGGGGCTCTGTAGAGCCCCCCCCAGTCATGCGCGGGTTAAGTCAGCGATTAGTATTTTCAGCAGAAAATGACATTTTGAGACTATCATTTTGTCAAAAAATAATCGCAGCCGTCTATTTTTTTGTTGTTGGTGAAACTGGCCTCAGCCCTCAGATCTAGGAGGCCCCTATACACAAAAGGCCCTTTTTCGCCAGGAGGCCCCCACGATATCTTGCCCACCCTCTCAGAAATGCAATCCGCCGGCACTGCCCGCATTCGCCTCCACGACACATATAGCAATGAAAGAAAGCCACGCGGCTGAAGGACACGCCGCACATCGATTGCCACCATGCGCCAGCTTAGTCTCCAAAAGCTGGCGCTGCCAATTTTCAGAGCTGCAACACGAAGGTACCACAAAAATATCTACCGACAAAACCGCGCAGATGGCAGCACACGTCAGGCGCACCAAATCACTTGACGCGTCAGGCGCACCAGATGTCGCCACTAACACGCCGCTACCCGACCACCGACACGCCGACACGGCGCAGGCCAACCCGCTCGTCACACACGTCTCCAGCTGAAAACTTCTGCTGAACATGTCCAGGGCCATCTTTCAACAGGTCGGCACCTCGGCTTATCGAGCAAAAACGACGCAGGACTGGTGCTGAGGCCAGTTTTACCAAAAAATACCAGCCGGCCGCCGAAATAAAATATCCAGCCGAAAAAATAGACGCCACACAGCCACGAGTTTCACCAACAAAAAAATTCCAGCCAATATCGGCCGGAAATATTTGTCGCCGGCAGTCAGCTGATATTTTAATATCGATAATGGTCAAGGAGACTGATAAATTATTTAAAACATGTTTCAATTAAAGTTAAGCGTGTTTTTTAATGCAAATACAACAAAGATTTAGAAATATTATTATTGGAATACATAACATATATTTTTAAGAGTTGTAACCACAAAATAGACCATAATAAACTTGCCAATACAAGACCACCAAATTGTAAATCTACGTCATTTATGACGGTCACGATAGGAAGCGTGCGTTTTAGTGGATCTTTTTTTCCTGTCAGCCTATTATATTTCATTTTTACAATACCTTTAACTTGCAATTAACCTTTTTGTCTGCTTTTAGTCGCACCTTGTAGAAAATAATCGTGTCGAACGTGCACGCAATGTATGGACCCCCGCTCCCACCTTTTATGAGGTGGGGACTATATAATAGATGGGACCCGCTCCCGACGGATCCGGGAGTCGCATCTCTTTCCTAGATGTCAAAAGAGTGGGGAAGAAGCGGCAAACATTGTTCCCAGAGGCGCCACCTGAAGCTGGACGGACAGTTCCGCTGCCGAGCGAGTGAACTGCGGTGCTGCGAGGCGGCTTCGCGCGCACTGCATTACACCTACTTCTAGGACCAAGAGGACTAAGGATTCGCCAAGGCCTATATAAAGCCTTGTGCCAAGGCGAGTGTCATACCTCAGGAAGATACCTACCCAGATTAACTGCACCGCGGTCATTGCAGGGCTGAGGGCGGTCGTTCGCCCCACTTCGGCGAGGTGGAGGTCATGCTGCCCGGCTAGGTGGTTTCAGCCGATATGCAGGCCCCGTTTGCCGGGCCCGGTCAAGACGAAGGAACGCCACACAGCAAACAATATAAGCTCCGGCCCCGCTACACTGGTCCGGCTCGTAACAATACCTGCGCTAGCTTCGTCGACCGTCGTTCGACTGCGCCCAGTACCGCTCAGTGGAGAGTCCTGCCGAACTCATCCACGTGTGCCGAGATCATTCGTTGCGCTCGGACACAATCGTCCGACGGAGACCGCTTTACATGATGATCGCGTGGTGACCACCTTTTCGCCGGCTTCCACGCCCAGTCGAGCCGTCTGGCTACGCCCCAACCAAATGATCGTTCTAAGCCTTTCGACTGGTTTGCAAAACTCGGGTCTAATATCGAAGTATTTGGGAGTTAGGACACGTTAAATCCGTGTTCATGAACAAATATACATTATGCAACTAAAAACGCCTTACTTACTTTAACTTTTCTAGGCTGATGACAAGGTAAACACCTATTCATTGTAATATTTCTAAAATGTAAATAAATCATGAGCGATGAGCGTAAAAAGGTGAAAAAAGCGATCAACTAGAAGCTAATGTGGAAATCCACTGACGTAGGTCGCCTCGTGCTGGCGCAGCTCGTACAGCGGCACCGGCGTCTCCCGCACCCGGCCGTCCGCCTTGCCCGCCTGCGCCATCAGCCGCTGGAAATGGCTGCGCTGCCGCTCAAACATTAGCGTGACCGCCCGGCCGGCCCGGCTGACGCGCGCCGTCCGACGCACGCAGTGTGCCTTCAACAGCGCCGGGATGTCGTACGACACGACCGCGTCCACGGCGTCCACGTCAATACCGCGCGCCATAGCCTCGAGCACACCAGCGCGGCCATCTCAGCTAGCGCGCGCCGCCGCTGGCCCGCCGGCACTGCCCCAGGGAACTCGGCCTCGCGCGCGCCCAGCACCGACAGCGGTAGCTCCAGCTGGTGCGCCGCCTCGTTCCAGTTGACCAACACGAGCGAGCGCCGCCAGTCGGGCTGTCGGAGCAAACTGTGCATCAGCAGCGGCTTCTGCGGCTGCGGCGCCACCACGTTGAACGACTCGCTCAGCTCGGCCGGCGTGGTGAACCTGCCGACGAACTGACCGGGCAGTGCGACGGCGGCGGCCGCCCAGCAGTCGCGGCTGGAACAGCGACATTCGCTCCAGCTTCTCCGGCCTCCGGGTTCTGTGACAGGGTGGCCAAGAACGGCAGCTTCTGCAGCGGCAGGTGAGGCGCGCAGACGGCGGCGGCCGTCAGCCGGCCGGCGATGCAGGGCGGCGGGCCGTGGCCGCCGCCACCCGCTCCACCGCTTTCAGCCAGCCCGTCTCGGCCATCTCGATCACCCGGTCGGCTTCGTCGATCACCAGGTAGCGCAGGTGCGCTAGCGAGAAGCCCTCGGCGCTGGTTATGTGATCCATCAGCCAGCCGGGAGTGCTCACCACGATCAGCCGGGGAGACCGGGCCGCGCGGCCCCACCGCCACCAGTTGGTGCCCCCCTCGTGCCACTGTGTCTCCACCCAGCAGCCGGACGCAGAGCGGCGTGTCGGCGTCGTACTGGCGGAACACGGCGGGCACCTGAGCGGGCAGCGCCTGTGTGGGTAGCACAGCTAGCGCGCGCACCCGGCGGCCGGCGCACCGCGGCGCCGCGCCTGCACCAGCAGCAGCGCGAGCGCCAGCGTCTTACCGCGGCCGGCCGGCGCCGAGACGCAGAGGTCGGCCGGTGGCAGCGGCGACTCTGCGGCCGCCAGCAGCTCGGGCAGCACCGTCACCTGCACCAGGAACGGCAGATTGGCCGGCGCCGGCCGCCGGTCGCCAATCGGCTGCGGGTGCGCCAGCCAGTCGGGCAGCTCACGCGGTGCACGGCCTGTCGGCTCGAGCGCTCCACCTCGTCCAGCACGGTGAAGTCGTCCGCGGCGGCGTCTCCGTCCGACTCGGAGGTGTCCTCACTGTCGTTATTGGCGACGGCGGCTGCCGCTGTGCGCTCAGTCAGGTCGGCCATCATAGCAGCACTCGCCGATGATTGGCGTCATCGAAACCGTCGGACGACGGTGGATTCACCACCGTTTTTGCAGCAGAGACTGGAAAAACCTCAGCAATAAACAAGGAAAAACTTCACAACATGCCACAGCCTGCAATTGTGCATATTTTCATTATATTTCTCACATGACAGAAAATATTGGCTGCTTTATTCTAGGAACTGGCATGAAAACATAAGCAAAAATCAAGCTAAGTGAATTATTATTGTATTTCAACATGAGACTGGGAAAAAATCCTCGTCACTGTCAACATGACCAGTGTAATGGACGGGCTGCATGAACATTTCGGCGCATGATCTGAAAACTCTGTGAGCAGTAATTTCAGCGCTGAGGTGAACAACTAACATTTTGGCCGCAATTTGCCTGGTGCCTCCACAATTTAGCAAAACTAACTCACAATACTTACAGCCAGTTTTAACATGACCCCTGCATGACTCATGCATGCAACATACACATGCATTCAATATCAGCACAGTGCACACACAACAGTTATGGATTCATTTACATTTTACAACAATACTATTATTTTCTTTTCCTTCAATATTGGCAGCATGACTTGCTGAGTTCAGTGGCACAATCTTATGACAGCATTCAGCAAGTTTGTTCGGATTCGCAACCATGCAAACTTTGCACGTTTTGCTTAAAAAAGAAGCCTTTATACATTTCTTTCATGCTATTCAATTTCTTTTTTAAATTTATTGTCATTTCTCTTGAAAATCTTGCCATTTTGGTCTTAGCAATGTCAATGCACCTTCCCTATTCCGCACAGCTCAAGAAGTTCCACCCAAAAGTAGTAGTGTAGTGCCATTAGTAGCTGGCGCCTTGCAATGTCAAATGTAGCTGAATATGTGAAAACAGGGACATATTTATTTAAAATCTTGAGTCCAATGAGCCTACCCTCTCTGCCTCTCCTTCCAGCATATTGATATCTTCAAGCACCTTCGATTTTCGAAAATGACCTTCCATCATTATTTTCCACTTCCGTGCGAGCAATGAACTTGTAAGCTGACCACTAGTTAATGCGCTATCATCTTGCTGTTGGGTGCTTGTAGCAAAAAAAAAATAATATAAAACGAAAAAACTAACACCACAACACCAAACACCCGTCTTGTTGGTTCCTTTTGGTCCTGCCTGGTGACAAAGGCTCTTTCTTTACGCAATATCATCAGTATTCCTCTTCTAATCTTGAAGCCCAGATGCTTTACAAATTGGCCATGAATGATACTAAATTATTATATCAACTGAGAAGCGCAAATCACGATAATTAGTAACAAATGGGGCCAATTATTCCAACACGACATCAAAAAAATAGACGGGGTCGCCTGTCTATTTTTTGGGGCTGTTTTTCTACATATAATGGCGCAGATAAACACTCCATGAATGCCGCATTTGCCGTTGGTGAAACTCGTTGGCTATTTTTCTGGCTGATATTTTTTCACGCCGGCGGATATTTTTTCGCCTGGTTGGTGAAACTCGTCGGCGGGTTTTTGACAGAAAAATTGCGCCGGGCTGCTATTTTTCTGTTGGTAAAACTGGCCTCTGGTCGAACTTCCCAGCATTCTAGGAGAAGGACAAATTGCCGGGGAATAGCTCGATAGAAAATCTTAGGGCGAGCGTCCGGTAAGAGGTTAACAAAATGGGTCAATGATAACCTGGAAGCACGCTGACCAGGAACTTTGGATCTGTCTGGTCCAAGATCAGTCTACAGAAGCTGGACATATTGATTTCTGATTTCCCGGACCGTATGCTTACCCGTATCAGGGAGAAGGTGGGATAGAATTGTAAGAAAAGTGCAACTCTCATGATTATTATTTTCATGCATTTGACGCTGGAACGGTGTGAAATTATTTTTAGGACACCCTCTAAGGCTCGTTCTATCTCTGTCTCCGTCAGATATGTGCATGGATCCGGGAAAATGGATATGAGATCCGATCCAATGGATCTAGATCTGGTATCCACTCGGAACATAGATCAAAACCCTCAATTTTGTCGAGAGATTCATTCAGATGATAGATGTGACCCAACAGTTTTGTCGAGAGATCCTCCCTGCCTCCATCCTTTTTTCCTTCCTCCCTCACTTCCACTCTCTGACTGTCGCTCACTGAACCAATCATATGCTCACTTACCCCTCCCCATCTGTCCCTCTCCCTCCCCTCCCCGTCTCCTTTATCACATTTCATCGCTCGCTCCCTCCCTCCCTTTCACTCCCCTCCCTACCTTTCCGTCCCCTCCCTTCTAATCCCCTCCCTCCACTTATCCCCTCCCTCTCCCTCCTTCCCCTCCCCTCATATCCCCTCTTGGTACTTGAAAAGTACGGACTTCTCTGACCGCACCGTAGATGCATATCTGCGTCTCAGATACGTATCTGATTCGCTCTCTGTAGGTAGTTTAAAAAGTAAGTAGATAATGGATGCTTCTCCGCCCCGCTCCGTCCTGCTCCGCCCCTACCCTTCCCGTTTCTCCCTAACCCTGACTCCTGCTTCCATCCTCTTCCCTCCCCTTCCCTCACCTCCACTTTCTGACTGTCGCTCACTGACCCAATCATATACTCACTTACCTCTGCCCATCTGTCTCTCTCCTTCCCCTACCGGTCTCCTTTATCCCACGTCTTCGCTCTCTCCCTCCCTCCCCTGCCACCTACTCCCTTCCTTTCCCTCCCCTCCAATCTCATCTTGGTATTTGAAAAAGTACTGGCTTCTTCTTAGCCCGCGCCGCAGATACACATACGTTTTTATTAGTGGTGTCAATTTCAGAAAATATATGTCCAATGTCCGTCCAATGTCCAATACTTACGTCGACTGTCCGTCCAAAAATGTCCAAGCTAGCCATTTGTCCAAAGATGTCCGACATCTACGCAATAGTTTACACTCAACACCGTTATTTAATTTGCTTTTAAAGTATCGTTACCAGCTCAAAATGTTAATCATATCGAAAGCTGAGCTTTCTAATAGGCAATCAATGTTAAACACGATTACTTTATAAAAATGTTGAGGTGTAGCAAGCGATTGTCCAAAGTTGTCCAAAGCCTGCTGTCATTGTCCAACCGAATTCCGAATTGGACATTGGACAAAATCGGAATTCCGAAGATTTAAGTTCCGATTGACACCTCTAGTTTTTATATCCCAGTTACCGAAGCGATATATTAACCCGCGCCCGGCTGGGGGTCCTGGATTTCCACGCCCTGCTGGGGGGGGGGTGTTTGAACACCCCCCCCCCCTTGTAACTCGGCTTCTGGGCCACGTAGTGATACGCGGAAGGCGACGTTCGAATGAGCGTCAAAAATAATGACGAAATCACTTCGGTCAATTTTTTGGTCAAGTGAAAGGGCAGGTCACCAGAGGTCATTGAAAGCAAAATTTCGCCGATTTCCAGGTCGAATGTCGAAAATTTCCAAGAAGCCAACGCATAACTCGGGGACCAATGGAGCTACAGCGCCGCGGAAAAGCGCATTCGATAGCCCTATTAACGCCCTTTCTGAGCAATTCTCTCAGATTTGACCTAACGTCAACGGTTTTGCCTGCACGGGCAAAAACTGCAAAAATAACCGATTTTTTTCGGAAACAGTTTTTCTGCAATAACTTTTGACCCAAGCCTTGTACGAGCTTACTTTCACCGGCATCGTGTTCCTCTCTTCAAGACGCATCGAATGAACTATAACTTGACCTTGAAAGGTCAACTTGAAAATTTGACCTCAGGTCAAGATCATGACCTGACCGGAAAAGGTCATGTTGCATATCATTCGATCCGTATCGTCGAGCTGAACACATCTAAGGCGTTTTCATCGCTCTAATATGCCCCTATCAAAAGTTATTTGCGAAAAGCTGTTAGATGCCATTCGTGACCTAAGATGACCTCAGGGGATAAACAAGGGTCACGGACACCATTTTCATGTTCAGTGTGTCTAAACCACTTGTAATTCGGTGTTTGGGAGTGTTTATAATGTCTTTCGTCCAAAAGAGGCGCATTTCAATTTTCTCCCATTGATAGGTAAACTTTTAATATGTGAGATGGTGCTTTTTGCCATGATGAATAGATATAAATATGCAAAAATGATCAATAACATGGCAGAAATGTAAAATTTTTATTGTAAAATCTGATGATGCTGTAAAGCGCAAGCTCATTCTCATATTTGGCCTATTTTACAATAAAAGTTTTACATTTCTGCCATGTTATTGATCATTTTTGCATATTTATTTCTCCCATTGACTTATAATGGGGAGGTCGCAAAATTGACCTGACCTTAGATCATCGATATCAAAATTCTGAGAGATACATTTTGTACATGCTATTGCTCTTAAAACCCTTTCACACGTAGCAACTTTTCCGGTCGCCGGCGATCGCCAGCGACCGGGGTCAGTCGCCGGCAACTCCGCAGTTGTCGATATCAGCTGACCAGTCGCCGGGGTGTGACGTAGCAGTCGTGTCAGCCAATCATTGAAGAGTTGTCGGCGTTGCCGAGAAAGTTCAATTTTTCCAACATTTTGGAGTCGCCGGCGACTGTTCTAGCCAGCCGCCGCTCAACTGTCACGTGACCCGCTTGACCTTGAGTTGGCACCAGATATTGCGCTGCTGATACATGTAGCGGCGCAGCTTATTTTACTGCATTATTCAAGGTACTAAATATTTGGATATTTATTTGGATATTTATTTGGATATTTGCAGGATGATAACTACCGTCTAGGTAATATTGGAATAATATTTATTAGATCTATTATTGAAACAATACATAATATCAATGAAAATGCAATCAAACTGCGATTCTTCTACAGTGGAATTCAATGCACTCAAGCATAAAACTGAAAAGTGGTGTGTACTTGCAGTTCCTCCATTTTTCCTAACGCATCAGCCAAGACTACGAGTGCTGCAGATTTTGCTCACCTGTCTTGTTTATTCAACTACAACCCTGTTCTCAATAAATGAATAACTTCGCTGTAACGACATTAGCATTGAAGGAATGGTTGGTGGTAAGCATGGGACAATCACAGTGATTTGTGGTCACACATTTGAACCGTGCTTTGTATGTGAAAAACAGAAAAAAGGCATTCTAGAAATGTAGCAGAAATTCAAATGCCAGAAACGGACCTGAGGCACGGCGAAGCCTACCACCCACATAAAACACAGGCTTTCATTATGTCAAAAACAGATGCTGTATTATCTAAAGCGCTGGATTGGGGAACACAAGTGTAGGCCCCCCCAAAAAAAGAAACTAACAAAGTGCATTTTTCCACACAGTGGATATCACTAAACATGGCGAGGTGACAGTATATGACACCATACGCGCGACCACATAAAAATGCAGCACGCGCGGACACGGGGCAAGGACGGTGGCACAATATGCCGATACCCAAGAAGACACAAGCCTAAGTCAAAGGTGACAATACTGTGACAGAAATCTTAACCCGCGCACCGACGGGGGGGGGCGGATATCCGCCCCCCCCCCCTGAGGTTTTTCGCGAATAGCGGGAAAACCGCGGCGCTACGCGCCGCGAAATTTGGTATGACTATTCCCTTATCAATTTTACACATGGTGTGCAAGTTTAAACCTCCTACCTTTCAAGGTCAGGTCACCAGGTCACTTTGAATGACCCAACCTCAAGTCACTTTTTTGCAACTTTGTCACCGTGCCAGAGCTACAGTAGATGTCGGAGGCCTTTGAAAGTCGCAGGATGTTATTAGGTCATTAGTAGCTACAATTTGTTTATCTCGGAATTTTGATATCGGTGACCTAAGGTCAGGTCAATTTCGCGACCTCCCCATTATAAGTCAATGGGGGAAAAATCAACTCCCTGTTTTTACCACTAAAACGGGTCGGAATGGCCCCATATACCATACATGACTTCATATACGATCAACCTTCACTACCTTGAGGTCTGTTTTGCTGTTGGGCAGCTGTGAGGTCATGTGACGTCATCAAAGGTCACCAAAGGTTTTTGGCCAATAACTCCGTACAGGAACAAGATACAGACGCGTGGATGGTCTCATTGTGTTCAGCTCGTCAAGACGCATCGAATGATATACATGATGACCTCGAGGTCACGTGACCTGAGGTCAACCTTTGACCTTGACCTTTCGAGGTCAACATATATATCATTCGATGCGGATTGACGAGAGGATCACGATGATGCCCTTAGTTTGTTCCTATCTTGACTAATTCGAAAGTTATTCGAGAAAAACTCTCTCCATATTTAGCGCCGCCATTTTGACTTTTTCGACCCCTGTGACGTCATCTTTGATCTGACCTGAAAATGACCTTAGTAAAAATTGTAGATCTTGACCGTGCGTATCCGATGCCGTTTACCGCTTGTCGCTATCTTGCTTCGTTCTCGAGATCTCAGGGGGGGGCGGTCATCCGCCCCCCCCCCGTCGGTACTAAGTTGGCGCAGACCCCCGTCGGTGCGCGGGTTAAAATCAGCCTGGACACAGCTCACTCTTCATGACCGTTTTTATCGAAAATAGACCAACAAAACACCAAGGCTCCTTCGTCAAAAACTCAAAACTCGACATGCCGCTCCAAAGGCCTTGCAAAACAGCGCACACCAACAACGCATAATAGCCAGCAACGCACACGACAGGATTTTCGAGGCCCGAGTCGTCAGCCGCCGCCACCTCCCGGCAGCCGATTGCTGAGCCCCTTGCTCCTTGCCGCACCGGCGCCGATCGTGGCGACCTCTTTACTCTGGCAGAATCGACCCTACCGAGCGGCGACAGCATTCAGAAGCAAAATGACAAATGAATTCACTGCACTTATGGCAGAAAATCGAATGCACATGCCATGGTCACACGCGGTGCCGTCCACGGGGCCGGCAGAAGCTGCACACTGTCACCGAACACCACCTGCACCTTGGACGCAGTATGTGAGGGCTTGGCGGACGCGCGCCGCCTCGCGTGCGGTATTGGCATCAAGACCCGGACACGCGGGAGCACACTCGGCGCAATCAGAGCACACCGTCCGGGGCCGTCAGTGTCGATCTCCTGACCTCACAGAAAGTTGTGCAGCACACAGGTGACCGCCGTCAGTGTGGTGACTGGTGCGCAGCACACCGTCCCACGGAAGATCATCTTTGGGCCGTGGTGCAAATGCTGTCCCTACGCAGAGTCAACAGTGCAGTGGCAGAAGTTGAAGATTCAGCTGAATTTGATCTAGGCTCCTTTTTGGGTCAGGAATGCCGTCGAGTTGGCCATCAGGTGGTGTTCCAGAATAATGCCTCTTTTTTTTCTAAGCCGCCGCCCATGATCAGACGACCAGGAGTGTCCACCCACTGACCCACGCGACCATGGGCGTAACTTTGTATTCACTTGGTGTGGAGTGCTCCACACCAACTTTGAAGTTGGTGTGGAATTTCCACACCAACTTTAGGTTGTTCTTTTACTCACCATCAACAGCTTATTTGGACCCAAAATGAAGAAACAAGAAAGAGCAATTACTTTTAATATTTAAATTGAACAATCTAGCATGCAGACAGATAAAGTAGAATTCATATATAAGACTTGAAGTTTCCATGCTTAAAATATTTCTCATTATTTATCTTATGTCCCCCTTGCTACCCGGGGCCATCACAACCTAAATAAATACAATGGTCATTGGTCAATGGCGCAAGCTTGAACAAGCAAGATATTGCCACTATCACATTGAAATCATCATTTCTTTCCAGCTTACAGTACTGGCATTTGACAAATATAATAATGAAAGCATTTCAATTGATGTTAAAAAATTAACATGCAATATAATTTCTGCCCAAATTGAAAAGTATGAAAATTAAGAAACTCGGCTGTACCAGTCAGTTAGAGTTTTCAGCCTCTTACCTTTTAGCTTACTCTCAGTCTCAGAAATAGATGCCTTCCCTTTATACAATATGCCATGCCAGCCACGGTGCTTTAGCCTGAAATACCAGCCTGAAATCAACCTCCTTCTTACAAAAGTCAAAGGCTTATGTGCTTAACACACCGCAAAACTAAACACAATCAAGCACAATGTAGAAGCACCCTTTTTGACATATAGGGTCTTGCTTTTTGACCTGACCCTTTGTCTCAATATTGAAAATGATATGGCCAGATATGGCTATGCAATCGTCTCAAAAACGCCAGAAAAGGCGAAGCTTTACGCTGCCAGATTGGAAAAATTTATGGCTGATGGAAAGCTAGTAAACAACTTGAACGACATCGCAAATATCTTATTAAGGGCATTGCCCGTCGCTGAAGAAAATGAAATTTCAGTTGAAAATAATTATTTTTTACAATATATTTCATCGTGTAAGCCAGCATAGGACAGTCGATCTGAGAAATATTTGGTAAATTTGGTAGCGATTCACCTGACACCGCGCCAAAAAATGCTTGCTGTTGGCAAGACTGTTGTTGGCACGTGTTCAAGGCCATATATAGGGCACGTGTTGGCACGCGGCCAGCGGCACACGTGGGCGTAAAAGTCGGGTATCATGAAGCGTAGGCGACAGGGAACACTGGATTCCTTTTTCAAGAAGCGATTTGGGAGCCGCGAAACCCAACCAGTACCAGCAGAGTAAGTACCTATATCAATATATCGCGCCACGCCACAAGGACGCGGGAACCGGGGGGGCAGAGGGGGCATTGGGCCCCCCAACTTTTGGCCGAAAATTTTCCTAAAATGTACATTTCTTCTCTAAAGATGAAACTAAATACAGCAATCGATTCTCAGGTCGAGAGGAGTTCAAAAATGCATAGAGAGTTGCCGGGAGGGGGGATGGGTTCCCCACAAAGTAAGACGAAAGTTTCGCTGAATCTGTTCTGCCCCCCCCCCCCCCCCAACTTTTGTGCACTTCCCGCGTCCCTGCCACGCCATGTACCTATGTCATGCATCACTGGGCTAGATAGATAGATGTCATCCAGCCCGTTACCATGTTGCCTGGCATATAAGCATCAAATACCTGGACCACATGGCCTCCTTAACGGGTTCGTCTAACCTAGCTCATTAGTCATTATCCTCCATAACTCCATATACATATCCACAACTTAGCTGATAAGTGTAAACCTAGAGCTTAGTTATTTGTGAATGCTGAGACCTGAGCCAACATAAAGTGGGACTGAGGTTATTTGGTATACCGACACAGGAGAAAAACTATGGCTTGTATCAGTATGGCTATGGCTAGGTAGGCACAAGGCTGCTTGTATGTACTTGATAAACAATTTTTTTTTCAAATAATTGAACTTGCCATGGCTTTTGAACTTGCCATGACCCTAGCGCAACTGCATGATGAAATGTTATATATAGGTAATGCAAACATCATTTTTATCAATTTTTAATGGCTACTGCTGTCCTTGCATCAGAGTTATTAGGTAGGTACCTTGCTGATTCCTTGTATCTGAGCTAATGAAATAATATTTTCAAGGTTATTCTTGAATCATGGTGTTATGTTTCATTGCAGTCTTATGTTCTTAAATATTTCATAACTCACATTTACATCAGGGAGGATAACCAGCAGTGATTTGGAAACTGGTGTGTTTTTTAATTGCTGTTTCATCATTCATATATATTTCATTTAAACTTCACGGTTCACCCTCTGCATCATAAATGCAACAGAAAAGTGGAATTATGCACTCCTAACATCTTAAACAACATGCTAAATGGGTACCTATAATAGTATGATTTATAAGATGAATGACCCTAGACCTCAGCTCTGGCTGCCCCCATTCTATCAGCTTTATATAAGGCAGTTTTTGCGCAGTCCATGGAGTCCATGGAGTATCTTCTTGAATGGCTAACATATTTTTAATCTACAATACTCTTGGTCTGGTTTTTATATTTGTACTCACTCAATCAGCAGAAAGTCTTCCTGTAGGAGGTATGCACATGATGAACAATATGCTTGCGCCTGCTGTAGTGGGGAGAAGGCTTTATTACATTGATATCCAACTGATTGGCCTGAAATTTCATAGAACTGATAGTTTTAAACTTTATGAGCTACAGCCTACACATTGTGTATTTCCATTAATGTTTTGAGACTTCACAATGTCATGTTGTGTTAGTGATGCCTGCCTTTGTCGCTTGGTACTTGACAGTGAAATAAACCATCACTTTCACATCAAGTACCTATCTTGAGCGTTGTCATTGGTCAACCATATGCACTGTGCATTTGGTTGACCAAGTTTTTGACATTGTTTCGCAGTCAATTGCAGATATTATAAACTTTAAATGCTTTGAAAATCATCCCTTCAACTTCATTGCTGGTTTATCTGCTATATTATATTAAATTTTTCCTCTTTTATTATGTTCCTGGTATCATCATTTGTGTATATGTCCTTTACATGGCCTGGTTTTTTGGCCATCACTCAAAATCTTTAGCAGATTTTGGCAATATTTCTTGTATAATGAATAATCATTTATCAGTCCACTGTTTAACACCATGTTCCAAATTGAAGAAGATTGGTTGTTATTTATTGTGTGAAAGTATTCTACTAAATTGATCAGGATTTCCTTCCATAAAACATATTTATTTAATGCAGAATGCTTACATAAGGCTTACATGCATAAGAGAAGTATAGAAAAACAAGAAATGCAAATATAGTTGATACCATCATATAAAAGTTACGACTTACATGCTCAACCTCATGATGTCCTCTCAGATGCTAAAAGATCCTTTCTTCACACAATGCTCTGTTGTTTTAGGAATCCTGTCAACCTGAGCCAGGAGCAGCCCAATCCCACCAGATCCGACCACTCTATGGCTTGTGACACCATCTCAGAGGAGCCATCCTGTTCAGAGGGCCATTCATCGATCAGCGAGCCTGATGGTCAGCCTGTTCCTTCTCGGCAGTCCGGCTCCAACTCCTCATCCCCTGGAGAGCATGTGCCGATCTCTATCGCCTCAGCGGGGTCAGCTGCCACTACCAGCTCCTTAGTGGAACAGACACCAACTTCAGCAGCCATAGGAGAGAATCAGTCAGCCGTAGCCCGTGGTCCGAGCTCCAAACACTATCAGCTATGTGCGAAGTGGAAGCGCGAATTTGGTTGGATTGTGTATGATGCCGTAGCAGATAAGATATTCTGCAGTATCTGCCGTGAAGCCGAGGCCAAAAACCTTCTGTTTTCTGAGCGCCGTCGCGAGGCGAACTTCATCACGGAAGGTTTTGCGACATGGAAAAACGGACCGCTGCGCCTTAAAAAACACGAAACCACAACGACGCATGTCTCTGCCATGAAGAGCCTCGTCACAGTGGAGAAAGGGCAAGGAGAATCAAACCTGATGCAGATGGTGAGCAGCGCGACAGCGAAGAGCTTGAAAGAGGCTGGAGTGGGACTGACCTGCATCATCGACGCCATTGGCTTTCTAGCAGGGCAAGGCATCGCGTTTCGTCGCCGTGAAGAGCATACCGGCAACCTCCGTCGAATGCTCCGACGAATGGAAAGCTACGTGCCGGGACTGAAGACCTGGATGAACCGAACGGGGGTCAAATACCTGTCGCCTGACATTCAAAACGAAATATTGCAGCTGTATGCCAACAACATACAGGAAACGATTCTAAAAAGAGTGCGGAGCTGCCAAGCATACGGCATCATAATGGACGAGACAGCAGACCTGAGTCGGCGCGAACAGGCATCGATTTGCGTCAGGTACGTGACACCCGACCTGGAGGTGTTCGAAGATTTCCTTGGCCTCTATGAACTGCCCGACACGAAAGCGGCTACGCTTCATAAAGTCGTCTGTGACGTAGTGACGCGCTGTCAGCTGGATATGGACAAGTTGCGGGCACAGTGCTATGATGGAGCGGCAAACATGTCCGGCGCTTTCAGTGGTCTCCAGGCCCTCATTAAAGCTGATCAACCAAAGGCGCTCTTCGTTCACTGTGCAGCCCACCGCATGAATCTTGTGGTTCAGGACTCGTTTGCCGAAGTGAGTGAACTTCGTGACGGTCTGCACGAGCTGGGTCGGATGGTCGAATACCTGCGCGACTCACCCAAGCGGCTGGCGGCCTTCTCGGCAAAGGACGGCGCGACGGCTCTGCGGCCGTTGTGCCCGACGCGATGGACTTGCCGTGACGCGTGTGTGCGATCAGTTCTGAACAACTATGTCACGATCATGGAGTTCCTAATCGAACTAGCCAGTGACCGCGAATCCCGGCCAGAGGCTCGGAGCACGGCGAGCGGTTTTGCGAGAAGCATGTCATGCTTTCGCTTCTACTTCGCGGCTTCACTCGCGCTGAAGCTCCTGGACCTAGTCACTCCAGTGACCAGAGCCGTACAGGGGCCGAAACTCAGCCTGCAGCAGACACTGTCTATGGTCGGCACTCTGGAGACAACGTTGGAGGCGCAACGTGACAACTTCGATCGGTTCTGGTGCCAGGTCACTGATGCTGCCACAGAAGCAGGTGTGGAGGAGCCAGTCCTACCCCGAGCCACGAGACCTCCAAAGAGGCTGGACGAGGGGAGCACGCCACACAGACATCAAACCGCCAAGGACCTCTATCGGCAGGTTTTTTACCAGGGCGTAGATGCAGTCCGCACGTCGCTTAACGAGCGTTTCAAGATCAGCACTGATGCGGCTACCTTAGCAAACGCAGAGCGATGCCTGGTGGCACCTGAAGATGGAGAGTTCATCAACGACACTGCGACATTCTTTGACTTAAATCCGGCGCGACTTCGAACCCATGTGGAAACTCTTCAGGACTATGCCCATACGCGCGGCATCGAACTGAGCTGCCTACAGGACGTGAGGGAACTCCTGATTTCGGACGTAAGTGCTAGGACGATCATGACAGAAGTGGTTCAACTGGTAAAGATGCTGCTCACTGCGCCGGCTACCTCGTGCAGCGCAGAGCGCAGTTTCTCACTCCTGCGCAGGATCAAAACGTGGCTCCGAACGACCATGAGCCAGCGGCGTCTAAACGCCACGGCTGTCTGTGCGGCCTATCCCGATGAGGTTGAGTCGGCCGATGTCGCACAGCTGGCCAGGGTGTTCATCAGCCAGAAACCAGTCCGGGGCCAGCGTTTCATGGTGTAGACTAGTCTGTGCGCTCTGCGGCCTATCCCGGTGAGGTTGAGTCGGCCTATGTCGCACAGCTGGCCAGGAACCTGTCTGGTTTCATCAGCCAGAAACCAATCCGGGGCCAGCGTTTCATGGTGTAGACTGTAGTCTATAGATGGACTGGCGCCAGGCGTGAGGCGGATGACTATTCCCGCCCGATGCCCTGATGGGCCGACATGTTTGACTGTGATAGTTCGAAGCACGATATGTGTAATAAATAAATGTAAAAAAGGTCACAGAGTTGAACGTTCATGCCTTTTCATATTTACATAAGCTGATCGGTACATTATTTATTGTTACAATTGCCTTAATTATAGAAAAAGGCAAGATGCACATATGTGAATCCAGTAGAAAAAGCAGAATACAATCGTGCACATTTTCACCGATGACTAGGCACATATAACAAAGCATGAACCAATCCGGGTCGTGGCATATGGATACGAGTGCGACCCTACTCCACACCAACCTTGAAAACGTTTCTACACCCATGCACGCGACAACAGCACCTTACGTTAACACCTCCCAAGACAAAAATATGAAGAAAGTCGCGACACTCCCTGCTAAGAAAAAGGAAAGCAAACAAAAACAAAGCTAAATACAATACTTAGAAAGTTAGTAAAATGTCAAAAGAAGAGGCAAAGAAGTCAAGACTAAATGTAGCTTGACTGGCCGCTACACCATTCCCAAAGAAGATAGTGAGAAGGAGAGAGTGATCCAGGGGTTAGTGGTAATAAGCGCATGCAAAGCTTGCATTATAGAAGAGGGACAGAGCCTAGTCACACCCGGAGGAGTCAGATCCTCACCGAAAAGGGATACCGAGCTAAGCAAGCTTGTTGCTCGGTAAACCCAGGTCGGTGGGAAGTATCGTAGGGCTGATTTACGTATTGTTACGTATCCAGGAGAACTTAAGTGTGATTTGTAAGTACACAAACCAAGACGAGACGACCGGTATACAAATAGCAAGTAATGTAAATAGCAAGAAAGCTAGGTCATTGAGCGATGGCGATGATTCAAAGACATACAGTTAGTACTGTACGTACTGTATGGTGTTTATAGGGAGAAAAAGCAAAGCTTAACAAAAGAAAAGGGCAAAACAAAAATGTGGGATAAAAGTTCGAGAAGAAGTAAAAGACAAACAGGGAAAAGACATAAGACCACTAAATACCACCACCTCTTGTGGCGATCTAGGTACCCAGTTAGTACATACCTACCCAGTTACAGAGATGTACAATGTTCCAAAATTAGGTATGCATAAGTGATATGCATTTGTTATAGACAAATTCTGTAATTGTGTACATATAACTATGTACTGTGCAAGTATGTACCTGTGAGAGAGCGGGTAAAAAATACAATATCAGGTAAATGTACGTACATACCCACAATTAATAAAATGGGGGATCATTTCATTGGCAGGTATTCGTATGTTTACGAACGCAGGTGGAACACAAGAACAATAATGTCAGTGTTGGCAATGGTATCAGTATTGATCGATAAAAAACTGCTTTGAGAAATCCTTGATTTCTCTCTTTGTTAGTGGAACTGCTTCCATATCTGTGAACTTTGGACCAATTATTGAGTTCCAAATTCTAGGTGCAGACCACCTAGTAGTGTAGCTGCGATAATTTTTTTCTGAGAAGAACTCGTGGAAATGATGGGTTGAGCGAGTATCTCGAAGCGGTTCGAGTATCGTAAAAAGTCTGTCAATAGATGAAGGCAAAGTTCCTTTCAACTTTCTATGCATTAGCAGAAGCATCTGCTGCTTACCAATGTCTCTCAACTTAAGTATTTTCAGTTTCTTAAAAATTGGTGCTGTGTGTGCGAGTCTATGTTCGCCATCAATCATTCTGACCACACGCTTTTGTAATTTCTCGAGCTTATCTACGTTTGTAATATAAGTGTTGCTGTAAAGCATACAGCAGTAGTTGATATACGGAAGGAAAAGTGCGTTATATAAAAGAAGCAGCTGTTTAGGTACCAATATATACCTAGCTCTGCTTATGAGTCCAACGTTACGAGTCAGCGTTGTAGAAAGGTGTGAAATGTGTGATTTCCATTTCAGATCGTCATCTACGTACATGCCCAAGTACTTAACTGTTTTAACAAATTTAATGTGTGCACCAGAGAGCAAAACAGACACATTGACAGCGCGTTTAGAATTATTGTAGAGCTGACAAAAAGTTTTGTCTGTATTTAAAGATAATTGGTTTGCTTGAAACCAAACAGCTATCTTGGGCATTGTGGCGTCGATGACTCTTTGCAAATGGGCTTCATCATTGCCTTCAATGAAAATGGCTGTGTCATCTGCATACAGATATGCAGTTATATCATCAGAAATGGAGGGAAAGTCATTGATGTAAATTAAAAACAGAAGTGGCCCAAGGATGGAGCCCTGGGGAACACCGATATCAACCGAAGCAAGGCTGGAGCGAACATGCTCTACCTCAACACACTGTGTGCGGCCTTCTAAATATGATTTCAGCATCATAAGTGCATTGTCACGTATACCGTAAGCATACAGTTTCTTAAGTAAAATGGTTTGGTTCACAGTGTCAAATGCTTTTCGGAGGTCAAGGTATAAGCCGCAGACAACTTTGCCTGCTTTGCCTCTTGACTCATCAGGTAACGCTGTGACTTGTCTGTCAGGCACATAGGGCGGACATGTCAGAACATACTTCAAAGACATTTTTACTAATCAATTTTAACCAAAACTCTGCAAATTAGGAAACCTGGAATAGGCTATTGCTTAGCATCATAAAACTACCCAAATACCCAATCAGGTTAGGTTTGTTCGCTGTTTTATTTAAGGGTAGGTTTTTACACTTCAGGCTAAAATGAGAATTATCTTAACATCATTCTCCTTGATGTAGCATTGTTGATGCTTTTTGTCTTGCACAATTGGCAGTCAGTTTCAGTATTCGGTGGCACAGAATTGGAATCTGTGGTTCAAAAACTTGCATTTTTCACACCTAGCATTTTAAAGGTAGTGTGCCACCTTCCAAAGATTTCCCATTTTATTTTTCCTAGGATAAGAAGCTTCTGTTTTTACCTAATATCGCAAAAAAATCAAAAATGGGCCTAAAATAGTGCTTTTTTCGCCTAAAAGTTTATCGGTTTTTCGATTGTATAACAAATGTAGTGGGCTGACCTGCAAACAGGCGTCGGCAACAATCGCGAATGCGGCGCACATGTGACAATAAGCAAAGGTCATTATAGAGTTACGACGTACGGGAATGAGTTATCAGCTGTCTAATCGTAGACAACACAATGTCGAATTTAAACTGTAAGCCTGTATTGGTATTGTTTCTTTAATTTGGCTGTCGAACATTAATTTATGGTTTGAAATATTATTTTATGTAAAATAATTGACATGAAACAGCCGTCTCTAAAGTTATGACCCCATCTCACCACATGAAAGTGGCAGAAATGACAATGATCAGCTGACGCATTTTTCTTGGCCGAAGTCAGAGCGCGCGGCCCGACGCACCACCACCGCACCACAAAGTATGAGCAGAAGCCACCTGCGGTAGACCGCGCCCAAAGCCAGGGCCCCGGTAACGTGAGGTAGCCGAGTCGGGGCAGCGTGCGCTGACCCAAGCCGGGGCCGCGGCATTGGGCGCGGTCTACCGCATCCCCGGGCAGCCCCGGGCTATCACATGACACCGGGAGGACGCGCGGCCCCGGCTTGGGTCAGCGCACGCTGCCCCGACTCGGCTACCTCACGTTACCGGGGCCCTGGCTTTGGGCGCGGTCTACCGCACCACCTAACAGGCGTGTTCGAAACCGCAGGAGATGATGATGAACGGGTTTATCGAAACTTGATTGGATGAGCCTATCGGTAATAGCGATTTCAGTGTGTGCATTTATTGTTCATAGTGGTGTGAAATGTGGTTGGGGTACGACCGACAACCCGTCGTGGCGAATTTCGCACTGGGGTACTCAAAATTTGAAGAATTTAAGACGTTTCCATGAGTTTTGAAGGTATGGATAAGTTCTAAAAATCCGGTTCTCCTTATCTGGGCCATTAGCTCCATACGGTCCAGGAAAGCTGGCACACTACCTTTAAGGCAGTGCTCATTCTTTTTGAAAGCAAGTGGATTTTTTATAATTTTCTAGGTAATTCATTTCTTACTGAATATGATTATGAGACCATTGTTACTAATTTTGGTATTGTTACGGCAGCTGTAGCATGAGTGGGCATATGCTGTGGAGACTGGAGTGAATAAAGTCACTAGAGGCTTGAGACTTTTTTAGACATTATGGAGCAGCCTGGGGAGATACGCAGAGGCGAGTCTAGGCACAGCCAGAAGGGGGACCAGCAGTCAGCACAACACACAGTGGGCACATGGGGAGAAGATGGTAAAAACGATTGCCTGGATCCGCCTCTGTGGACATCCCCAGGCATGCCTCTGTGGACATCCCCAGGCTGCTGCATGTAAAAAAGTCTCAAGCCTCTAGTGACTTCATCCTCACTGCAGCAAATGCCCACTCATTCTGTCTGCTCTACCTTCATCCAACTATGAGTTTTGTGTGAGAATGACATTTTTACGTTGGTGGAGCTCGTGTGCGCATGGTACACATAATAAACCATGCTGGCAGCATTGCTGCAATGAATAGGAAACAGCTCCAGTGTCAAAATACATACCACACTACCTTGCCAAAATACATGACATACCACCTTCTGTGCATTTATTTAAGTACTAATAAGCCATATCATTTGCCATACCAGCACGCACACAATTATGAAGCCAAGGCGGATTTATTTTGGCCTGGGTTGTTTATCCGTGGTTCCAAGGAATACTCCAACAGAAACAATAACAAAAATTGCAAAGCTACCTGTTTGATTTTGATCATGCTAATTAATGAGCAGCAATATTTAGTTGCTATCAAATATTTCCTTATGTCGGACAACATAGGTAGGTAAATAGCTGAGACTGATGGGTACCTACTTTGCCCTCAAGGGCACTGATACTGAATGTAAACAATGTTCTTGTGACATAACAAACAAGTTTTCATTACCTTATGAAACTAGTTTCAATTTCAATGTCATTAAAATATTCACTTTTGATGAAAAAATACATATTCATCACAAATAAAAATCATGGGTGATCATGGGCAAGTGCGCCACAAATGACATAAGCCCTCCAATATTGTCGAATCAAGCTTAATTTCAAGTCACAACAGCTTCACCACAGGAAAACTACAAGATAATAATCCCTATGCTACTGTGCAACAAATTTAAGGTAGCCACACCAACCAATTTAAGAAAAAAAATGCATCACAAATCACCTAAACCACTCACCAAGGACAAAACTGTCATGGCGTCGCCCGTTGCTCGAGAAGAGTCGCCGGCGACTGACCTGTGACGCGGATCTGACGTAAGCAGTTGCTGGCGACTGCCCGGCGATCGCCAGCGACTTGCTTACGTCATACCTAACAGGTCCCGCGGGTTTTAAGCGTAGGTTCTGCCTTTCCGGCTATATCTTTCTCGTCTATAGCTTTGTAGGCCTGAAGATGTGACCGATTTATTCGTATAGCTCCCTCCCATGATCACGGAAAAAGGTTTGATGGTATGCCGGCTAGTTTCGGAGAAATTAAAAAAAAATCTCAAAATTCGCCGTTTGGGGCATTCTGACCGCGGCTTCCCTGCAGTCGCCTATGACTACAGTGGTGCCACCCAACGGGTAGGACGCTGAAACACAGAGGCATGAATGAATCCAGCGCGTGGTGAACGGTGGATAGAGGCGGGACTCGGCAGAGGCTATCACTGCGGCCCGCGCAGGGCGTCCTTGGACAGCGGGCGAGCCTTCGGGCGGTGAGGCCAGAGGTCACGACAGCCAGGCGCTGTTTGGCATGAAGGGAGGGGAGGCGCTCGCCTTAGCCAGCCTCGCCTCAGCCAACTCAGCCGGTTTGGTGGTAGTGGTGGTGGTGGGGGGGGGGGGGGGAGGCGGCAGGCGAGAGGGGCTAGAACGAATGGGATAAAATAGAATAGAAAAGTCGCGCCATGGTCAACTTACAATATTATTTACCTAATAAGCATTTATTAACATTACGAATGATCTCACCATATTAAATTGAGAAATATACAGATGTTATTTATCGATGTGTTACCGTTTAATTTAGGGGTGATAAAATAAACCTCTCTCCTTGGTTTTTCCTGAATAACTCGCGTAAATAGTGGCGGATAGCAGCGAAGCTTTCAGTGCCGTAAGTTATTTTTCTCACCATAAGTAAATAAATGCCCATGTGGTCAGGAGTCAGGATAAGTTCAGGCCATCTGGAATTGAAAGTTTGCACCTTCCCTGAAAATTTCATGACCCTGACCAAAATGACGTCTGGTCTGTGACCAGTTTCTAGAGCCCATTATTGGCCAGAATTCGGCGTGTCAGGTCTCATTAACCGTTCGTTTCTAGACTTAAGATTAGAAACGTTCCAACATGTGAAATTGTGCTTGGTCCCTTGTGTCTTATTTGGCCGAGACCAGCGGAGGAACTTGGCCGGTGCCTTCAGGGCTGCTTAACTACAAATTTGCCGATCTGCGGAGCGCATGGAGCCAATCTAGCCAGATTCAAAAGTATCAAAACCACTAGGAATGACATTGCGGAACAGCCAATCTTCAAGGTATCTGCGCCCCTAGAATATCTGCTGTTTAGCTGCCGGTTTCCAGTCACATGGCCTAAAGGCGAGGTCACTGGCGATGGAAATGGAAACACGTTGGACAGGCTAGCTGTGAGAAGGATTAACGTTCATTTTAAATCCGTGCTGTCGCTTAACCCGCGAGTTGCTGGGGGGGGGCGTTAAACGCCCCCACTTTTTTCGCCGGGCCATAGCATAAAAACGGCGCGCCGCAGGCGCGCCAAAATTTGGGTACCTGTAGGGAATTGATTGAAGTTT
The DNA here is from genome assembly GCF_019059575.1 of Amphibalanus amphitrite. NCBI lineage: Eukaryota > Metazoa > Arthropoda > Thecostraca > Balanomorpha > Balanidae > Amphibalanus > Amphibalanus amphitrite. Next base: position 435,967 of record NW_024881605.1, on the reverse strand, counting down.
ATTGTGACAAAGTTTCAAAAAAATCGGTCCGAAAATTTTTGAGATATCGAGGTTTTAGTGACGTCATGATTTCTGAGTTTTCGACCAAAAACGGCATATGTTCAAAAAATCATATAAAATCACAGAATAGACATACAGACATGCCGTAAACGCCATTAGACTGCCAATACCATGGACAATCAAATGGCTATCTTCGATTATTGATTATCGTTCTGCATTTGCCAAAATCTTGAACTGAATCTTGGCAATTTCTCGCGACTACTTCACGACCATGATACATACATTTCTTAAATTGAACTTTTTGAGCCAAACACGTACACATATGATAAAATGAATGTCACCATCGTGTTCTACGCCCCAAATTACCCATAAAACATGTGTCGTAGGCTGCGAATTTCAGTTTTGATTTTCGGGGATATGTGCCTACCCGGTTGACCTGACCTTGACCCTGACCTATGTTTGACTGACCCCTACATGGAGCTGACACTCTTGTAGGCCTTATATGATGGATTGTGCACCGTTTTGACAACGTTTATGATGAGAGGCGCCCATTGCGAAGCCCTGAAGTCCATGCTACTGAAAGCCCGATTTCAGGTGTTTGACCTGACCTTGACCCGACCTGTGACCTCAAAATTCAACTTTAAAGTACTCATCTGAAGCGTCTCGTCGCGCTCTTTCGTTTGCCGCCTCGTGCGTTTCGCTGCGCCTATTGGTTCTCGAGTTATCGGCTGGGGGCGTTTAACGCCCCCCCCCAGCAAACGGTGGGTGGCGAAATACCCCAGCAACTGCCGGGTTAACACCCATACCGACCGTTTTCTAAAAAGGCCAATTTTTTTTTCTCTCTCTCTCTCTCTCTCTCTCTCTCTCTCTCTCTCTCTCTCTCTCTCCTCTCTCTCTCCTCTCTCTCTCCTCTCTCTCTCTCTCTCTCTCTCTCTCTCTCTCTCTCTCTCTCTCTCTCTCTCTCTCTCTCTCTCTCTCTCTCTCTCTCTCTCTCTCTCGCTCACGACAAAAGCTTCTAGGCAGGTCTAGACCCTTCTGACTATTGGGTCATTAAACTGACTTGGAAGGTCAACGTATGACTTATGATCAACGATTGGCCTATGATATATAAATTGGGCATCATCGGCTTCCTCTCGTCACGGGCAACATGCTCCTTCTTTTCAAGAAGCTCTAGTTTGATCAAAAGCCGATCAACTGTGGAGTCTGATCCATGCCCGCCCAAACGTTAGCGCCTGCGAAAACGCCGATATGGGTGCGAGTTATGGCATATTCCTATAAAAACAATGTTATGTTTTCAGGGCCTCGGCTAAGGAATTTTGACTGGTGGGCCACTTGGGCAGCGAGATGGACTGACCTTCGTAGCCATAGCCCCCCCCCCAATTTTCGATTTCTCCCCAGATTTCGACCACTTTATTCTGCAAAAAACGTCAGGATGGCATTCAAAAAATGTATAAAAAAACGGGGCTCGACCCCCCCCCCCGACTCTTCAGAGAGAGAGGAGAGAGTAGGGACCCACAACCCTCTCAGTGGTGATACTCCCGCGGTGCACATAAAATCGCACAAGCACGGAATATATAGTCTACGACATATCGCAGTACATATCGACATATCGACATGTCGTAGACTATATATTCCGTGGCACAAGTATGCACACAATATTGACGCAGATTATAAAACTTTGGACGATAACTTACGGCCGTGAGTGGATCGCTCGCCGACTAGTCGGAGATTCGGAAGCGGTCGGACGGGATCGGGCGTTGTTGGGTGGATCGGGAGGAATTGTGAACAGCACCAGTCCAACTTTATTACGAGCGAGCGAGCGCAGCGAGCGAAGCGAGTCTTTTCAATATAACGGAAAAAATCTCAGTATGAGCGGCCCGGCCCGGCCCGGCCTATAACGCTTTTGAGAGGCTTATGTCTCAGCAACCGCTGGACCGATTGACCTGCGGTCTTTTTTGCTGGGTAGCCCCATCCCTTCTACCCCGTAACTGACTACTTTTGATACATCTCAGTGACCGTCGTGGCACGTGCCACGTGAAAAGTCAAGGGCGTTCAAGCAGTTTTGCAAAAGTAATGATTTTGAGAGGCCCTTATCTCAGCAGCGGCTTGAGCGATTGTCTTGCGGTAATTTTTATAGGGTAGCTGCATCCCTTCTACCAAAGGTGGGATACTCTTGATCTATGTGAGTGACCCCCACTGCACGTGCAAAATACAAAAAGAAGAGGTGCCAAATTGTTCCCATTTCAGTAACTCGGTAATTACTGGGGCGATTTCGCTGAAACTTGGCATACAGGTAGGCACCCACCAGGCAATGCATTCCCATGTGTTGCGGTTAGGGTTCTACTGCACGTGCGCACGTGCAGGGGGCGTTTCCAGATCTCGAGAACGGCTGGACCGATTGCGCTCAAATTTGGTACACAGTTGGGGACCAGTTAGAAGGGTGCCGTGCAAAAGTCATTTTGGACCCCGTTTGCACGTGCGCACGTGCAGAATGCCGCTTCCAGATCTCAGGAACGGCTGGGCCGATTGCGTTCAAATTTGGCACACCGCTAGCGACCGGTTAGAAGGGTGCTTTGCACAAGCCCGTTGGAAGTACCCTCTCGCTTTTCCACACGTGCAGGGCTCACTATCTCGCTCGCTCGTTCTTCGCCCAAAAGGCGTTTTACTGGTATATAAAGTGGGTTGTAGCAGGAACCCCAAAAGGGGGTTGTAGCAGCAACCCCAACATCTCTGAAAATGATCATTAAGCCTATTGGTGTCGCATGGAAAATAATTGACTCAAAAGCCCAAGCGCACTGCGCAACCCTGATATTTTCTTTAAAAAAAAAACTAAGTTATGTACACGTTCACTTCTGGTGAACAGTGTCCCAAACTTCAGATTTCTCTTGGGTGTCTGAGTGGAAAATTCGAGCCACCCAAAATGTGAGAGTGGAAAATTATCCATTCTTATTCTTGGGTGTCATCTTCAGCCCAAATGAGAAATTTTTGGAACGCTGACTGTGAACGGTTCGAAATTCGTCCAATTGGTCAGATGTGTGACTGCAAGCATCATACCGGTCGTGAAGACCAGGCGCGCACACAGGATTTTTGAATGGGGGGGGCACGACCTCCGAACTGGGCCCCCCATGCCGAAGGGCCCCCCCCCCAAAAAAAAATACGGCCCACGGGGTTATATTTCGGTTGGTTTGAAGCTTGAGCAATTGGTTTGTCAATGCATGGTAAAACAATTATTTCGGTACCAGCTTAATTTTAAAAACATTTATAGTTTTACGCTAGCATGTTTTTTCTCTCAAATGCGACTCAGAGCCGGTACATATACCTAATCATCTAATTTATTACGTGAAATATTTCATTAATAAACATTTTTGCAAGTCCCTCAGAAATCAGCCCCGGGCAGCGACTGACTGCCGGCCGGGGCCGGCCGACCGGCCCCGGGTGGCTAGAAGCAGGGGCCGGTCACTGCACTGTTTGGCCCGGATGTGTAGGAGCGGGAGCAGCACTCCTTTTTCACGGATATTCGCATATTTATTTAGTCACATCGACATGAAATGTCATTATATCTGATACGATGCGGGATCACAGACTAGAGATCCAGCTTATAACTTATATTTCATGTTTAACCGATGAATCAAATCAACAGGACTACGTACGATGCATGTCGGACACGTACCCAGAATTTCGCCCAAGAGGGGGTCACCTGCTCTGCCGTCCAAAGGCAAAACCGCATATGTCGGGTCAGGTCATGACCCGACATATGCGTTTTTGCCTTTGGACGGCAGTGCTGGTCACCTGACCCCGGGCCAGCGAGTCACCCGGGGGCCCGGGGTCAGCTCAGGCAAGGATGTATCCAGGACCTTTCGATGGGAGGAGGGAGGCACGGTGGGTCCAGTCTCACTGGCAGACGGGTCTCTTTAAAACGGTCTTTGCATGAGAAAATGTGGAAAATTGGCAAGTAAAAGTATCATTTATGCCCGAGGAGTGTGCCTAATGTACACTAATGCCTTATGTACATGGTAGGTATTTTACGAGCGAGCGAAGCGAGCGAGCTCCTCAGAGTCACCGGTGTGTGGCGCGCTCAGAGGTGCCAGTGAAAGGGCGTCAGATGCGCTGGTGTTGGGTCCTCACAGGCGCCGTTGCGGGGTCTTAGGGTTTAGAGACACTGGTGGGGCCATCATTGGCATGTGTGTGGCCCTGCAAAATGGCCGCAAGTGGAAAGTGGCCCTTCATAGGCTGGCAAGGACACTCAGAGGCTGGTAAGAGGCCCTCAGAGTCACTAGTACGTGGCCCGCAGAGGCGCCGGTGTGGGGACTCTCAGAGCCGCCGATGTAGGCCCTTAAGATGCGCTGGTGGGGGTCCCTTGGAGGTGGCGCGAGGGGCCTCGCAGTTGCCGTTGTGGGTGCCTTTTGAAACACTGGTGTGGGCCGTGTGTCTATCACAGACGGATGTAAAGCCATAGCAGCCAATCCCTCGTTGGCCGTTACTAGGGCCCTGAGCGGCCGGCGAGGTCTCTCAGAAACCGGCATTGGGCCTTTATGAAGATAACTGTGGCTACATATGGAGCCAATAACTTCCCCCCACAAGCCCTGTGGTGTCCTTCCGAGTTGAAGTGCGGCCAGCGCGAACCCTCTGCTACCAACTGGCGCCGCAGGGCCCCTCGGTTTCGAAGGAACCCTAAACCCGAGAAAGGGCACGTACCTTCTCGTTCCCTTGCTATGTCACTGAATCCAAGTGATCAGGGACCCTTTAGGTAATCAGGGGCGTTTCAGATTACCAGGGGTTTTCAATTGATCAGGGGCCCACCAGGTGACCATGGGCCCCTCTGGTAACCAGGCGCCCCTCAAGTAACCAGGGACCCCATCAATAACCAGGGCCCCTCAGTAAACGGGGCCACTCAGGTAACTGTAGAAGTCCCGCAGATAACCAGGGGCGGCAAGGTTTCTCAGGTCCGTTTTTGACAAGGCTCTTATCGACTCAGGTGCGAGCCCTTTGCCATCAGCAGAGGGCCCTTTCAAGCCTTTGAGGGCCGTTTAACGTCTCTTGAGTTCCCATTGAGGCTTTCTAGGGGCCCTTTGAGCAGTCGAGGGGCCTTTGAGGCCTTTTGAGGGCCTCTTGACGTCAGCTGAGGACCGTTGGACGCCAGCTGAGGACCGTTTTTGGGCCTTCTGATGGCTATTAGACGCCAGTGGATGACCCTCTGACACCAACTGGGGCACTCTGACACCAGCTAAGGGCCCTTTAAGTTTGACGCTAGCTCAGGGCCCTCTGACATCAGCTGGGGGCACTCTGACGCTAGCTCAAGGCCCTTTGACGCTCTTTAAGGCCTTCTGAGGGCCCCTTGAGGTCTTCTAAGGGCCCCTTGAGGCTTTCTAAGGCCCCTTGAGGCTTTTTCAGGGCCGCTTGACGCCAGCTGAGGACAGTTGGACTCCAGCTGAGGACCGTTTGAGGCCTTCTGATGGCCATTTGGCGCCAGCTGAGGGCCATCTGGCACCAGCTGGGGGCCCTATGACACCAGCTAAGGACCCTTTAGGGCCTTCGGAGAGCTGTTTGACGCAAGGGCATGGCCCTCTGACGCCAGCTCAGGGACCTTTGACACCCTTTAAGGGCTTCTGACGTCCGTTTGACGTTAGCTGAGGGCCCTTTGAGGCCACCTGAGGGCCCTTTAAGGCCATCTGAGAGCCCTTTGAGGTCATCTGAGGGCCTCTTAAGGCCATCTGGGGCCCTTCGAGGCCATCTGAGGGCCCTTTGACACCATCTAAGGGTCCTTTGACACCAGATGAGGGCTCTATGACGCTAACTGAGGCCCTTTGAGGTCATCTGAGGGCCCTTCTAGGCCATCTTAGGGCCTTTGGGACCATCTGAGGGCCCTTTAAGGCCATTTGAGGGCCCTTTGTACACGGTCTTCGGTGGTCTAAGGATTAGTTAGAGGCCCATTTGAGGCGGCCTTCGGCCGCCTCAAATGGGCCCCTATTCCTTCGAGCTGGGCCCCCCAGCTCGAATGGGAGGGGGCACGGGCCCGTGTGCCCCCCCCCCCTTGTGTGCGCCCTTGGTGAAGACGCATAATATCGCTTGCAGACTTCAATCGGCTGGAAGTCGCCGACACTACCTCTAGTTTGACTCTGGCTTATATCGTGTCTATCGGCGAGCCGTCTGAGATCGCTCGCAGGCTTATCCCCGACCGTCTGAACTGGTCTGTTCTTTATTCGTAGTTTTTCTTGTAACCGACTGGTCTGCGGCAGATGCTTATGTGACTGCAACCACTCGATCGATCGGAAAGCTTGCAAGAACTCTCGCAGACCTCGATCGGCTGGAAGCCGCCGACACTATCTGTAATTGACAGAGGCAGACGTCTTTCGCGATTATTGCATAAAATTTAAAGCCTCTGTCACACTTCACCGGATTGGACCAACGGACGAGAAACGGACGAGAACTGTCAGCGTCCGGTGATGTCCGCTTGTTTCCGTTGGACGTCCGTTTGTCATCCGTTAATATCCGTTCCATGTCCGGTGGTGTCCGGTTGAGCACACAGGACACCACCGGACATGGAACGGATATGAACGGATGAGAAACGGACGTCCAACGGAAACGAACGGACATCCCCCGGAATCACCGGACGCCGTCCGTTTCTCGTCCATTGGTCCAATCCGGTGAAGTGTGACCGAGGCTTAGTCCACTTAGTCCACTATAGTTCACTTTTTACCCCAAGAGGATATTGCAAACAATAGGTTGAATTTTTTCACAAGAATATGTTTCACCGATGGATACTTTACAGCCTGAAAATGTACGATAAGATCTGCTAATTCAATTTGAAATGTGAAAAATGTGGAAACTTAAATTTTTCGGAAAATTACTGGTGGGCCAAATCTTTGAGGCTGGTGGGCCATTTCGGGTCACTGGTGGGCCATTTGGCCCACCAGTTAACATGTTAGCCGAGGCCCTGTATGTTTTGCTTTTTTAGTGGTTTACATCGATTTTGTTCTAAAAATAACGCAAAAATCAGCATACAGTGATGTTACTTAAACTTTAACGCCTAGTTTCCTTTTTTTAATGCTGCAATTGCATTCATGCAACATATTTCTTGGTCAGTTTTGTGACAAAGTTTTGGAAACATAGTGCGGCAGAAAGCAAAACTTTGTTGTGAAACGACCTCCAGCCTCAGCAGGTGTTAACCCTCGCCCCGTTGGGCGGTGGGCAATAAAGCCCCCTGTGTATTTTCCTGAATAGCAAGAAAACGGCGGCTCGCAGCCCCGCCAAATTTTCAATAGCTACCCGGGCATCAATTTAACACCTTTACACAAAACTTCAAGTCTTAGGTTACCCTAGGTCAGGAGTTATTGAGGTCAAACTGAAGTCATGTTCGAGCAAAAATGAGCAAAAAACATTGAATCTTGAAACGCTCACAAAAGCTACAGTTAACAAGCAATTTCAAAGCTCTATATCTGGTCGTGTAGAGAAAAAACGGCGCAGAAATTTGATCTAATTTGACCCGACCTTTACCTGACCTTCACCAGAACATAACCCAAACTGGCCCCCAAGGGTTGCCTGACCCACCTGATCGCATTTGTCATGTAAAATGGACCAGAAAACATGCATCACATAATAGTTATCTTCATATTGTGGCCCTCAGTGACCTGACCTCTGTGACCTGACGTATCAATGACGCCAAATAGCAAAATATGTGTCTGACGAACAATTCCCCATCGAAAATAATTGTTATTCATCGATTCCTTATCGATGAATGACATGCATTTTACTCGATTTTACAACACATTTCTTGAAATGCCTGTAATCGGTGAAAATTCGTCATTCGACCTGAACTGTGACGTCATCGGTTTGACCGAGGTCAATGAAATTGGGCCAAAAGGTATTTCCTCGTTGGGGCCATCCAACACCGTTTGCTGCTTGTCGTTATTTTGCGTGGTTCTCGATATCTTAGGGGGGGGGGGGCAAAATGCTCCCCCGGGGACCGATGCTCGGGAGACCCTAAGGGGGCGCGGGACAGAACTGTTCCCAAGAAATAGCATTACAGTCGTCTCCCGGCCTCGGCTAAAACGTTGGACGACTACCTATGAATCGGCACGCTGCCGGCTCACCCCGCCCGCTGGCTACTGGTGGCCTTGACCATTCAATGCCGATTGGCCAACGGCCGAGGTCGTGCGCTGGTCAGCAGGTGGTAGAGAGGACGGGACGCGGTACTGATTGTGAGTGACCTCTGACCTTTCCCCGTCCCCTGACCGCATGCCGTGTCGCCGGCCCAGGCGATAAAACCGGTTTTAGCCTCTACGCAGGCTGCCACTCTAACCCTTCCCTCCCCACTTTACTATGTGCCGTAGTACGCGCTCGCGAGTTACTGGGCGGAGCAAATGGTCACGGATACAGAGGCGGAACTGGTTGCCCTCCCGCTCGCCGAGCGACCTACCGCTAAAACCCGCGAGACCTGTACCTACGTCACACATGATCGTTGGCTGGCGGTCGCCGGCGACTGTTGCTGTCGCCGGCGACTGAAAAGTTGCTACGTGTGAAAGGGCCATTAGCAATCGCTGAAAGTTTCAAAGCGATCGGTCACTCGGTGTAGCTATGACAGACATTGAAACTTTTTATGAGGTGAGGTCACTTCAAGTGACCTGGTGACCTGACCTTGAATGACCTTGGTCTGAAATTTTCACAACATGTGTGGAATTGATGTATGATAAGGTGTACCGTAAAGTGGGGCTATTTGAGACAGTGGGGCTATTTGAGACAGTATATAAAATCGCTGTAAAATGAAGATCGTTTAATTTTTATGTGATATTTTTGCTCAGGAAGGTGTGGAATCGAGCAGTAAATCGCCTCAGCAAAAATTAAGCATAAATTTCAAACGGTTTTTATTTTATAACAATTTTAAATACTGTCTCAAATAGCCCCACTGTCTCAAATAGCCCCACCTTACGGTACCAAAAACGGCGGCGCTCCGCGCCGCCGTTTTTGAGATATTCGCGAAAAACCACAAGGGGGTGTTCAGACACCCCCCCTCCAGCAGGGCGCGGGTTAAGGTACAGGGACCCGCAGTTGCTTCTGTACACACTAGTATTTCAGCGTATTCTTTGCCTGTGACACCGTTGGAGGCGAATTGGGAAATGATTGCGTGCTTATTAAAACCACCATCTGAAGGGCTTTAAACTGATGTGCTGCTCTTCTAATTCAGTGAACTTTTTATGGCTATATCAGCAAAACATTGTTTTCAGCGCTTTTTCCTGCCCCATTCCTTCTGAAACCTGGAACCGCTTATTCCATTTACTCCTGCCATCTGACGATGGTCGTGCTGACTACTAGTTCCGGCGCTAGTTAATGCTCCAGTTTTGCACCCGGCACAAACTCAGGCGGCACCGGGCCGTGGCTCTGAGGGTCGGACCGAGCCGACTGCCTGGGGCGCGGTTAGATCGGACGCCCTGCTGGGGAAGGGGACGGGAGTGAGGGGGAGGGGAGGAGGTGGTCACGTGGTCCGTCCAAGCTCGCAGACGACCTGCCCTGCGCCCAGCCATGTTCCGTGATTCAAAATGGCACGAGAGCTGTGGAATGCCTGGAGGAGACGCTTCGAAAGCGAACTTCAGCAGCACTAATTTACCATATTCTGTGGAGATAAATGAATATTATCTTAATGCAGAAAAAAATTGTATGCCCAAGCTGTATAAGCTGTATCTTTTTAAAAGTTGTAAATAGGATTATTTTTAGGGACTTATAGGTTTCGTATACACAGTGAATTGTGTTACATTAACCCGCGCCGGGCCGGGGGGGGGGGTGTTTGAACACCCCCCCCTGCGGTTTTTCGCAGATATCTCAAAAACGGCGGCGTTTTTGGCACACCTGTTCGTGCATCTTTTCCGCACATGTTGTGAAAATTTCAGATTGATTTCAGCTGATGCTCAAATGGAGCCATTCATTCGTTCAACCATGCGACCATCCAATTCCATTCATAAAAGAAGCCAGTGACAAAATTGTTCATTTTAGATATAAGTGTGAAATATAAAAGTTTAAATGATACTCAATAAAAGTTAAATGATACGGCAAATTTGACAGCTTTTATAATGAACAGACAAATAACTTAAACAAATCAAGGTTGAGAGCCCCAAATAGGAGAGAGTGAGGTAAGATGAGCCAAGGGGCAAGTTTAGCCACCCCATGTTTCTCAGCTCCTATGGCGCTAATTGACTTGAGCTTCCATGTGCCGTTCGCTTACGAGGCTGCAGTCTTTCACGTGAGACGGCAACGTTCTCACGCTCAGCACCCGGTAACATGTGGTATCGCCCCTGATAACTAAGACATGTTTTGCCTTTAAAATGAGATGGTTGTTATCTGCGGTGCATGGTTATTTTCCTTAGCGGGTGTCATTAATCGAAAATGGCCACGGGCGGGGCAAGACGAGCCATTTTCACCTGGGGGAAAATGAGCCGGATAAGCCATTGTTGTCTCCGCTGTCGAAAACCAAACTGAGCTGCGCTTGTTTCTGCTGAATAAAAATGGTAGGAAATTGTTTTTCTTTGTTGATTACACAAGTTCTAAGTGATTTGCAGATTATCTGAAGGATAAAATGATTTCTTCCGTGATAGAAAACTTGAGTTATTGGAATGCTTAACCCTATTCCTGGCGGGGGGGGGCCTCAGGAGCCCCCCCCTGAGGTTTTTTGGTTATATCTCCCAAACGCGTTGAGCTAGGAAGCTCAAATTTTCTGACTTTTCCTAAAAGGCTTCTACGCAACATGTCTGAAAATTTTGAGTTGATCTGACCTCAGGTCAGGTCACCAGAGGCGGTTTGGTGACGCTACCTCAGAAAAGTTTGCAATCACGCCAGAGCTAGAGTTTTTGACCGATCAATTTCTTCTCTTCAGGGTTTAGTTAGGGTACCAGTATGTGCAATTTGTATATCTCGGAATTTTGATATCGGTGACCTAAGGTCAGGTCAATTTCGCGACCTCCCCATTATAAGTCAATGGGGGAAAAATCAACTCCCTGTTTTTACCACTAAAACGGGTCGGAATGGCCCCATATACCATACATGACTTCATATACGATCAACCTTCACTACCTTGAGGTCTGTTTTGCTGTTGGGCAGCTGTGAGGTCATGTGACGTCATCAAAGGTCACCAAAGGTTTTTGGCCAATAACTCCGTACAGGAACAAGATACAGACGCGTGGATGGTCTCATTATGTTCAGCTCGTCAAGACGCATCGAATGATATACATGATGACCTCGAGGTCACGTGACCTGAGGTCAACCTTTGACCTTGACCTTTCGAGGTCAACATATATTTCATTCGATGCGGATTGACGAGAGGATCACGATGATGCCCTTAGTTTGTTCCTATCTTGACTAATTCGAAAGTTATTCGAGAAAAACTCTCTCCATATCTAGTGCCGCCATTTTGACTTTTTCGACCCCTGTGACGTCATCTTTGACCTGACCTGAAAATGACCTTTGTAAAAATTGTAGATCTTGGCCGTGCGTATCCGATGCCGTTTACCGCTTGTCGCTATCTTGCTTCGTTCTCGAGATCTCAGGGGGGGGGCCGAATCGGCCCCCCCCCGCCAGTTTCTTGTCCCGGCGGAGCCCGCCAGGAATAGGGTTAAAACAGTCACTTTTTGATGGAGGAAAAAACTTTGCCATAAGTATGCATGCCATGGAGTAAATAAAAGAGCTCACTCTTCGCCGCGCCCGGGAAAAGAAGAGGTTCGCTTTTTCTATCCATGCTCAACTTTCCCCTGTTGTTTGGGGGACTGGGGAGGGTGGTTACTGGCTCATTAACTGTCCCCTTCCCAAAAAAAGAAAAGAAAACGAAACCGATCATCCGCGAAAAGAACTATTGAGCTCGAACCAAGGTGACGAATCGATTTATAGGTATGCAAGATGACTAACGATGCCACTTTTTGACTTCTTGTGTCAAATAAATTCCATCATCTGGATAGCACGTCAACATTCTATTTGACATTTTGCTTGACATTTTGCAACAAACGTATACTATTTGGCGCGACTAGCCTCATAAATGTTCTGAAACTAAAACCGTTTCTTAGCAATTAACTTGGACCACGTCATCCCAGCTTATGCACGACAAAAATAAAATAATGCTTCAGGATCACTGGCCTGAATTCCAATGCTTAAAGTTTACTCAAAACCGATGTGGCTGAGGCACTCTTCGCTACATCTCGTGACGGCCACCATTGTGTTGCATTTTTTCGGTAAGCTATAAGTTAACCCGCGAGTTGCTGGGGGGGGGGCGTTAAACGCCCCCACTTTTTTCGCCGGGCCATAGCATTAAAACGGCGCGCCGCAGACGCGCCAAATTTTAAATACCTGTAGGGAATTGATTGAAGTTTATTGTGACAAAGTTTCAAAAAAATCGATCAGATAATTTTTTAGATATCGAGGTTTTAGTGACGTCATGATTTCTGAGTTTTCAGCCAAAAACGGCATATGTTCAAAAAATCATATAAAATCACAGAAAAGACATACAGACATGCCGTAAACGCCATTAGACTGCCAATACCATGAACAACCAAATGGCTATCTTCGATTATTGATTATCGTTCCGCATTTTCCAAAATCTTGAACTGAATCTCGGCAATTTCTCGTGACTACTTTACGACCATGATACATGCATTTCTTAAATTTAACTTTTTGAGCCAAACACGTACACATATGATAAAATGAATGTCACCATCGTGTTCTACGCCCCAAATTACCCATAAAACATGTGTCACAGGCTGCGAATATCAGTTTTGATTTTCGGGGATATGTGCCTACCCGGTTGACCTGACCTTGACCCTGACCTATGCTTGACTGACCCATACATGGAGCTGACACTCTTGTAGGCCTTATATGATGGATTGTGCACCGTTTTGACAGAGTTTATGACGAGAGGCGCCCATTGCGAAGTCCTGAAGTCCATGCTACTGAAAGCCCGATTTCAGGTGTTTGACCTGACCTTGACCCGACCTGTGACCTCAAAATTCAACTTTAAAGTACTCATCTGAAGCGTCTCGTCGCGTTCTTTCGTTTGCCGCCTCGTGCGTTTCGCTGCGCCTATTGGTTCTCGAGTTATCGGCTGGGGGCGTTTAACGCCCCCCCCCCCCCAGCAAACGGTGGGTGGCGAAATACCCCAGCAACTGCCGGGTTAATAAGGAAATGATTGGTGAGTGGGTTGAAAACAGCCCTCGCCCTCCACCCCCCCCCCCCCCTCCTTCTTCTGGAAACATAAGAAACCGAAAGATAGTCTGGCGATGGTTTATCCACCTCCTCTGCCGCCGCGCTGCGAGGCCTCGATTCGTTCGATATGTGGCTTCCTGAGCGGTCCTCCCCAGAGGCAAGGTGAAAGGTCATGGCCTGTATCAGAAATTTATACGTTGCTGAATATGTTTTATAGTTCTTCCAAGGCCTTGGACACCGTTTTATTATATCGGATAAGCATTGCACTTTCTCGTCAATCAATACATTAAGGAAAACTTGATAATAATCTTATACTGCGGCAATTGTAGTTCTGCTTACGGTTGCCTCTTTATGATACGGGCCACCACCACCTCCAATGCGCTGGAGCTCTGGCGTTCTACCCCTCCCCGCTACGGACCGGCCCTCGGGCTAGGTGTGTTAGTACTGAGCGCAAACCTGTAGTAGTCACGTGACTTTCATTCACGTAGCGGGAACGGAAGCTAGTGGCGATACCAAGGACGGGCTCTGGGGAGGCAACCGGCGCGGAAAAATAGCACGATTGTAGTTTTGGAAGAATATCTGTTGCGGTAAGAGGAATTATACAAAACATACGTCCTAGGAGCAAACATGTGTTATTCCTCCATACTTTGCGCTACATTTCCTTTCTCCAATGGCCAGCACTTAGCAAATAATAGCGCAATTCTAAATTGGTAATATATGTGTACAGTAGCAACTGCGGGTCCCTGTACACTCTCGGTAGGTAGCTTAAACAGCAAGTACTGGGTGCTTCCCGCCCACCTCCGACACTAATACTCAGACATGATCGATAATTTTTGAATATTTTGTGGAATTCTCTAACCAACCTATCTCAAATCTGAGTGCCTTACCTCGTCAAGCTCCGCTCCTCTCTCAGTCTCCCCTTTCTACACGTAAACCCCTATCCCTGCCCCGACCACCCGACCAGGTCAAGTCCTACCGTCCCATCAGTCTGCTGAGCTCGACGTCGAAGCTGCTGGAACGCCTCATCAACCGCCGCCTGATGTATCTGCTGGAACAACGTCAACTCCTGAACCCCAACCAGGCCGGTTTCCGGAAACACAGGTCGACGGAGGACCAGATCCTGAGGCTGGTACAGGCGACGGCGGACGGCCTTGAAGAAAGGAAGCGGACCCTACTGGTGACGGTGGACTTCTCCACAGCCTATGACAAGGCATGGCGCACGGGCCTCCTCTGGAAGATGTCCCGCCTCGGGCTCCCCCGTTGCTACATAGCATGGTTCCGGGCCTTCCTCCGGGACCGTCAAGCATGCGTGAGAATCAACAACACAAGGAGCAAGTTCCGGGTCCTCCGCGACGGCACTCCCCAGGGCGCGGTGACATCCCCGGCGCTCTTCAACATCTTCATCAACGACATCACCGACGACTTCCCACCGGGCGTGTCGGCATCGCTGTACGCCGACGACCTAGCCATCAGGTGCAGCGACCGTGACGTCTCTGCCGCCGAGACCAAGGTGTAGCGTGCCCTGGACAGCCTGGAGGAGTGGGCCCGACGCTGGAAAATGGTGGTCAGCCTGGAGAAGACTACCTCCACTATCTTCACCCTCGACCCAGCTGAGGCACGGCGAGAAGCGGCACTCCATTTCCAGGGCCAACCAGTGAAGTTCTCCCCCACCACGACGTTCCTGGGCATCACCCTCGACAGGAGCCTCACCTTCATGGGACATGTGAAGACGATCAACGCCAAGATGCTCCAAAGGAACAACGTCCTCCGGGCTATCAGCGGCACGACGTGGGGCTGCTCACCGTCTGATCTGCGCAGCACCTACCTCGCCTTCTCCCGTGCCTGCGCCGACTACGCCGCCGGTGCTTGGATGCCCGGCCTCAGCGAGTCTGGCCTGAGGGAGCTGGAAATGGTGCAGAGACAGGCGTGTAGGACGATCACCGGCTGTGTCAGATCCATACCAGTGGACGCCCTGGCCAGAGAGGCGGATCTCCTGCCTTTCTCGGCGCGGCGGAGGCAGTTGGCGGCTGTGGCGATGGAGCGCCACTCCCGGGACCTACCAGACGACCCTGTGCAGCGGATCCTCCTTCCTGAGAACCGGCCCCGGCAACGTCTGCGCTATGATAGAGGATGGGCACGGACGGGCCAAGAGCTATCCAAAGACGCCGGCCTAGACGACTTCCCACGCGAACCGTTTCTGGTGGTTGCCAACACCCCTCCCTGGGAGTCACCCACCACCACCAACGGTTTTCTTCCACACTGGACTCGCGAGGCCGGTGCCGCACAACGCCCCCGCCGAACAGCGACGGACTGCCGCCGAGGAGACAATAGCCGGACTGCCGAACCCGGACGTCCAGGCTTTCACGGACGGCTCGGCCTCAGCCGGCACAGAACGAGGCGGAGCAGGGGCAGTCGTCTACAGGAGCGGCAGGGAAGTGAAGAGGATCCGAGCGCCAGCGGGGCGCTTCACGTCGAGCTACACAGCGGAGCTCCTCGCTCTACGTGAAACACTCAAATACATCGAGTCCATCCTCACCGATCAAGAACCTGCACTCAGTATCCAGCTGTGCACCGACTCCCTATCATCCCTCATGCGCCTGAGGGAGGGCCCGGCCAACCAGACTGAACGGGTCGCTGACCAAGTCTGGCTATCCCTCCGGCGACTAGGACGACGCCACCGCGTGGACCTTCAGTGGGTTCCCGGTCACGCGGGAGTCGCCGGCAACGAGATCGCCGATGCCGTGGCCAGGGAGGCCGCTGAGCTGCCGCAGTACGGGACACCTATCACCTTCGCGGCGGCCAAGAGCCTGCTGAAGCGCCACGTAAGCAGAGAGTGGGTGGAGAGCACGCGCCACTCCCGACCTGCGCCCGCGACCCGCCCGCACCTAAGCCACGACTACCACGATGTCGTCGGCCCGGGCAGGGTCAGGCTGGCAGACAGGCTCGGCCTGTCCAGGAGAGAGGGCACCGCTTTGGTGCGCCTCCGGACCGGCCACTCTCCTGCCCTGCAAGCGTACCGTCACTTCATCGGGATGGAGGAGGACGACGGATGCCCGACCTGCGACGGCGGAGTCAGGGAGGACGCGGAACACTTCCTGACGTCGTGCCCCGCGACGGCCCGCGTCCGACACGACGTTTTTGGGAGAGAGGACCCGACGCTGCGGGAGGTCTTCGCTGACCCGTGCCGGGTTATCGAGTTCCTGCGGCGCCTGGGCCGACTATAGAGCGCCCACGGCGCTAGACACTCTGGCGGGGTGCTGGTTTCTCCGGCCCTACCCCGGCGTCTGAGCCCGCCGGAACCCGTCTGGGGGCCTGCTGCCCTCCCTGCGCGGACGTCGCAAGTGTCGCCCCCCGAGGGGGGCTGGGGCCCTCCCGGGCCCCCCATGTGGGCCCACCGGACCCGACGGCCGGAACGCCAACAACAACAACCCCCCCCCCCACACACACACCCTCCTTCTCCGCTCCGCCACTTATGATCGGTAATGTTTTCAGTGCTAAAGATAGGGTGACCCAAAATCAATATCACACCCTCCTACAACCTTCATTTTGCCTTCTACGGCGTAATATCAATATTATTTCGGCGTTACTTGCTCCTTGAGAACATATTGGCTGAATTCTAGTCACGTGACCTTCGAATTTTTGTGACCCTGACCGGTCAAGAGGTGTACAGAGGCTATCTTCGGGGCAGTACCCAGCGCGAGCGGACCAGGTGTCAGAGCGGATAGACGCTTCAGAACAAGCTAGGTCGCGGTATGAAGACTTCCGCTGGTCGGGTAGCGCAGATCGTCATTGCGAAGTGTGGAGCTTAAGACGGGCAAATCCAAAAGGGAACTGGCAAGGAGGCTGACCGCCAACGAACGTCCTTAAGTCGACAATCCATCGGTAACCGAAGTTGTCTTCTAGTTGAAGCCCACCAAGCCACGTCTCCAGCTGAAAACTTCTTCTGAACATGTCCAGGGTCATCTTTCAACAGCTCGGCGCCCCGGATCATGGAGCTAAAACGACCTAGGACTGGTGCAGATCGTGTTGACACCTACTACGAATACCCGGCAAAACCGCTGCTGGTTGACCTGAACTTAGCTGACCCGACCTGGCCTAAATGCATGAAGACATCATCTGCGACAAAAACTAACATAATATTCGTGATTAGCACCCCGAATAGCCCCGTAACAGCCAGACTTTACGACCCTCTAACTGGTCCCGATTTTACCGACTTTTGGACCATTGACCTGGCCTGGAAGGTCAATCAATGACCTAGGACCTTTAAATTGGGTATCATCGGCTTCCTCTTGTCACGGGCAACACGCTCGTTTTTTTTTTTTTCGCGAAGCTCTAGCTCGATCAGGGGTGAAACGGCAAGGGGGTCCAACGGACTCCCCCCCCCCCCTTATACGTTCGCGGCTGTCAAAACATCAATACGGGCGAAAGGGAGTGTGTCACCACTAGACTAGTTATTTGACCATATTCTATTAGGTATTTATTTATATTTATTTATTTATGATCTCAGGGGTAGTGCGTCACCGCTAGACTAGTTATTTGACCATATACTTTTAGGTGTTTATTTATATTTATTTATTTACGATCTCAAGCCTCCACGTGGTAGGTTTTGACCCTCGCATGTGTAGGGGTGGGGGCTCGGATGGACCCCCCCCCCATGGTTTTTCGCGAATAACTCGCGCAAAATGCGGCCGATCGCGACGAAACTTTCAGTACCTTCGAGTTGATCAATTTTACACCTACTCTGAAAATTTTATGACCCTAACCCAAGTGACCTTTGACCTGTGATCTATTTCTCGAGGCCATGTTTGGCCGGAATCGCGATTGGGCGTATGTCGGCTCGCATTAGCCGCGCGTTTGCAAGGCTCTCGTGGTTTCAAACGCTCAAACATGAGATTTGATGTTGCTCCCATGCATTTGGATGGATGTCAAGGTCACCTGAAGGTCAGGTCAGGTCATTGACCTTTGGTGACCTCGGCTCACTTTTTCGAGCTGTACATGTTCAGCCTCTGACAGCTTCGTAACATGTCACGAAGGCACCAAAACTACTTCGTAAATGTTCATATGGTTGCTAAATTCGGATTCAGCTAAAAAACTAGCCTAGAAACATGTTAAAGTTAACCGAGGTCATTAAAGGTCAGTGACCTGACCTGAGCTTCAAGTGAACTTGACACCCACCCTACTGCATAGGAGCAATATCATATCACATGTTTGAACGCTTGAAACCACGAAAAGAGTGCAAACGCGCGGCTATTAGGAGACGATATACGCCGAATCGCGATTCCGGCCATACATGGTCTCGAAAAGTAGGTCACAGGTCAAAGGTCATTTGTTTCAGGGTCATGCAATTGTCAGGGTAGGTGTAAAATTGATAAACGCGAGGGTAATGAAAGTTTCGTCGGGATCAGCGGCTTTTTACGCGAGTTATTTGCGAAAAACCGTGAGGGGCTGTTCGACCCCCCCCCCCCCTCCTATACCGGCGACGGTTAAGGGGAGGGGCGTTTCGCACGGTTCTTCCTACCTAAGATCATTGTTAAGATCTGAAATGATAAATCAAAACATGGCTCACAGCAGGGCTGAAGCGTGAAATACGCAAGCATGGCTACTCAAGCTTGATCAGCTCAACGATTCAAAAAGAACAAGCAGTTCAGGCTCTCCGCCGATGATGACAGCCTGGTCGGGTAGTTCGCTCCGCGACAGCGTCCGTCTGCTTTGTGCGGCGCGGCACGGCTCGGCGGGAGGGGAGGCAGGCGATGCGTCTGAAAGGCGACGCTTGGGCGTCCCGGGAATCACCTGTCACCATGCGGCGCGGCGGTCGGTCCCTCCGACCCTTCCCATTGTTACCTGACTGTGGGTGCCGGTCCCCTGGAAGGGTCACTTTGGTATGCGAAATCTTCACTCGTTAATCGGACAGGAGGGGAGCAGTAGACATTCGGTGGAGTAGGCGATTCGGGCGTAGGTCAGCCGGGCGTAGACATTCGATGGAGTAGGCGATTCGGGCGTAGGTCAGCCGGGCGTAGACATTCGATGTAGTAGGCGATTCGGGCGTAGGTCACCCGAGCGTAGGTCAGCCGGGCGTAGACATTCGATGGAGTAGGCGATTCGGGCGTAGGTCAGCCGGGCGTAGACATTCGATGGAGTAGGCGATTCGGGCGTAGGTTAGCCGGGCGTAGGTCAGCCGGGCGTAGACATTCGATGGAGTAGGCGATTCGGGCGTAGGTCAGCCGGGCGTAGACATTCGATGGAGTAGGCGATTCGGGCGTAGGTCAGCCGGGCGTAGGTCACCCGGGCGTAGACATTCGATGGAGTCGGCAATTCGGGCGTAGGTCACCCGGGCGTAGGCCACCCGGGCGTAGGTCACCCGGGCCTGAGCCTTGAAAAAGTGCAGTCTTCTCTGCCCGCGCTGTAGGTGCATATCTGCCTCGCAGATGCGACGATAGTAACGCGGCGCCCAGTTCCTTACTCGTACAACCTAAATCCCGGTCGTTTATTTACATTCTCCTTTTGATTGCATCGTGTGCTTGCGCTCTAGCCATTGATGTTTCTTGCACTGTGTAACTGGCATGTGTAACTGGCGGCCCCCTATTGCGCTCTCCGACCCGCTAAGGCGGAGTCGTTGAGAGCCAACGCCGACTGGCAGCCAAGGTGTTTACGCCTGTGGTCGCCGGGCGCCCCTCCCCAGCACGGGGCCGTCATTATCCCTTCCCTTTTACCTCCTACACATTAGATTAAACAACTGTAGGGGTTTTTTCCCCGCGCTCTTTGGCTTCAGCGCGGGGTTTTCCCCTTTGCAATAGGCGTCAGGTTTTTTTTTGTTATTTAGGACTTTTTCCCTGACCAATACACCCCACACCAGTACACTGACACCTTACACAAGTGTATGAATATGTGATGTAAATAAATGTTACCGTTTCTTCATCTGTGTTTTGTTCCGGCTTTTTCGGCACTTCGGCAAAAGTAAGTTCCCCCATTAGATTTGCTCACACACACTAAGGATAGGCTCCCACGTTGCTATTGCTTCCGGGTTCACATAAACCGGCTTAACGTAAAACTTTGTTCCTGGCCAAAATTGCCAGATG
The DNA here is from genome assembly GCF_019059575.1 of Amphibalanus amphitrite. Taxonomy (NCBI): domain Eukaryota; kingdom Metazoa; phylum Arthropoda; class Thecostraca; order Balanomorpha; family Balanidae; genus Amphibalanus; species Amphibalanus amphitrite. Next base: position 415,718 of record NW_024881605.1, on the reverse strand, counting down.
TAATGACCCCCGGCTCCAGACTGGCTTTAGGCTGGCGGAGCAAAAAAAAAAAAAAAAAAAAAAAAAAAAAAAAAAAAAAAAAAAAAAAGATGCGTAGCTGATACGCTCTCGGTAGGTAGTTTAAAAAGTAAGTAGATAAAAGATGCTTCCCCACCCCGCTCCACCCCGCTCCGAACCTACCCTTCCCCTTTCTCCCTAACCCTCCCTCCCTGATTTCATCCATCTTCCCTCCCCTTCCGTCACTTCCACCTTCTGACTCTCGCTCACTAACCCAATCATATACTCACTTGCCTCTGCCCATCTGTCTCTCTCCTTCCCCTCCCGGTCTCTTTTATCACACTTCTTCGCTCTCTTCCTCCCTCTTCTGCCACATACTTCCTTCCTTTCCCTCCCTTCTAATCTCATATTGGTATTTGAAAAAGTACTGGCTTCTTCTTAGCCCGCGCCGCAGATACATATACGTTTTTAAGTCCCAGTTACTGAAGCTATATATTAACCCGCGCATGACTGGGGGGGCTCTACAGAGCCCCCCTCATGTTTTTCAGCAATATCTTCTAAACTGTTTGACGGATCAACACGAAACTTGCGGTACCTTCAGAGGCATCAATTTGACACCTTGTATTAAAAATTTCAACCTTCTACCTACCATAGTTTAGCCGGAAATGACGTCAGAGTGACGTCATGTCGGCCGATTTTCATGCAAAATACTGAAATACCGCAAACGCTCTCAAGAGCTCAGTTTTAAAGCTAGATCCATTTTCTTTGCATGAGTGGACTACAAATACACGTAGCTATCGAACTGCTATCTCGAATTTTCGAAATTTTGAAAATTTTGAAAAATATTAATTTACAATTACAAAAATATATTTTTTGATTTTTTTCAAAAAATTTTTTGACGTTTCGAAAAACCGGAATATATGTGATAGAACACACACTAATGAACTACATTTGCAAGTTTTAGCCCAATATCTTCAAAAATAGCCAAGTTATTCGCATTATTGTCAAAATTTTACAATTTTATGTTTTTTTTTTCAAATCCATTTTTCAGTACGTTTTTGACGTCGTACAGCAATATAAATGGCACCATCGTGTTCCTGAGCTCAAACTGCATCTGATAGGCACCTTTTTTGTTGAAAATTTCATTTTCAAAATTTGACCTTTTCTGACCTGAAAGTGACCTGACCTCCGGTAAATTCAGCTGACAATGACCTCAAATGACACGGACGACACTATTTTCGAAATCTACGAGTAAAATGGACCATAAAACATGCGTCACGTGACCGATACATGATATACAATTTTCGTGACCTAGGATGACCTGGCCTTGACCTTAAAAATTCGAAGTAAAAGTTCGGTACCCTCAGGGTATCTAAGGCATCCGTCAAGGAGTGCGTAAACCAAAAATGAGCCTGATCGGACCGGCGGTCCGGCGGTCAGAGCCTAAATTGTGAACTAACAAAAATGTCGATAACTTTTACTTTGACCTGACCTGTGACGTCATCGGTGACCTCGAGGTCAATGAAAATAGGTTTCGCTCGATATTTTTTCCAGCTATCAGACGCCGTTTGAATTTTGACGATCGGCCCAGTAGTTTCGGAGATAGGAGGGGGGGGGCTCTGGAGAGCCCCCCCCCCCAGTCACTCGCGTTATGGAAAATACCCCAGTCATGCGCGGGTTAAGGCACGCTCTCGGTAGGTAGCTTAAACAGTAAGTACTGTGTGCTTCCCGCCCACCTCCGACACTAATACTCAGACATGATCGATAATTTTTTCAATATTTTGTGGAATTCTCTTACCAACCTATCTTAAATCTGAGTGCCTTACCTTGACAAGCTCCGCTCCTCTCTCAGTCTCCCCTTTCTACCCGCAAACCCCTATCCCTGCCCCGACCCCCCCCCCCCCCCCACACACACACCCTCCTTCTCCGCCCCGCCACTTATGATCGGTAATTTTTTCAGTGCTAAAGCTGACCGAAATCATTTGTCACACAGGGTGACTCAAAATCAATATCACACCCTCCTACAACCCTCATTGTGCCATCTACGGCGTAATATCAATATAATTTCGGCGTTACTTGCTCCTTGAGACCATATTGGCTAAAGTCACTTGACCTTCGAATTTTTTTTACCCTGACCGGTCAAGGGGTGTACAGAGGTTATTTTCAGGGCAGTACCCAGCGCGAGCGGACCAGGTGTCCGGGATGGCAAAACTGCACAGCAAATCGTCCCGCAACGGGGCAGTCGGCATAGTTGCCGGCGGCATGACCCACAGCCAGGTCGCCGAGGCACTGGGCATGACTTTCCGCACGATTTGGCGCTGGTTGTCACGCTACAGAAGCGGACAGACTCTTCAGAACAAGCTAGGTCGCGGTATGAAGACTTCCGCTAGTCGGGTGGCGCAGATCGTCATTGCGAAGTGTGGAGCTTAAGACGGGCAAATCCAAAAGGGAACTGGCAAGGAGGCTGACTGCCAACGAACATCCAGTCTTTAAGTCGACAATCCATCGATAACCGAAGTTGTCTTCTAGTTGAAGCCCACCAAGCCACGTCTCCAGCTGAAAACTTCTTTTGAACATGTCCAGGATCATCTTTCAACAGCTCGGCGCCCCGGCTCATCGAGCTAAAACGACCTACACACACAGAAATATTGAGCGGAAAAACGGTGTAATTGAAAGTACCAAAAGGAACATTTTTTTGGTGTAAAATTACTCTGTTTTCTGGGTAAAAGAACACTTATATGTGTGTTTTGCTAGCTTCGGAGTGCTTCACTATTGTGTAGGAGAACCGCTTTCAGTGTAACTTTACCGCGGATCTCGCGTTACATTTACGCACAAATATGTGTTTTTGGTAAAAAGTACCAAAAGGAACACTCGCGTGGTAATCGTACACAAATTCATGGCGGTAAATTTACACAAATATGACGGTTATTATAACGATTTTTTCTGGTAAAGCTAATGTTGGGCCCGCAAAATTTGTAACGCAAGTCACACGCGGCGGGACGTTGTCGCCAGCTGCGAGCCTAGCTAAATGCAACGAAACATTGTGATGCTCAATGCCTACCCCATGCTGCAAACACGTTTGTTTGTTTGTCGTTTATTGTTAAGAATCGACATCACATCTGACGGAAATAAAAGTTAGATTAGCGTTTATACCTTATCATGTATATAAGCTGATATTTCACAACGCATGGGCGCCGCTACAGGTCGCAGCCACCGCCCGTCTCCCGTCAACTGCCCGTAATTAATAAATAAAAAAATATGTCATCTGTACGCACTACTTCACTGTGCCAAAATTATCGTTCATTTAATTAGCCATCGGCTATCTGTTGCCTATCTGGCAAAATATTAACATACCTATACCTAATTAACCCTAGAAAAGCATGAAAGTGCATCCATTATTTTCATAACACGACAGCAGTTCAGTTGAAAAATTACAAGCCCACCTTAGCACTCCGACAAAGCTGGGTAATTTCCAGCAGCTCCTCCAATGTCGCTCCGCTTCAGATTTCAGACTCGGTCTTGATTGCAGTTATCAGACGATGACCACAATGCAGTATTTCACTTGTTATTCACTTATTAACTCAATACTCAGCTTATTATCGAACTAGATAAACACCACAGCACTGTTTTATCTCACTGATCGCACAAGAATGGGCAAACCCACTCTGCGCACTGCAGCCACAACACTCCCCCGCCGCCCCCCGCGGTCCCCGGCGCACAACTGACAGATTGCGAAAATGGCGCCGCCGCCGTCAGCATATAGCTCAAAATTTCGCTAAATTTACACTGGTTGACGTAAACGAACGGTGCTCTGTGTGTGTACCGCAATTACCAGTGCGACACAACACTCACTCGCGTATGGATACACTTGCTTTGCATGGAAACATATCATTTAGGTATTTGAACATCTGTTATGCTGTTACATTATCCTGTTTTGCGTAAAGATGCTTGTGTGGTGTAATAAAACTGCCGATGTTTATTAGTTAACCAATAAACGTCGTATAAAAACAAACTAAATCTTGATGCCTTTACTTATTATGGCGTTGTGCGACGGATACCTTGCTTATTTATCACGAAAATACTTAAACTAAAGATATTTTACTAAGTGAAGCAGAACTTTGAAGCTATTTGAACTATTTACGATTATATTGAACTTGACATCGCTCAATATTTCTGTGTGTGTAGGACTGGTGCAGATCGAACTTCCCGGCATTCTGAGAGAAGGACAAATTGCCGGGAAGTTTCCACGACCTATCGCCGATAGAAAATCTTAGGGCGAACGTCCGGTAAGAGGTAAACAAAATGACACAATGATAACCTGAAAGCACGCTGACCAGGAACGTTGGATCTGTCTGGTCCAAGATCAGTCTACAGAAGCTGGACATGTTGATGTCTGATTTCCCGGACCGTATGCTTACCCGTATCAAGGAGAAGGTGGGATACAAATGTAAGAAAAGTGCAACTCTCATGTTTATTATTTTCATGCATTTGACGCTGGAAAAGTGTGACATTATTTTTGGGACACCTGTAATGCTTGCTCTGCCTCTGTCTCCGTCAGATATGTGCATGGATTTGGGAAAATGGATCTGAGATCCGATCCAATGGATCTAGATCTGATATTTACTCGGATCATAGATCAAAACCCTCAATTTTGTCGAGAGATCCATTCAGATCATAGATGTGACCCAGCAGTTTTGTCGAGAGATCCTCCCTGCCTCCATCCTTTTTACCTCCCTCCCTCACTTCCACTCTCTGATTGTCGCTCACTGACCCCATCATATGCTCACTTACCCCTCCCCATCTGTCTGTCTCCCTCCCCTCCCCGCTGACCCAATCATATAATCCTTTAAACCTCCCCATCTGTCTCTCTCCCTCCCCTCCCCGTCTCCTTTATCACATTTCATCGCTCGCTCCCCCCTCCCTTTCCCTGCCCTCCCTTCTAATCCCCTCCCTCCACTTATCCCCTCCCTCTCCCCCTTCCCCTCCCCTCATATCCCCTCTTGGTACTTGAAAAGTACGGACTTCTCGTCCCGCGCCGTAGATGCATATCTGCGTCGCAGATACGTATCTGATTCGCTCTCGGTAGGTAGTATAAAAAGCAAGTGGATAATGGATGCTTCCCCGCCCCGCTTCGCCCCGCTCGGCCCCGCTCCGCCCCGCTCTGCACCTACCCTTCCCGTTTTTCCATAACCCTCCCTCCCTGCTTCCATCCCTCTTCCCTCCTCTACCCACCCTTCCCATCCCCTCCCTCCCCTCATCCCCTCCCGCTCCTCCCTTCTCCTCCCCTCTCATCCCCTCTTGGTAGTTGAAAAGCGGACTTCTCTGCCCGCGCCGTAGATGCATATCTGCGTCTCAGATACGTATCTGATTCGCTTTCTGTTGGTAGTTTAAAAAGTAAGTAGATAATGGATGCTTTCCCGCCCCGCTCCGCCCCGCTCCGCCCCTACCCTTCCCGTTTCTCCCCAACCCTCCCTGCCTGCTTCCATCCCTCTTCCCTCCCCTTCCCTCACTTCCACTCTCTGACGGTCGCTCACTGGCTCAATGATAAACTCATTTATCCCTACCCATATGTCTTTCACCCTCCCCTCGCAGTCTCCTATAGCACACCTCTTCGCTCCCTCCACCCCTCCTCTCCGCTTCCCTCCCAACTGCTCCCATCCTTTCCCTCCTCTCCAATCCCATCTTTGTATTTGAAAAAGTACTGGCTTCTTCTTCGCCCGCACGGCAGATACATATACGTTTTTATATCCTAGTTACCGAAGCTATATATTAAGGTACGCTCTCGGCAGGTAGTTTAAACAGCAAGTACTGGGTGCTTGCCACCCACCTCCGACACTAGTACTTAGACATGATCGATAATATTTCAGTACCTATTTTGTGGAATTCTGTAACCAACCTATCTCAAATCTAAGCGCCATACCTCGTCAAGCTCCGCCCCCTCCCCAACTGCCCTTTCTCCCCGCAACCTCCTATCCCGGCCCCGAACCCCCCCCCCCCCCTCGCCTCCCCCGCCCCATCCCCCTACGCTCCGCCACTCATGGTCGGTAATGTTTTACACGGTGGCCCAAAATCAATGTCACATCCTCCCACAACCTTTATTTTGCCTAATACGGCGTAATTTCAATATAATTTCGGCGTTACTTGCTCCTAGAGACCATATTGGCTGTATTCTAGTCACGTGACCTTCGAATTTTTGTGGCCCTGACTGGTCAAGTGATTAACGGAGGCTATTTTCGGGGCAGTAGCCAGGGCGAGCGGACCAGGTGTCCGGGATGGCAAAACTGCACAGCAAATCGTCTTGCAACTGGGCAGTCCGCATAGCTGCCGGCGGCATGGCCCACAGCCAGGTCGCCGAGGCACTGGGCATGGGTTACCGCACGATTTGCCGCTGGTTGTCACGTGACAGAAGCAGATAGACGCCTGAGAACAAGCTAGGTCGCGACAGGAAGACTTCCGCCAGTCGGGTAGCGCAGATCATTATCGCGAAGTGTGGAGCTTAAGACGGGCAAATCCAAAAGGAAACTGGCAAGCAAGCTGACTGCTAACGGTCATCCAGCTTCAAAGTCGACAAGCCATCGGTACCCGAGGTTGTCTCTTAAGCTGAAGCCCACCAAGCCACGTCTCCGGCGGGCTCCGCCGGGACAAGAAACTGGCGGGGGGCCGATTCGGCCCCCCCCCCCCCTGAGATCTCGGAAACTAATGGACGGATTTTGATCCGGTAAGCGGCATTGGATTGCTCTCAACGTGAAATACATTTTGGACATTTTTTAACATCAAAAACGAAAAAAAAAAACCTGAGACCCCCAAAAAGCCAAAATTTTCCGATTTGGCAGAGTTTTCAAAGAATGAGGTCTAGCTCAGTATCTAGGAAAGTCAGAGCAAAACGGAAAAAAGCAGCTGATAGCTGAGGAAATTTCCTTTCGACTATCTGCCAACAGATTTCAGCTGTTTTTGATATTTGAGGCGCTAGGAGTCAAAAATCTAAAAGCGTATTTTTTAGTAACATCACATTTGCGTCAATAACTTCTGAACCGTTAGTGATAGCCTGAAACGGTAAACGCCGTTGCAGTTCTCTAATAACTGCGAAACAAATGGTTTGTATTTTGACCTACTAAGGTCACTCTCAATTTTGACCTCAGGTCACGGTTGACATGACCTGAGCAAGTATAGGCGAGTAACATATCATTCGATACTTCATGACTAGGGAAACATGTTGTTATATAAAGAAGTGTTTATATATATATATATATATATATATATATATATATATATATATATATATATATATATATATATATATATATATATATATATATATATATATATATATGTTACAGGGAGTTTGAGAAATCCGTGAGTTTGCAAACTCCCTAGTGAGTTTGCAAACTCACTAGGGAGTAGGGAGTTTACAAATTCACTAGGGAGTTTGCAAACTCTCTGACCGGTCAGGGAGTTTGAGAAATTCCAGAGCGATTGGGCCAAATAAAAACAAGTGTGCAGCATGTGGGTGGCATACGTGCCGTCCGTGATGCTAAAACAAAGGCGGCTATAGTTCGCTTTTTTACAAAAGGACTCTGGCTCCAGGTACGTTTTTCGTAAAAGCACGCGTTTTAGCGAGCAAAACGAGCAAAAACTGAACCTGGGAAACTCGAACTTCGCCTTATTTTAACATGTGAAGTATTCCCAATAACTTCCATACGTGCATTTTGGAACCAGATATGAGAACAGTGGTGACGTCATGCTGTCGAACTTGTATTGCAATGTAACGTACAGGGTGACACAAAAAAAGCGGTCATCACCAAAATTCGAATAACTTCGGAAGTTTTATTCAGATCATCACCAAACTTCGGCCACTTTAGGTCACACCTATGTAGCAGACATCCACCAAGTTTTAAGTCTTCACTACGAATACTTTTAGTACAGTGTGTGTTTTACGGACGCTCCACAATGTGCTCCAGGTGAGCGCCCCGGCGCTGCAGGGCGTAGGCACACCTGCATCCCGCGGGCAAAGTTGCCGATAACCCGATAAGAATAACGTTTCAGGGGTAGCACACCCCCTGAGCACTGTCTCCAGAGGCCATTGCACTCTGTAAAGTGCACAGCCATCGGGTTATCGACAACTTTGCCCGCCGGATGCAAGTGTGCCTACGCCCTGCAGCGCCGTGGCGCTCACCTGGAGCACATTGTGGAGCGTCAGTAAAACACACACTGTACTAAAAGTATTCGTAGTGAAGACTTGAAACTTGGTGGATGTATGCTACATAGGTGTGACCTTAAGTGGCCGAAGTTTGGTGATGATCTGAATAAAACTTCCGAAGTTATTCGAAATTTGGTGATGACCGTTTTTTTTGTGTCACCCTGTATAACTATCATGGACGAAGCCGCTTACTCGATTATAACCTCGGCAACAGTGAAGAACGAAGTTTCCCCCAAATTCGTCGAAACTTTGTCCCATCGTACGGACATTGGGTGCCTGCTGCCACCAGTGACGTCATCATAGTATGCAAATTTTCAAGACATAATTTCCGGATACTTACCGTGCACATTTTGAAATCGAACATTTTTTTTCGGTAAGAAATTCTTGGCCAGACGCTGAAGCTGCCAAAACTCACGTGAGAGCTTCGATAAGGAACTTGGAGCCAGCGTCCTTTTGAAAAAAACGAACTATGGTTGTAGGGCCTCGCACGCTGGCAAAAAGTTTATAGATCATATGCACACCATAAATACTTTTTTATGTTAAACTGCTCAGTGATCTATCCATGCATGTACCGCCGCTTTCTTTAGTCATACATTTATTCAGTTCACGTCCCAATTAGATCCGTGCCACTCAAGTGTGGCTATTCCAGAGTCAGGCTCAATATATCAAAGTAGAAACAGCTCACTGCTGGTCACTTATGCTAAAGTACAGGCACACGCACCAATTCAAGCCCATTCCCACTCCGCCATAGACATTAGATGTGTCATCGAGAGCCGGCGCTGCTGGCAGCCAGCCCAGCTGCGACTGGCGCACGCTGTTTGTTTGTTTTTGTTTTGTTGGGTTAGGCCCTTTCAGTCTGACAAGACCATTTCAGAGCCGGACGAATGCTAGGAATCAGGGGGAGACATTGGTCTGGTCAGACACCCTACAGAGTCGCCAGGGGGAACACGATTACTCTCAAATCCGACATTTTTGCGCCCTTATGCAACACGATGCGCTCAAATCCGACAGCGCTTTGAATCGACTGTCGGGGCAAAATTGCACATGGAGATTGCGCTGTTTCTGGACATTTGATAAAAACGTGATTTTATCGGAAACCGATGCCAAAGTATACGTGAAAATGGCATAAAACGGGTAAATGAGGTAGGCTGATTCATTATGCATGACTTTGATTCAACAATTAAGTAAGCTTTCTGCAAAATGCGCTGTTTTGTAAATGACTGCTGAATTGCTCCACAACTCGACTTTTGCATGTAATTTTGCGCCAAGATCCGACCCTTTCGAATCAGTGCTTAGTGGTCGTGAAAAATTTCATTTGACTTGTATTTCTTTAAAAATGAACGGATAAAGGAATGTTAAAAACAGAAATGTACAGTTTTTTGCCTTCTTTGATGTGATGTGCGTTTATAACCAATTGGTATTATGTAAAACTCATTATTTGCAAGAATAAATTCCGAGGAACGACTTGGCCTTCACGGTCAAGTGAGATCTATGGTAAGTACCTAGGTATTCATCACGAAATCACGACTTTTCAATTTCTTAAAAACTGATCCTAACAAAAATCGAAGTGTTGGAACTTGTTAATTGCAGTGCAAGGATCACGATTATGGTATTTTTATATTTGGCCGTTCGATATTTTCGCCAATATCTTTGATTTTGAATATTCCACAAGTCAACGACGAGCGCAATATTCAATCTTTGCGCCAAGGCAGAACACCAGCATGTGAACTGCAGGCGCATTGCGCTATTTTTTGACGACTGGCTGGCGGATTTGGGCGCACTGGACATATGCGCTTCAAATCAACTCCCGATGAAGGGAAAACTTCAATTTGGCAACACCAGCATGTCAATTGCAGGCGCATTGCGCTATTTTTTGACGACTGGCTGCTTGGGCGTCAGCAGCGCGGCCCACAACGCGTCGGCGCCAGCGCACGCAGCTGTTGGCACTCGGCAGCCGGTGTTGCGACTTACCGGCCGGCCGGCCCCATGAAGGAGAAGCTCTTGTTGAAGCTTTGTGATCGCCTCATAGCCGCCTTGGATGTCATCTTTCTTGGCAGATCCATCCGTTCAGATGGTACTGTGCAGTCTGGATAAAGGACGAAGTCCAACGCCGCTAACCCCGCGACCGCCACCCCAGAACGGAGCCGCAGACCGAACGGGCGTGAGGGCCGTGAGGGCCACCCCGCCATCCGGTAGGTGGCTGAGCAGCCGGGCGCAGTGGCGCCTGGGCGGCGGCCGCGCTGAGATGAAGTCCAAACCACCATGTCGCCATCACCACCATCACCATTGCTGCAGCTGTTCCCAACCGCCTCCATTGCCGCCGTTGTCAGGTGTTGCCAGCAGCCGCGCCGCGGGATGGCAGAAGCTCCAGAGTAGCCTCCAGCGCCCCTCTCCGCACGTGTGCAGGTGCTCTGCGGCCGCCGGGTCCGACGTCCAGGCAGAACATGATATTTCCATGCTGCTCCGACGGTGGGCTGGTCTTGTTTGGGCGTTCCTCCACTGTGACGTCGGTCACGCCTGCCCCAGCCAGGGCGCAGAGGCCGACGTCTCACCATCCGGTTGCGGTCCTCAGTCGGGTCGCAACGTGTACCTCTACCGCAGCGTGGAGCGCGCTCCCGCTGGGCAGCGATACAGCCAAACGTAACATGCGGGCGGCCAGCGCTGCGCCGTACAGCGGACCCATGCCGGGGGTATGCCGGTCTCGGCCATTAGCGGGGTCGTCGGGGCCGAGGCTGTACATACAGCTGGTGACCGCGTGAGCCGCCAATCGAAGCTCACGGCTTATAAGCTCGACGCGGGCATCACACGCCGTCCCGATGGGAGCTCCACGACGCCGCCGCGAACTCCAGCAGCGCGGCCCGCAGCGCGAAGACCGGTACGGACGGCCGGGGCGCAAACGGCGTGCGGGAGTCGCAGGCGACGGAAGACGTTCTGCGGACAGAAAGGGTTGGGCATAAGCTGGTCGGCAGGACACTCTTGAGCCGAGCCTTTGATGTAATTACAGATGATCCAGAAGCATGCACAAAAATTCATGACACACTATTCTCATTTATGTATTTGCTACATATGATATGATATACCAGCTCATGATCAGTGACGCATTCTGGGCAATATGTTCTAAAGTGAAGTAACTGAAGTTACAATTGACAGCTTAAAAATACACACACGCACACACATTCGATAGCTTATGAGAATAACTTGCCTTGTCTGCTTAATGCAGGAAAATATTTTTTCACTTTTTTAGAAACAGCAAAACAGTTGTCAACAAGCCATGTCAACTATCTAAACAATTTTTATGGAAACTGCTCTAGCTAGCGTTCCAAAACGTTTCCGGAGCACTGTACCCAAACTCAGTTCATGTTACAAGAAAAAACAGTAATATTGACAGACATAGACATAGACATATTGCCTCCTAATTTTGAATGAAATATAGGTATAAGTAATTTGATTTGGAAAGCAACAAATTTCCGCACATCATTTTAGCAAAATTACTATTTTCTTCAGCCACCAGGTTTTACACAAAACTATAGTAAACTTTATGATCTAGTTTACACAAAACCAAAGCCCCGATTTTAACAAATGTAGATTAAATTTTAACAATTTTAACAAATGTATCGTGGATAAAATAAAAAGTGTAGATTTGTAAAGCCGGGATATTTCACGGATTAGGCACTTAAAGAAATATCTTCACCTTTCTTTGAGCCATCAGCCTTCACCCAAGTTTTACACGAATGTAGTGAACCAGACAATGTGGCAACTCAAAATTGTGATGGTTTGAGATAATTATGACGGTAAAAGAAAAAGCAACACAAGGTTCCTTACCCTCGCTTTTTTCACATGGGTTCAGATGACTGATGAGGCTTCACTGTTGCCGACCTGAGGAGCTATAGAGACTTGAGCTTTCCAAAACTCAATTTCTAAGGACACTGAGCAGTGTTTGGGTTTCACACGTATGCGATCGTAAGTTATATTAAGTTGACAAAGCAAGCAAAGCAAAGCATGATGCCCCGCGCGTCCGCCCGCGACCACGTCCCGCGTCCGACTCCCGACCGCCGCGTGACCCGAGGCCCCCGGCTGTCACGTGACCTACCGGCCGGGACTGCAAACGGCCTTCAACACCATTCTTGTATGACGTCATATCCTACTGAGGTGCTGATTGGTCGGAATTAGGTACCTGAAGGTAATTATCCGCCGTAGTTATTTTTGTTTCATTGTTTTGCGTGTTTTTCTTATATGAAATGTAATTAAAAAATTTTCCATATTTTAATCACCATTAAAACATAACTGATTAGGTATAAAAGAGAACTCGATATATACTTTCCTTGTTTTTAAGAATTCCGGAATTAGATACCCGAGGGAGCAAAGAGGGGGCAAGTTGCCACGCTGATTTGATACCTCATAGTCGAAAGGTGGGCTACTAGAACCGAAAATTGCTGTGTTTGTAAATAAATAAGTGATTTGAGGGCAAAGAATGTCCGGATTTAAACTTCTAAAATTATTTTGAACATAAAAAATTTCAGTTTGAGGGATGTTAAGGCCTCAAAGAGTAGGTACTTTTCAGGTATCAAATAGGTTCCTCTGCGAAAGTTCCGTCGTGAAAACGGCTACTGATGCCCTAAATTCTCACTTTTTATGCATTGTTGTTGGCCTATTGTAGATATCCTTGGATCTAGATCATATATCTTTTTAATCCATATTTACCACAGCCAGGCAACACAAAAGAGCACGCAACTATTGAATTTGTTGGAACAGAAATGTATATCACACATCACAGCGCAATGTAGGTAATCACATATTGTACAATCACGGCAAAGTGCAATCAACCAACGGTATGGTCATCCATCTGTGCTACCTCTCGACCACACAGGCAAGATTTTTGGTCATTTCAAACACTTTGGCATCTTCCTTTCGCTCAGCAACTCTTCTTGTTAGAATCGCTTCTGATTCTTGCTTTGTCTCCTCCCCTGCTGACGTTCCTCTCTCTGCAGTGTCCAGCAGTTATCACTCATCATATTGGGACCAGACTTGCCCTGATATCTGCTCTCCATCACGGCGATGTCCTGATGGAACCTCTCCCCATGCTCGTCACTGACATCATCAAGATTTTCCGAAAGTAAATTGGATCACTAGCCATGTAGTATAAAGACAGAATAACAAGCTGAGTACATGCACCTAAGAAAAGGACGCAAACATACTGTAATGCCAAAACCTAACACGATACCCCATTTCTAGTGCCAGATTCGTATTTTGCACCCTAAATTACCCTAGACACAGAGCTTTTTCCTTCGGAGTCACCGGCAATGTCATATAAAGGAAGACTGAAATGTTGAAAATAGCCATTCAGAGCAGATACACAGACATACTGGATCTCAAAAACCTAGCCTGATACGCCATTTCTGATGCCAGATTCGTGTTCAGCGTCTCAAATTACCACAGGAATGGGTATTCTGCTTTCTGTACTATGACAAAAGTCAAATTTTGTTGTTCAGTGTTATGGATGACGGTAAGTCAGGGTTGCAGCCTGGGGTTGAGCGGCTTCAGCTTCAGGGTAAAATCTTCAGATACCGGGGGATGGCCGATTTAGGTGCCAAGTGCCCTGGTCCAGATGCCCTGTTGCCGGACCCGTTCAAATTACATCCATTCAGCACTCAGGAGGGGCACGGAGGGACAAGACCGCGCCAACCGCGTATCAAGATCGTGACACTCTGTATACCAACGTCTTGCGTCAATTCTGTCGAGATGGAGCCAACGCTGAATGGACTTGAGCCACCGTCTCCGTACCCTTCGTATATACGGAGTTGTAGCCGTGTGTATAAAAGCTGCCATGTCCAGTCTTCTGCCCTGGTGGGCAACTGTTCCGGCAGAGACGATTGATAATGCACCTAAACGTGTTACAATCAAATTTTCGTAAATTGGAAGAGTAATCTTTTCTGATCAATATCCACCCATAGTATTTTCAAAAAGCCACCAAGAGCTCTTAGAAACAGTATAATCATTGTACTTACCGAGCGCATGTTTACCCACGAAACCACGCCCGGTGCTCGGCACCCGACGGCCGCTGGGGCTCAGTGACCTGAACTCGGCGGCGCTACCCGGAGAACGCAGTGGCCCCTCGCTAGGTGCGCATTGACAGCGATTAACTTTTGTAAGCGGCAGTTACAAATGATGCTTACCCATACATCGTCGCTAGTGCGAGTTTGATGTCAGGCATTTTGCAAAATGCCTGGTGGGTCAGGCAGTTTGCAAACTGCCTGGGCATTTTGCAAAATGCCTGGCCGGTCAGGCATTTTGCAAAATGCCCGAGTTTTTACTTTGCCTGTAACATATATATATATATATATATATATATATATATATATATATATATATATATATATATATATATATATATATATATATATATATATCATAGATAACATGAATCTGGATTGGACACGAAATCAGTCTGATGCAGAATGGGGCCGAAATTTTCGGAATGGGGAATCGACTATTTTTCTGTCAAAACAAGTCAAACAAAACAAGTTCAAGTGCCGTTTGGGCTGCCGCTTGAATGGCAATACCTTTGCTCCGACGTTTTGATGTTTTTTCGCTCATATTTCTTTAGAAATAAATAAAAACGAGTTTTATTAGAACCGTATATTGCAACATTGACAAGTGGTTCATTAGCTATGCAGTGGTTACAAGACGCCACAACGAGTGGAGATAGGGCGAAATACGCAGACAACACAAAACATTAATGACAAATGAGCATGTTCGCCTCACGCCTGAAAGGGTACGCTCGCCGTTTTCCACCCCCTCCAAACTGTGACACGTCGAGTACGTGCATAGCAGCGCCGAGCAACGCAAGTGGGCTTGAATCCTCCCGACAGACGGGGCCGGGCGCTGCTCTGCAGTGGCGGTCGTTGCACTGCTCGCACTCCACCATTGACCGGTTCGGAGCTGGTGGACGTCAACCGCAGGAACCGTCCTGTCGCTGTCAGTGATAGCTGGTGATAGCAGTGATCCCATCAGCTGTCTGTGCCTTCCGACCAGCCATGCCTGGATGGTGCGGGCCCTCGTGTGCGGCTGCGTCTCCGTGGGCCGTCTAGAGGTCCACCGGGACTCGATTCTGGTCGACATCGCTCGTTTTCCTGGCAATGACATCGACTCTCACATCGCACTCCAGGCCGCAGCGCGAGGACACCCATGCTGAGGTGGCCGGCTGACAGTCCTCGGAGAATCCTTCAGCTCAGCAGGGGGCTCTGGACGGCTGATCTGTAGCGGAGAGGCGGCGAAGGCGGATTGGGAGTCGTTTAGGCAGAAGGCTGTTTAGAGAACAGTTGTCTTTGGTTCATGCTACATGTCGAAGGAGCAATGAACAGGATAGTCTGTTTTTCGTCCTTGGGCTTCCCACCTTACCACCATACAGGCGTCCCAGCCGCCCTAGCCACTCCACGAAGCTGTTCGCTTCGGGTCCTCTGAAATCACCTCTACCGTTGAATCTAGTCAGTCGTATAAACAATCCTCTTTCTCGATACCACTGGGCAGTGGGCGGGCAACTGAGCAGCCGACCAGCCAGTAGTGGGTGACGGTCTTCCCTCGTCCGAGTCCTCGCACTCTGGGCACGCGTCGTCTTCCTACAGCTCGATGCAGTGATTGTAAGCTCCTAGCAGCGTCCAGTAGCCGTTGGAAAGTCTAGCAGCTCCGACGTTCTTCTGGCGTAGAGGGCAAGAAGTTCACCCGGCGTGAGCCATTTTAGCAACGGGTCTTCTGTAGAGCCGTTTATACCAGTGCCTATGAGCGTGCGCCTGAGTCTGTATCTCGCCGACCGCAAAGCGAAAAAGCCTAACTCTGTGCATGGCTCACTCTGGCGCTCGCTCGTTTGTTGCCCCAAAGGGCGTCTTGGTGTTACTATGGTTCCAGGAACCCTGTAGCTGTATCGGTGAACTTGCAGTGCTGACGACCCATGGTGCCTCGGCTCGCTGATTAGTACTGTATCCAATTTACGGCGCCAAAATTTCATCAGTTTTCTTGAAATTGTTAACTTTCGTTTCAAAGCATAGTTACTAGGTACCAAAGTAAGTCTTCCTCAAATTGACGGCCTCAGCTGGGCACCATGGAGTGGACGCTTGGCTACGATTATGTGAGCATTATGCATTTTTGTGTGACTGTGGCCTTTCCGAAGAGACGAGATTTTCAGCATTACAAGGCCAAGGGCACTGCAGCTCCTCTCTTGAACGAGAAGAGGGCAAAAAACATTTTAAGTCCGTCTATGCAACTTGGCTGCCCCGGAACGCTCCTGGTTGAGGTCTCGATCCTGTGTGGTAGGGTTTTCATCGGAATGGAGTCTTTTTTTGTCAGAAAAAAACGCGCTTGTCGCTTGTTGTTCGTCTTCTCCGCAGTAGCGCTTCTTATTCCTTGCTTTGCTGTTTGAAAGGCTCTCCAGTCACCATTCCTTTACCGTGTTTCCTTTTGTAATGTAAGCCATAAGCTAAAAAGCGTGAAATTGTAAACGAAGCGCATATGCCTAAGTATCAATCACTTGAATTAATTGGAAAATATGTTGAATCGATTATGATCACAAAGTAAAAGTAAAGCACAAATACTTGTGCCCTGATTTAATACTTTGCGAAATAATACAGTTTGAAATGTTTAAATAATGCATCATCCATCCAATGCAAGTTATGGTAAATTTTAGCAGATCGATCGCGCGGACAACAAACAAAGGATCCTACTGATAAATTTTCGGCCCCATTCTGCATTTATCGGATTTCGTGTCCAATCCAGATTCATGTTATCTATGTATATATATATATATATATATATATATATATATATATATATATATATATATATATATATATATATATATATATAATGTGGATTACAGGAGGTCGAGGGAGAAACGCTGGATGGGGCTGCTAGGTACCGACAGAGACGGGGGACTAAACGTGCGTTCGACCTAAAGGGCGGAAAGAGGGTGAGAGTGAATGAATCCATGAATGAATAAATGAATGGAGTATGAGATCCTCTCACCCTCTTTATGATTCGGCGCTATGGTGTCTGTGATGTCACGCATGTCTTTGTTTTGAGATTTAATTAGAGGCAATTAGTGCCTATTATAATCACGTGCGGTCCGACATGATTGTTATTTTTGTCTTGCATTTGTGGCTTTTGCGGCGAAAGCGTTGGCCATATCACACTGATGAAACCTTGACAATAAAGGTGAAACGTCTGAGTTAAATGTTATTTAAATGGCCTAAAGTGATACGTTATTTATTTGATTTATGCCGAATTTAAGTTCACAATGCAAGACATAAATGATACTCGTGAACTAAGGAGATTGCTGACTCCTGGAGACCTAGAAGAACGGTTTCTGGAGGCAGCAGCTGTGAACACCGAACAAGGCATTGAAACCTGTGCCTTGTTATGTGGGGACGTCAACAGTGAACTGGTAACTGTGACCCATCTGGTTGTTCCAAAACAAACAGGCACGCACAACACGGTAGAGATGACAAGTGACGCCAGCCACGATACGTTTTTGATTGAGGGTGGGCTGAAGGTTCTCGGGTGGATCCATACGCACCCGACTCAAACCGCCTTCCTCAGCAGTGTGGATCTCCACACGCAGCTTAGCTACCAGATGCTTCTACCAGAGGCGGTAGCGGTTGTCTGTGCCCCACTCTACGGGGTGAACAAGTGGCTCCGACTGACCCCTGAAGGTATGAAGCTGGTCGAAGGTTGCACTTTCAGGGGCTTCCACGAGCACGCCTCAAAACGACGGCTGTTTACCCAAGCACTCGGAATAGAGTACGTGCAAACAAAAACGACCGTGGTTGACTTGCGTCAAGTCACAGACGCAGCCACCCTGATGCCCTCTGGGCCCAACGACAGCCCGGCGGACCGGCCCAAGCCCACGCCCACCGACAAGGTGCAGCTGCCGTCAACCACCAGCCACCCGAATCGACAGGCAGACGGGCCTCTAGGTGGGCAAACCGAGCACACATCAGGTTCTGGGAACGGCGACACAGAGAAGGTTCCCACTAGCCGCTTAAGGAGACTTGCGGTAAAGGCAGAGCGATACAAATCGCATGCTTCTTTCCTGAGAACATGCATTGAAGAAAGCCTAATCCCCAACGGCTTCCAACTGAAGTGGACCTGCCACTTTGGTGAGAGCCCCAAGATAGAGGAGATCCTCCAAAACGCCTCGACAGAACTGGTCAAGATGGAAGCTGATCTGGCGACGGAGAAAGTGGCTGCCCTCCAGGTCGAGATCGATCACCTACAGGAGTTGGTGCAGAGCAAGCTGCCAGAAGACAGCAGACCAGCGCTCCGATCCGTCATGGAGAAAGATCGGACAGAAACAGCACGCAAGATGTCAACGGTCAAAGAGAAGAAGCTTCGACGTCTGCAAGATAAGAGGCCATCACGAGAAGAAGCGACAGCACACCCCAGTGTCGAAGCGGAAGAGAACGTGCCAGAGACCCACGCCAACACACGAGGCAAGTCATCTGGGATCTTCAACTTATCGAGCAGAGAGTTGACGGCTGCCGAGGAGTCTGTGCTGAAGAAGGGGCTTAATTTTGTCCCATCACGGAAGCAACCTCTGGCTCTGGTGATATCGGAGCTCAAAGAGTGGGAGCGCCTGATGCGGCTGCAGGAGTACTGGGCATCGAACGTCTCATCCTCAGAGACTACTGAAGACCCAGACCTGCGGTATAAGACGTCCAAGTGGACCCCGCCACGAGGTCGGGATCCCTGCTTAGACCTGTACATTGAAGAGGTCACCAGGGACATCATCACATCCATCAGGAGGACGGGAACCACTAACATGACCAAGGAGGAAGAGGAGGCCCTGCAAACGCTGATGAAGGATGAAGAAGTGGTTATACGGCCGGCTGACAAGGGGTCAGGCATTGTCCTCATGGACAAATCTGACTACTTCGAAAGGCTGGGGAAGGAGCTGACGGACACCTCCACCTACAAGCCTGTGAAAAAAGACATGACAGGTCATATAAACAGGCAGGTCAAGGACATCACCAACAGAATGTATCGGAAGGGCTACATAGGCAAGAACCAGCTGAAGTACCTGATACCGGACCGCCCGAGACCTGGTCAGATGCAGGGGAACCCTAAAGTGCATAAGGAAGGGAACCCTCTGCGACTCATCGTGGACGGCAGGAACCATGCTACGGAGCGGCTCGCAGAGATGGCAGAGCAGGAGCTGCAACAGCACGTGGAGGGTCTAGACTCTTACGTCAGAGACACCGGTGACTTCCTGCAGAAGCTGAAGCAACTGCCACAACCAGTGACTAGTGAGGGGACGGGGAGGGACACAACCCCTGCTTTTTTGCATGGATGTACGGAAACTGTACCCCAGTGTACCGAGAAGGGAAGGGATGGAGGCGTGCAGGGCAGCTCTTGACGGTCGGTCGAGCAGGTCAGTTCCCACCGATGAGGTCCTGAAAATGATTGAGCTGGTGTTAGAAGGCAATAACTTCAACCTAGATGCGGATAGGCAGTTCGTCCAGTTAGAAGGCACGGCTATCGGGTCACGTCTGGGATGCAATTACGCCATATCTGGGGGAATGGGAGAAAGAACTCATCAAATCATCTGATAAGAAACCGCATTTGTATCTCAGATACATAGACGACATTTTTGGCATATGGGTAGACGGAGAAAACGCACTTTGAGAATTTCACGCAAAAGCAAACGCTATCCACCATCAAATCCAGGTGGATCTCCGCATGTCTCCCGTTTCCATTGATTTTTTAGACGTGACAGTGCACGTGAAAGACGGGAAACTTGAAACTGACCTTTTCACTAAGCCTACCGACTCAAAATCATATCTACGCTTTGACTCGGACCACCCTCATCACACCAAAACGGCGATCCCCTTTGGTCTAGGAATGCGGCTAAAAAGAATTTGTTCCAGGGGAGGAGACTATGCTAGGCACAAGAAAGAGCTCAGGGCTAGGTTGGTAGATAGGGGGTATCCGGGACATTTGATAGATAGAGAACTAGGCAAGCTGGAAAATCAGGATAGGGATGGGGCCAAGGGGAGAGGGAAGGAGAGCTCAGACAAGGGAAAAGATAACAGAGTCCCTCTGGTGCTAACGTACTCTAGTCATCTCCCGGATGTGCGCAAAATTCTACAGAGAAAGAGACACATATTACAGAACTCTGAAAATCTTAGGAACATATTCACCAAGGACCCTCTAGTGGCTTTTCGGCGGGGTCGAAATCTCAGAGACGATCTGGTTCACAGGAAAACCAAGCGGGCTGTTTATGGGGAGAAACTGCGCGGTCAGGAAAGCTGTGAGAAAGATTGTTTCATGTGTAAACGGATGTATTCTGGCAATGGTAGAGTAAAGGGCAACCCCAAAGAGTGCTTTTATGATAGGACAATAGGATGCAGATCGCAAAATGTCGTCTATGGGATCTGGTGTGACGCGTGCAAAAGGGTTGTGTATGTCGGTGAGACCGGGGATAGCGTCTACACACGCGTGCAGAACCACCTCTCGTCTATCCGCGTGGAGAACCCGGCGATCGACCTACCTGTTAGTAGGCATTTTAGAGCGACAGGCCACTCCTTGGACCACCTAAAAGTGGTCGGACTCGAACGAGTGTGGAGGAGGAATGTGGATTACAGGAGGTCGAGGGAGAACCGCTGGATGGGGCTGCTAGGTACCGACAGAGACGGGGGACTAAACGTGCGTTCGACCTAAAGGGCGGAAAGAGGGTGAGAGTGAATGAATCCATGAATGAATAAATGAATGGAGTATGAGATCCTCTCACCCTCTTTATGATTCGGCGCTATGGTGTCTGTGATGTCACGCATGTCTTTGTTTTGAGATTTAATTAGAGGCAATTAGTGCCTATTATAATCACGTGCGGTCCGACATGATAGTTATTTTTGTCTTGCATTTGTGGCTTTTGCGGCGAAAGCGTTGGCCATATCACACTGATGAAACCTTGACAATAAAGGTGAAACGTCTGAGTTAAATGTTATTTAAATGGCCTAAAGTGATACGTTATATATATATATATGTATATGTTACAGGCAAAGTGAAAAACCAGGCATTTTGCAAAATGCCTGGGCAATTTGCAAAATGACTGACTCGCCAGGCATTTGCAAAATGCCTGGGCAGTTTGCAAAGTGCCTGGCCCACCAGGCATTTTGCAAACTGCCTGAAATTATTTTCCCAGGCAGTTTGCAAAATGCCTGACATCGAACTCACCAGCGACGATGCGTAAGCATATTGTAAGTGCCGCCTACAGAGGTTAATCACAAGCGATGCACACCAAGTGGGAGGACACACAGTGAGACATTCTCCGGGTAGCGCTGCCGAGTTCAAGGTCACTGAGCAACAGGCAGCGGCCCGGCCTCCGCGCCGGCTGCCGGGCGCCCGGCGCGGTTTTATCGGGAAACACGCGTTAAACACGGTACAATGTTTCTAAGAGCCTTGATGACTTTTTGAAAATACTTTGGGTTGATATTAATAAAAAAGAATGTGCTTCCAATGCATGGTAGATTGATTGGCGGGCCACACGTCTGCATTATCAATGCATAATGACCGTGTAATGATGGACATGCCCATTGCATGTAAAACTTGTAATATGTAAGCGTCTTTTATTATAAAGGTGTGCACGTGGATCGTGGACGACCAAAAACTTCATTTCTTGAAAAGTCACATGCTCTTGGAATGTCCATGGAATGCATTTCATCTCATTACATTACAATGCATTGTTTTTAAATGACAATGCTTTTCCTGAAATGTACCAAAAATTGCCGATTTCTCAAGATATAGAGACTATTTCTTTCCACGTGACACGTGATTAACAAAAATGCTTATTGGATACGCTTATCTCTGTTCTATCGATCGGTGGCAACCCCGTGTCGCTGCAGCCCTCCGTTGCCGTGATGTCAGCACGGGAAGCGAGGAATGTCGGGTCAATATTCGGTCGGTCGCCGTTTTTCTGCGCCCATGTTTCTCTGTGCCCTGTTCCGCGCCCCATCGCAGCATTCATACACACGGCTACAACTCCGTATACGAAAGATAGGGAGACGTTGGCTCAATCTGCGCAGTCCATTCGGTACTAACTCCATCTCGACGGAAGTGGCGCAAGACGTGGGTATATTCGTAAATACTGAATGTGTTTGGGGCTCAGGCACATGGGAACGTTTGTGGTCAACGCCTGCAGTCAACAAAAACGGTAAAACAAAATAATCAAAACTCGGGCGTTTTGCAAAATGCCTGACCCGCCAGGCATTTTGGAAACTGCCTAGGCAATTTGCAAAATGCCTGATGGGTCAGGCAGTTTGCAAACTGCCTAGGCATTTTGCAAATTGCCTGGGCATTTTGCAAAATGCCCGAGTTTTCACTTTGCCTGTAACATATATATATATATATATATATATATATATATATATATATATATATATATATATATATATATATATATATATATATATATATATATATATATATATATATATTGTTACAGCACAGATCAATGCTCAAACTTGTCTTTCTTCAGCGCTGTATTTCTATACGTAATTCTGAAAACATATATGCGAAATCAAAAACCCTAAATAAGAATAGCAATCGTTTGTGACAACATATGGCGATAACTTAAGCATAATGTGTCCAGTAACATTGCATTAATATTCAAATTTCAATTCCTTACATTATAGTGGGCGCCTTGTCCACATTATCATGGCAGAATGGCGTCGTTTCGCCACGCAGGACACGCCACGCAAGCGTTTGTAGCGGCTGCGCCAAGCTCGGGACGCCTTCGGCGGGAGACGAGGCCAGTAAATAAATGGCCGCGGCGACAGTGCCTGTGCTTCCCTCTAGTCAACGGCACATGCCTGTTACATGCCTCCCTTAAATTGGTACAATTTACCAATAACACTCCTCGTAGACACGCATCACCTCGTAGCACTAGCACCGCCAGTCTCGATACAGCTGAAGCGTCCCTCTACGGGAGGAGTCGCACCAGCCTATGGATTGGCCGGTCGTACGACCCTTTCTTCGTACGTACGGTGACTCGCCGCACCAGTTGGTCCTTTGCTGGGTGAACCTGCGCGACACGCCCCAGCATCCAATGGCAGCGGGGCGTCTCGTCGTCAACGATGAGCACGATGTCATCTTCCTCGATGTTCGTGCGTTTCGTCGTCCACTTCTTCCTCTCTTGGAGATTGGGGAGGAAGTCGGACCGCCAGCGCCGCCAGAACTCGTTCGCAAGGCGCTGCACCCGGCGCCACCGGCGACGGCAGTAGAGATCGCCTCTCTGGAATACGCCAGGCGGAGACAAAACTACACTACTTTTCTGAGTTAGTAGGTTAGTGGGAGAGAGTGGCTGAGGGTCATCAGGACTCATGTCGAAGGAGGTGAGTGGCCTGCTGTTCACAATCGCTTCGACTTCACACAGAAGTGTCCGAAGCAGCTCATCATCAAGCCGAGCGTCACTCTGTCGGAGGAGTCCGTCCAGCACACTTCTGGCGGAACGAATCATCCGTTCCCATACACCTCCCATATGGCTCGAGAATGGGAAGTTCATCTCCATGGTCACCCAGTCACAATCCTCTTTCAACAGTTCTCTGCGGACTTTGTCAGAGTCCATCTCTTCCAGGGCTTCCTCCAGAGCTCTCTTGCCACCGACAAAGTTGGTACCTCTGTCACACCTCAGGACTCTCACAGGGCCTCTGCGGCAGACGAAACGGGGTTACGCATTGAGGAATGCGTCAGTCGAGAGTGAGGAGGCCGTCTCGATGTGTACTGCTCTGCAATTCAAGCACGTAAACAATACTCCCCATCTCTTACTCTGGCTTCTGCGCTCGTGTACGTAGAACGGACCGAACAGATCCACACCTGAGAATGTGAACGGTGGTGCTGCTTCCAGACGGTCGGCGGGCAAATCAGCCATCTTCTGCTGTTGGGTTTTACCCCGGAGCTTCTTGCAGGTCACGCACTGGAGGATCAGGCGTGCTACTGCGCGCCTACCACCAACGACCCAGAAACCAGACGATCGCACACGGGCGAGCGTCAGACCGCGTCCGGCATGTCCAACCTTTTCGTGACAGTCTCTGACGATGAGTGTCGTCACATGGCTCTTGTTCGGCAGGATCACAGGGTGTACTTCTCTTTCTGGGAAGCTGCCTCTTCTGAGCCTTCCGCCCACGCAGACCAATCCGTCCTTCACGATTGGATCCAGTCTGGAAAGTTTCTTGAGCTTGCCTCCCGTTCCTGCTGGTTCGACAGGCATGCCATCCAGTTCCTTCTGCTGCAGCGCTCTCAGGATGAGGGTCTCGGCTGCAGTCACATCGGCGACTGTGATCTCACCAGTTGAGCTGTCATCTTGCTGCACGATGCCTTTCTTCACGAGCACGCGATGGAGAAGCTTCTTCGTGTACCAGATACACCTTGCCACCGCTTGCTTCGCTCGTCTCCAATCAGAGAAGTACTCCAGCCTCTCATGAAGATCTGCCCTGCTCACCTCTGTGCTTGCAGCGCTGCTGAAGACCGCAACTGATCGTTTGACCTCGGGGTCGTCGTCTCGGAGCTCATACTGGCCTTCGGACGATGGGAGAGCTCCTCTGACTAATGCCCTCGGGCCCTGCCACCAGAGTTCGTTGCCTACAAGCTCCTCAGCATCCACTCCGCGAGAGGCGAGATCAGCAGGATTATCATCAGTCGCAATGTGCCTCCACTGACTTCGTTCAGTGTGGTTTCGAATTTCTTGCACGCGGTTTGCCACGTAGACATGAAACCGCCTTGCTTCGTTTGCAATGTAGCCGAGCACTACCATGCTGTCAGTCCAGAAGACCTCCTTCACACTCTGCAGCTTCAGCTCCTCCTGAAGAAATCGACTGATTCTCACCGACAGCACGGCGGCTGTGAGCTCCAATCTTGGCACAGTTATCGGTTTGATCGGTGCCACACGCGACTTGCTGACAATCAAAGAACAGCTCACTGTTCCATCACTGGCCACTGTTCTCAGATAGCTACACTGTCCGTAGCCTACTGAGCTGGCATCTGAGAAATGATGCAATTCGACTGTCATGTCGTCCCTCAGACCTTCATGAACGTAGCATCGTGGCACGCTAACATTCTCCAAGGCCAGCATACTTCTCATCCATTCCTTCCAAGCCTTGACTATGACTTCTGGTACAGGTTCGTCCCATCCGAAGTTCCCCCGACACAGGTCCCTCAGTAGTAGTTTACCCTTGAGAACGAACGGAGAGACCAGGCCCAGTGGGTCAAACACTGAGCTGACCACCGACAGGATGCCGCGCCTGTTCACCTGCTTGTCACGCGGTCTCACTTCGATGGAGAGCGTGTCGGTTTCAACATTCCATTGAACTCCCAGCGTCCGTTGAACCGGGAGGTCGCCTGTTCCTACATCAAGGCTCTGTAGGCCGACACAGCGACTGTCCATCGGTACAGATCTGACCACGTCGATACTGTTTGACAAGATCTTGTGAACCTTAAATCCTTTTCGCTCACATAGTGCTCTTGTTGCAGCTATCAAGCCGATGCCCGACTCAACGTCTTGGACGGAGGTGAGTCCATCGTCTATATAAAAGTCGTTTCTTACGAACTCTGCAGCCTTCTCTTCGTCAGCTTGGTGGTCGTCGGCTGCAGCTCTCAGCGCAAACATTGCGCACGCCGGCGACGATGTTGCACCAAACAGGTGCGTCTTCATTCTGAACTCACCAGGTTCACATTCCATCTTGCCGTCCTTCCACCACAGAAACCTGAGAAGGTTCCGGTCTTCAGCAACAACGCCCACCTGGTTGAACATCCCTTCAAGATCGCAGGATATCACACACACACACACACACACGGAGTTTATTGACATAGTACATGAGGTACATCGAGTACGTATCATGGAGAGTTGGCGCAAAAGCCATGGGCTCATCTCGAGGCGCCAAATCTCGACCTCTTCACTATCCCCAGTATCACAACCACTACCGCCGCCGCCGTGTCTCGGATTGTCTCGCGCAGCCAGCCGCCCCCACGCGTGCCCAGCGACGGGCGCGGGCCCACCCGGCTCAGCGAACAGAATAGGTAATTTAGTATCCACCGGTAAATCTACCTGACTCTTGCAAAAATTTTTGGAAGTGCCAAGCCACCAGCCGACCGCCCCCGCCACCGAGTCCGCGGCCGTGCAGGAGGACTTCAAGTTGGTATGATTTGGGTTTTTGTTTAAGGTCAAAGTTAAGGATGCGACGCAGGTTGTTGTAGAGTATGTCTCTTTGTTGGTCGTAGTTTGGACATGAAAATATAAAGTGTGTTACGTTTTCTTGGGAATTGCCACATGAACATTTAGGATTATCTGTCTTTTGTATTTTGTACTTATGTTCGTTTAGTATCGTCATATTAAGTCGTATTCTTGTATGCATTGTGTTAAGTGTCGTGGTGCCGTATGAGTAGTAAAGAGGAGGTTTGTTCATGCACATGAGCTCTTTGATCTCATTTCTGAAGTCTTTGTAGGGAAGATGCTTAATTGAGTTTGGTAGTTGATTCCATTGTTTTCCTGTGAGTGTTATAAATGTGCGTTGGTGTTTGGTTGTGCGTACATGTGGCTGGGAATGGTGGGCGGCGTTCCTTAGCGTCCTTTGTGTGGCTTGATGTCGTGAATTTGGTAGAAGAGAGGTGACATAAGAGGGTAAATTTTGACGTCCGGGTGTTGATAGTTTGTGGTAAAGTAGTAGTCGGTGAAGTTGTCGTCTGGTTTTTAGTTTGTCCCATCCTAATTCATAACGTAATTTGTCAGAAGAGGTCCTGAAAAGTGCTCCTGTTATTAGTCTTGCTACCCTGTTTTGGAATGTCTCTAGTCTCATGGTGTCGTGAATAGTAATGTGTCCGTCGTAAATAGTGTCGCAGTAGTCTAGATGTGGTCGAATGTACGTCTTGTAGATTGCGTCGAGAGTGTTTCGGGGAAGGAATCGTGCTATGGGATATAATGGACTGAGGGATTTGTTAGCTTTTGTAAGGATGACGTTTATGTGTTCGTGGAATCTTAGGTCTTTAGAAAAGGTCAATCCAAGGTGCCTGTGTGTTTTTGTTATGGGTATTGGAAGTCCTCCGAAAGTGAGTTTTGGTGATGTATTGTTTGGTTTGTGGGAAAATGTTTGTTGTACTGTTTTGGAATCGTTGAATTTGATGGCCCATTCTTGTCCGTATTTTTTAATTTCGTCAAGGTCGAGTTGCAAAGAATTTTGAATGGAATTCAATGTTTTGCATGTATGGGAAGCGTAAAGTGATGTATCATCGGCGAAAAATAAAATGTCATTTTTTGTACGAGTTGAGAGGTCGTTGAGGTATAAAAGTGCAAGTAAAGGGCCGAGAACTGATCCCTGTGGGCAGCCAGCGTTTATCTTACGGGGAGCTGAGAACGAATTTTGAATTTTAACTATCTGTATTCTGTCGGATAGATATGATTTTAGCCAATTGAGAAGTGTTCCTGAAAGTCCAAATTCGTTTTCACATTTGTAAATTAACCCTTTGTGCCAAATTTTATCAAAGTATTTACTGATGTCCAAGTATATCGCTGTAAAATCTCCACCATCGTCTAAAGATTTATAGAGATTTTGTGTCAGATATTGAAGCTGTAATTCGGTGCTGTGACCTCCTCTGTAGCCGCTTTGTTTATCTGTTAATAGATTGTGATCAGTTAAATGTTTATATATATTTTTAAAGACTACTTTTTCGAATATTTTTGATACGACTGAAAGGATGCTGATTGGTCGGTAGTTTGAAATGTCTGATGGTGACCCTTTGTTCTTAAATATTGGTTTAATATGTGCTGTTTTAAACTCAGTTGGATACACTCCGAGAGAAAGTGATTTATTGAACAACTGTGATAGGGGTTTCGCGATAAGAATTGCCGTAAGTTTAAGAAATCGGGTCGGTAATCCATCTGGGCCTGTCGATTTATTTGCATCTAGTGAATTTAGGATTTGAAGTATTTCTTGTTCACTGGTTGTAAAGTTCTGTAGTAGTGGAATGTTTGCATTTGTCCTGTTCGTGTCTGGAAGTGGATGAGCGTCAGATACGTCTAAAGTTGATTGAGAAGCAAAGTAGTCGTTGAAAAGTGTCGCTTTTTCCATGTTGTCAGTAATCACGTTGTCGGTTTGTGTCAGCAGTGGTGGGATGTCTTTGTCAGTAGATCTGCCTATGACGGTACGTAATGTTTTATGATACTTGTACGGGTTTTGTCTTTGCTCGATCAGTTTTTCAACTTGATTCTTAATAAATTCGTTTTTAAGTTGTCTGCTCATTGTAGTGACTAAATTGCGCTGATATCGCCACCTCGTCCAGTTGAAGTCAGTTTGTGTTTGTTTTGCAAGCTTGAAGAGTCTGTCCCTTTTTCTAATGTTGCGTTTTAAGTTGCTTGTTATCCATGGCTTGTCTTTGCGCTTTTGTCTGATGACTATTTTTGGTATTGATCCTGTTGCCGCGTCTTGTAGTTTGGTAATGAATTGTGAGGTGGCTGTGTCAATGTCTTGTTCAATTATGTCATTCCAGTTAGTATCGGTAAGTGTCGTGGTCAAGAGGTCAATGTTTATTTTCCTATATTCCCAAATAACAATTGGTGGTTTCTCGACATTGTCGATTATTGTTGTGTCTAGTTCGGTGAAAATGGGGAAATGATCAAGGTTTGCAAATGATGACAGTGTGCCGCTGTTTTGAATTATGTCCGTGTTGCTTGTGAAGATTAGGTCTCTTAAATTTGCGATATCATACGTTACTCTGGTTGGCTCATCAATTAATTGGTTAAAGTTAAGCATGTCAGCTGTTTCCTTAATTTTGTAGTCAAATGAGGTTATGCCACTGTGCTGATTAAAGGACCTGTCAAGGTATATGTTTCCCGTGTTAAAGTCCCCCAGTGTTATAACGGCTGTCGGTGAGTGAGTTTGTGCTAAACAGGCTGCTTCGGTAAACGTGTCGATAAATGTGTGCAGTCGGTCCGATGGTAGGTGGGGTGGAAGGTAAATACAACCAATGATAAGTGTGAAGTTAGCGATCTTGATTTTTGCCCATACCCACTCTTGGTTCCCAATTTCAATATGTGTAAGTCTTTGAATTGGTAGTGATTTATGACAATAGAGGGCCACACCCCCTCCATGTCGCGTTCTGTTTTTTATTATAGGCGGGTGGAAGTCTTCCAACATGTATTGACTGTCTGCTATCGTATTATCAAGTTTCGTTTCAGTGAGCGCTAGGATATGCACGTTGTTTGTTTGTATAAATTGTTCCAATTCTTCTTTTTTATTTTCTACAGTAATGCTGTTTATGTTTATGTGCACAATTCTTAAATTTGTCCTATCAGTTGGCCCTGGGTTCGTTTCGATGCCGTGCATTGTCAAAAGTTTTTGAATGTTTAGGTAGAGCCCAAGCCGTGTCCATTGAGAGTTTGTCAAAGTCAGGTTTAAGGGTATGTCATGTCCGGTACAGTGTATGCTTGGAGATGTCGCAGATTGGATGGGATTAGTCGAGGCTCGGTGGGCTTGGATTAAGGTACTGGAAGTCCCTGCACGGGCCGCGGTCCCAGGCGGCGGCGGCGCCCGGACGGCGGCTGACACCTCGAAGATGGCCGAATGAAGTTGCTGTACCGGGCGAGCCCGCACCCCCAGCGGAGCCGCGGCGGAGGCGACGGCCGTCAGGTCGAGCATCAGCGAAGACGAACCACCGGCCACCGGCTGCTTGCGGAAGCGGCACAGAATCCCGGTGAGACTCCTCGTTAGGTCTGGGCCCTGTAGAAGACAGCTGTTCAGCGCATGACCCTCGTAAGCTGCACTGCAGTCGAAGACGACTCTTATCTTGTCTTTCTGTGGGTGGTAGATGCCGTGGTGAGGAATATACCACACTCTACCATCATTTACCTTCAGCTCTTCGTTGGGGACTTCTTCGGCATATCCCTTTGCCAGCGTTGCCTCCATGAATCCAACGTAGTCTCGACGATATGACTCATTTCTCACTAGTTTGGCCTTTAGTCCCTTCAGTCGTTGCATTGCCGCGGTTCTGTTGTTTGGTAGCCGTAGCTTCTCGTCCTTCAGAGGCAGTGGCATTTCCAGATGACCATCTTCTCGCTGTCGGATGCCAGCCGACATCTTCTTCAGGAACTGTTGGTCATCGACTGACAGTCCTGTTTTGCTGTCTTGTCTCGTTTCCTGGAAGTCTGACTCCAGTCTCTTCAACACGTCCAGTGGACTGACCTCCCGTACACGCGACTTGAAAGCGAAGTGGCATCTCTTCTTCTGCCCAGCTCCAGTATCCACCAGGTGGCAGACTTCACTGTCAGCATCCTCGACGTCGCCAACACAGCCGACGATGCCCCAGCCGAGGTGGGTTCGTACGGCCCATGGTGCTTCATCCTGTCCACAGACAACTTCAAGCGGCTTGATGACACGCGGACAATCCGTACCCAGTAACAGTGCCACTGGAGCGTCCTGAAAGAACGTTGGCATCTTGTCGGCGATTGCTTCCAAGTGCTTCCACTTCACAGCGGTGTCTTTCTTGGGGATGCTTTCCTCGGAGCACGGTATCTCCGGTCGAGAGTACGTTGTAGGCAGTTTGATGACGTCCTCTTCATTTAACGGTTGAATCACCAGACCTTCCACTGCCGTGCTCTCGATGATGGACTTGCCAGTCATGGTGCTTAACTCCAGCTTCGTGTTCCTTCCTTCAATGTTCAGAGTCTCACAGACAGACTGAGACACAAAACATGCATCTGACTGAGAATCAAGCAGGGCATATACCAGCAGCTGATGTTCAGAGTTACTCCTGTGACTCAGCAGTACAGGCAGAACGAGCGAGTGCGAGCAACCAGATCTCTCTGCACCGCCCACAGAGCCTGAACGGAGCGATGTAGCATGTGGTGCGCTGTCCACTCGTTGCTTGACTGCAGTCTCTGCCTGCATCTCCGAACCTGAGGACAAAGACTCGTCATGTAGAAGAGTGGGGTGCCACCTGCTGCAGACACCACACTTTTCTCTGGTGCGACATTCCTTCCACTTGTGGCCTCTCCTCAGACATCCTCTGCAAAGGCCCACCTGGTTGACCTTGCTGTTCCTGTTGGCCACAGTCATCTTCTTGAACACCTCACAGTCCTTGATGCTATGCTGCTTTTGACACAGCACACATGTTGTGACTCTTGAATTGTCACCTTGACCAGTGTGGGTCCTTCTCACTTCAGTTGACGACATGAATGTCCTGGCTTTGCCACGTGGCATCTTGTGTGCAGTAGCCTGCTTTTCTTCTTGAGTGGGGAGAGCGACTGGTCCACAGGCAATCCTCGCTTCGACTGCTACAAAGCGGACAAACTCGGAGAAGGGTGGATGCCTCCCTGTGGACTCTTCACCGTACAACCACTGGTCGACTGTTCTCTTCCACCTGTCCACCATGTACTTCGGCAGCTTCTGAACCAGCGTCTGCATTTCCAGATAGTCGTCCAGCACTCTCAGATGCTGTGACGACTCGGCTGCTGCAGCTTGGCAGTGCTTCAAGTAGTCCGAGAAGTCCCTCAGGGCTCGACCATCTCCACTCTTCACTGCTGGCCACTCTTTCAGCTTTACACGGTAGGCATGAGACACCACAAAGTCATTGCCATACCTGTCAATAAGTCTTTCCTTGGCTTGTTTGTAAGCTTCTTCAGTTCTCAGGTGAAGCCAACCCACAATGGCTGCTTTGGCTTCACCAGCTGTGTAACGACCCAGGAAGTGGAGTCGTTCAATGGGAGATCTTGTTTGGTGCTCAATGTAGGTCTCGAACGACTTGAGCCACATTGGAAATTTTTCAACATTTCCTTTGAAGACATCAGGTTCCATTGTTGGGAGCTTGCTGACAGCATTCCGCTCTGTGAGCGCATCAGTCAGTCGCTGCAGCAGCGTTTCAGTGTTGAACCTGTCTTCATCTTGGGTGTGGGCTCGAGTTCGAGCTTCCTCGTAACAAGCAGCAGTTGTGGTGTCCAGTTCTGGTCCGTCCTTGTTCTCTCGATGAGCTTCGGTTGTCTCATCCTTTCCACCCACAGCATCATCCACATCTCTCTTGGGTGCCTCTGACTCTGCATCTGGATCAAATCGGTCAATCACCTTCAGCTTTGCTTCATTGATCATCTGTTCAGTTTCTATTTCAAGCTGCTCTTGTTCCAGATCGAGCTGCTCTTGTTTTTCCTTCAGAAGAAGCTTCTTCTTGCTCATTGCAGCTTTTGCCTTCAATTCAGCTTTCTTCTGCTCCATTTCAAGCCGCATCAGAGTCAGATGTGCCTTCACTTCAGTGCTGGTGTCAGACACCTTGCTGGATCGTGGCACACCTGCAGCAGATCTGGAAGGCTGAACATCCAGGTCAGTGCCTTCCGCAGATTGAGTCAGATGGGACTCAAACTTGTTCTTCAGCTCGTTCACCTCAGACAGGTTGAGCACGTGCTTGTCCATGATGGATCTCTTCTCCTCATCTTCCAACAGCAAACACAAAACATCATACGTTTGGATGAGCTCCACATAGTCGTGTTTCCATTTGTCAAAATCTTTCAACGCCCTGCTCCTGTCCTCCTGTTCAATTGAATCAACAATGAGACTTCCAGTTGACTTCAACCTTTTCAACAGTTGTACATACAGCTTTCCCTTCTGAGATGCTTGGTAACTTCTACCCTTCTCAGTGACTCGGAGCTCTCGACCCCCACTGGACATTATCTTGTGCTCGTCACTCATTGTGGAATGAGGTTGAATTTTAGTGTGTGGGACTTATGGTAGGATAACTTGAGGAAATGTTAATAAAAGTCACAAACTACTTGATAAATAACTACAAAAAAAATAAAACAAATAAAATCAAACACAGTTCATTTAGGTACCACACGAACCTTCAGTTCGGGAATGAGCAGGGTCTCAATATGGAAATACCATAGGTGCTAACTACCTACCAGTATAACGCCTTTTGGGGCGACTAACGGAGCGAGCGAGAGGGTGGGCCTTGCACGTGCGAAATTGCGAGGGGGTACCTCCAACTGACTTGTGCACGGCACCCTACTAACTGGTCTCTAGCGATGTGCCAAATTTGGGCACAATCGGCCCAGCCGTTCTCGAGATCTGAAAGCGGCACCCTGCACGTGCGCACGTGCAAAATGGGTCCCAACTGACTTGTGCACGGCACCCTACTAACCGGTCCCTAACCGTGTACCAAATTTGAGCGCAATCGGTCCAGCCGTTCCCGAGATCTGGAAACGACCCCTGCACGTGCGCACGTGCAGCAGCACCCCAACTCTGGCACATGTATATGCAGTGCCTAGTGGGTGCCTACCTACATGCCAACTTTCAGCGCAATCGGCCAAGTAGTTACCGAGATATTGCAACAATAACAAAACTGACACCTCTTCGTTTTGCACGTGGCACGTGCATAAGGGGTCACCCACATGCATCGGGAATAGTCCAATACTTGGTAGAAGGAATGAAGCTACCCTACAAAAATTACCGCGTGTAAATCGGTCAAGTGGTTGCTGAGATATAAGCCTCGCAAAAGCGTGACCACGGCCGGCCGGCCGGCCGGCCGGCCGGCCGCTCATACTCAGAAATTTCCGTTAATCTAAGGAAAGACTACGCTCGCTTCGCTCGCTCCGTAACAAACTTAAACAACTATATACTGCCTGGATCAATATCTGTGCCCTATAATAATTACTGTTACAGCACAGATCAATACTCAAACTTGTCTTTCTTCCGCGCTGTATTTGTATACGTAATTCTGAAAACATATATGCGAAATCAAAAACCCTAAATAAGAATAGCAATCGTTTGTGACAACATATGGCGATAACTTAAGCATAATGTGTCCAGTAACATTGCATTAATATTCAAATTTCAATTCCTTACATTATAGTGGGCGCCTTGTTCACATTATCATGGCAGAATGGCGTCGTTTCACCACGCAGGACACGCCACGCAAGCGTTTGTAGCGGCTGCGCCAAGCTCGGGACGCCTTCGGCGGGAGACGAGGCCAGTAAATAAATGGCCGCGGCGACAGTGCCTGTGCTTCCCTCTAGTCAACGGCACATGCCTGTTACATATATATATATATATATATATATATATATATATATATATATATATATATATATATATATATATATATATATATATATATATATATATTTATATATATAGATGAACAGGGTAATTTTAAAGGGGGAAAGGGGGAATTTCCCCCTTTCAAATTTATTTTTGAGCCCATTTTCAATCAATTCGCTACTCAGATTGTATAATCATCGTTGATCAGACTCTACACTGAAAAAATATAAAACACTGGTCGGGTGTTTTATTAGTGTATTATGGGTGTTAAGCACCATTAATGGTGTATCATGACACTAATAGCAGTGTCATTACCCCGTTCAACACCGTTATTGGCGTAATGGCATTGCTTGAACACGGTTTAAGGTGTCACATGACACTTGAAATAACACACTTGGGGTGTAATCGAGGTGTCTCAACTCCCATCTAACACCTTTTTTGGTGTTACAGAGAAAACATAACACCCGTTAGGTGTACTGAGGGTGCCATGTCATCCCTTAAACACCGTTTAAGGTGTCACACGACACTTGAAAAGCACACTTGGGATGTACTCGAAGTGTCGTAGCTCCCATTCAACACTCCTTTTGGTGTCAAAGAGAAAACAAAACACCCTCTGGGTGTATTGAAAGTGTCATGTCATCACTTAAACACCGTTTAAGGTGTCACACGACACTTGAAAGAGCACACCTGGGATGTAATCGAGGTGTCGTAACTCCCATTCAACACTCATAGCAGTGTCATTACCCCGTTGAACACCGTTATTGGTGTAATGACATTGCTTGAACACCGTTTAAGGTGTCACATGACACTTGAAATAACACACTTGGGGTGTAATCGAGGTGTCTCAACTCCCATCCAACACCTTTTTTGGTGTTACAGAGAAAACATAACACCCGTTAGGTGTACTGAGTGTGCCATGTCATCCCTTAAACACCGTTTAAGGTGTCACACGACACTTGAAAAGCACACTTGGTGACTTGGGATGTACCCATTTTTTATAGTGGCATGGTGTTTCGGGGATGACTAACACCGTTCGTATTCTCTTGGTACTTCATGTAGTTATAAATGTTATTGTTTAGCTGGGACAGAGACATTCTAGCATAAAAATATTCAAATTACCAGCTTCGTTTATTAGTTACGGGAGCTTTCGAAAGACGTTCGTCTTTCTTCGTCAGCCTGTCTTTGCAGTGTCAGACACCCTTGAAATTCCCTATGGGTGCAGTTGGGTAGATGGCGCTGCTGTGCTGTATGGTGTACAGAGTTTGCATTTATATTCTAATGGATTTGCTTCAACTACATCAAATAAACAAATCCACGATAATAAATAAATAAATTCATATACAATACTTCAAAGAAAACGCGTCGGGAAAATATTGGGAACATAATGCAGCCCTAGTAGCCCATGTTCAACCGTTGGCTTCCATGCGGCCGGCCGCCATACTAGTTTGAAACGTGCGCGACTGCGGGCGGAGGCGCTGGTGGGATTACGGTGTGTTTGGAGTATAAGTGTGTGCAAGTGAGTTAGAAGTGATCGTGAGTGGTGTCTTGGTACTCGAAGAGCTCCAGTTTTAGCAAAGGTGAGCTATTCTTGGCTAGCAATGGCACTGCTGCGGATTCCGAAAGACATGGTTATACTGGCCGCTGGGGGGGGGGGGGGATGGCGGCATACTCCCGATAGGGGTTCTTTAATATCCGAAAAAATATATCCTCAGATTTTTTTCTCTTGTGTTGGTGTGCAATTTAACACGCACCCTGCTTGGGTATTTATCCGAATTCGTAACCCCACTGGAGAGGGGGAGGGGGTTGGATTCTGCTTATTTCTATTATGCTCCGCGTATCCGTGCTGCTAGACTGATTTGCGATGCAATGTGGTGGCATTTGTTCCCTGCAACCTACATTCTGTGTGTAATTTAATAACGCTGTATCATATAGGTATGCATACAACTTATTGATTCCCCCATTGGGTACAGGGTGTCAGGTGACAGGTACAAATGTATCACTGGTAGTTTAAATGAATTGTTGGTAATAACAAGGTTGAATAACACCAATGATGAAAGTGGGTGTTCAGTTTATCACACATGTGAGCGTCATTCCCTGCAATGTCAGTGTTTGTTATCAATTTTACACCGTTACGAGTGTTACTAGGGTGTCTTAACAGTGTTGAAGTACACCCTTAATGGACGCCTGAAGGATGAGCTTAAATTCCAAAGGGCGTTAAAAACAACGTAACCCGAAGCTGATATTAAGGGAGCCTTAGATTAGGTCAAAGGTCAGGTCACCAAAGTTCATCGAAGGACAAATTTTGCCTCTTACGCCACTTGTTGACGAATCGGCGAATAACTTGTGAACCAATAGAGCTACAGCGCCGCCGAAAAGTACACCCAGTAGCTCTTTCAACGTTTTTTTTTTTGTGGGTGTGAAATGCGTCCTCAGATTTGATCTAAGATTAACTAATTGCCCTACAGAGGAGTAAACCCATGAAATAAACGGTTTTACAGAAATTGTTTTCTGCAGCAATTCATTTGATTCAAAACCGACACGACATTTAATGTTCCGGCATCGTGTTCCTCGATTTGAGACGCGTCTAATTAAAAAATAATATGACCGTCAAATGTGATTTTGAAAATCTGACCAAGGGTTATGGTGATGACCCGACCAGAAAGGTCATGTTACAAATTAGTCGATTAGTATTGTCGAGCTGAACACATCTTATGTGTTTTCATCGCTCTAGCTCTATAAAAAGTTACTGTAAAAAAAAACTGAATAGTGGATAGTGGATACATGTCATGACCTGATAGCACGTCTTGGGTATAAATAGAGTCACGGGTGCAATTTTCCCATTCAGTGTGTAATGTTTCTCTGTTATTCAATGTTTGGGGGCGTTAAGTATGAATTTCGTCCAAAAGAACACATTTCAATTTGTTCCCGTTGACTTATGCATAATGTTTGCATTCTTGACCTTACAGGTTACAGATATCAAGCTTCAGAGATACGTATTTATTCATGCTGTTAATCTTATCAATCGCCTAAAATTTGAAAGTGATCACTCAGATAGTGTAGCATTGGCGAACAAACTCTTAATTTTCTGGGATGAGGTCACTTGATGTGGCCTGGTGACCTGACCTTGAGCGACCTGGGTATGAATTTTAACATGTGCAAAAATCTTGGACAAAAGTGGGCAGGGCGCCGCCGTTTTTTTAAGATCTGCGAAATACCGCAGGAGGGGGAGTGGTGTTCATGTTCAAACACCTCAAGCCCGCCGCGGAGTCATCCTGTACTTGTTTCTGTAGTCTGTACGTGTTTCTATTTCTAAGTGTCGTCCTTTCGTGTTTCTCCAGAATATGCCTCCAAAAGCCAAGAACATAAACATTTTCATGGAGCAAACGGTCTTCGAAGTGGAGCTCAGTTGTCATGTACCCACTCAAGTGCGCTCCGTTTTCAAAGAGCTGAAGCAAAGGGCAAAGAGATAGAAGGGCTCAGAGATCAAGCTTCGGGCCGCGCTGAAGTGAACAGAGCTGTAAAAGGTGTGTGTGGCGAGGGAGGGGGGGGGGGGGGTAGGCACGACAGGCGATTATGAACTGCGAAGTCTGACCTATCTGACTGAGAACCATGTTTTGTCACCATCCCAACACGCGTATAGGCCTCGCCATTCTACCGAGAGCGCCACTGTCGAGCTCGTCAGCCGAATCACAGCGAACAGTGACGAGGGCATGGTGACGTGCCTGTCATCATGCGACCTCTCCAAGGCCTTTGACTGTGTTAACCGCGAGGCACTGCTCACAAAGCTCCAGTGGTATGGCATTTCGACGCACTGGTTCGCTGACTACTTCAGCAACCGCACGCAGGCTATAGACGGCGGCCTCAGCCTCCCAGTACCGTTCGGTGTGGTCCAGGGTAGCACGATCGGAGCAATCATGTTCAATCTCTATACAAACGATCTACCGTGTCACCTGTCCCAGCACGCAGCATTCATTTCTTACGCCGACGACTCGCAGATAGTACATAGCGCTCCGCCGACTCTGTCAGGTCTCACTGAGCTGTGTCTCAGAACGGAAACCGACCTGGCTGCACTCTCTGCTTGGTTCTGCTCCAACGGGCTCAAAATCAACCCCAACAAAACGGAACTCATTCTATTCGGAACAACAGCGGCTCTAAAAAAGACCGCTGACTTCTCTATCGACTTTGAAGGCGTACAGCTCACACCTGCTCAAAGCGTCAAAATCCTCGGTGTAATATTTGACAGAGAGCTCAACATGCATCAGCAGACGAGCAGAGTAGTGCAGCGATGCTACGGTGGCTTGATCACCATTAGTAAGATCAGAGACACACTTCCCAAAACAACTGTACTTCATCTCGTGCGCTCACTGGTCTTCCCGCATGTGACATATTGTTTACCGGCCTGGGCACCGCCTACCAAACGCAAACGTCTGCGCATGGAAAAAGTGATCAACCACGCCGCTCGAGTTGTAACCCGAAAGCGTAAATTTGACCATATCTCACAGGCGAAACGTGAGCTCGGCTGGCTGTCATTCGAGCGCACGATTGACTACAGGGACTGTATTCTGGTGCACGCCATGCTACATGAAGCAAACGCGCCAGTCCACCTAAAAAGCCTAGTCTCGATGCGAGCCGACGTGTCAGAGCGTAGCACTAGGGCGACCGCCGCCGATCTTCTCCATGTGCCGCGCGCCCGACTGGAAAGAACGCGTATGGCGACGCCCGTCCGCTCACTGACTGCATGGAACGATCTTGACAAAGGGATGCGCAACTGCGGCAGCGTCTGTACTTTTAAGAAACGAGTCAAGAGTTTTTATCTCAGCAAACAGTAGAATGTCTTTTTAGAATGTCTTTGATCCAGTGTTGTATGACGAAGTTAGTAGTGACTGTATTGTACTGTATAATATGCACTGTGTTTTCATGTAATTTGACGGCAGCCCTGCATTGTATGACGCTGTATAATAACCAGCCAATTGTATATTGGAATCCACAAAGATCTGCTAAATAAATAAATAAATAAATAAATAAATAAGTGTGTGAATAGGGCTAGAGAGAGCTAGCGTCCTACGGCGACCTCGGTGAACACTGAACTGATACGGACTTAAGAGGGAGGAGGGGGGCTGATATGTAGTAGACATGTGCATGGATCCGAGTGATTGATCCATGATCTCAGTGGATCTTAAAGCAAACGACAAGCTTGGATCTATAATCCCATTGTATCCATCCCACGTAGAAAATGTATCCTGAATCTCTGAATCTATGATCTCATTGCATCTTATAACAAACCAAAATCAGGATCTGAGATCCGATTGAATCCCACCACATGCAACCTAATGAAACCATGTTTCCATGCGACTTGTTTTGAATTTTGAATTTGAATTTGCGTTGTTTTAAATTTTCTCCGTGTACAAACTGCGCCACTGGAGCCGCCCATATACTCCATGACACCCACAGGGTGTCATGGAGTATATGGAGCCTGTGGGCTCCCTGTGGGTGTCAACTTGGTGACACCGTTATAAGTGTAAGCAGCGCTGTGACACCTTTAAATTACACCCGTGGGTATGCAGTTTAACACACACCCAGGCGATTATTCCCCCCAGTATCCCTATGGGTGTCAACTTGGTGACACCGTTATAAGCGTTGTGACACCTTTAAATTACACCCGTGGGTATGCAGTTTAACACACACCCAAGCGATTATTCCCCCCAGTATCCCTACAGGTGTTATCTTGGTGACACCATTATAAGTGTAAATAGGGTGTCTGAGGGGAGTCGAAACGCACCCTTGTCTGGGGTGTATGACACCACAGTACAGAAACTGGACACCCTTAGGGATAGTACAATGGTGTATCTTGACGCTCATATAAGTGTTATCTGACACCTTTCAAAAACACCCGTGGGTATGCAGTTTAACCACTTACACCGTTAGCAGTGTTTTAAATTTTCTCCGTGTAGTCATCAATCAACGTTGCTGGCGCTTAGATAATTTTCAATTTGAGGTTCCATCCAACCATTTTACGTTCAGTGCAGCGGGAACTCCAGATTTGACCCGATACCGATCGGATGGTCGGTGGGACCGTCTCTTGTCTTGTCTCTTCCGTCTCTTCGCAATCACTGACATATCTCTACAGGCGTTGTTGTTGTTGTTGTTGTTGTTTCTCCCTCTGCTCCTCATGGGGGCATAGCCAGGCGGCTCTGGAAGCGTCTGGCGGCGGCCGCCAGGGCCGCCACCACTGAGGTCTCCCGGACCTCCTCCAGCCTGGGATGGATGTGACCCAGGGTTGCATGTCTCAGTCGCATCAGCGCCGGACATCTCAGCAGCACGTGTGCCGGCGTGTCAGGCTCCTTATTACACAGGGGGCAGCGGGCCGCCACACAGCCCTCGTCTCGGCAGCCCTCACATCCCACAGAGTGAACGGCACCGATCCTGCGTAGATAGGCCCTAGAGCCCGACCAGTGCCCGGCTCGCAGCTGGTGGACGTCCACCGCTCTCTCCCGGTCCAGCCCCGCCACCGGTGGGGGGAATCGGCCCCCCACCAGCGACCGGAACCAGCCGGGGGGCCAGGCCCGGACCGTGTCGTCGCGGGCGGCCCTAGCCACCGCTCGGGTGATTGTCCTGATGTCTGCAGGCACGCTGTCTTGTGGTAGATCCGCGGCCTCTCGGGCCACCCTGTCGGCTCGCTCATTACCCTCCACACCACAGTGCGAGGGGACCCACTGGACGTGGATCGTCCGGCCATCATTCGAGAGGGCGGACATGGCTCTCCAAGCCGCTACTTCCAGCGGGGAGGTCTGGGCGGCCGGGCCGTTGCGCAGGGTCGCCACCGCTGAGAGGCTATCCGTGCAGACCACGATGGGCAGGTCCTGGTCTCTGTCTTTTTGGGTTAGGGTTTCCATGCCGGTCACCAGCGCTACCATCTCTGCGCGGTAACTGGAGCATAGCTGTCCGGCCGGGGCCCGCAGCTCCTCGGCCTCTTCATCCGGCCAGACCAGCACGGCCCCAGCTCCGCCCCTCGAGACTCCGCCCACCGCTACATGCGTCGGCGTAGAAACCGGCGGGGGACGGGGGTCATGACCTCTCCGAACCAAGGGGTTTCCTTCGAACCAGGGTCCTTCAATCGGTGTTGGCCTAGCAAAAATAGTCACGTGTTAACCTCTCTCTATTTAGAAAGGCGCTACTTGATGTTTGGCCAGGGTAATAGGTTGATACTACTGATTGACATTTGCAAGGGCGCAGTCAAGTTGGGACCACCCCCGCCCCTTACCGCCAAGGTAGGTACCTACGTATATTTTTTAGCTTTTTTTGCAGCCTAACAATATAAAGTGGCCAGAATCCGGGGAGAGAGTAGGATTTGGGGGTAGGTAAGGTTCTGCAGGTGCCATCCTAACAAAAACCTAATGGCATTGGGCCCCCCTTTCAGATGCCCCTGGATCCGCCCTTGCCCCGAACTTTATTCCCCCTCTCGACTTTTCCTGTAAAAGTAACCCTGTATATATATATATATATATATATATATATATATATATATATATATATATATATATATATATATATATATATATATATATATATATATATATATATATATATTGAAAAAAGTTTGTTCAAATAAGCTTACCGATATGTGCAACATATGTTTCGGTTTTTGTTATATCCTTGACAGATCATGACCTGAGGTCACCAATGCTAACCATTACGGTCAATGGGGAAACGATTCAAACTAACATGTTTGGGGTAAAATGAGAACTTATATGCATTGAACATTCATATCGTCTTCATATAATAAAGAGTACGTTATTGGAGGTGTCATGTCATATCAGGTCACACGAGGTCACTGAGGTCAAATACTATTTTTGCATATACCTTGTACAGAAAAGTATGTTCAAAGTGTTGTTTACCCTAGTTGTAAGTGCTATACTGCTTAGTGAAGCATCCAATATCAAGAAAGTCACCTACTATCCCTTTCTTGACCTAGCCTGACCTTGACCTGAGGTCATGCCAATTTCTCTAGCAAAGTATGTCTTGTTGCATATCAATCGAATCACGTAAGTGAGTACAATACTTTGGTATGACTATTTTGTCGTTTAATATTGGAAATGCGATATATACATACACACACACACACACACATATATATATATATATATATATATATATATATATATATATATATATATATATATATATATATATTCTTCTTTGAGACAAGTTTGGTTGAATACGATCGCGTATACGAACGCGATCGCGTATACGAACGCGTCGCAAAACGTAAATCAATATAATGCATGTATGAACATTGGAGATACTTTACACCAGCTGCCAGAAACTGACCGGAAAGTGATAAGAAAGAAAGAAAAGCTTCAAAAGAAAGTGATAAAAAACAAATACGCGATCGTATTCAACCAAACTTGTCTCAAAGAAGATATATTGCCTGCTTATACACATATATATATATATATATATATATATATATATATATATATATATATATATATATATATATATATATATATATATATATATATATAATATATATATATATATATATATATATATATATATATATATATATATATATATATATATATATATATATATATATATATATATATTGTGTGTGTATGTATATATCGCATTTCCAATATTGAACGACAAAATAGTCATACCAAAGTATTGTACTCACTTACGTGATTCGATTGATATGCAACAAGACATACTTTGCTAGAGAAATTGGCATGACCTCAGGTCAAGGTCAGGCTAGGTCAAGAAAGGGATAGTAGGTGACTTTCTTGATATTGGATGCTTCACTAAGCAGTATAGCACTTACAACTAAGGTAAACAACACTTTGAACATACTTTTCTGTACAAGGTATATGCAAAAATAGTATTTGACCTCAGTGACCTCGTGTGACTTGATATGACATGACACCTCCAATAACGTACTCTTTATTATATGAAGACGATATGAATGTTCAATGCATATAAGTTCTCATTTTACCCCAAACATGTTAGTTTGAATCGTTTCCCCATTGACCGTAATGGTTAGCATTGGTGACCTCAGGTCATGATCTGTCAAGGATATAACAAAAACCGAAACATATGTTGCACATATCGGTAAGCTTATTTGAACCTTGAAGTTTGAACATATTTGCTCGAAAACCCTTGCTGTGGTGAGGGAACAAACTTTTTTCATGACCTAAATTTAGGTTGACCTGGTGACCTGACCCAGGGGTGTAACTTTTGCTATTGAGATGGGGGTGCACTTGGTGATGGGGGCGACCTTCAATGAGGGTAGGGGCGCTTCCAAAGAGCATAGATGGTGCATATCTCTCAACAGGAGCGCACACAGGATTTTTGAACGGGGGGGGGGGCACGACCTGCAAACTGGGGCCCTCCAGGCCCATGTCACTCCACTTTTGATGACATCATAAGGGGGCCTCAGGACAATAATGGCGCGGTGCGCCATAATCGCTTCAAAGCTACTTGCAAACAGTTGCCATTTTTTGAAAATATTATTTTGAAATAAAGTTCCAAGCAATAAAAATATTGTAATAAAGTTGTTGTATAAATCGATACCATATCTACAGCATTTTAGGCGCAATTTCAAAAAGTTAAAGACCAAATTCAAAACATTCACGTGCATTTTGAATGTAAACTTTTTGAATTTGGTCTTCAACTTTTTGAAATCGCGCCTAAAAAGGTGTAGAAACTTACTGAAAAATGATTTATTCATAGTAAAAATATAAGCTCGATGCGTTTTTACGTTGCTTTCCTGCAACTGCAGAGGATTTTTAAATCCTCTATATCTTCAAAACTGGCCATTTCTTAGCATATTGTTGCTCTTTTTATCGCTAGAAAATTAGCTGGACTTTCCACTGACATCAACGGTTGAACGATATGTGTAGAGTGTCGCCAACAATCTTCAAATGAAGTTAGTCATTTTTACGTTGTAAAGGAATGGAGTACCCCTTGCGAGCATCAGGGGTGACGTCACTCAGGATCTGTCTCTGATTGGTCGGCGGGGGAGTGACTGTACCTTCTATAGATGCCCTTGGGGCCCTCAATGCCGAACGGCCCCAGGCTCCAGCCGAAAAAGTTCCCCAACGCGATTATATTTCGGTTGACTTGAAACTAAGCTTCTGTCGATACATGATAAAACAATTACTTCAGTACCCGTTCAATTTTCAAAGCATTTAATGTTCCATTTTTGTTTACGCAGCATGTTTCATT
Organism: Amphibalanus amphitrite; assembly: GCF_019059575.1. Classification (NCBI taxonomy): domain Eukaryota; kingdom Metazoa; phylum Arthropoda; class Thecostraca; order Balanomorpha; family Balanidae; genus Amphibalanus; species Amphibalanus amphitrite. The sequence continues at coordinate 371,246 of NW_024881605.1, read as the reverse complement.
CACATACGATTCAGTGAGTAATTGCCAGTAAAACGCCTTTTGGGCGAAGAACGAGCGAGCGAGATAGTGAGCCCTGCACGTGCGGAAGGGCGAGAGGGTACTTCCAACGGGCTTGTGCAAAGCACCCTTCTAACCGGTCGCTAGCGCTGTGCCAAATTTGAACGCAATCGGCCCAGCCGTTCCTGAGATCTGGAAGCGGCATTCTGCACGTGCGCACGTGCAAACGGGGTCCAAAATAACTTTTGCACGGCACCCTACTAAACGGTCCCCAACCGTGTACCAAATTTGAGCGCAATCGGCCCAGCCGTTCTCGAGACCTGGAAACGCCCCCTGCACGTGCGCACGTGCAGTAGCACCCTAACCGCAACACATGGGAATGCATTGCCTGGTGGGTGCCTAACTGTATGCCAAGTTTCAGCGAAATCGCCCCAGTAATTACCGAGTTACTGAAATGGGAACAAATTTGGCACCTCTTCTTTTTGTATTTTGCACGTGCAGTGGGGGTCACTCACATAGATCAAGAGTATCCGACCTTTGGAAGAAGGGATGCAGCTACCCTATAAAAAGTACTGCAAGACAATCCCTCAGGCCGCTGCTGAGATATGGGCCTCTCAAAATCATTACTTTTGCAAAACTGCTTGAACACCCTTGACTTTTCACGTGGCACGTGCCACGACGGTCACTGAGATGTATCAAAAGTAGTCAATTACGGGGAAGAAGGGATGGGGCTACCCAGCAAAAAAGACCGCAGGCCAATCGGTCCAGCGGTTGCTGAGATATAAGCCTCTGAAAAGCGTTACAGGCCGGGCCGCTCATACTGAGATTTTTCCGTTATATTGAAAAGACTTCGCTTCGCTCGCTGCGCTCGCTCGCTCGTAATCACCATCTAAACAATCACGTAAAATATTCGATTAACGAGATAGTGAGCCCTGCACGTGCGGAAGGGCGAGAGGGAACTTCCAACGGGCTTGTTCAAAGCACCCTTCTAACCGGTCGCTAGCGGTGTGCCAAATTTGAACGCAATCGGCCCAGCCGTTCCTGAGATCTGGAAGCGGCATTCTGCACGTGCGCACGTGCAAACGGGGTCCAAAATGACTTTTGCACGGCACCCTACTAACCGGTCGTCAACCGTGTACCAAATTTGAGCGTAATCGGCCCAGCCGTTCTCGGGATCTGGAAACGCCCCCTGCACGTGCGCACGTGCAGTAGCACCCTAACCGCAACACATGGGAATGCATTGCCTGGTGGGTGCCTACCTGTATGCCAAGTTTCAGCGAAGTCGCCCCTGTAATTACCGAGTTACTGAAATGGGAACAAATTTGGCACCTCTTCTTTTTGTATTTTGCTTGTGCAGTGGGGGTCACTCACATAGATCAAGGGTATCCGACCTTTGGTAGAAGGGATGCAGCTACCCTATAAAAATTACCGCAAGACAATCGCTCAAGCCGCTGCTGAGATATGGGCCTCTTTTTTTTTAACTCCGAATAATTGTAATGTGCCATCGATTGTACCTTTTACCGCAACCCTGTCGATACCTATATTAGAAGGCTTGCCTGAGTTACTAATAGTCTTTCATTTAGAGAAAAATATCTATCACTAATCAAAATCGTTAGGTATGCTGGTTCTGTTGCTCACCCCTTGTCTGCAGGCTACAGTATCGGCGCGGCACACGTCTTGGTGATTCCTGCTCTGTTCCTCCTGTTTCGTTTTTTAGCCGTCAACCTTGAAATTTACCACTTTCCTAACAACTCAACAGGAAAAAATGGAACGCGATATTTGGGAAAAATGTATGTTTCTGAATTGTTTTATTTCTTCTTAAGCAGTTTGAACAAAAATAGAAGTCATTTCTCATTTGAAACTACCCCAATTATAACGATATGATAGTGCCCGTTATTGGCAATGTAGGTGGCAGCACCGTCGACTGCGACTTTTTCGCTGTAACTTCGACCTGCCCGAGCCTCGTCAAATCGCATTTTTACGCAAAACCAACTGCAGGGCTAGTGTTTTGGCATGCTCGCGCCACTTTATATCTTTGTCTAACGCGAATCTGCGACTATCGACACACCCTATTGCTGAGGTCACCCCTCTTCTGCTCGGCGGGACTTACTTCTGATGGGCGCTCCTCCTCTGCTAGGGTCTCACTTTTCTGCTGGAAGTGCTGGAGTCTGACAATTTCCTTCCCGGTTATGCCCTATTTTTGCTAGAGGCGTCCCTCTTCTGCCGGGCGAGCCCAACTTCTGCTTAAGTCGCTCGACCTTTTCTGCTGACGGCGCCCTTCTTGTGCTCGGCGAGCCCAACTGCCGCTTGACGTGTCCCATTGTTATTGGATGCGCCCCCTTCTGCGGGCGGCGCCCCTCTTTTGCGTGGCTGTCCCACTTCTGCTGGAGGCGCCGTCTTCTGGTGGCGGCGCCCCTCTTCTGGTGGAACCGCCCCTCTTCTGCGGGTGCGTACTCTTCTGCTAGAGCGCCCTCTTCTGCTCAGTCAGCTCAACTTCTGCTGAAGGTGCTCGGTTATGCCTGTTGGGGACTTTGCGCTTTTGCTGGAGAGCGAGCGCCCCTGTTCTGCTGGGGATGCCCCACTTCCGCCGGAGCTGCTGGGGACGCCCACCTCTGCTGGGGGCGCCCCCGGCCCCACTGCTGCTGGACGAACCCAACTTTTGCTCCAGGTGCCCCTTTTGTATTGGGGCGCATCTCTTCTTTAGGCATCCCTCTCCTGGTAGGGCGCCCCTTTCTGGTGTGGCGCCCCTTTCTGGTGTGGCGCCCCTTTCTGGTGTGGCGCCCCTTTCTACTGGGGCTCCCTTATGCTCGGGGTACTCCTCTTATGCTGGGGGCGCCCCACTACTGCTGGACGAGCCCAACTTTTGCTTGAGGTGCTCCATTTATATTGGAGTGCCTCTCTTCTTCTGGAAACATCCCTCTTCTGGTGGGGCGCCCCCTTTCTGCTGGGGAGCCATTCTTGTACTGAGGGCGCTCCTTTTCTGCTGGAGGCATCTCTCTTCTGGTGGGGCGCCCCCTTTCTGCTGGGGTGCCCTTCTTCTGCTGGGGCGCCCTTCTTCTGGTGAGGCGCCCCTTTCTGCTGGGGTCGCCCGTGTTCTACTGAGGGCGCTCTTCTACTGGGCGAACCCAAGTTCTGCTTGAGGTGCCTCATTCCTATTGGGGGCGCCTATCCTCCGCTGGGGCGCCAGTCTTCTGCTTGACGATCCCAACCTACGTTGGAGGTGCCCCACTTTTGCCTCGGGCGCTCCACTTTTGCTGAGAAAGTCCCGTTCTTGCCGGGGTGCCCCTTTCACCCATTTTTTTTGGGACGATACGACTGGACGCTTACCAAGCCCGCAAGCAGCACGACGCCGGTCACGAGACGGAATGTAGCCGAGAAATTACCCTCGCCATCTGCTGAAGAGCTTATCGGTGTCGGGCGGCGTGTGGGGCGCCGCTTAGCCTATGGGGGTGCACTTTGACGTGATGGGGGTGCACTTTCAGGGGATGGGGGTGCACCTGCACCCCCATACATATAGAAAGTTACACCGCTGACCTGACCTGAGTTCAGATCAACTCAAAATTTTCAGAAATGTTGCGTAAAAGCCTTTTAGGAAAAGTCAGAAAATTTGAGCTTCCTAGCTCAAAGCGTTTGGGAGAAATAACCAAAAACTCTCAGGAAGGGGCTCCTGAGGCCCCCCCCCCCGCCAGGAATAGGGTTAAACAGTAAGTACTGGGTGCTTGCCATCCACCTCCGACACTAGACTTAGGCATGATCGATAATATTTCAGCATTTTGTGGAATTCTGAAACCAACCTATCTCAAATCTGAGCGCCATACCTCGTCAAGCTCCGCCCCCTCTCCAACTCCCCTTTCTCCCCGCAACCCCCTATCCCGGCCCCGAACCCCCTCCCCCTCGCCTCTTCCTCCCCATCCCCCTACGCTCCGCCACTCATGATCGGTAATGTTTTCAGTGCTAAAGATATAATACACGGTGACCCAAAATCAATGTCACATCCTCCCACAACCTTTATTTTGCCTAATACGGCGTAATTTCAATACAATTTCGGCGTTACTTGCTCCTAGAGACCATATTGGCTGCATTCTAGTCACGTGACCTTCGAATTTTTGTGGCCCTGACTGGTCAAGTGGTTAACGGAGGCTATTTTCGGGACAGTAGCCGGGGCGAGCGGACCAGGTGTCCGCGATGGCAAAATTGCACAGCAAATCGTCTTGCAACGGGGCAGTCAACATAGCTGACGGCGGTATGGCCCACAGCCAGGTCGCCGAGGCACTGGGCATGAGTTACCGCACGATTTGGCGCTGGTTGTCACGTGACAGAAGCGGATAGACGCCTGAGAACAAGCTAGGTCGCGACAGGAAGACTTCCGCCAGTCGGGTAGCGCAGATCATTATCGCGAAGTGTGGAGCTTAATACTGGCAAATCCCAAAGGAAACTGGCAAGCAGGCTGATTGCTAACGGTCAACCAGTTTCCAAGTCGACAAGCCATCCATACCCGAGGTTGTCTCTTAAAGGGACCCTCCCACCTTAACATTAGATTTGAGTTGAGATAGCCGAAATGGGGTCCCTGGCTCACAATTACCAGTTTCGGCACTCACAACATCGAGAAATGCCTTAAATCGGAAATATTGAATTTCAAAATTGCAGCATTTTGATTCAGAGGGGCTAATGCATAGGAATACCCCTCTGAATGTGTGACGTCAGCGCAGATATCTAACGATTCTTAAATGTTTGACTAAAACGTTTTGTAGCACGCGGTGGTATAAGCTGCTTTGCGCGCAACAAGTGCCGCACTTTCAGCTGCCAAACTATTGCTTCCAAATAAAGTCGCTAGGAACAGCGGAGATCCCAAAAAGTAAACAAAAGTAAAAGTCTAATATCTTGAAAACCGGTGAATACTTTTCGGTGAAATTTGGTAGATATTCGTTTTCGCTCCTTCTGAACCGAGCGACATCACTTTCATGCCAATTCATAAACTTTTTTGAAGGAGGGAGGGTCCCTTTAAGCTGAAGCCCACCAAGCCACGTCTCCAGCTGAAAACTTCTGCTGAACATGTCCAGGGCCATCTTTCAACAGGTCGGCGCCTCGGCTTATCGTGCAAAAACGACGCAGGACTGGTGCTGATCGAACTTCCCAGCATTCTGGGAGAAGGACAAATTGCCAGGGAATAGCTCGATAGAAAATCTTGCGGCGAGCGTCCGGTAAGAGGTTAACAGAATGGGTCAATGATAACCTGAAACCACGCTGACCAGGACCGTTGGATCTGTCTGGTCGAAAATCAGTCTACAGAAGCTGGACATATTGATTTCTGATGTCCCGGACCGTATACTTACCCGTATCAGGGAGAAGGTGGGATAGAAATGTAAGAAAAGTGCAACTCTCATGATTATTATTTTCATGCATTTGACGCTGGAAGGTGTGAAATTATTTTTAGGACACCCTCTAAGGCTCGTTCTGCCTCTGTATCCGTCAGATATGTGCATGGATCCGGGAAAATGGATCTGAGATCCGATACCATAGATCTAGATCTGGGATCATCTATCTTGGGATCTACTCGGATCTTAGATCCAAACCCTCAATTTTGTCGAGAGATCCACTCAAATCAAAGATCTGACCCATCAGTTTTGTCGAGAGATCCTCCCTGCCTCCATCCCTCTTCCCACCCTCCCTCACTTCCATTCTCTGACTGTCGCTCACTGACCCAATCATATACTCACTTACCCCTCCCATCTGTCCCTCTCCCTCCCCTCCCCGTTTCTTTTATCACACTTCTTCACTCGCTCCCTCCTTCCCCTCCCCTTCCCTCCCTTAACATCCCCTCCCCCTCTCTTTTCCACCCCTCCAATCCCCTCTTGGTAATTGAAAATGTACGGGCTATTCCGCCCGCGTCGTAGATACATATCTGCGGTGCAGATAAATATCTGATTTGCTCTCGGTAAGTAGTTTAAAAAGTAAGTAGGTAATGGGTGCTTCCCCGCCCCGTTTCGTCCTCCTCCGCCCCTACCCTTCCCGTTTCTCCCTAACCCTTCCTCCTGCTTCCATGCCTCTTCCCTCCCCTTCCCTCACTTCCACTCTCTAACTGTCGCTCATCGACTCAATGATAAACTCATTTATCCCTCCCCATCTGTCTCTCTTCCTCCCCTCCCCGTCTTCTTTATCACACTTAATCGCTCGCTCCCTTCCTCCCCTCCCCTCCCCTCCCCCTCCCCTCTCCTTCCCTCTCCTTCCCTCTTCTCCCCTCCCCTCCCCTCCCCTCCCTTCCTATCCCCTCCCTCCCCTCATCCCCTCCTCTCCTCCCTTCCCCTCCCCTCACATCCCCTCTTGGTACTTGAAAAAGTGCAGTCTTCTCTGCCCGCGCTGTAGATGCATATCTGCCTCGCAGATACGTATCTGATACGCTCTCGGTAGGTAGTTTAAAAAGTGAGTAGATAAGAGATGCTTCCCCAACCCGCCCCACCCCGCTCCGAACCTACCCTTCCCCTTTCTCCCTAACCCTCCCTCCCTGATTTCATCCATCTTCCCTCCCCTTCCGTCACTTCCACCTTCTGACTTTCGCGCACTAACCCAATCATATACTCACTTACCTCTGCCCATCTGTCTCTCTCCTTCCCCTCCCCGTCTCCTTTATCCCACGTCTTCGCTCTCTCCCTCCCTCCCCTGCCACATACTCCCTTCCTTTCCCTCCCCTCCAATCTCATATTGGTATTTGAAAAAGTACTGGCTTTTTCTTAGCCCGCGCCGCAGATACATTTTAAATTATGTATCCGCAGTTTTTAAGTCCCATTTACTGAAGCTATATAGGCACGCTCTCGGTAGGTAGCTTAAACAGTAAGTACTGGGTGCTTCCCTCCCACCTCCGACACTAATACTCAGACATGATCGATAACTTTTCAATATTTTGTGGAATTCTCTAACCAACCTATCTCAAATCTGAGTGCCTTACCTCGTCAAGCTCCGCTCCTCCCTCAGTCTCCCCTTTCTACCCGCAACCCCCTATCCCGGCCCCGAACCCCCTCCCCCTATACACACACACACCAGGGGCGGATCCAGGGGGGCCGCTGGGGCCGATGCCCCTAGCCTATCGAAAAATGCCGCCCCCGCCTTCGAAGGCGGCGGAGGGCGGCTTTTTTCGATACGTGATGAAGTGCATTTTACGGAAATTACCATTTCTTTGAAGTTCATTTCATAATAATCTCTGATAGTAACTATCTGAATTTATATTTAACCCTCAGAGTATGTCGCTTCTCTTCCTGAAGTCAGAGTGCCGCCCCTTAATTCGAAGTACCGCTACCTAAAGTCATATTGCTACCCTTTGAAGTAGTAGTGTCTCGGAAGTCGAAATTTTGCCCTCGGAAGTCGTAGTGCCGCCCTCTGTACTCGTAGTGCCGCCCTCTGAAGTCATAGTGCCGCCCTCCGCAGTCTTCGTAAAGCTCCTTGAAGTCATTGCGACGCCCTCTAAAGTCATAGCGCCGCTCTCGGAAGTCATAGTGCCGCCCTCTGAAGTCATAGCGCCGCCCTCCAGTCTTCGTGAAGGTCCTTGAAGTCATTGCGCCACCCTCTGAAGTCATAACGCCGCCCTCTGAAGTCATAGTGCCGCCCTCTGAAGTCATAGTGCCGCCCTCTGAAGTCATAGTGCCGCCTCTGAAGTCATAGTGCCGCCTCTGAAGTCATAGTGCCGCCCTCCGGTTGTCCCGAAGTGACGAGATTTTTCCCACCCAGTCGGAGTAAAAAAGGCGCTTCAAATATTATCCAGCATAAAATTAGTTGTTGAACCCGGTGTCAGACGAATTTGCTGTTTCACTTTCTCATTTTGGCGCCAGTGTTTACACGGCCAATAGCCATTCGTCCAATATAGTAGGGCAGGTCATCAAGTGGCGTATTAATATGTTGGAAAGGGGAGGAGGCCAAACATGGGAATTAAGAAGGGGTCCTATCTTAACTTTAGGGGCCCCAGTGGTAACCTACTTTACCGGAGCCCGGGTGCGGTTACTAGCCAACTTTGCCAATTTTCCCCTCGCATCCGGGCGCATAGCTCGTGAACCGTAAGTGTTACAGCGTCACGGAACAATGCATTTGATAGATCCTTGGAAGCTCCCTCTGCCTTGTCCTTAGATTCGAGCTCAGTTCAACAATTTGGCCCACACTGAGAGCAAAAACTGCCAAAATAGACGGATCTTGCAGAAGCATTTGTTCCATTTCTTTACGCATATCTACTCACTCCACGTATGGTAGGCACAGTTTTTACCGTAATTATGTCTCTCGTATCGAGAGGCGTTAAATTATCTATAGTAGGACCTATAGTCCTATGACCTATAGTCAGACGCATGCTCTAACCGAAAAAGGTCATGCTGTACGTAAACTGATCTGTGTTGTTGGGCTGAGGGCATTACATAATACACTCTTTCATCACTTTACTATGTCTTCTTTTAAAGCCATTGTTGAATTTTTTGGTGCCTTTGGTGACCTTTCTAGTGACTTCTACAGGCTCCTGCACAGACCGGTAGATGCCATGCTGGTCACTGAGAGGTCACGCTGGTCATAGGTCGGTCTCTAAGAGCTCCATGTCGTCGACCTCTGAGGACCCTGCACAGGCTTCGGAGGCTCCACATCGGCCCCTGTAGATCTTATCTCCGGTCTTAGATCCTTGAGGGCTCAAGATGGTCCCCGAGAGCCCCACGTCAGCTTCAAAGAACAGATATCGATTTGCCTAGAGTTTTGCGCTGGTTGAGGGCTGATACCCTAAGCTTTAGGAGGGTCCAACTCGGGCTATGAATTCCTCTGATGGCTCCATGTCGCCCTCTGGGGCCTCAGTCCGACCTCTAAAGCCCAATCATGCATAAGTGCTGAATTATGGCTGTCGAGGCCTTCAATGTGGCCTCTGATGGCCCAGCGCCAGTCTATGAAGACCCCGCGCTGGCTTCTGAGGACTCAGCAGTCAGCACCAATATCAGTTTTCAGAAGACAAAGGGCCCCACGCTGGCCTCAGAGTGTCCAACGCTGTCCGCAGAGGGCCCCCACACCGACCAAAGAGGGTACCAGGCCCACACTGGCCTTAGAGGGCCCAAATTGTCATCATAGGGCCCTATATGGCCTCAGAAGGCCCTACCCCGTTGGTCGTACAAGGTCTTCGTGCGGGCTTTTTAACCCCACACCCCCCCCCCACATTTGGCCTTTTAGGGTCCCCAAAGCGGCCTCTGAGTGCCCCATGCTAGCCTCCGAGCCCCGAGGGCTCGTCCTGGGCCTTCGAGCGCCTTACGCTGGCCTCTTAACCCCTCGGTAGAAGTAGGTGTACGAATACTTATGTTTGGGCAGAAATTTTGTATCCTAGCCTGTGCATGTTACATGCAGTGTATACGGTATATGTATGTTACGTGGTGTCATTCTGGCTTCTGATGCCTGGTTTGCCCCCCAGTCGAAATTCATTAGCCAGGACCCTGAAATACAGTGCCGCCCTCTGAAATGAAAGTAGCTCCCTCTGAACTCGTAGCGACGTCCCTGAAGCCAGATTAACCCCTTCTTAATCCTCGCGGGCCGAGGGAGGGGGGGACACCCCTTACGACTTTTTTCGTGACTGCTCCGGATCGCCGTTTTTGATAGAGAGCTGAAACTTGGCCTACGTGAGCCCCCATCCAAACCAGACCTTATGACACCTGATTCATTTTCAGGTTAGTTCAGGTCCATAGGTGGATAATTGTGCTGGACGGTGGGTGCTCGGGCGCAGCAAATCCGCCGCCGCCCTAGCGGTGACCTTGACCTCCACAGTCTGTTGCGGCTTCAAAGCCAAGCCGGCGTGGAATTGGGAGAGCTCGTGCACCCACAGTTCAGCACAATTCTCCACCTATGGTCAGGTCACTGACCGATGCATAAACCTCTAAAGGTTATAAGTAAACCTCTGCAGTCTGCACTGTCAAAAAATGTCGCAAATTCGCAACGCCGCCAACGCCAGGCAAAGTGTCGGCGAGGATGATGACACTTTCAGAAAGTAACAAGCTCTCGGGTACTCATGCTTCGTATATCTTGGGTTTTTCGTACAATTCATCTTGGGTCAGGTCCAGACATCTGCATGGGCCCGAGTGATGGATCTATGATCTCAGTGGATCTCGAAGCAAAGTACAGGTTGGGATCTATGATCCCACCGGATCCGGCGTGAAAAATACATCTTGGATCTATGATCTCATATGATCTGACGATAAATTAAGAACATGTATCTATGATCTGAGTGGATCCCACCATGCACCACATTTGAAACTATGTTTTAAAGGGTTTCTATGCCAATAAGTGACATAGAGCTATGGATTATGACTTGCGATCACATAAAATCACTAAAACAGAACGTTTGTGAGTTGAAACAAGTGCTTTTTTGGGATATATGTGCTGACAAAAAAATAAGTGAGGATCTATGATCTCACTGGATCTCAAGCAAAAAATGAGACTCGGATCTGTGATCCCTGCGGATCTCTCGATAAATTAAAGAGCTGGATCTATGATCCCGTCGGATCCGAGATCAGGATCCGTGGGAGCAGATCCCAGATCCATTTTCTCGGATCCATGCATATGTCTGGTCAGGTCAGTCACGTGACCTCCCCATTATAAACCTATGGCGGTAATACTGAACTTGCTCTTTTTGCAACATATAGGTATTATATAATCCACCCGAAGACGCATAGAAATGTGTTTTCATACGCTCGTCAAAGGATTCCGTGCCTTACTTTGGCATTTTTTACTTTTATGACGTCACAGAGAACGTCACAGAGGACGTCCTTTTGGGTCATAATCGTTTTTCGTTAATAACTTTCGACCAAATTAAGCTAGAGTCGGGAAAGGCACCATTGTGATTGCAATGACCTTCCAAATCGATTGATATGCAACCTGACCTAGTCCGAACAGTGTCCTGAGGGGGCTTGACCTGACGACCTTTGTGTCAATCTTGATTGTGACCTATACCGAACAAAAAGTACCCACAACATTCGACGCAGCTTGAGAGGAATACGATTATGCCTAAATTTTGCTCTGTGTCCAATTGTTTGCAAAATTATTTGCCAAAACAAAAACCCGACTTAAGGGTAAGTTACCTGACCAGAGGTCACCAGTCTCGTGACGGCCGTCAAGCTCGTTTTTTTCCGCTGGACTGGAACACACCTTATGAATGCCGCCCCCGTATGGCGGAAAATGTGCCGCCCCTGTGCTTGACTGCCCCCACCCTATCGAAATCCTAGATCCGCCCCTGACACACACCCTCCTTCTCCGCCCTGCCACTTATGATCGGTAATTTTTCAGTGCTAAAGATGACCCAAATCATCTGTCACACTGGGTGACCCAAAATCAATATCACACCCTCCTACAACCCTCATTTTGCCATCTACGGTGTAATATCAATATAATTTCGGCGTTACTTGCTCCTTGAGACCATATTGGCTAAATTCTAGTCACGTGACCTTCGAATTTTTGTGACCCTGACCGGTCGGTAGGCAGACAACTGAACCAGTGACAACTGAACCAGGGACAACTGAACCAGTAAAACTGAACCAGGGACAACTGAACCAGTGACAACTGATCCAATGACAACTGAACCAACGACAACTGAACCAGTGACAACTGAACCAGCGACAACTGAACCAGTGACAACTGAACCAGTGACAACTGAACCAGGGACAACTGAACCAGGGACAACTGAACCAGTGGACAACTGAACCAGTGGACAACTGAACCAGTAGACAACTGAACCAGTGACAACTGAACCAGTGACAACTGAACCAGTGACAACTGAACCAGTGACAACTGAACCAGTATGACAACTGAACCAGTATGACAACTGAACCAGTATGACAACTGAACCAGTATGACAACTGAACCAGTATGACAACTGAACCAGTGACAACTGAACCAGTGGACAACTGAACCAGTGGACAACTGAACCAGTATGGCAACTGAACTAGTGGACGACTGAACCAGTGGACAACTGAACCAGAAACAACTAATGTCTTACTGCGGCCTGCGCTAGTGTATAGGTATAAGGTAGCGCGTGGCTGGACGGACGGTCTGTGCCAATCTGCCGGTCTGCCAATTGATCTGTGTCCGATCTATTAGAGTGTCCGTCCGAAAGCCGTACGACGGCTGACAGGGCTGACAGAGCCTGGTGGTCGCGAACTGGTATGGTAACCGTTACGCCCACTTGGGACGCCCGAATAGTTAGCAACGTATAAATAATATTCACTTTGATGGCCTAACTCGGGACAGACAGGGCACGCAACGTGGGCTTGGCAGAGTTCAGCCCGCCTGGGCCCAGAGGAATCTCCGGTATATAAATGGATTCACTGCTCGGGCTTACATCGGGCTTACGCCAAACGTCGCACAACTAGGGCTAAACATCGGCTGTCCTGAGCTCGCCGAGAGTGTATATACCTCCGGCAGAGCATTGGCTTTAGTCGGCGTTTTTGTGTCATACGCCGACTTTAGTCTTTAGCCCAAGCGCTTGCCGACTTTAGTCCAAGCGCTAGCCGACGATTTAGCCCGACTAAAAATATCGGGCAAGCCGCACTTCAGCCTGCTTAGGCCCGGAGTAAAATTGTTTGCTGGGCTACTGGTTAGTGGTTCAGTTGTCACTGGTTCAGTTGTCACTGGTTCAGTTGTCACTGGTTCAGTTGTCACTGGTTCAGTTGTCACTGGTTCAGTTGTCGCTGGTTCAGTTGTCACTGGTTCAGTTGTCCACTGGTTCAGTTGTCCACTGGTTCAGTTGTCACTGGTTCAGTTGTCACACTGGTTCAGTTGTCATACTGGTTCAGTTGTCACTGGTTCAGTTGTCATACTGGTTCAGTTGTCACTGGTTCAGTTGTCACTGGTTCAGTTGTCACTGGTTCAGTTGTCACTGGTTCAGTTGTCACTGGTTCAGTTGTCACTGGTTCAGTTGTCACTGGTTCAGTTGTCTACTGGTTCAGTTGTCCACTGGTTCAGTTGTCCACTGGTTCAGTTGTCACTGGTTCAGTTGTCCCTGGTTCAGTTGTCACTGGTTCAGTTGTCATTGGTTCAGTTGTCCCTGGTTCAGCTGTCACTGGTTCAGTTGTCACTGGTTCAGTTGTCCCTGGTTCAGCTGTCACTGGTTCAGTTGTCCCTGGTTCAGTTGTCACTGGTTCAGTTGTCACTGGTTCAGTTGTCATGGAACCGACCGGTCAAGAGGAGTACAGGGGTTATTTTCGGGGCAGTACCCAGCGCCAGCGGACCAGGTGTCCGGGATGGCAAAACTGCACAGCAAATCGTCCCGCAACGGGGCAGTCGGCATAGTTGCCGGCGGCATGACCAACAGCCAGGTCGCCGAGGCACTGGGCATGACTTCCCGCACGATTTGGCGCTGGTTGTCACGCTACTGAAGCGGATAGACGCTTCAGAACAAGCTAGGTCGCGGTATGAAGACTTCCGCTAGTCGGGTGGCGCAGATCGTCATTGCGAAGTGTGGAGCTTAAGACGGGCAAATCCAAAAGGGAACTGGCAAGCAGGCTGACTGCCAACGAACATCCAGTCTTTAAGTCGACAATCCATCGGTAACCGAAGTTGTCTTCTAGTTGAAGCCCACCAAGCCACGTCTCCAGCTGAAAACTTCTTCTGAACATGTCCAGGATCATCTTTCAACAGCTCGGCGCCCCGGCTCATCGAGCTAAAACGACCTGGGACTGGTGCAGATCGAACTTTCCGGCATTCTGAGAGAAGGACAAATTGCCGGGGAGTTGCCACGACCTATCGCCGATAGAAAATCTTAGGGCGAACGTCCGGTAAGAGGTAAACAAAATGGCACAATGATAATCTGAAAGCACGCTGACCAGGAACGTTGGATCTGTCTGGTCCAAGATCAGTCTACAGAAGCTGGACATGTTGATGTCTGATTTCCCGGACCGTATGCTTACCCGTATCAGGGAGAAGGTGAGATACAAATGTAAGAAAAGTGCAACTCTCATGTTTATTATTTTCATGCATTTGACGCTGGAAAGGTGTGGCATTATTTTTGGGACACCCTGTAATGCTTGCTCTGCCTCTGTCTTCGTCAGATATGTGCATGGATTCGGGAAAATGGATCTGAGATCTGATCCAATGGATCTAGATCTGATATCCACTCGGATCATAGATCAAAACCCTCAATTTTGTCGAGAGATCCATTCAGATCATAGATGTGACCCAGCAGTTTTGTCGAGAGATCCTCCCTGCCTCCATCCTTTTTCCCTCCCTCCCTCACTTCCACTCTCTGACTGTCGCTCACTGCAGAGGTGAAAAAAATGTCTACGCTGTCTCCAACTGTATAAGCTGGCATACTGGCTCTGTCTCCAGGCAAATTGTAAACTTTTTTGGCTAAGCAGCACACGAAGCCCTTATTTATACAACCTTTACAATTTTCTGGCTTTGAAAGACACTCAATCAATTTCTGTTAGATAAAAGGTGAAGTATTTTCAAGAGCTGAAAAAGGATAAAAAGTGGAAACAGAATATTTTGGATTTTGGTGTTGCTTTTGGGGGAGTGTTCCTTTTATACCTTCAAAAACTTTCTGCCATCTTTCTGCCATCTGGACCCAACAATACCCATTGGAAGACTGGTTGTGTTTATGCTGTGTTCCCATGCTTTTGAACCGCAGTTATCACGAATGCCGCGAACTAATGCGAAGGGTATATTTGTTTCTGGGATAGACTAATGGCTAGCCTTTATGCTTAAATCGCGAGGTCAACTCAAAACGATTGAACTGATGGTTTACCAATGCTTATGGGTGCGTTTCACGCGACCTTTACACCACCTGGCGAGGATCTTGCCGACATAGAGATACGTTTCTAGACCAGTAGATGGCCCTGGCGCTGAACGCCGATTTGTTGTCATAGGACAAGTATCACATTTCCCCTGTCCATCCATCTGTTAGCGCAGAGGGGTTCGACTGCCGGGCCGCCCCTCCCCATCCGCGCCCCGCGAGTTCGGGAGGATTGGCACGGGTCCGCCGCGCCGGTCAGGCCGGGCGGAAAGGACCAGATGTCATGCTTTCAGTCGAACCACATTGGGCCGAACCCGCGCCGACACACACGGATAGGAAAAGACCGGAAAAAATGTAAAGGCTAACAGAATGAGGTACAAGAAAGCAGCTTCAGTCACATTCATAGTGTTAGCTTCATTAATCCTCGCTTAAGGAAGTGGGACGTTTTTTGGCCAAACTTGCAATTTTTGCCCGTAAAAGCGCCGCGAAACTTGGCATAGCTTATCATACATCAATTTCTAATCGCGTGTGAAATTGTGGAACCCCGGTCTCAGAAGTTTAGGTCACCCAGTTCAGGTAGGTACCTATCCTAGATGCTCGAAACTCGGGTTATTGCATGAGCTATAAGCATGAGCTACACTGTATAGTGCCGAACTATCGCATCAGAAGGCACAGAAGAATATGCTTTATAAAACATTTTTTGCAATTTTGTCACCGCTTCAGAGCTACAGTAGATGCCCGAGTCCTTTGAAAGTTGCAGTGCACGATGTAATAAGGCCATTGGTAGCTACAACTTGTATGTCTCGGAATCTTATAAGTTCATCCGGACTTAAATCCCCCAAGAAATCGTTCGGGTCGGAGCTTTCGAATTGTATCACAAAACTTCGTCAGCGTGTCGTAATCGGGTTCGGGGATATCGGTCGCAAAATTGAGGACGTTTTGCGACCGATTGGATTCCCCGTGATGAGGTACATCGAAATAGGTAACTTTTTATGCAAAAGTATCAACTTCGAAATTTGACTTTTTTACCAGACCTTGACCTAACCTCCACCAGAAGGTAACCTAAACCGTCCCTCATGGCCGTCTAACCAAAACCATTGAGTTGGAAGTGAAAAATTGGCCACAAAACATGCATCACACGGCCCTAGTAAAGTTGGGTTCATGTGTTGACCCTTGGTGACCTGACCTCTAGGTTACCTGACCTGGTATCAGTGACGTCTTTTAGCAACATCTGTACTAGACAACCAACGCTTTATCGATGATTTTCGATAAAATGTCTTTTAATCAATGTTATAACGCATTGTCCGTGAACGCGGTGTAAAATTTGTGGTATTTTTTTGTGGTAACGGTGGTAAAATTTTTCACCGTTCGTGCCAGCGAAAGGCCCATGGTGCCTCTGCGAGGCCGGTGGTGCCCCTGCGAGGCCGTGGTGCCCCTGCTAGGCCGCTGGTGTCCCTGGGCCCAGACAGGACTGTGGTGCTCCTGACAAGCCTGAAGTGTCCCCGACAGGCACGTGATGCCCCTGACAGTACCAAGGTGCCCCTGCAAGGCCAGTGGGTGCCCCTGGCAGGTCTGTGGTGTCCCTGGCAGACCTGTGGTGCCCCTGCTAGGCTCCTGGTGCCCCTGACAGGCCTGTGGTGCTCCTGGAAGGACTGTGGTGCCCCTGGGCCCTGACAAGCCTGAGGTGCCCCCGACAGATCCGTGCTGCCCTTGACAGACCCAAGGTGCCCCTGCGAGGCCGGTGGTGCCCCTGGAAGGCCTTTGGTGCCCCTGGAAGACCTGTGGTGCCCCTGGAAGACCTGTGGTGCCCCTGACAGGTCTGTGGTGCCCCTGGCAGACCAGTGGTGCTCTTGCTAGGCCGATGGTGCTCCTGACAGGTCGGTGGTGCCCCTGCCAGGTCTGTGGTGCCCCTGATAGGTCGGTGGTGCCCCTGGTAGGCCTGTGGTGCCCCCGGGCCCCAAGGGGGCATGATCCATGTGACCCCACCTTGGATCCGCCACTGGTTGGCACCCATGCGAATTCCAGAAGCATCCAAAAACATTTTTTATTACGAGCGAGCGTGAAACGTGAGAAGTGAAAAGTCAGCAAAAGGTGTGTGTGTGTGGGGGGGGGGGGCAGTTAACATTGCTGGCCCCCATTCGAAAGTGGGGGACCATTGCCCCCTGCCCCCCCCCCCCTGTTCCTACGTCTATGCCAGTAACCGATCAACTAATGCAAGGCCGCCTAACATAAATTGTTAATTTACGCCGTTTACGCATTCTGCTGCGCCAGTATTGTCTCTCTTTGCAGCGCGCGCTGCCCCTAAGCTGCCACTTATTGCTTCTGACAAAGTTACCTTTCATTGGGTGGAGGAAAATTGCACTCAATAACGTTGAAGCACAAATGGAAATCTTCATGGAAGGGCAGGCCAGAGAACCGTCAAGTTTGTTCTTCGGGGTGATAACTAAATTAATACATTATAAAGAATACTTTATAATACATTAAAAAGTTCGGCAAAAAGTGGGGGGGGGGGCAGTTAACATTACTGCCCCCCCCACTATGAAAAGTGGGGGGTCACCGCCCCCCCGTTCCCCCTGTTCCTACACCTATGCGCCGGGGGAGGGGTATGAAAAATACCCTGCCAGGGCGAGGGTTTTGCCATAACAGTCGAACTGATATTTGGTCTCACATCACTCAGGGTCTATGTCTCCATGGAATTTGTAGGCATTGCTGGTTATTTTCATTATTTATGTTCAGAACGGACTGCCCAGGTCAGATCAAATACGGGCTACGGACTGCCCAGGTCAGGTCAAATACCTATTGTCAAAATATACCTGTTCGCTGTTCGTAATACCACTCACACAAACTTGTGACATCTTTCAAAGTTGTTAGTTTCTCACAAGCTCTTCCCGGCGTACTCCCGATCAAGAGTGAGAGGCGCGCGATAGGAGACGCCTGGCTGGGCGCCGCTCATGGATAGATCGTGGGACGAGTCTCCGACCCGTCTGGTCACGGCGAAACTTAGCAGGGAGGGTTCAGAGCACCTCGACGGCGGCCGAACGCCAGCAGAGCGCCGTAACTAATGGGTGTGACACTTTGTCAACAAACGCCGCTGAGTGACGGGCCGAGGGGACCGTCGAAACGCGCGGGCCATACAGCCAGAGACATCTCTCGGCGATTTTATGAACTAGATGTGCAATGACTTTCAAATGAATAGAACTGCATAGTGATGGATGCAATGATGATTCACTCTACAGGATTGTGTAGAGAATCGATGTCTTTATGATTCCTAGCAGCCACATTTTTGAAATTGTTGTCATGGCTTTCATGCAATGCACTGCAAGATGAAAATTGTATCATGCAAAACATAGTACAAAATTTGAAAAAAAAGGCTTGCTAGGAAATGTTTTCCTTGAGTTCGTCAGTCCAAAACTGCAAACATCACAGTCGTACGACAATCCGTTATTGAGTTCTATTCGTTTGAAATTTTGATTTTGCAATATGTTTGTCTAAATTGCTTGGTATATGTGGATTGCAGAACAACGGTAACCACTCTGTGATGACGAGGTTAACGTCCTTCATAACATATCCAAAAACAAAGGCAATCGAAGCAACGATGCTCTAGATATTTATGAAAAACGTTTCTCATTGCGTTACGCGTGAAACGCACCCTTATAGAGCTTGTGTCAGACCAGACAAAATCAGCTAAGCCCTGCGTCAGTCGTCCTAGACCAACCGTTCGATTACGGACGGTCCGCGTGGCGTTCGCATTGGGGTCCGCCTGCTAAAAGACGCTGTTGTACCATTTTATGGCGCACAGATGTTACGGTCGGTCCTTGGGCAATGGGCAGCAGTGTGGAGGCTGTGAGGGGATCGGCTAGACGTGTGTGCTGGTGGCTGCTCTCCTTCATCTACACAAAGGCAAGGTAATTGAAATTTTCAACTTACTTTGCTGTTAAATCAGCAATGCTTATGAATAAAATGGGTGTTATTTTCCTAAAATAAAAGCTGGACGCAGGTATCAGCTTTCGAAAGGACTATCCCTTCGGAGGTCGGCACTTCAAACAAATCGTAAGAATTACCTAAGAACAAATTTAGGTTAGCAGGGCATTCAATCATTTCTATGTATACCTAAAACAGACAAAAAAGCAGGCTAACACTGCACTTGTGGGCATCATTACCGGGTGTTATTCCAAAACAGAGGGCTAGTCAATGAGCAACACGCAAATGCCGTAATTTGCCTACCAACTCTCCAATTAAAAGCAAGTTATATTTGGGTAACGTCGCACATGCCTTAACCCGCGCCCCACTGGGGGGGGGGCTATTTATAGCCCCCTCCCGTTTTTCTGCAATAACTTCCAAACCGCTTGACGTATCGACGCCAAACTTTCAGTACCTTAGGCTGCATCAATGTGACACCTTGTGTCAAAATTTGAACTTCGTAGCTACCATAGGTCGGCCGGAAATGACGTCAGAGTGACGTCATGTTCGGCCGATTTCGACGCAAAACATTGAAACACGGCAATCGCTCCCAAGGGCTTAGTTTTTAAGCTAGATCCAATTTCTTTGCATGAGAGGACTCAGAATAGACTGCGCTATCAAACTGCTATCTCGGATTTTCGAAATTTTGAAAATTTCGTAAATTTTATATAATAAAATTCAAAATTTATATTTTTACATTTTTTTTCAAAAAGTTTTTGACTTTTCGAAAAAACCGGAATATATGTGATAGAACGCATTAGTATGACTAACTCTAGCAAGTTTTAGCTAAATATCTTCAAAAATGGCCAAGTTTTACGCATTATTGCAAAACATTCACAATTATTAATTTTTCAAATCAATTTTTCAGCACGTATTTGACATCGTACGCCAATATAAATAGCACCATCGTGTTCCTGAGCTCAAACTACATCCAATAGACACCTTTTCTGTTGAAAAATTTCAACTTCAAAATTTGACCTTTTTTGACCTAAAAGTGACCTGACCTAAGCTAAATTCGACTCAAAATGACCTCCAATAACACAGACGACATCAAATTCGAAATCTCAGACCTAAATGGACCATAAAACATGTGTCACGTGACCGACTCATGATATAATATTTTCGTGACCTGTGATGACCTGACCTTGACCTGAAAATCAAAGTACAAGTTTGGTACCCTCAGGGTATCTAGAGCATCTGTTCACGAGTGTGTGATCCAAAAATGAGCCTGATCTGACTTGTAAGACGGCGGCCAGAGCCCAAAACGTGAACAAGCCAAAATGCTAATAATTTTTACTTTGACCTGACCTGTGACGTCATCGGTGACCTCGAGGTCAATGAAATTAGGTTTCGCTCGACAGTTTTTCCGGGGCTATCAGACGCCGTTTGAATTTTGACGATCGGCCCAGTAGTTTCGGAGTTAGGAGGGGGGGCTATGAATAGCCCCCCCCCCCCCCCAGTAGGGCGTGTTATACGCAGACCCCAGTGGGGCGCGGGTTAAAATGACTCGTGGATACTCCAGGCAAATTATTTATTGTTTATAAAGTGCTGCCCATCGTCCCCGGATACCCCTCCCCACCCCTGCCGCCCGCTCCCCGGCCCGTCCGCCACGGCCGGGCCAGGCCGGCCCGTGGCCTCGGGATCCGCCGACCTTCAGTGTAGGTGGCGCTACTGCCAACTGCCGGACCGGGGCCTTACCAGCCGCCATGGCCACCGTTGGCAGGCCGAGAAATGCAGAACTGCAAGGGACTGATTTGGCTACTGGAATGAAGTCATGCATTGATAATGAAAACGTCATCTCGCATATCCCTACTATTTTAAAGCTATAATTACCTTTGAATAAATGCTTCCTCTGCCATGCAGAAATCTACGGCATGGGAATAAGCCAATGAAAATAGCAGATTTACCTACCTTGATATAAGCGCCAATGAAGACTTGGATTGTTTTAAATCATTGAGATGCATGCACATATTTAGACTGATCTCTGGCCTTACCTGATAGTGTCAGCAAGATGGGTGCTTTGATATAGACCACCAAGATTTCATATTTGTAAAATCAAAATGATGACTTTGGAGTATTTGCTCTTCACTTCCAACAGGAAGTCCAGAAATAGTTCAATAATATAGGTAAATGCTTGTTTCAAAATGCAAATGCTTGCATTGAGGCTGTGCACCTCAATCTGCAAATATCAAACAATGTGGTTTGTAGGTATAATGGGTAGGGTAAGGTGCCTAATTAGCGACCCTTTCCGATTTGCGACCTACCTACCTACAGAAAAACTGGCAGGAGAAAACGGGATAAAAACATCGTCAAAAGGTCAGCCATACTTTGGTTATCACATTAAATTATTTTCCGGTCGTCGATGTTTCTGGTGGGACGTTTCAGGTGCGTTTGAATAAAAATGACGAGTTTCTTATCCAAAACGTGCGTGTTTGGGCCCTCTCTGTTGAAAAGCGATGCACATTAGGATGATGCACCTTTTTTTATTCTGAATCGACATTCCTTTTTCAATTGATTGCCGTTTTCCCATAGTGAATCGCTCAACTGTGCACAGCATGGCGGTTAAAAATGTGTCGCAACTCATATTTCCTATTTGTGCCTGACATGGTCGCAAATAGCTCAAGAAGGAAAAGAAAGGGGAAAAGAGAGAAATGAAAATGATGTGTTGCTGGCGCTTGCAATGTGTGGCAGGGGATGCCAAATGTCGTCACGGACTGCAGGGGTGCCGAATTCAGCGCGGACCTCGAAAATCATACGAGATAGCCCGCAAAATTTGGGTTTCCGCCTTCTTTTCGCCTTCGGTGCACCACGTGATCAGTTTTTACTTACGTAAATGTGTTGGATAAACGTTCCTGGTCGAGTGATTGAGTGCTTTGCGTATAGGTTACCTTTTTGAGATCATATTTCATCTTTTCAGGCGTCGCATTTTTTGCCATTTTTAATATGGGGAAACCCATAGACTTATTAGCGACCCTCCCCGGTCGCTAATCGGGAAGAGTTCCCTATTAGCGTTTTTTGCAATGGTTTGCCAAAATGTTCACTACAAATAAGTTAGTGAATATTGGGGCAGAAAATGACTATATTTTAATAGAAAAATGAACAATCTCTCCGAAAATCAAGCCAGTAATACAGTGGCACCCACAGAGCGTGAGCAATGACGGTTCAAATTAAGGGGGTCGCTAATTAGGCACCTTACCCTACCTACATAGAAACAAGTTTTACACATCATGGGCTGATGCTAGGACCAGCTAGGCTAAGAAACAACATCAAGCTTAAATAAAACTTCTAATGAATACTTAATCTAAAATTCTTGATTCAAAGAGAAGTGCAATCAGCAACAGAAACTTCAGGTTTGTCTTTTCCTTTTGAAGTATTTGTAGAATAAAATGCAATCAATGTAGGTATTGTACCACCTTCACATGCATTCCTAAATCAGTCAATCAGAACTGAACTTTTAACTGAAATATAAAACAAATGAAAGGAAACTGACTGTTTCTGCATCAACTATTTAATAAAAATCATTCACAAGGGATTTTTTTACAAAATATATTACTTTTGTTTGAAAAGTTCGATATTTCCTCAGTACCTATTGATTCTTCAACTTTGATAATTATTCCCCAACCTCAACCATTGCCTTATTTTAGTCTTACCTAGGTAGATCCAACCAAGATCCAACCACTCTCTTCCGTCACTTCAAGCACACTTCACTGTCGCTACTATCCCAACGGTATTTTCAGAAGCTGCGCCGCGTTGTCGCAAGTGCGCAGGGTTTGTGCTAGCGTTTTCGCTACTGAAATTTTTTCGTGTCTCCGGAGACAGCCGTAAGGTCTAGTTTCGCGGCAAGCGTCAAAGAGAATCGTCTTTATGGATTCCGGCCGGCTCTAGGAGTCATCACCTTCTCACCGCCTTCTGTCTCCGGTGTCTCCGGGGCAGCCTATGTATACTGTATAGTGTATAGTGCTCTGTGCTATGGAGTATGAAGTTCTCGTAATGAACTAAGACTCAATATGATTGATTTTTTTTTTGCGTGCATCAAAGAAAAACGAGAATTTGACGACAACAATGAAAAGAGATTATTAGATATCTTAAAGTGGTTGTGTCTCCGACGACCTTCCTTTATTGGATTGACTCTGTCTCCAACACCGGTTGGAGAGTTGACACCTTTTTTCACCTCTGGCTCACTGATCCAATCATATGCTCACTTACCCCTCCCCATCTGTCTGTCTCCCTCCCCTCCCCGCTGACCCAATCATATAATGCTTTAAACCTCCCCATCTGTCTCTCTCCCTCCCCTCCCGGCTCCTTTATCACATTTCATCGCTCGCTCCCTCCCTCCCTTTTCCTCCCCTCCCTTCTAATCCCCTCCCTCCACTTACTTCCTCCCTCTCCCCCTTCCCCTCCCCTCCTATCCCCTCTTGGTACTTGAAAAGTACGGACTTCTCTGCCCGCGCCGTAGATGCATATCTGCGTCGCAGATACGTATCTGATTCGCTCTCGGTAGGTAGTATAGAAAGTAAGTAGATAATGGATGCTTTCCCGCCCCGCTCCGCCCCGCTCTGCACCTACCCTTCCCGTTTTTCTATAACCCTCCCTCCCTGCTTCCATCCCTCTTCCCTCCTCTACCCACCCTTTCCATCCCCTCCCTCCCCTCATCCCCTCCTGCTCCTCCCTTCTCCTCCCCTCACATCCCCTCTGGGTGCTTGAAAAGTACGGACTTCTCTGCCCGCGCCGTAGATGCATATCTGTGTCGCAGATACTTATCTGATTCGCTCTAGGTAGGTGGTATAAAAAGTAAGTAGATAATGGATGCTTCCCCGCCCCGCTCCGCCCCGCTCCGCCCCGCTCTGCACCTACCCTTCCCGTTTTTCCATAACCCTCCCTCCCTGCATCCAGCCCTCTTTTCTCCTCTACATACCCTTCCCATCCCCTCCCTTCCCTCATCCCCTCCCGCTCCTCCCTTCTCCTCCCCTCACATCCCCTCTGGGTGCTTGAAAAGTACGGACTTCTCTGCCCGCGCCGTAGATGCATATCTGCGTCTCAGATACGTATCTGATTCGCTCTCTGTAGGTAGTCTAAAAAGTAAGTAGATAATGGATGCTTCCCCGCCCCGCTCCGCCCCGATGCGCCCCTACCCTTCCCGTTTCTCCCTTACCCTCCCTGCCTGCTTCCATCCCTCTTCCCTCCCCTTCCCTCACCTCCACTCTCTGACTGTCGCTCACTGACTCAATGATAAACTCATTTATCCCTACCCATGTGTCTCTCCGGTGCGAGCGACTTTAGCGAGTGTCATTTGAGCGAACGTCATTTGAGCGAACCATTTTCAGCGACTGGCAACTTAGCGAATATCAAATTGAGCGATTATCAAATATAGCGATTATCAATTTAAGCGAAAGCTATGTTTCAGCGACATCTTTTTCGTCGACTACAGTTTGAGCGACTGTCATTTCAGCGAATTTCAGCATGTCAGCATTTCAGCAGTCATTTCATAGTCCCGCAACGGTGTACTTTTTTCTTCTTTTGCGAGCGTTCGTACAACGAATGTTTCCGGACCTTTCCATGGTTATCCGGAACTGGATGGCGGATGTCACGTTCAAAGTTCAGACATTAAGCTCCAAATTTAATGCCACATTTCTCAAAAATTACAGCGGTTCGATTTCACCCCCCCCCCCTGCTGTTAGCCAATAATGATGACCAAACGTTTGTTCAGAGATTCATATTGCTTGTGCTGTTTTTCGCGAAATTCCCCCGCTTGAATTTGGATCAGTTCTTTTGTTCTTTTTTTGTTCTTTAAATTTGTTCTTGCCCCAAGCACCATACGAATTTCCAGATATTTGGGTGAGGTCCCTGAAACATAGACTGGATCCCCCTGTGCCATCCCTCGAGTTTATTATTGGTCCTTGGCATTCCTTCCATCGTCCTATCTCTCACGTTCCACATTTCCAGATCAAAGTTGCAGAATGAGGCCAGATATTTTTGTGGTTTCCAAGCTTAAGAGAAAATTTTTAATTTGTCGCGCGCAGCTTGAAGCATGACACATACCAAGCGGGTATTCCAAGGGCAAGAATTCCCGAAAAGTAGCAAATGATTGACTTCCGTCGCGTTCGGTTTCGCTGTAACTCATGTGTTCGCTCAATTGGTCCCCCATTGACCTCCATATATTCGCTCAATCTGGTTTCGCTGATTCTGGTCCTCGCTTAAATTGATAATCGCTGTGATTGAATTCGCCGACTTGACAATCGCTGAAAAAGTCAATCGCTTAAATTGATAATCGCTGAAAAGGCTTCGCTCAAATGTCGTTCGCTGAAATGACGCTCGCTCAGGTGTCGCAGAACCGTGTCTCTCACCCTCCCCTCCCAGTCTCTTTTAGCACACTTCTTCGCTTCCTCCACCCCTCCTCTCCCCTTCCCTCCCAACTGCCCCCATCCTTTCCCTCCTCTCCAATCCCATCTTTGTATTTGAAAAAGTACTGGCTTCTTCTTCGCCCGCACCGCAGATACATATACGTTTTTATATCCCAGTTACCGAAGCTATATATTAAGGTACGCTCTCGGCAGGTAGTTTAAACAGTAAGTACTGGGTGCTTCCCGCCCACCTCTGAAGTCTGACACTAGTGCTTAGACATGATCGATAATATTTCAGTATTTTGTGGAATTCTGTA
The DNA here is from genome assembly GCF_019059575.1 of Amphibalanus amphitrite. Lineage (NCBI taxonomy): Eukaryota > Metazoa > Arthropoda > Thecostraca > Balanomorpha > Balanidae > Amphibalanus > Amphibalanus amphitrite. The sequence continues at coordinate 345,912 of NW_024881605.1, read as the reverse complement.
ACCAACCTATCTCAAATCTAAGCGTCATACCATACCTCGTCAGGCTCCGTCCCCCTCTCCAACTCCCCTTTCTCCGCCCAACCCCCTATCCCGAGCCCCCCCCCCCCCTCGCCTCCCCCGCCCCATCCCCCTAGGCTCCGCCACTCATGATCGGTAATGTTTTCAGTGCTAAAGATATAATACACGGTGACCCAAAATCAATGTCACATCCTCCCACAACCTTTATTTTGCCTAATACGGCGTAATTTCAATATAATTTCGGCGTTACTTGCTCCTAGGGACCATATTGGCTGCATTCTAGTCACGTGACCTTCGAATTTTTGTGGCCCTGACTGGTCAAGTGGTTAACGGAGGCTATTTTCGGGGCAGTAGCCAGGGCGAGCGGACCAGGTCGCCGAGGCACTGGGCATGAGTTACCGCACCATTTGGCGCTGGTTGTCACATGACAGAAGCGGATAGACGCCTGAGAACAAGCTAGGTCGCGACAGGAAGACTTCCGCCAGTCGGGTAGCGCAGATCATTATCGCGAAGTGTGGAGCTTAAGACGGGCAAATCCAAAAGGAAACTGGCAAGCAGGCTGACTGCTAACGGTCAACCAGTTTCCAAGTCGACAAGCCATCCATACCCGAGGTTGTCTCTTAAGCTGAAGCCCACCAAGCCACGTCTCCAGCTGAAAACTTCTGCTGAACATGTCCAGGGCCATCTTTCAACAGGTCGGCGCCTCGGCTTATCGAGCAAAAACGACGCAGGACTGGTGCTGGTCGAACTTCCCAGCATTCTGGGAGAAGGACGAATTGCCGGGGAATAGCTCGATAGAAAATCTTAGGGCGAGCGTCCGGTAACAGGTTAACAAAATGGGTCAATGATAACCTGAAAGCACACTGACCAGGAACGTTGCATCTGTCTGGTCCAAGATCAGTCTACAGAAGCTGGACATATTGATTTCTGATGTCCCGGACCGTATGCTTACCCGTATCAGGGACAAGGTGGGATAGAAATGTAAGAAAAGTGCAACTCTCACGATTATTATTTTCATGCATTTGACGCTGGAAGGGTGTGAAATTATTTTTGGGACACCCTCTAAGGCTCGTTCTGCCTCTGTCTCCGTCAGATATGTGCATGGATCCGGGAAAATGGATCTGAGATTCGATACCATGGATCTAGATCTGGAACCACTCGGATCTTAGATCCAAACCCTTAATTTTGTCGAGAGATCCACTCAGATCAAAGATCTGACCCATCAATTTTGTCGAGAGATCCTCCCTGGCTCCATCCTTTTTTCCTCCCTCCCTCACTTCCACTCTCTGACTGTCGCTCACTGACCCAATCATATACTCACTTACCGCTCCCCATCTGTGTGTCTCCCTCCCTTCCCCGCTGACCCAATCATTTAATGCTTTAAACCTCCCCATCTGTCTCTCTCCCTCCCCTCCCCGTCTCCTTTATCACATTTCATCGCTCGCTCCCTCCCTCCCTTTCCCTCTCCTCCCTCCCTTTCCGTCCCCTCCCTTCTAATCCCCTCCCTCCACTTATCCCCTCCCTCTCCCCCTACCCCTCCCCTCATATCCCCTCTTGGTACTTGAAAAGTATGGACTTCTCTGCCCGCGCCGTAGATGCATATCTGTGTCGCAGATACTTATCTGATTCGCTCTAGGTAGGTGGTATAAAAAGTAAGTAGATAATGGATGCTTCCCCGCCCCGCTCCGCCCCGCTCCGCCCCGCTCTGCACCTACCCTTCCCGTTTTTCCATAACCCTCCCTCCCTGCATCCAGCCCTCTTTTCTCCTCTACATACCCTTCCCATCCCCTCCCTTCCCTCATCCCCTCCCGCTCCTCCCTTCTTCTCCCCTCACATCCCCTCTTGGTACTTGAAAAGTACGGACTTCTCTGCCCGCGCCGTAGATTTTTGTTTTGTTTGTTTTTTTTGTTTTGTTGGGTTAGGCCCTTTCGGTCGTCAAGACCATTGCAGAGCCGGAAGGATGATAGGAATTAGGGGGAGACATTGGTCTGGGCAGGCACCCTAGTGAGTCGCCGGGGCTGAGCCCGTCCAGAGGACAGGCCACCCAGCCCCAAGGCACTCACTGCACCCGGCTACGGGGTGCGCTCCCTCGGGAGCAGCGGTGCCGCTCCAAGGGAGCAGCCCGCATGAGATAAAGTTGCCTGTCCAGCCCGGAAGGGGGTTGCGGCGTGGAGGAGAAGGATTTCAGTATCCTGAGGATAGAAGCACGGAACGGTATGCCGTAGATGCATATCTGCGTCTCAGATACGTATCTGAGTCGCTCTCTGTAGGTAGTTTAAAAAGTAAATAGATAATGGATGTTTCCCCGCCCCGCTCCGCCCAGCTCCGCCCCTACCCTTCCCGTTTCTCCCTAATCCTCCCTGCCTGCTTCCATCCCTCTTCCCTCCCCTTCCCTCACTTCCACTCTCTGACTGTCGCTCACTGACTCAATGATAAACTCATTTATCCCTACCCTCTCACCCTCACCTCCCAGCCTTCTTTAGCACACTTCTTCACTCCCTCCACCCCTCCTCTCCCCTTCCCTCCCAACTGCTCCCGTCCTTTCCCTCCTCTCCAATCCCATCTTTGTATTTGAAAAAGTACTGGCTTCTTCTTCGCCCGCACGGCAGATACATATTCGTTTTTATATCCCAGTTACCGAAGCTATATATTAAGGTACGCTCTCGGCAGGTAGTTTTAACAGTAAGTACTGGGTGCTTCCCGGCCACCTCCGACACTAGTACTTAGACATGATCGATAATATTTCAGTATTTTGTGGAATTCTGTAACCAACCTATCTCAAATCTGAGCGCCATACCTCAAGGTTTGCCCCCTCTCCAACTCCCCTTTCTCCCCGCAACCCCCTATCCCGGCCCCGAACCCCCCCTCGCCTCCCCCGCCCCATCCTCCTACGCCCGGCACTCGTGATCGGTAATGTTTTCAGTGCTAAAGATATAATACACGGTGACCCAAAATCAGTGTCACATCCTCCCACAACCTTTATTTTGCCTAATACGGCGTAGGGGAGAGCGGGGTTAAATGTAACACGGGGCAATTGTAACAGTGTTAATAATTCATAAACTTACCAATAGAATGAGCTGATGTTAAGACCGAAAATGCGTAATTCTATACTGCCTTTCCCAACAGAGTTTGAGGCGAAAGTGCCGGGTATGTCGATGGCTGTGCACAGTAATGTGTTTTTGAGAGCATTTTGTAAATTTTTTATACCGTTATATTTGATTAGCTCACTCCCGCCATTGAAAAGATATCGACTTCAGACTTTGTGTAAGCGTTAGCAGGCTTGTTGCCCATAAATTGAAAACATTAAATGCTGTACATGCAACATCTTTTTTGCGCCAGTTTCGGCTAAAATATGTCAAGGCTCGACGGGGACAATTGTAACATTTTTGCAGGGGTCAAATGTAACAGGCTATAGGTCAGTGCCCATTATGTCACAGTCGTCAAATTTTCAAGGAAGACGAAACATTGCTAGAATTAAGAGAACTGTAAGTTTAATCGCAATCGGCAGCTTTTTACGCGATTTATTTGCGAAAAACCGAGGGAGAGGAGGTCGATCCAACCCCTGCATAAGTGCGACGTTTTAAGCCTTTATTCCTGAGAAGAAACGTACCTACCAAGTCTGGGAAGATGAACAAGTGTCCAATACTTTCGTTAAGTCAAATTTTTGGAAAAAATGTGTTGTTGTAGCCTGTAAGTTAACATGTTACAATTGTCCCCGGGTGGTGTTACTTTTGACCCCGTATCTGGGGTGAATTGTAACAGCTGAATTGACTTTTTCAGACAACAATTTTGACCCGAAAAAGAAGTTATTTCGGAAATGTTTTAACTGCATTTTAAAGACAAAACATCGTAGTTTTTGATAATAAAAGAAAGAACTTTATATCTGCAAATGTGTTCGCACCAAGTGATAAAATGCAAAAAATGTTACAATTGACCCCGTTCTCCCCTAATTTTAATATAATTTCGGCGTTACTTGCTCCTAGAGACCATATTGGCTGCATTCTAGTCACGTGACCCTCGAATTTTTGTGGCCCTGACTGGTCAAGTGGTTAACGGAGGCTATTTTTGGGGCAGTAGCCATGGCGAGCGGACCAGGTGTCCGGGATGGCAAAACTGCACAGCAAATAGTCCCTCAACGGGGCAGTCGGCATAGTTGCCGGTGGCATGGCCCACAGCCAGGTCGCCGAGGCACTGGGCATGAGTTACCGCACGATTTGGCGCTGGTTGTCACGTGACAGAAGCGGATTGACGCCTGAGAACAAGCTAGGTCGCGACAGGAAGACTTCCGCCAGTCGGGTAGCGCAGATCATCATCGCGAAGTGTGGAGCTTAAGACGGGCAAATCCAAAAGGAAACTAGCAAGCAGGCTGACCGACTTGGAAACGGTCATCCAGTTTCCAAGTCGACAAGCCATCGGTACCTGAGATTGTCTCTTGAGCTGAAGCCCACCAAGCCAGGTCTCCAGCTGAAAACTTCTGCTGAACATGTCCAGGGCCATTTTTCAACAGGTCGGCGCCTCGGCTTATCGAGCAAAAACGACGCAGGACTGGTGCTGATCGAAATTCCCAGCATTCTGGGAGAAGGACAAATTGCCGGGGAATAGCTCGATAGAAAATCTTAGGGCGAGCGTCCGGTAAGAGGTTAACAAAATGGGTCAATGATAACCTGAAAGCACGCTGACCAGAAACGTTGGATCTGACTGGTCCAAGATCAGTCTACAGAAGCTGTACATATTGATTTCTGATGTCCCGGGCCGTATGCTTACCCGTATCACGGAGAAGGTGGGATAGAATTGTAAGAAAAGTGCAACTCTCATGATTATTATTTTCATGCATTTGACGCTGGAACGGTGTGAAATTATTTTTTAGGACACCCTCCAAGGCTCGTTCTATCTCTGTCTCCGTCAGATATGTGCATGGATCCGGGAAAATGGATATGAGATCCGATCCAATGGATCTAGATCTGGGAACCACTCGGATCTTAGATCCAAACCCTTAATTTTGTAGAGAAATCCACTCAGATCAAAGATCTGACCCATCAGTTTTGTCGAGAGATCCTTCTGCCTCCATCCCTCTTCCCTCCCTCCTTTACTTCCACTCTCTGACTGTCGCTCACTGACCCAATCATATACTCACTTACCCCTCCCCATCTGTGTGTCTCCCTCCCCTCCTCGCTGACCCAATCATATATGTACCCTTTTAACCCTGCCCATCTGTCTCTCTCCCTCCCCTCCCCGTTTCCTTTATCACACTTCTTAACTTGCTCCCTCCCTCCCCTCCCCTCCCCTCCCTTAACATCCCCTCCCCCTCTCTTTTCCACCCCTCCAATCCCCTCTTGGTAATTGAAAAAGTACGGGCTTCTCCGCCCGCGTCGTAGAAAAATATCTGCGGTGCAGATAAATATCCGATTTGCTCTCGGTATGTATGTAGTTTAAAAAGTAAGTAGGTAATGGTTGCTTCCCCGCCCCGCTCCGTCCTCCTCCGAACCTACCCTTCCCGTTTCTCCCTAACCCTGACTCCTGCTTCCATCCTCTTCCCTCCCCTTCCCTCACTTCCACTCTCTGACTGTCGCTCACTGACTCAATGATAAACTCATTTATCCCTCCCCATCTGTCTCTCTCCCTCCCCTCCCCGTCTCCTTTATCACATTTCATCGCTCGCTCCCTCCCTCCCTTTCCCTCTCCTCCCTCCCTTTCCGTCCCCTCCCTTCTAATCCCCTCCCTCCCCTCATCCCCTCCTCTCCTCCCTTCCCCTCCCCTCACATCCCCTCTTGGTACTTGAAAAAGTGCAGTCTTCTCTGCCTGCGCCGTAGATGCATATCTGCCTCTCAGATACTATCTGATACACTCTCGGTAGGTAGTTTAAAAAGTGAGTAGATAAGAGATGCTTCCCCAACCCGCTCCACCCCGCTCCGAACCTACCCTTCCCCTTTCTCCCTAACCCTCCCTCCCTGATTTCATTCCTCTTCCCTCCCCTTCCCCCCACTTCCACTTTCTGACTGTCGCTCACTGACCCAATCATATATTCACTTACCTCTGCCCATCTGTCTCTCTCCTTCCCCTACCGGTCTCCTTTATCCCACGTCTTCGCTCTCTCCCTCCCTCCCCTGCCACCTACTCCCTTCCTTTCCCTCCCCTCCAATCTCATCTTGGTACCTATTTGAAAAAGTACTGGCTTCTTCCTAGCCCGCGCCGGAGATACATGTACGTTTTTATGTCCCAATTACTGAAGCTATATATTAAAGGTAGTGTGCCACCTTTCAAAGACTTCCCATTTTATTTTTCCTAGGATAAGAAGCTTCTGTTTTTACCTAATATCGCAAAAAATGGGCCTGGAATTGTGCTTTTTTCGCCTAAAAGTTTATCGTTTTTTTCGATATGTATAACAACTGTAGTGGGCTGACCTGCAAACAGGCGTCGGCAACAATCGCAAATACGGCGCACATGTGACAATAAGCAAAGGTTATTATAGAGTTACGACGTACGGGAATGAGTTATCAGCTGTCTAATCGTAGACAACACAATGTCGAACTTAAACTGTAAGCTTGTATTGGTATTGTTTCTTTAACCCGCGCCGGGCCGGTGCTCTGAGATTCCGCGCCGGGCCGGGGGGGGTGTCTGAACACCCCCCTTCTAACTCGGCTCCTGGGCCACGTAGCGACACGCGGTAAGCGGCAATCGAAAGAACGTTCAAAATAAGGACAAAAACACTTCGGTCATTTTTGGGCCAGGTCAAAGGTCAGGTCACCAGAGGTCACCAAAGGTCAAATGTCCACTATTTCAACATTTTGGAAACTGCCAACGGCTATCTCGGGAACCGATAGAGCTACAGCGCCGCGGAAAAGCGCATTCGATAGCCCTTTTACAGACCTTTCTGAGTAATGTTCTCAGATTTGACCTCAGGTCAACGGTTTAGCCTCCAGAGGGCAAAAACTCCAAAAATAGCCGTTTTTACGAAAAACGTTTTTTCGGCAATATCTTTTGACTCAAAAGAGCCACGACATTACTTTTGCCACCATCGTGTTCCTCTCGTCGAGACGCGTCGAATGAATTATAATTTGACCTTAAAAGGTCAACTTGAAAATTTGACCTCAGGTCAAGGTCATGACCTGACCGGAAAAGGTCATGTTGCATATCAGTCGATCCGCAACGTCGAACCGAACACATCTAAGGCGTTTTCAGCGCTCTAGCACGTCTCTATCAGAAGTTATTAGCGAAAAACTGTTAGATTCTGTCCGTGACCTGAGATGACCTCGGGGACATAACGAGGGGTCACAGTTGCCATTTTCCGGTTCAGTGTGTCCATTTTACCTACATCTCGATGTTTGAGAGTGTCTAGAATAGCGTTCGTGCAAAACAGACGCTTTTCAATTTTCTCCCATTGACTTATAATGGAGAGGTCGCAAAATTGACCTGACCTTAGGTCACCGATATCAAAATTCCGAGATATACATTTTATAGATAATGTTGCTCTAATCAATCGCTGAAAGTTTCAAGACAATCGATCAATCGGTGTAGCTATGACGAGCATTCTTATTTTTTCTGAGGTGAGGATTGAGCTCAAACTGCATCTGATAGGCACCTTTTTTGTTGAAAAATTTCATTTTCAAAATTTGACCTTTTCTGACCTGAAAGTGACCTGACCTCCGGTAAATTCAGCTGACAATGACCTCAAATGACACAGACGACACTATTTTCGAAATCTACGAGTAAAATGGACCATAAAACATGCGTCACGTGACCGATACATGATGTACAATTTTCGTGGCCTAGGATGACCTGGGCTTGACCTTAAAAATTCTAAGTAAAAGTTCGGTACCCTCAGGGTATCTAAGGCATTCGTCAAGGAGTGCGTAAACTAAAAATGAGCCTGATCGGACCGGCGGTCCGGCGCACAGTGTGGCCAAACACCAGTTTAGCGCGAATTTAATCCCAGCGCTGCTCGGATCCGTTGAAAATGGTACCCTGGTTTCAAAATTGACACTTAATGTAAAGTATCCATGACAGTTGGATAACGACAACTCAAGAAACTCAAGATTACCAACCGATATTTATTTTAAAATTACTTTTAAATACGCAAAGCTTTCGGTCACATACGACCTACCTTACCGTTACACCTTAGCGGAACATATCGAGCAAAATTACAAGCACAGCGAGAGTGAGACAGACAAAGGATTTGTTTAGGGTATATTGACCTGTTGTAAAGCGCTGGCGGACAACGAACCGAGCAGATTGCCGAGACGATACATGCAAGCACTTAAGCAACTGGCAAGTGACTGAAACATCATCGTAACTCAGGCTGATAAAGGCGGAGGTATAATCTTAATGGATTCTGAGACATATGACGAGAAAATGAAAGAAATGCTGCGGGACGAAAGCATCTACTCGAAAGTTCCGAATGGTCATGGGAAAAAGCAAAGCGAAAGATTTAACAAAGAAGCAAGAAAAATCTTAAGAAGTTCAGAAAAGGGCAAGAAGTTGTATCAGTTGATCGAAGAAGCACCCACCCTGCCCAAAATGAAAGGATTGCCAAAAGTACATAAGCCCGATATGCCAATGCGTCCTATCACTTCAGGAATAGGAAGCGCGCCACACAAGTTAGCGAAGATACTGGCAAAACCTCTCAGTACAAGCCTAGGAACCATCAGCACCATTCACATCAAAAACACTTCCGAAATGATGTCACAAATCGCAGACACAACGAACGTCAATGACAAGAAATTAGCAAGCTTCGATGTGAAGTCATTATTCACCAACGTTCCCGTTGACGACGCGTTAGATGCCATACGAAAAGTAGTCGAATCACTGAACGAAGACGAACTTCCTCTCCCGAAGAACGACTACATGAAAATGGTAGAATTATGTATGAAATTCGGTTCTTTTTCTTACAACGGCGAAGAGTACGTACAACGTAGCGGCCTAGCCATGGGATCGCCATTAAGTCCCATTGCGGCATGTCTTTTTATGGAAACTCTTGAAGAAGAACATTTTCTGAAAATTATCGGTGAGAACTCAATTTGGCTAAGATATGTGGATGATATCCTCGTCATCGTCCCAAGAGACACTAGCCTAACCGAAAAGCTCGAAGAAATGAATAAGATACATGCAAAGATACAGTTCACCATTGAAAATGAAGAAGATGGACAGCTGGCATTTTTGGACACCTGTATCGTGAGAACTCAGTCATGCTTTAAATTTAAGGTATACAGGAAACCAACAAACAAGGAAGACTATGTACATTTTTATTCGGCTCATAGTGAACGTACAAAAAGCGGCATTGTGATCGGTTTCTTTTTGAGAGCACTGAGAATATGCAGCAAGGAATATCTTCAAGAAGAGATTGACCATATTTACAAAACTTTTGAGAAGTTGAGATATCCTAAGGGATTCCTAATACGACAAAAAGAGAAAGCAATACGAATTAAGAGAAGAAATGACGAACGCACGAACAGAGATCACGACAAAGAAGTCAGAACAAGCACGAAGAAGAAGAAAACGAAAAGATATATAACGATTCCGAATTCGAGCAAAGCCGACATAATTTCGCGAGAACTCGAGAAAACGAACATTCAGGTCGCAACGAAAACAGGAATCAAGATACAAGAAATAGCCAAAACAACGTCATCAGATAAAAATACAAATGAAGAAAAGAGTGTGGTTTACGAAATCCCTTGCAAAGGTTGCGAAAAAAGTTACGTAGGTGAAACAGGACGGGGCATTGACGTACGCCTAAAAGAACATCGAAGCGATGTCAAATATAGGGAGTCGAATGCCATCGTCCTTCATATAGACAAATGCAATCATTTACCAGACTGGACTAAAACAAGAAAATTAGAAAGAAATATAAAAAAGAAGACACGAAAAACGTTAGAAGCCGCTCATATCATCACCCGGGACACATTTAACTCGAGAAGTGGGTTCATTTCATTATCATCCTGTGCAGCAAAACTGGCGGTAGGCTAGGAAATTTTCATGCGCTTCACATTAAGAATTTTAGACGGTTTTTGTATCATTTTTGCGAAGTTTGTATAATTGTGAAACATTGTGAAACACAGTGATCAAGGTCGTATGTGACCGAAAGCTTTGTGTATTTAAAAGTAATTTTAAAATAAATATCGGTTGGTAATCTTGAGTTTCTTGAGTTATCGTTGACACTCAAACCTACGTGAGACCTTCTACGATGCATTATAAATGCTTGATCGCATATTATGGCATAGTTCCGCCTCTAATAGTAAGGAGAACTAGCTTACGACGGATGATGTGCTTCCCAGGGCTGTGAAGTCGATGGAGTTACTCCGACTCCGACTACGGCTTTCAAAAGTCAATTTCAACTCTGACTCCGGGCAAAATTGTCGACTACGATCGACTCGGACTCTGACTCCGCAGCCATTGCAAGTCCACGCAGTCGATGGATTTTCGGTGACTCAGACTACGAGTCTTGGTCCGGATTCCAAAATCGATTCCGATTCCGACTCTGACTGGGGTCAGAACTGACCTTCATGTGATTAACCATCGCCCGTATTCGTGTTTTGCTAGCCGCGAACGTAGGTGGGTCAGGTCAGGTCAGGCCAACCAGTAGGCGTCCTGCCGGGTATTCATAATTGATAGGAGTGTCAACCGCCACTGACAGCTGCGTTGCATGCTACGAAGGCACCAAAACTTCTTCCTAAATGTTCAAATGGTTTTTAAATTCGAAATCAGCTCCAAAAACTAGCCTGGAAGCATGTAAAACTAAAAAAGGTAAACCGAGGTCATCAAAGGTCATTGAACTGACATGACCTTCAAGTGATCTTGACGACCATAATGCATGGGACCAACATCATAATATCACATGTTTAGACGCTTTAAACCACGAAAAGACTGCAAACGCGCGGCTAATGCAAGCAAACATACGCCGAATCGCGATTCCGGCCAAACATGGTCTCGAGAAATAGGTCACAGGTCAAAGGTCATTGGTTGGGGTCAGGGTCGTGAAATTGAAAGGGTAGGTGTAAAGTTGATAAACTCGAGGATACTGAAAGTTTCGTCGCGATCGGCCGCTTTTTACGCGAGCTTTTTGCGAAAAATCGAGAGGGGTCCGTTCGACCCCCACCCTCACCCCTTATATGGGCGAGGGTTGAAAAATTGCCAAGATTTATTCATTGGCGACCGTACCAGCATCTGCGATGCTGGGCTCCGCATCGCGGGACCGCAGGTTGTTTGAGCAAGCACCTCTGTAACGCCCCAAAAACGCCCGCCGCCAAACGAGAGGATGAGCCTTGCACGTGCAGACCGGAGTGGGTGTGCTACGAATTGACGTGCACTGCACTCAAGCCCGGGCAGCGCTTATCGAACAGCACTGCGGATCCGAAGGTTGGGACTTTAATTGTGAAAAACCGCCCGCCCGCCGCAAAACGCAAAACCGCAAAACGCGCAAAACGCACGCCAAAAACGCCAACGCAAACTTCGCAAAAAAACAACAAAGAAACAATCGTCCGCCCGCGGAAAAAAACGCAAAAAACGCCGCAAAAACGCGCGTCCGCGCAAAACGCAAAACCGCAAAACGCACGCCCAAAACGCTAACGCAGACCTCGCAAAAAAACAATCGCTCGCCCGCCGAAAACCGCAGAAAAAAGGCAAAAAAAAAACGCCGCAAAAAACGCCCGTCGGCCGCAAAACGCAAACACCGCCGCCGCCGCAAAAAAAAAACCGCGTCGCCCGCCGCCAACCGCGCAACGCCGCAAATAAACGGCCGCCCGTCGCAAACAGCAACACCGCAAATAACGGTCGGCCGCTGGCAACCGCAAATCGCCGCAAAAAAACGGCCGGCCGCCGCCCGCCGCAAACCGCCGCAAGAAACGGCCGCCCGCAGCCAAACGCAAACACCGCAAAAAACGCAAATACCGCCGCAAAAAAACGCCCGCATCGCACGCCCGCCCGCCGCCAACCGCAAAACGCCGCAAAAAACGACCGCCCGCCGCGAAACGCAAACACCACAAAAAAACACAAAATCGGACGCCCGCCGCCAAACGCAAACACTGCCGAAAAAACGCACGCCGTCCGTTAAACGTAAACACTGACGCATTAAGACAAATATGGCGCCTTGCGGCAAGTGTGGTGCATTCATATCTGCCGTTTAAGTAGCCATCCCTCAATCAAAGCGCATCCTAATCGTCCCATGTTCGATAAAGTTACGCACATTCTGTGATTTGCGGCAAAAATGGCGCTTTGAGACAAACGTGGCGCACTGCGACAAACGTGGCGCATTCGTTTCTGTCGCTTAACAATTTTATCCACCCACCAAAGTCTAGCCCAATTGGACAAGTTATGTTCATTTGAATATTTCACTATAAAATATCTCCGCAACGGAGGTGCCCAAATTTGCACGTGTGCCACGTGACCGCCGGTGGTGTAAGCAGGACTTGTCTCCTCACTGATTGCACCATTTCAGTATTCCTGGCTTGTGCTGTTTTCGTGCTATAAGGCCACGAATCGGCAAACACACGATAATCTGGGAGGTACGCGACTCAAACACGTGGCCACGTGGCACGTGCCGGACCTCTGATAGCTTCACCGTTCACGCCACGTGATGACCCATCGACGTGGCCATCAGCATGTAAAAGATGACCCCGGCCGGTGTCACCGTCTCTGAACAGTGGACGGCTAAACTTGAAAAACGGGAAAATTTAGGGAAATTTCACCTTTCGAACATAAAATTTCCCAAAAATTTGAAATTTTTCATTTTACAAAAAAATCCGAGATAGCAGTTTTTTAGCCCCCTTCATTCTGTGCCTAAACCCGTTTTCAGATCGACCCTATCATAAAAACTGACGGCCTGACGGCTATTTCCCCCACTCCTTGCATTTCACAATGCTAGTATATTTAAGCACCAAAATTGACCACGTGCCACGGCACGTGCAATAGCACGTGCGACACGTGACCACCAGTGCGACAAGCTGGATTCATCTGCTCACCGGCTGCACTGATTTGGTGTCGCTAGTTGAAGTCGTTTCCACGCCATAGGACCCCCAGTTGGCCAATGTCGGATTTTCCCGGAGGTTACCCCATCGAACACGTTTGCACGTGGCACGTGCTTTTCAGTCGCCCCATATCTGACCCATACCATGTGGTAGCCGACACCCTGGGGCACAACATATTGGAACATTTTCAAAATCTAACGTGGAAATTTTTGACAAAATCGATTTGAAAATAATTTTTCGAAATCGCCATAGGCTCAACATGGGGTAACTGTTTGTGACGATTACCCGAAATTTTGTCAATTATATTTTAAGTAATTACCACCGTCAGTTGGGGTGCCAGCCCGAGATCCGACCCTAAAAATATCAGCAAATATAATTGACGAAATTTTTCGCAAATCGCATTTTAATTTTTTCCCATGTTAACCCTATGGGAAAATGCACGTGCCGATTACCCCAAAACGGGCCATTATATTTCATAACGAAGCATAACAACATGTTCTATGGTCGTTTCTCAACAGGTCCTGAAAGTTTAAACAAAATCGTATCATATAATTTTGTGCAATGAACGGATGAAAATGTCTCTGCAAAAACGTCCATTGACTTAGCATGGGGAGCAAAAAAAGTTCAACTTCAAACTCGTGCAACTCAAGTTAACGAATTCTGACGGGTATACGGCGCCCACGGGCGTGTACCTGAACGTGTCGGTCATAAAATGGTGTGCAGCAAACCATACCTTGATCGGCGATTTTTTCCGCTATTCGCGATCGCGCAAAGTGTCCAAAACCCCGTTGACTTAACATGGGCGAAAATTGAAACGCACGTGCCACGTGCCACGAGGTTTTAAGCGAGTAGCGACCGGTGCCATCAGGTAGATCGCCTGCTGGAGCCCATACCCTGAAATTTTTACGAAGATTGAGCGATTCGTTTAGGCCAGACTCAAGTTGCCCCAATTCGCGGCCAGACATGCAAAACATAGCCCGGAGAAGGACCTCTCCGGTTGTTTTTCAATAGAAAAACACAATTCTAACGAATAGTGTTTGTCAATGAAGAAACAACCTGCGGTTACCGGCATCTGCGATGCCGGGCTCCGCATCGCGGGACCGCAGGTTGTTTGAGCAAGCACCTTTGTAAACGCAGCAAAAACGCCCGCCACCAAACGAGAGGATGAGCCTTGCACGTGCAGACCGCAGTCGGTGTGCTACGGACTGACGTGCACGGCACCCTATTCGTCGGTCTATAGCGGTGTGCCAAATTTGAGTGCAATCGACCCGGCCGTTTTCGAGATCTGGAAGCGACACCCTGCACGTGCGCACGTGCAGCCTAGGCCCCAATTGACTTGTGCACGGCACTCTATTCGCCGGTTTCTAGCGGTGTACCAAATTGGAGCTCAATCAGCCCCGTCAATTTCAAGATCTGGAAGCGACCCCTACACGTGCGCTGGTGCAACTGCACCCCAACCGTGGCACATGAAAATACATACTAACTGACTTGTGCACGGCACCCTACTAACCAGTCTCTAGCGGTATGCCAAATTTCAGCAGAGTCGGCCCAGCCGTTCTTGAGATCTGGAAGCGTCAGCCTGCACGTGCGCACGTGCATAGCGGGTCCCATCTGACTTGTGCACGGCACCCTACTTACCAGCCTCTAGCGGTGTGCCAAGTTTGATCACAATCGGCCCAGCCGTTCTCGACATCTGGAAGCGTCACCCTGCCCGTGCGCACGTGCAGTTGCACCCCTACCAAGACACGTGGAAATGCATCGCCTGGAATGTGTCTACCTCCATGCCAAGTTTTAGCGCAATCGGCCCAGTAATTACCGCGAGCTATTGCACTTATTACAAAACAGGCACCTCTTGGCTTTGCACGTGGAACGTGCGTTAGGGGTCACCCATATGCATCGAGAGTAGCACACTATGTGAAAGAAGGAAAAAAGCTACCCAACACAAAAAACCGCACGTGTATCAGCCCAGTGGTTGCCGAGATATAAGTCGTACAAAAACGTCCCCACGGCGGCCGGCCGCTATTTAGCAGTAAAATCGTGTCGCATCCTTCTATGGGAGGTATCCCCGTCACCTGTTCGTATACTGTCTGAGCAAAGACCATACGTTACGGTCCAAACTCCATAGTGAGGCGGACATACGAATTTACGAGAGTTTAGCGACGAAATGATTCACTTAATTGTTAAGTAATGGGTACCATTAGGTAGACCATAAATTTTATCTAGCATCTCACCGTAGATGCAGTAAAAAGTGCTTTACTTTTCAATGTATATAAAGACTTGCTCAGCTCAATCAGTTCACTCTGTATTGGCTCAAGCCGTATCATGCGAACGCAATGCAAACTAGAGCACCGACAGCGCAGCGCTCCCCAACTCACTGCTCGCCCAGTCCACCCGGGCCGCCGCCACGACGGCCCCCCGCAAGTAGGCATCCCGCACTGCACCGACAGCCGCGGGCGACCAGCTGACCGGCCAGCTGACCGGCCAGCAGCCGGCGGGCGGCAGGGCGCGGATGGCCGACCCGCCGGCGCGGCGAGGGAGGGGAGGAACGCAGCTGAAAGACCCGACTACATATATATCAAAGAAACATTATATGTAATCATCGATGACGCGACATAAATCTGCTTTATTGGGGTTAGCGGTGTAGTCTGTGATGCCATCACAATGAAAATAGGCGCCTAGTTTTGTACAGCATCAAATTCTGATTCCATAACGACTCTCGCTAGTCCATTTTCAATTGTAAATAAGCCTTTTATTGCGATGCAAAGTCCCGAAATGGTGCCGACGGCGGCCGGTCCCCCGATGGTACCATACCATAGATGGTAAACAGGTTAGTTCACATTCCCGCCGCTATGCGGGCGGCGGCGGCGCCACCTGTCCTCGTGTCCGCCTGACACCGTAACGATATAGGTCTGAGCTCAAATCTCGGTAATGTCGTGCTTTTTTACTATATTTCTCAAAAACGGCACCACGTGCAATAAAGTTGTATATATCATTGGAAAGAGCATCAAAAGTTGTATAAAATATCAACTTTTCACTTGAATATGTCTTCAAGGTACAAAGTTATTAAGCACCAAAGACGCTCCCATTGACTTTCCATGTTAAAATTTTTCATTTTTAAAGAAGCCTAAAGACAACAAACGAATTTGCACAGCTTAAAGAAGCATAACAACATGTTCTATGGTCTTTTCTCAACAAGTCCTGAAAGTTTAAACAAAATCGTATCATATAATTTTGTACAATGAGCGAATGAAAAAGTCTCTGCAAAAACGCCCATTGACTTAACATGGGGAGCGAAAAAAATTCAACTTTGACCTCGTGCAAAGACACGTTACGAAGTTCTGAGGGGTATACGGAGCACACTAGCGTGTACCTGAACGTGTTTGCCATAAAATGCTGGGAAGAAAACCACCTCTTCCTTGGCTCGTTTTCCCGCTATTCCCGATCGCGCAAAAAGTGTCCAAAACCCCGTTGACTTAACATGGGGAAAATGGAATCGCACGTGCCACGTGCCACGAGGTTTTAAGCGAGTAGCGACCGGTGCCATCAGGTAGATCGCCTGCGGGAGCCCATACACTGAAATTTTTAAGAAAATCGAGCCACAAGTTTAGGCCTGACCCAAGTTGCCCCAATTCGCGGCCAGACATGCAAAACATAGCCCGGAGAAGGACCGCTCCGGTTGTTTTTCAATAGAAAAACACAATTCTAACGAATAGTGTTTGTCTTTTCAAACAACCTGCGGTTACCCAGCATCTGCGATGCTGGGCTCCGCATCGCGGGACCGCAGGTTGTTTGAGCAAGCACCTCTGTAACGCCGCAAAAACGCCCACCGCCAAACGAGAGGATGAGCCTTGCACGTGCAGCCCGGAGCGGGTGTGTCACGAACTGACGTGCACTGCACTCTACTAACCGGTCTCTAGCGGTTTGCCAAATTTGAGTGCAATCGACCCGGCCGTTTTCGAGATCTGGAAGTGACACCCTGCACGTGCGCACGTGCAACCTGGGTCCCAATTGACTTGTGCAAGGCACTCTATTCGCCGGTTTCTAGCGATGTACCAAATTTAATCTGAATCGGCCCAGCCGTTTCCAAGATCGGGAAACGACCCCTACCCGTGCGCACGTGCAGCTGCACCCCAACCGTGGCACATGAAAATACATACTAACTGACTTGTGCACGGCACACTACTAACCAGTCTCTAGCGGTATGCCAATTTTGAGCACAGTCGGCCCAGCCGTTCTTGAGATCTGGAAGCGTCAGCCTGCACGTGCGCACGTGCATAACGGGTCCCATCTGACTTGTGCACGGCACCCTACTAACCAGCCTCTAGCGGTGTGCCAAGTTTGATCACAATCGGCCCAGCCGTTCTCGAGATCTGGAAGCGTCACCCTGCCCGTGCGCACGTGCAGCGGCACCCCAACCGTGACACATGGAAATGCATTGCCGGGTGCGTGCCAACATCCATGCAAAGTACCAGCGCAATCGGCAAACTAACTACAGAGTTATTAGACTTGTTACTGAACTGACTTCTCATCGTTTTGCACGTGGCACGTGCATTAGGGGTCACCCATACGCATCGAGAATAGCACACTACGTGTAAGAAAGGAAGAAGCTATCCCACACAAAAGACCGCGAGTGAATTGGTCAAGTAGTTGTGGAGATAGAAGCTTTGCAAGGCGCCCCCAAGGCGGCCGAATGCTAATATTCAGCAATAATCAGTGTCGCATCCGCACACGGGAGGTATCCCCGTCACTTGTTCGTATACTCTAATGTGGTTGGGTTCAAGTCACAGTCGAGCCCTGATTTTTTACAGCTTTTCTTAAAAACGGCACATCGTGCAGTGACGTTTTATACATTGTTGGAAAGAGCATCGAAAGTTGTATATTTTATTAACTTTTCACTTTGATACATCTGCAACGTAAAAAGTTATTGAGCAACAAAGACGCTCCCATTGACTTTCCATGTTAAAAATTTTCATTTTCAAACGAACTTTATTAGAAAAAACGATTTCTGCCAGCTTAACGAAGCATACCAGCATGTACTATGCTCCTTTCTCTACAAGATATAAGAGTTTGGGCGAAATCTATCTCTAAAATTTTGTACAAAGATCGAATGAAAATGTCTCTGCAAAGTCTCGACATCGCCGTCCATTGACTTAACATGGGACACAGCAAAATTCCAACTTTGACCTCGAGCAAAGACACGTTACGAACTTCTGAGGGGTATACGGCGCACACTGGCGTGTACCGGAACGTGTTTGCCATAAAATGCTGGGAAGAAAACCACCTCTTCCTTGGCTCGTTTTCCCGCCATTCGCGATCGCGCAAAAAGTGTCCAAAACCCCGTTGACTTAACATGGGGAAAATGGAATCGCACGTGCCACGAGCAAAAGAATTCTGAGCGAGTAGCGACCGGTGCCATCAGGTAGATCGCCTCCGGGAGCCCATACCCTGAAATTTTTACGAAGATTGAGCGATTCGTTTAGGCCAGACTCAAGATGTCTCGATTCGCTGCCAGACTTGCAAAACATAGCCCGGAGAACGACCGCTCCGGTTGTTTTTCAATAGAAAAACACAATTCTAACGAATAGTGTTTGTCTTTTCAAACAACCTGCGGTTACAGTTATAGCGTAAACCTGTATTCTAGGCCGGCCGGCCGTGGTCACGCTTTTGCGAGGCTTATATCTCAGCAACCACTTGACCGATTTACATGCGGTAATTTTTGCAGGGTAGCTTCATTCTTTCTACCAAGTATTGGACTATTCCCGATGTACGTGGGTGACCACTTATGCACGTGCCACGTGCAAAACGAAGAGGTGTTGGTTTTGCAACAATTGCAATATCTCGGTAACTACCAGCATCTGCGATGCTGGGCTCCGCATCGCGGGACCGCAGGTTGTTTGAGCAAGCACCTTTGTAAACGCAGCAAAAACGCCCGCCGCCAAACGAGAGGATGAGTCTTGCACGTGCAGACCGGAGTCGGTGTGCTACGGACTGACGTGCACGGCACCCTATTTGCCGGTCTAGAGCGGTGTGCCAAATTTGAGTGCAATCGACCCGGCCGTTTTCGAGATCTGGAAGCGACACCCTGCACGTGCGCACGTGCAGCCTGGGCCCCAATTGACTTGTGCACGGCACTCTATTCGCCGGTTTCTAGCGGTGTACCAAATTTAATCGCATTCGGCCCAGCCGTTTCCAAGATCTGGAAACGACCCCTACACGTGCGCACGTGCAGTTGTACCCCAACCGTGGCACATGAAAATACATACTTACTGACTTGTGCACGGCACCCTACTAACCAGTCTCTAGTGGTATGCCAAATTTGAGCACAGTCGGTCCAGCCGTTCTTGAGATATGGAAGCGTCAGCCTGCACGTGCGCACGTGCAAACTGGGCCCCATCTGACTTGTGCACGGCACCCTACTCGCCGATCCCTAACGGTGTGCCAACTTTGATCACAATCGGCCCAGCCGTTCTCGAGATCTGGAAGCGTCACCCTGCCCGTGCGCACGTGCAGCGGCACCCCAACCGTGACACATGGAAATGCATTGCGTGGCAAGTGCCTACAACCATGCCAAGTATCAGTGCAATCGGCAAACTAACTGCAGAGTTATTAGACTTGTTACCGAACTGACACCTCTTCGTTTTGCACGTGGCACGTGCATTAGGGGTCACCCATACGTATCGAGAGTAGCACACTACGTGTGAGAAAGGAAGAAGCTATCCCACACAAAAGACCGCGAGTAAATCGGTCCAGTGGTTCCAGATATATAAGCTTTGCAAAGGCGCCCCCAGGGCGGCCGACTGCCAATAATTAGCAATAATCAGCGTCGCGTCCGCACATGGGAGGTATCCCCGTCACCTGTTCGTATACTCTAATGTGGTTGGGTTCAAGTCACAGTCGAGCCCTGCTTTTTTACAACTTTTCTTAAAAACGGCACATCGTGCAGTGACGTTCTATACATTGTTGGAAAGAGCATCGAAAGTTGTATATTTTATTAACTTTTCACTTTGATACATCTGCAACGTAAAAAGTTATTAAGCAACAAAGACGCTCCCATTGACTTTCCATGTTAAAAATTTTAAATTTCAAATGAACTTTATAAGAAAAAATGAGTTTTGCCAGCTTAACGAAGCATGACGGCATGTACTATGTTCTTTCCTCTACAAGATATAAAAGTTTGGGCGAAATCTATCTCTAAAATTTTGTACAAAGATCGAATGAAAATGTCTCTGCAAAGGCTCGACATCGCCGTCCATTGACTTAACATGGGACACAGCAAAATTCCAACTTTGACCTCGTGCAAAGACACGTTCCGAGATTCTGAGGGGTATACAGCGCAAACTGGCGTGTACCCAAACGTGTTTGCCATAAAATGCTGGGAAGAAAACCACCTGTTCCTTGGCTCGTTTTTCCGCCATTGCCGATGGCGCAAAAAGTGTCCAAAACCCCGTTGACTTAACATGGGGAAAATGGAATCGCACGTGCCACGCGCAAAAGACTTCTTAGCGAGTAGCGACCGGTGCCATCAGGTAGATCGCCTCCGGGAGCCTATACCCTGAACTTTTTACGAAGATTGAGCGATTCGTCTAGGCCCCGGTCAAGTTGCCCCAATCTCAGGCCAACTTTGCTAAACATACCCCGGAGAACGACCGCTCCGGTTGTTTTTCAATAGAAAAACACAATTCTAACGAATAGTGTTTGTCTTTTCAAACAACCTGCGGTTACCCGGCATCTGCGATGCCGGGCTCCGCATCGCGGGACCGCAGGTTGTTTGAGCAAGCACCTTTGTAAACGCAGCAAAAACGCCCGCCACCAAACGAGAGGATGAGCCTTGCACGTGCAGACCGGAGTCGGTGTGCTACGGACTGACGTGCACGGCACCCTATTCGTCGGTCTATAGCGGTGTGCCAAATTTGAGTGCAATCGACCCGGCCGTTTTCGAGATCTGGAAGCGACACCCTGCACGTGCGCACGTGCAGCCTAGGCCCCAATTGACTTGTGCACGGCACTCTATTCGCCGGTTTCTAGCGGTGTACCAAATTGGAGCTCAATCGGCCCCGTCAATTTCAAGATCTGGAAGCGACCCCTACACGTGCGCTCGTGGAGCTGCACCCCAACCGTGGCACATGAAAATACATACTAACTGACTTGTGCACGGCACCCTACTAACCAGTCTCTAGCGGTATACAAAATTTGAGCACAGTCGGCCCCGCCGTTCTTGAGATTTGGAAGCGTCATCCTGCACGTGCGCACGTGCATAACGGGTCCCATCTGACTTGTGCACGGCACCCTAGTTACCAGCCTCTAGCGGTGTGCCAACTTTGATCACAATCGGCCCAGCCGTTCTCGAGATCTGGAAGCGTCACCCTGCCCGTGTGCACGTGCAGCGGCACCCCAACCGTGACACATGGAAATGCATTGCGCGGCAGGTGCCTACAACCATGCCAAGTATCAGCGCAATCGGCAAACTAACTACAGAGTTATTAGACTTGTTACCGAACTGACACCTCTTCGTTTTGCACGTGGCACGTGCATTAGGGGTCACCCATACGCATCGAGAACAGCACACTACGTGTAAGAAAGGAAGAAGCTATCCCACACAAAAGACCGCGAGTGAATCGGTCCAGTGGTTGCAGAGATATAAGGTTTATAAAGGCACACCACAGGCGGCCTACTGCTAATATTTAGCAATAATCAGTGTCGCATCCGCACACGGGAGGTATCGCCGTTACCTGTTCGTATACTCTAATGTGGTTGGGTTCAAGTCACAGTCGAGCCCTGATTTTTTACAGCTTTTCTTAAAAACGGCACATCGTGCAGTGACGTCCTATACATCAATGGAAAGAGCATCAAAAGTTGTATATTATATTAACTTTTCACCTATATATATTACTAACGATAAAAGTTATAGAAGAATAAAGACGCTCCCATTGACTTTCCATGTTAAAAATTTTCATTTTCAAACGAACTTTATTAGAAAAAACGATTTCTGCCAGCTTAACGAAGCATACCAGCATGTACTATGCTCCTTTCTCTACAAGATATAAGAGTTTGGGCGAAATCTATCTCTAAAATTTTGTACAAAGATCGAATGAAAATGTCTCTGCAAAGTCTCGACATCGCCGTCCATTGACTTAACATGGGACACAGCAAAATTCCAACTTTGATCTCGTGCAAAGACACGTTCCGAGATTCTGGCGGGTATACGGCGCACACTGGCGTGTACCCAAACGTGTTTGCCATAAAATGCTGGGAAGAAAACCACCTCTTCCTTGGCTCGTTTTCCCGCCATTGGCGATCGCGCAAAAAGTGTCCAAAACCCCGTTCACTTAACATGGGGAAAATGGAATCGCACGTGCCACGCGCAAACGAATTCTTAGCGAGTAGCGACCGGTGCCATCAGGTAGATCGCCTCCGGGAGCCCACACACTGAACTTTTTACGAAGATTGAGCGATTCGTTTAGGCCAGACTCAAGATGTCTCGATTCGCTGCCAGACTTGCAAAACATAGCCCGGAGAACGACCGCTCCGGTTGTTTTTCAATAGAAAAACACAATTCTAACGAATAGTGTTTGTCTTTTCAAACAACCTGCGGTTACGCCGGTCTATAGCGGTGTGCAAAATTTGGGTGCAATCGGCCCGGCCGTTTTCGAGATCTTGAAGCGGCACCCTGCACGTGCGCACGTGCAAGCTGGGTCCCAACTGACTTGTGCACGGCACTCTATTCGCCGGTCTCTAGCGGTGTACCAAATTTAATCGCATTCGGCCCAGCCGTTTCCAAGATCGGGAAACGACCCCTACACGTGCGCACGTGCAGCTGCACCCCAACCGCGGCACATGAAAATACATACTTACTGACTTGTGCACGGCACCCTACTAACCAGTCTCTAGTGGTATGCCAAATTTGAGCACAGTCGGTCCAGCCGTTCTTGAGATCTGGAAGCGTCGCCCTGCACGTGCGCACGTGCAAACTGGGTCCCATCTGACTTGTGCACGGCACCCTACTCGCCAAGCCCTAACGGTGTGCCAACTTTGATCACAATCGGCCCAGCCGTTCTCGAGATCTGGAAGCGTCACCCTGCCCGTGCGCACGTGCAGCGGCACCCCAACCGTAACACATGGAAATGCATTGCGCGGCGGGTGCCTACATTCATGCCAAGTATCGGCGCAATCGGCAAACTAACTACAAAGTTATTAGACTTGTTACTGAACTGACTTCTCTCCGTTTTGCACGTGGCACGTGCATTAGGGGTCACCCATACGCATCGAGAATAGCACACTACGTGTAAGAAAGGAAGAAGCTATCCCACACAAAAGACCGTGAGTGAATCGGTCAAGCAGTTGTGGAGATAGAAGCTTTGCAAGGCGCCCCCAAGGCGGCCGACTGCTAATATTTAGCAATAATCAGTGTCGCATCCGCACACGGGAGGTATCCCCGTCACCTGTTCGTATACTCTAATGTGGTTGGGTTCAAGTCACAGTCGAGCCCTGATTTTTTACAGCTTTTCTTAAAAACGGCACATCGTGCAGTGACGTTCTATGCATCAGTGGAAAGAGCATCAAAAGTTGTATATTATATTAACTTTTCACCTATATATCTTACTAAAG
Organism: Amphibalanus amphitrite; assembly: GCF_019059575.1. Taxonomy (NCBI): domain Eukaryota; kingdom Metazoa; phylum Arthropoda; class Thecostraca; order Balanomorpha; family Balanidae; genus Amphibalanus; species Amphibalanus amphitrite. Next base: position 322,333 of record NW_024881605.1, on the reverse strand, counting down.
ATAAAAGTTATAGATGAATAAAGACGCTCCCATTGACTTTCCATGTTAAAAATTTTCATTTTCAAACGAACTTTATTAGAAAAAACGATTTCTGCCAGCTTAACGAAGCATACCAGCATGTACTACGCTCTTTCCTCTACAAGATATAAGAGTTTGGGCAAATTCTATCTCTAAAATTTTGTACAATGAACGAAAGAAAATGTCTCTGCAAAGTCTCGGCATCGCCGTCCATTGACTTAACATGGGACACAGCAAAATTCCAACTTTGACCTTGTGCATAGAGGTGTTGCGAGATTCTGGCGGGTATACGGCGCACACTGGCGTGTACCGGAACGTGTTTGCCATAAAATGCTGAGAAGAAAACCACCTCTTCCTTGGCTCGTTTTCCCGCCATTCGCGATCGCGCAAAAAGTGTCCGAACTCCCGTTGACTTAACATGGGGAAAATGGAATCGCACGTGCCACGTGCCACGAGATTCTGGCGGGTATACGGCGCACACGGGCGTGTACCTGAACGTGTTTGCCATAAAATGCTGGGAAGAAAACCACCTCCTTCTTGGCTCGTTTTTCCGCTATTGGCGATCGCGCAAAAAGTGTCCAAAACCCCATTGACTTAACATGGGGAAAATGGAATCGCACGTGCCACGCGCAAAAGACTTTTTAGCGAGTAGCGACCGGTGCCATCAGGTAGATCGCCTCCGGGAGCCCATACACTGAACTTTTTACGAAGATTGTACATTTCGTCTAGGCCCCGCTCAAGATGTCTCTATTCGCGGCCAGACTTGCAAAACATAGCCCGGAGAACGACCGCTCCGGTTGTTTTTCAATAGAAAAACACAATTCTAACGAATAGTGTTTGTCTTTTCAAACAACCTGCGGTTACGGAGACAAGCCTGATAGATGGATAACGATTCCCTATTCAAGAGAAGCGAATGCCATCTCAAAACAACTAGAGAGCATAGGTGTGCGGATTGCTGCGAACTCAGGACAGAAAATCCAGATTAGACGACCCGGCCGTTTTCGAGATCTGGAAGCGACACCCTGCACGTGCGCACGTGCAGCCTGGGCCCCAATTGACTTGTGCACGGCACTCTATTCGCCGGTTTCTTGCGATGTACCAAATTTAATCTGAATCGGCCCAGCCGTTTCCAAGATCGGGAAACGACCCCTACACGTGCGCACGTGCAGCTGCACCCCAACCGCGGCACATGAAAATACATACTTACTGACTTGTGCACGGCACCCTACTAACTAGCCTCTAGTGGTATGCCAAATTTGAGCTCAATCGGCCCAGCCGTTCTTGAGATCTGGAAGCGTCAGCCTGCACGTGCGCACGTGCCAAATGGGTCCCACCTGACTTGTGCACGGCACCCTACTAGCCGATCCCTAACGGTGTGCCAAGTTTCATCACAATCGGCCCGGCCGTTCTCGAGATCTGGAAGCGTCACCCTGCACGTGTGCACGTGCAATAGCACCCCAACCGTGACACATGGAAATGCATTGCCCGGCGGTTGCCTACATCCATGCCAAGTATCAGTGCAATCGGCAAAGTAACTACAGAGTTATTAGACTTGTAACCGAACTGGCACCTTTTCGTTTTGCACGTGGCACGTGCATTAGGGGTCACCCATACGCATCGAGAGTAGCACACTACGTTTGGGAAAGGAAGAAACTATCCCACACAAAAGACCGCGAGTGAATCGGTCCAGTGGTTGCAGAGATATAAGGTTTGTAAAGGCACCCCACAGGCGGCCGACTGCTAATATTTAGCAATAATCAGTGTCGCATCCGCACACGGGAGGTATCCCCGTCACCTGTTCGTATAGTCTAATGTGGTTGGGTTCAAGTCACAGTCGAGCCCTGCTTTTTTACAGCTTTTCTTAAAAACGGCACATCGTGCAGTGACGTTCGATACATTGTTGGAAAGAGCATCGAAAGTTGTATATTTTATTAACTTTTCCCTTTGGTATATCTGCAACGTAAAAAGTTATTAAGCAACAAAGACGCTCCCATTGACTTTCCATGTTAAAAATTTTCATTTTCAAACGAACTTTATTAGAAAAAACGATTTCTGCCAGCTTAACGAAGCATACCAACATGTACTATGCTCCTTTCTCTACAAGATATAAGAGTTTGGGCGAAATCTATCTCTAAAATTTTGTACAAAGATCGAATGAAAATGTCTCTGCAAAGTCTCGACATCGCCGTCCATTGACTTAACATGGGACACAGCAAAATTCCAACTTTGACATCGTGCAAAGCTCCGTTCCGAGATTCTGAGGGGTATACAGCGCACACTGGCGTGTACCCAAACGTGTTTGCCATAAAATGCTGGGAAGAAAACCGCCTCTTCCTTGGCTCGTTTTCCCGCTATTGGCGATCGCGCAAAAAGTGTCCAAAACCCCGTTGACTTAACATGGGGAAAATGGAATCGCACGTGCCACGTGCCACGAGGTTTTAAGCGAGTAGCGACCGGTGCCATAAGGTAGATCGCCTCCGGGAGCACATACACTGAACTTTTTACGAAGATTGTACATTTCGTCTAGGCCCCACCCAAAATGTCTCGATTCGCTGCCAGACTTGCAAAACATAGCCCGGACAACGACCGCTCCGGTTGTTTTTCAATAGAAAAACACAATTCTAACGAATAGTGTTTGTCTTTTCAAACAACCTGCGGTTATTCTGCAATATTACAAGTCAGAAATACAGCGGTTGAGCCATCCACGTAACGTTACGGAGCCGCCGCCGCGCCCACCCTGTAGCCGGACCTCCCCGGGCGGGCCCAACCCGATACGTTCAAAGCTGAGCCAAAGGCCGGGGGGCAGGTTGGGGCAGGGTTTCTTGAATGGAACATGTCCAGAAAAGTGTGGCGAATCTTCTCATGGTAGAGTTGGCGTGGAGTTTTTTGGCCATTTTCTTATATCTCTACGTTTTTACGATGGACAGTGTTTTCAGGGGATGTCTGAAAAGGTAATTTTAAAAAAGAGCATAACTCATCGGTTAGTCCAAGGACACCTATAGAATTCGGGTATACTATCAAATATAGGTTCAGTAGCCATATGCCACTCCATTTATTTCCAAACCTCTCCGACAATTACGCCAAAATGTGTTGTAAACGTGACGCGGATTTTCGACGATTTCAGCACAGCCGGGACCAGCATTGCGTATGTCCACTTTAGCTAGCTTTTTGGACACCGAAAGGAAGACATTGAACCAAAGTATTGTGATATTGACATACTTTGGACAATTTCCTATCAACTGATAGGTATAAAAGTCAAAATTCTAAAATTCGTTTTTTGATTTAATTCGCGCTAATCTGGCGTTTGGCCACACTGTGCGGCTGTCAGAGCCTAAATTGTGAACTAGCAAAAATGTCGATAATTTTTACTTTGACCTGACCTGTGACGTCATCGGTGACCTCGAGGTCAATGAAAATAGGTTTCTTTAGACAGTTTTTCCAGGGCTATCAGACGCCGTTTGAATTTTCACGATCGGCCCAGTAGTTTCGGAGATAGGAGGGGGGCTCTGGAGAGCCCACCCCAGTCACTCGCGTTATGGAAAATACCCCAGTCATGCGCGGGTTAAGATATAATACAGGGTGACCAGAAATCAATATCACACCCTCCTACAACCTTCATTTTGCCTTCTACGGCGTAATATCAATATAATTTCGGCGTTCCTTGCTCCTTGAGACCATATTGGCTGAATTTTAGTCACGTGACCTTCGAATTTTTGTGACCCTGACTGGTCAAGGGGTGTAAAGTATGTCTAAAAAGAATGTACCGTCGCCACTACGCGGCGCTGGTGTCGCGAGCCGGTAGTTGGCTGAATCCGCACCGAGAGACGTTGTATGTATGTATGTATGTATATTGTATTAGCGAAGCATTCCAATGATGGATTAGTGTCAGCTTCTAGTCAATGACAATAGTAAAAACATATAAAACACAAGCACACACACGCATACACATTGTACTAAAATACCAAAACGCGAGTCACATATATGTCGAGTTTAAAAGTCGTAAAAACTCCGCTCTAGTTCGAGAGCCGGTGGTGGCAGGCGGCAGGCGATTCCAGGACGAGGCCGCTCGGTACGACAAGGCCCGGCGCGACATAGACAGCCGGTAAGCCGGCAGCTCCAGTACACCGGCACACGTTGCCCGCGTTGAGCGCTGCGACACAGCGGCTCGCCGAGTGAATAGGGAGCGGATCGCCTCCGGAGCGCAAGGGTCACTCAGCGCCCTGAACACAGTGGAGCAGTCACGGTGGACGACAAGATCAGCAATGTCATGCCAGCCGAGGGCTCTCAACACCGGTGAAATATGTTCAGAAACCCGCGCTCCGGAGACGACCCTAGCACCAAAATTCAGGATCCTCTGCACCTTATGTAAATGACAGCGAGCGGCCCCGCCCCAGACGGAGAGGCAGTAAAGGATGTGGGGGAAAACATGGCACTGGATAAGGAGCTTACGGGTCTCGGGGGTAAGATGATGACGAATTTTATACAAACATAGAAGGATGGAATTGCACTTTTTGACAACATTTGAAATGTGCTTTTCCCAGGATAGGGTTGAGTCGACCGTCACTCCCAGCATCCTCACAAAAGGGGATGGTTGTAGTGTGTGACCGGATATGGTAAGGGAAAAGGATGAGGTTTTCTTGAGGTTCTGGCCAGTACCCACAAGAAGCAGGGTGGTCTTACTAGGATTCATTTTCAAGGAATTGGATGTGTAATAGGACTGGACAGCGAGCAAGGTGTCTTCCTGTTGTTTTTTAAGGACAGGTAAGTCAGTGGGAAGAGCGGAATCGAGGAGTTGGGTATCGTCTGCATAGGAAATGAGCCGTCCATGAGGAAGGTAGGAAGGTAGGTCATTTGTGAAGATGCTGAAGAGGATTGGGCCGACCAGGGAGCCCTGCGGAACGCCATGGGACATAGGAAGGGGTAGGGAGCCGCCTCTCACCACCTGCCGCCGGCCACCGAGGTAACTCGCGAACCACCCGTGGTCAACACCGTACCAGCTCAACTTGGACAATAAAATACCATGGTCAACACTATCAAAGGCGCGACTGAGGTCCACCGACGTGATGGCAACAATGTGACCCTTGTCGACGCGGCGCGTCACCCACTCGACAGCGTCGGTGAGAGCATCCTCCGTTGAGTGATATCGGCGGTACGCATACTGAGATGGTGATAAAATAGAGGACGTATCAAGATAAGAAGCGAGCTGATTGCAAACCACCTTTTCACATACTTTCGATAACACTGGTAAAATTGATATAGGTCTAAAATTAACAGCGCTGTCACGGGAACCAGACTTATGAAGCGGCACGACAGAAGCAAGCTTCCAAGATGAGGGAAACGTACGTAAAGAAAATGAGGCATTGACTAGATGGAGAATGTGGGGTCCAATCACAGGAAAACACCGGCGAATAGCAAACAGTGGTACACCGTCATGTCCCACCGCACGGGAGGACGACAACTGCCGCAGGGCCACAGACAACTCCGGGAGTGTCGCCGGCCGCAGACACATGCTGGCCGTGGTGACACAGGGCGGCCTCGGCGGGAGTGGCGGGGGGTTGCCGGCTGCCAGTTCAGCGGCAATACGCGGACCGACTGTCGCGAAGTGCCGGTTGAACTCATCCGCCCGGGCCGGCGACAGGCCCTCGCGGGAGTTACCACCCCCGCCCCTCCCCGGACGCAAGGCGAACTCGCGCACGTTTCGCCAGAAACCACGGCGGTCCGACAGCATACCGTCACACAGAAAAGCACGCTTACATTCCGCCAGGCACGATTTCACTCGGTTTCTGAGTCGCCGGTAGCTGTTTCTGTCGCTGTCAGCGCCGGAGTGCCGCCACACTCGGTAGGCCTCGTCTCTCTCCTGTAGCAGGCGCTGCAGCTCCGGGCTGTCGTCGAGCCACGGACAGCGCGGACGGCGAGGAGTCACTTTTCTCAGCGGGCAGTGGCTGTCTATCACGCCCCACCAAAGACGCATAAACTCACCGACCTTATTGTCCAGGTCAGCGGCACTGTATACCGCGCTCCAGTCCGCCCGCAGAAAATCAAGGCACGCGGCGTCCCAGTTCACCTTACGCCAGGAGCGCGCGGTAAACGGGGCGGGCCGGCGGCTCCCCCGACGGAACGGCACACGCACAGTCACAGTGAGACTCTACGCATTCCCATGCGCTCGGTGAGAGCTACGCAGCGGCCGATAGTAGCGTAAGCCCAAGCCTTCGTGACACGACCCCGAGAAGGAGGGAGGGGAGCGGGCGGGGGAGCGCGTGTAGGGAGGGGTGTAAGGCTAGAACATTAATGGCCAGGGAAAAACAAGACCGGGATTTGATTAACCGGATTATAAGTCGATTTTTTTTAGTCGGGATTTGATGAGTCGGATTTTTTATGCCAACCGCATTTTTAAGTCAAGTCAAGTCTTTGATCTATGACGTCATAAATGAACATTCCTAAAATGAATTGTTTGAAACTGTCCTAAACTGTCCTAAAATGAAAATTTTAGGACTGTGTGCACAGTCCTAAAATGTTCCAACTTCGCAACACCCTCAGTGCAGAGCTTTCATAGGGAGATGAAACTTACAGGACCTTATAGTATGATCGAGAGGTCTCACAGCTTGTATAAATGTATATCTCGGATTTTCTGAAGGGTCGCCTGAGATCAGGTCGGTCTCTCACCATTAAAAGTCAGGGGGAATATGGAAATTGCTAGTTTGGTCCGGAAATGGTCTACAACTATCTCAAATTCTGAAGCACACGGAATCGTGATTTCATGCGCTCCTTGCGAGGTCTGATGCTTCTATTTTGCTTTGTTGATCTTGCGTGACGTAATTTGTCACGTCACTAAGGCTATCAGTTTTCCGTCAATAACTCCCGATCAACTAAAGCTACCGAGTCGATAAAGCCACTAATGGACATGGAAAGACCTGCCGAATCGATTGATATGCAATATGACCTCCTTTGACCAGCTTCGTGACCTGACGGGCTGTGACCTGAACTTGACCCGAGGTTAACACCTTAAGTTGATCTCACCCGAAGAAAAAGTATACCATTCGACACGCCTGAGCTAGACAAACACGATGCTGCTAAAATCGCGGATCTGCGATCATTTTTAGCGAAGTTATTTACAAAAAACCGAACCTGTGCCTTGGGCCACTTGACCTGACTTCAGAAGTCATCGGCTGACCCTAGTCCTTAAAATCGGAGACCAATCGCTGCATTTCGTAACGACGCACACGATTGTTTCTTTCGTGAGGCTCTAGCTCAATTAGGGGCGAATCGGCGAAGGGGCTTGTTCCCTCACTTCCAACCCCCCAACGCCCCCTCGGTATTCAGAAAACCTGAAGGTCCGTTGAGGGTTAAAACGTTACTCCTGAACGAGGAAGAAATGTAAAAGTCAAAGCTTTATAGACGTCCTGTAAAAGTGGCCATAATAAATAAATTGGTTAGAGATAAGATGCTTTTTAAACGACTTCCTCACATAAAATCGGGTGCTGGGACCAATCTTATAAACGCTTTAGAATGGACAGGGCGTCACTGGCTAAAGTTTGGGTGCAGAAAATGGCTATTACCTAAATGCAAAATGGTTTTCATGCATTTCAGTCAATTGTATATTGTCGGTTCCAGTGGCCGAGCTAAAAAAGTTCGGTAGTGTTTTGCATCTTTTACGCCCTAAGAAACTACACCATCTTTTGAAGTACGCAAGCTTATTTGAATGGAAGGGCGCATTATGCACCAATCGTGTGCTTTCGTTTGTTTTGGACTGTATTTTACCACATCCACTGCTGGTATCACTAATTATATTATCTAATGCCGTGAATACGACAGCATTCCATTTATAAGATTGGGCCAATGGAGTTGCGCCCCGCGAGCTCGGTTTTCCGCTCGGCCGCTACGAGCCGAGGAAGTCGGTCTTCGCCTGAGGGCGGGACGGAGGTCAGCGAGGGAGCGCGGGGTCAGCCAGGTATCGCCCAGTGCCGAGCGGATGCCACTCCCTCCCCTCTCTTCCCCTCTTCTCCCCTCCCCACCTCGGTATAGATGGGGAGGGACCGAACTGCCAATGACATGCGAGCGGTCAAGGCCGCTCGCGCGACAGCGACCCTGGCGGCGAGGTGCCGCAACTGGGATTCAGCCAAGTTACCGATTCGCCTCCTGTGGGAGAGCCAAACCAGGGGACATACTTTTTAGATATACTATACGGAGGTTATTTTCGGGGCAGTACCCACTACCCAGCGCGAGCGGACCAGGTGTCCGGGATGGCAAAACTGCACAGCAAATCGTCCCGCAACGGGGCAGTCGGCATAGTTGCCGGCGGCATGACCCACAGCCAGGTCGCCGAGGCACTGGGCATGACTTATCGCACGATTTGGCGCTGGTTGTCACGCTACAGAAGCGGATAAACGCTTTAGAACAAGCTAGGTCGTAGTATGAAAACTTCCGCCAGTCGGGTAGCGCAGATCGTCATTGCGAAGTGTGGAGCTTAAGACGGGCAAATCCAAAAGAAAACTGGCAAGGAGGCTGACTGCCAACGAATCCAGTCTTTAAGTCGACAATCCATCGGTAACCGAAGTTGTATTCTAGTTAACCCGGCAGTTGCTGGGGTATTTCGCCACCCACCGTTTGCTGGGGGGGGGGGGCGTTAAACGCCCCCAGCCGATAACTCGAGAACCAATAGGCGCAGCGAAACGCACGAGGCGGCAAACGAAAGAGCGCGACGAGACGCTTCAGATGAGTACTTTAAAGTTGAATTTTGAGGTCACAGGTCGGGTCAAGGTCAGGTCAAACACCTGAAATCGGGCTTTCAGTAGCATGGACTTCAGGACTTTGCAATGGGCGCCTCTCGTCATAAACTCTGTCCAAACGGTGCACAATCCATCATATAAGGCCTACAAGAGTGTCAGCTCCATGTAGGGGTCAGTCAAGCATAGGTCAGGGTCAAGGTCAGGTGAACCGGGTAGGCACATATCCCCGAAAATCAAAACTGATATTCGCAGCCTGTGACACATGTTTTATAGGTACTTTGGGGCGTAGAACACGATGGTGACATTCTTTTTATCATATGTGTACGTGTTTGGCTCAAAAAGTTCAATTTAAGAAATGCATGTATCATGGTCGTGAAGTAGTCACGAAAAATTGCCAAGATTCAGTTCAAGATTATGGAAAATGCGGAGCGATAATCAATAATCAAAGATAGCCATTTGATTGATCTTGGTATTGGCAGTCTAATGGCGTTTACGGCATGTCTGTATGTCTATTCTGTGATTTTATATGATTTTTCGAACATATGCTGTTTTTGGTCGAAAACTCAGAAATCATGACGTCACTAAAACCTCGATATCTCAAAAATTTTCCGACCGATTTTTTAAATAAACTTTGTCACAATAAACTTCGATCAATTTCCTACAGGTACCCAAAATTTGTTTTATGCTATGGCCCGGCGAAAAAAGTGGGGGCGTTAAACGCCCCCCCCCCCCCAGCAACTCGCGGGTTAAAGCCCACCAAGCCACGTCTCCAGCCGAAAACTTCTTTTGAACATGTCCGGGGTCATCTTTCCACAGCTCGGCGCCCCGGCTCATCGAGCAAAAACGACCTAGGACTGGTGCAGATCGAACTTCCCAGCAATCAGCATTCTGGGAGAAGGACAAATTGCCGGGGAGTTGCCACGACCTATCGCCGATAGAAAATCCTAGGGCGAACGTCCGATAAGAGGTAAACAAAATGGCACAACGATAACCTGAAAGCACGCTGACCAGCAACGTTGGATCTGTCTGGTCCAAGATCAGTCTACAGAAGCTGGACATGTTGATGTCTGATGTCCCGGACCGTATGCTCACCCGTATCAGGGAGAAGGTGGGATACAAATGTAAGAAAAGTGCAACTCTCATGTTTATTATTTTCATGCATTTAACGTTGGAAAGGTGTGACATTATTTTTGGGACACCCTGTAATGCCTGCTCTGCCTCTGTCTCCGTCAGATATGTGCATGGATTCGGGAAAATGGATATGAGATCCGATCCAATGGATCTAGATCTGGTGTCCACTCGGAACATAGATCAAAACCCTCAATTTTGTCGAGAGATCCATTCACATCATAGATGTGGCCCAACAGTTTTGTCGAGAGATCCTCCCTGCCTCCATCCTTTTTTCCTCCCTCCCTCACTTCCACTCTCTGACTGTCGCTTACTGACCCAATCATATGCTCACTTACCCCTCCCCATCTGTCTGTCTCCCTCCCCTTCCCGCTGACCCAATCATATGATGCTTTAAACCTCCCCATCTGTCTCTCTCCCTCCCCTCCCCGTCTCCTTTATCACATTTCATCGCTCGCTCCCTCCCTCCTTTTCCCTCCCCTCCCTCCCTTTCCGTCCCCTCCCTTCTAATCCCCTCCCTCCACTTATCCCCTCCCTCTCCCCCTTCCCCTCCCCTCATATCCCCTCTTGGTACTTGAAAAGTACGGACTTATCTGCCCGCGCCGTAGATGCATATCTGCGTCGCAGATACGTATCTGATTCGCTCTCGGTAGGTAGCATAAAAAGTAAGTAGATAATGGATGCTTCCCCGCCCCGCTCCGCCCCTACCCTTCCCGTTTCTCCCTAACCCTCGCTGCCTGCTTCCATCTCTCTTCCCTCCCCTTCCCTCACTTCCACTCTCTGACTGTCGCCAGGCGCGCACACAGGATTTTTGAATGGGGGGGGCACGACCTTCGAACTGGGCCCCCCATGCCGAAGGGCCCCCCCCCCCAAAAAAAAATACGGCCCATGGGGTTATATTTCGGTTGGTTTGAGGCTCGAGCTTTTGTCAATGCATGGTAAAACAATTATTTCGGAACCAGCTTAATTTTCAAAACATTTATATTTTTACGCTAGCATGTTTTTTTTCTCAAATGCGACTCAGAGCCGGTACATAGGTATACCTAATCATCTAATTTATTACGTAAAGTAAAACATTTCATTAATAAACATTGTTGCAAGTCCCTCAGAAATCAGCCCCGGGCAGCCACTATAACTGCCGGCCGGCCGACCGGCCCCGGGTGGCTGGAAGCAGGGCCGGTCACTGTTTGGCCCGGATGTGTAGGAGCGGTAGCAACACTCCTTTTTCACGTATATTCGCATATTTTTTTTAGGCACATCGACATGAAATGTCATTAGGTATCTGATACGATGTGGGATCACAGACTAGAGATCCAGCTTATAACTTATATTTAATGTTTAACCGATGAATCAAATCAACAGGACTATGTACGATGCATGTCGGACACGTACCCAGAATTTCGCCCAAGAGGGGGTCACCTGCTGGTCACCTGACCCCGGGCCCGCGAGTCACCCGGGGGTCAGCTCAGGCAAGGATGTATCCAGGACCTTTCGATGGGAGGAGGGAGGCACGGTGGGTCCAGTCTCAGTGGCAGACGGGTCTCTTTAAAACGGTCTTTGCATGAGAAAATGTGGAAAATTGGCAAGTAAAAGTATCATTTATGCCCGAGGAGTGTGCCTAATGTACACTAATGCCTAATGTACATGGTATTTTACGAGCGAGCGAAGCGAGCGAGCTCCTCAGTCACCGGTGTGTGGCGCGCTCAGAGGTGCCAGTGAAAGGCCGTCAGATGCGCTGGTGTTTGGTCGTCACAGGCGCCGTTGTGGGGTCTTAGGGTTTAGAGACACTGGTGGGGCCATCATTGGCATGTGTGTGGCCCTGCAAAATGGCCTGCAAGTGGGAAGTGGCCCTTCATAGGCTGGCAAGGACACTCAGAGGCTAGTAAGAGGCCCTCAGAGTCACTGGTACGTGGCCCTCAGAGGCGCCGGTGTGGGGACTCTCAGAGCCGCCGATGTAGGCCCTTAATATGCGCTGGTGGGGGGTCCCTTGGAGGTGGCGCGAGGGGCCTCGCAGTTGCCGTTGTGGGTGCCTTTAGAAACACTGGTGTGGGCCGTGTGTCTATCACAGACGGATGTGGAGCCATAGCAGCCAATCCCTCGTTGGCCGTTACTAGGGCCCTGAGCGGCCGGCGAGGTCTCTCAGAAACCGGCATTGGGCCTTTATGAAGATAATTGTGGCTACATAGGAGCCAATAACGTGCCCCCACAAGCCTGTGGTGTCCTTCCGAGTTGAAGTGCGGCCAGCGTGAACCCTCTGCTGCCAACTGGCGCCGCAGGGCCCCTCGGTTTCGAAGAAACCCTAAACCCGAGAACGGGCACGTACCCCCTCGCTCCCTTGCTATGTCACTGAATCCAAGTGATCAGGGATCCTTTAGGTTATCAGGGGCGTTTCAGATGACCAGGGGTTTCAATTGATCAGGGGCCACCAGGTGACCATGGGCCCCTCTGGTAACCAGGCCTTAACCCGCGCCCTGCTGGGGGGGGGGTGTTTGAACACCCCCCTTGTGGTTTTTGGCGAATATCTCAAAAACGGCGGCGCGGAGCGCCGCCGTTTTTTATACACCTTATCATACATCAATTCTACACATGTTGTGAAAATTTTAGACCAAGGTCATTCAAGGTCAGGTCACCAGGTCACTTGAAGTGACCTCACCTCATAAAAAGTTTCAATGTCTGCCATAGCTACACCAAGTGACCGATCGCTTTGAAACTTTCAGCGATTGATAAGGGTAGCAGTATCTATAAAATGTATATCTCGGAATTTTGATATCGGTGACCTAAGGTCAGGTCAATTTTGCGACCTCTCCATTATAAGTCAATGGGAGAAAATTGAAATGCGTCTCTTTTGGACGAAAGACATTATAAACACTCCCAAACACTGAATTTTAAGTGGTTTAGACACACTAAACATGAAAATGGTGTCCGTGACCCCTATTTATGCCCCTGAGGTCATCTCAGGTCACGAATGGTGTCTAACAGTTTTTCGCAAATAACTTTTGATAGAGGCATGCTAGAGCGGTGAAAACGCCTTAGATGTGCTCAGCTCGACGATACGGATCGACTGATATGCAACATGACCCTTTCCGGTCAGGTCATGACCTTGACCTGAGGTCAAATTTTCAAGTTGACCTTTCAAGGTCAAGTTATAGTTCATTCGATGCGTCTTGACGAGAGGAACACGATGCCGGTAAAAGTAAGCTCGTACAAGGCTTGGGTCAAAAGTTATTGCAGAAAAACTGTTTCCGAAAAAATCGGCTATTTTTGCAGTTTTTGCCCCCTGCAGGCAAAACCGTTGACGTTAGGTCAAATCTGAGAGAATTACTCAGAAAGGGAGTTAATAGGGCTATCGAATGCGCTTTTATGCGGCGCTGTAGCTTTATTGGTTCCCGAGTTATGCGTTGGCTTCCTGGAAATTGTCGACATTCGACCTGAAAATCGGCGAAATTTTGCCTTCAATGACCTCTGGTGACCTGACCTTTGACCTGACCAAAAAAGTGACCGAAGTGATTTCGTCATTATTTTTAGCGCTCTTTCGAACGCCGCCTTCCGCGTATCGCTACGTGGCCCAGGAGCCGAGTTAGAAGGGGGGGTGTTCAAACACCCCCCCAGCAGGGCGTGGAAATCCAGGACCCCCAGCCGGGCGCGGGTTAAGGGGCCCTCAGATGACCTCAAAGGGCTCTCAAATGGCCTTAAAGGGCCCTCAGATGGCCTCAAGTAACCAGGGACCCCATCAATAACCAGGGCCCCTCAGTAAACGGGGGCCACTCAGGTAACTGTAGGAGTCCCGCAGATAACCAGGGGCGGCAAGGTTTCTCAGGTCCGTTTTTTGACAAGGCTCTTATTGACTCAGGTGCGAGCCCTTTGCCATCAGCAGAGGGCCCTTTCAAGCCTTTTGAGGGCCGTTTAACGTCTCTTGAGTTCCCATTGAGGCTTTCTAAGGGCCCTTTGAGCAGTCGAGGGGTCTTTGAGGCCTTTTGAGGGCCTCTTGACGTCAGCTGAGGACCGTTGGACGCCAGCTGAGGACCGTTTTTGGGCCTTCTTATGGCCATTAGACGCCAATGGATGACCACCTGACACCAACTGGGGCCCTCTGACACCAGCTAAGGGCCCTTTAAGTTTGACGCTAGCTCAGGGCCCTCTGACATCAGCTGGGGGCCCTCTGACGCTAGCTCAAGACCCTTTGATGCTCTTTAAGGCCTTCTGAGGGCCCCTTGAGGCTTTTTGAGGGCCGCTTGACGCCAACTGAGGACCGCTGGACTCCAGCTGAGGACCGTTTGAGGCCTTCTGATGGCCATTTGGCGCCAGCTGAGGGCCATCTGGCACCATCTGGCGTTTGACGTTAGCTGAGGGCCCTTTGGGGCCATCTAAGGGCCCTTTAAGGCCATCTGAGAGCCCTTTGAAGTCATCTGAGGGCCCCTTAAGGCCATCTGGGGCCCTTCGAGGCTATCTGAGGGCCCTTTGACACCATCTAAGGGCCCTTTGACACCAGATGAGGGCCCTATGACGCTAACTGAGGGCCCTTTGAGGTAATCTGAGGGCCCTTCGAGGCCATCTGAGGGCCTTTTGAGACTATCTGAGGACCCTTTAAGGCCATTTGAGGGCCCTTTGTACACGATCTTCGGTGGTCTAAGGATTAGTTAGAGGCCCATTTGAGGCGGCCTTGGGCCGCCTCAAATGGGCCCCTCTTCCTTCGAGCTGGGCCCCCCAACTCGAATGGGGGGGGGCACGGGCCCGTGTGCCCCCCCCCCCCTTGTGTGCGCCCTTGACTGTCGCTCACTGACTCAATGATAAACTCATTTATCCCTACCCATATGTCTCTCACCCTTCCCTCCCAGTCTCCTTTAGAACACTTCTTCGCTCCCTCCACCCCTCCTCTCCCCTTCCCTCCCAACTACTCCCATCCCTTCCCTCCTCTCCAATCCCATCCTTGTATTTGAAAAAGTACTGGCTTCTTCTTCGCCCGCACAACAGATACATATACATTTTTATATCCCACTTACCGAAGCTATATATTAAGGTACGCTCTTGGCAGGTAGTTTTAACAGTAAGTACCGGGTGCTTCCCGCCCACCTCCGACACATATAGTACTTAGACATGATCGATAATATTTCAGTGTTTTGTGGAATTCTTTAACCAACCTATCTCAAATCTGAGTGCCCTACCTCGTCAAGCTCCGCCCCCTCCCCAACTCCCCTTTCTCCCCGCAACCCCCTATCCCGGCCCTGAACTCCCCCCCCTTCCCCGCCCCTCACCCTAAGGCCCGCCACTCATGATCGGTAATGTTTTCACTGCTAAACATATAATACAAGGTGACCCAAAATCAATGTCACATCCTCCCACAATCTTTATTTTGCCTTATACGGCGTAATTTCAATATAATTTCGGCGTTACTTGCTCCTAGAGACCATATTGGCTGCATGCTAGTCACGTGACCCTCGAATTTGTGTGGCCCTGACTGGTCAAGTGGTTAACGGAGGCTATTTTTGGGGCAGTAGCCATGGCGAGCGGACCAGGTGTCCGGGATGGCAAAACTGCACAGCAAATAGTCCCTCAACGGGGCAGTCGGCATAGTTGCCGGTGGCATGGCCCACAGCCAGGTCGCCGAGGCACTGGGCATGAGTTACCGCACGATTTGGCGCTGGTTGTCACGTGACAGAAGCGGATTGACGCCTGAGAACAAGCTAGGTCGCGACAGGAAGACTTCCGCCAGTCGGGTAGCGCAGGTGCTGGTCGAACTTCCCAGCATTCTGGGAGAAGGACAAATTGCCGGGGAGTTGCCGCGACCTATCGCCGATAGAAAATCTTAAGGCGAACGTCCGGTAAGAGGTAAACAAAATGGCACAACGATAGCCTGAAAGCACGCTGACCAGGAACGTTGGATCTGTCTGGTCCAAGATCAGTCTACAGAAGCTGGACATGTTGATGTCTGATGTCCCGGACCGTATGCTCACCCTTATCAGGGAGAAGGTGGGATACAAATAAAAGAAAAGTGCAACTCTCATGTTTATTATTTTCATGCATTTAACGTTGGAAAGGTGTGACATTATTTTTGGGACACCCTGTAATGCCTGCTCTGCCTCTGTCTCCGTCAAATATGTGCATGGATTCGGGAAAATGGATATGAGATCCGATCCAATGGATCTAGATCTGGTATCCACTCGGAACATAGATCAAAACCCTCAATTTTGTCGAGAGATCCATTCAGATCATAGATGTGACCCAACAGTTTTGTCGAGAGATCCTCCCTGCCTCCATCCTTTTTTCCTCCCTCCCTCACTTCCACTCTCTGACTGTCGCTTACTGACCCAATCATATGCTCACTTACCCCTCCCCATCTGTCTGTCTCCCTCCCCTTCCCGCTGACCCAATCATATAATGCTTTAACCCGGCAGGCGGTGGGCCTACCAGCCACCTTCCGCGCGGTGGGGGGGGGGCATTTTTTTGCCCCCCCCCCCCCCAGTATCTCCGAAACTACTGGACGGATCCGGAAAATTCAAACGGCGTTCGATAGCCCTGTCAAATTTGTCGAGAGAAACCAAATTTCATTGACCTCGGGGTCACCGATGACGTCACAAGTCAGGTCAAAGATAAAATGTTTCAACGTTCACGGGGCTTCTAGGGAAAGCGCTATAACACCGAGTAAAACGCATTTTGTCGAAAATCAGCGATAAGGCGTCAGTTGTCTAGTACATATGTTGCTATTAGAGGTCACTGGTCATACCAGGTCAGGTCACAGGTCAGGTCACCAAAGGTCACCAAGGGTCACCACATGAGCCCAACTTTGCTAAGGTTATGCGATGCATGTTTTATGGCCTGTTTTTCATTTCCAACTCAATGGTGTTGGTTATAAGACCATCAGGTACGGCTTAAGTCACTTTCTGGTGGAGGTCAGGTCAAGGTCAGGTAAAAAAAAGTCAAATTTCAAAGTTGATATTCTTGCATAAAATGGGTATTGATTCGATGCAGCTCGTCACGGGGATTCCAATGGTGGTCTTTTTTTGCGCTACAAGGTCTAGAATTGCTAAAAATTGAGATTGAAAATTTGACGTATCATTGATACAGTTGAATGACAGCTCAAGTTTCGTCTCGGCTTTGCGTGTGATTGGTGAAAGTTTTTTTTCCGTTTGGAATTGGTTAATGTGCGTTTTGTGCGCATATTTTTTAACCGGACTTCTTGAAGTATTGAGATGAATACACGAATCACTGAGGAGGGATGCAGATTTTTGGCTCCTCGTCAAACTTCCTAAGGGATGGTCGAGACGGATTTTGTGGTACATTTTCCATACGTAGGTCTACAAGTCACGTCGATGTCAGGTTAAGTCTGGGAACAAATCACTGCATTGGCTTTGGAGAACAGCTAACATCATCTAATATTGGAGCGTCCGAGTTTGTCAATATCTGAAAACCGATTTGAGATTTCGCTGCGTGTGGTGGCAAGGTGCTAGCAGCGGCCGTTAAACCAGCAATCTCGTTGCTGGATTTGTCTCTTTGGTTTCTTTATGTTGGATTGATATTACGCAATTTATCTTTATTATATTTCACGACACGGGACCTTAAAGAAGACTGAATCTTCAAATGTTCTGGTGCAATGATTGTTACAGTTGTTTTAAAATCTTGCACATGACAGATTTAATATCGCTTAATATCGTGACAAAAAAGTCAGATACAGAAACCAAAAAGACAAAGGCAGCAACGACACACCTGAACGTATTGAATACCAGTTTACAAACCATACTTATTCAAAAATATGACAGACTTGCTGTACAGACGACACAGAGCACAGACTACAACGATCTCCTCGCTGTAGAAGATACACGCACCGCCCTTCACCAGAGCTCGGAAAAGACTGAAGGCGCCGGCTGACTGGCCGACTGCCGATCGCACGTCCCATGCTTTGATTGGCTGAGAATTAGAGCTGCCAGATTTCCAATGGAAGCAAACACAGTTCCCGAGTGGACGACACGCAGCGCTACAACGATCACCTCGCTGTAGAAGATGCACGCACCGTCCTTCACCATGGCTCAGAACAGACTGAAGGCGCCGGATGACCGGCCGGCTGCCGATCCCGGTTGAGAATTAGAGCTGCCAGATTTCCAATGGAAGCAAGCACAGTTCCCGAATGTTCTGTAACGAGAAGTAATCGAGACGCTAGAATTATGTAACCAGTGCAGACTTGAAGAAGACTGATGGGCTGAACAGCCGTTTTTAAAGAATTTGGCATACCATGTGACCGTGTTGTAATTGATAACATTGGTAATCTGGCAGCTCTAATACGTCAGCTAATAGGACTTAATTATCGTGGTCGGCCACAACTGGCCCATTCTGCCGGCGACTTCAGTTTGTTCTAAGCACTGGTGAAGGGCGGTGCGTGCATCTTCTACAGCGATGTGATCGTTGTAGCGCTGTGTGTCGTCTGATACACGCAGCTGATACTTGCCGTCTGATACTTGCCGTACAGACGACACACAGCGCTACAACGATCACATCGCTGTAAAAGATGCACGCACCGCCCTTTACCAGTGCTAAGAACAAACTGAAGTCGCCGGCAGAATGGGCCAGTGTCGGCCGATCACGATAATTAGGTCCTATAAGCTGACGTATTAGACCTGCCAGATTACCAATGTTATCAATTACAAGACGGACACATGGTACGCCAAGTTCTTTAAAAACGGCTGTTCAGCCCATCAGTCTTCTTAAAATCTGCACTGGATACCTAATTCTAGCGTCTCGATAACTTCTCGTAACAGAACATTCGGGAACTGTGCTTGCTTCCATTGGAAATCTGGCAGCTCTAATTCTCAACCGCAATCGGCAGCCGGCCGGTCAGCCGGCGCCTTCAGTCTGTTCCGTGCGCTGCAGGTGAGGGGCGCTGCGTGTATCTTCTACAGCGAGGTGATCATTGAAGCGCTTTGTGTCGTCTGTACGGCAGGTCTGTTATAAGTTTGAATAAGTATGTTCAGTGAACTGGTATTCAATACTTTCACTTGTATCGTTGCTGCCTTTGTCTTTTTATTCTGTATCCAATTTTTTGTCACGAGATTTAGCGATAAAAAATCTGCCATGTGTACAATTGTAACAATCGTTGCACTAGAATATTTGAATATTCAGTCTTTTCTTTCACATCTTGTGTCGTGAAATATAGTATAGATTAGTTACGTTAAATAAAACCGACATAAAGAAACCAAAGACAAAGCTAGCAACGAGACAAGTGAAGGTATCAAATATCAGTTTACAATACATACTTGTTACAAATTATAACAGACTTGCCGAACAGAAGACACAAAGCGCTGCAATGATCACCTCGCTGTAGAAGATACACGCAGCGCCCCTCACCAGCGCTCGGAACAGACTGAAGGCGCCGGCTGACCGGCCGGCTGCCGATCCCGGTTGAGAATTAGAGCTGCCAGATTTGCAATGGAAACAAGCACAGTTCCCGAATGTTCTGTTACGAGAAGTTATCGAGACGCTAGAATTATGTATCCAGTGCAAATTTTAAGAAGACTAATGGGCTGAACAGCCGTTTTTTAAGCACTTGGCATACCATGTGTCCGTGTTGTTATTGGTAACATTGATAATCTGGCAGCTCTAATACGTCAGCTAATAGGACCTAATTATCGTGGTCGGCCGCAACTGGCCCGTTCTGCCGGCGAATTCAGTTTGTTCTAAGCACTGGTGAAGGGCGGTGCGTGCATCTTCTACAGCGATGTGATCGTTGTAGCGCTGTGTGTCGTCTGTACGGCAAGTCTGTTATAATTTTGAATAAGTATGTTCAATGAACTGGTATTCAATACTTTCACTTGTGTCGTTGCTGCCTTTGTCTTTTTATTCTGTATCCGATTTTTTTGTCACGATATTTATCGATAATAAATCTGCCATGTGGAAGATTTTAAAAACAATTGTAACAATCATTGCACTAGAATCTTCAGTCTTTTCTTTAACATCCCTTGTCGTGAAATATAATAATGATTAGTTACGTTATATAAAACCGACATAAAGAAACCAAAGGCAAAGCCAGCAAGGAGACAAGTAAACGTAATGAATATCAGTTTACAAAACACACTTATTCAAACTTATAACAGACCTGCCGTACAGACGACACAAAGCGCTTCATTGATCACCTCGCTGTAGAAGATACACGCAGCGCCCCTCACCAGCGCACGGAACAGACTGAAGGCGCCGGCTGACCGGCCGGCTGCCGATCGCGGTTGAGAATTAGAGCTGCCAGATTTTCAATGGAAACAAGCACAGTTCCCGAATGTTCTGTTACGAGAAGTTATCGAGACGCTAGAATTATGTATCCAGTGCAGATTTTAAGAAGACTAATGGGCTGAACAGCCGTTTTTAAAGAACATGGCATACCATGTGTCGGTGTTGTAATTGATAACACTGATAATCTGGCAGCTCTAATACGTCAGCTAATAGGACCTAATTATCGTGGGCGGCCGCAACTGGCCCGTTCTGCCGGCGAATTCAGTTTGTTCTAAGCACTGGTGAAGGGCGGTGCGTGCATCTTCTACAGCGATGTGATCGTTGTAGCGCTGTGTGTCGTCTGTACGGCAAGTCTGTTATAATTTTGAATAAGTATGTTCAGTGAACTGGTATTGAATACCTTCACTTGTGTCGTTGCTGCCTTTGTCTTTTTATTCTGCATCCGATTTTGTGTCACGAGATTTATCGATAATAAATCTGCCATGTGGAAGATTTTAAAAAGAATTGTAACAATCATTGCACTAGAATCTTCAGTCTTTTCTTTAACATCCCTTGTCGTGAAATATAATAATGATAAGTTACGTTATATAAAACCGACATAAAGAAACCAAAGACAAAGCCAGCAAGGAGACAAGTGAACGTATTGAATATCAGTTTACAAAACATACTTATTCAAACTTATAACAGACCTGCCGTACAGACGACACAAAGTGCTTCAATGATCACCTCGCTGTAGAAGATACACGCAGCGCCCCTCACCTGCAGCGCACGGAATAGACTGAAGGCGCCGGCTGACCGGCCGGCTGCCGATCGCGGTTGAGAATTAGAGCTGCCAGATTTCCAATGGAAGCAAGCACAGTTCCCGAATGTTCTGTTACGAGGTTATCGAGACGCTAGAATTAGGTATCCAGTGCAGATTTTAAGAAGACTGATGGGCTGAACAGCCGTTTTTAAGGAACTTAGCGTACCATGTGTCCGTCTTTTAATTGATAACATTGGTAATCTGGCAGGTCTAATACGTCAGCTAATAGGACCTAATTATCGTGATCGGCCGACCCGGCGACTTCAGTTTGTTCTAAGCACTGGTGAAGGGCGGTGCGTGTATCTTCTACAGCGATGTGATCGTTGTAGCGCTGCGTGTCGTCTGAACGGCAAGTCTGTTATAATTTTGAATAAGTATGTTCAGTGAACTGGTATTCAATACTTTCACTTGTATCGTTGCTGCCTTTGTCTTTTTATTCTGTATCCAATTTTTTGTCACGAGATTTAGCGATAAAAAATCTGCCATGTGTACAATTGTAACAATCATTGCACTAGAATATTTGAATATTCAGTCTTTTATTTCACATACCGTGTCGTGAAATATAGTATAGATTAGTTACGTTAAATAAAACCGATATAAAGAAACCAAAGACAAAGCTAGCAACGAGACAAGTGAAGGTATCAAATATCAGTTTACAATACATACTTGTTACAAATTATAACAGACTTGCCGTACAGAAGACACAAAGCGCTGCAATGATCACCTCGCTGTAGAAGATACACGCAGCGCCCCTCACCAGCGCTCGGAACAGACTAAAGGCGCCGGCTGACCGGCCGGCTACCGATCGCGGTTGAGAATTAGAGCTGCCAGATTTCCAATGGAAACAAGCACAGTTCCCGAATGTTCTGTTACGAGAAGTTATTGAGACGCTAGAATTATGTATGCAGTGCAGATTTAAGAAGACTTATGGGCTGAACAGCCGTTTTTAAAGAACTTGGCATACCATGTGTCGGTGTTGTAATTGATAACACTGATAATCTGGCAGCTCTAATACGTCAGCTAATAGGACCTAATTATCGTGGTCGGCCGCAACTGGCCCGTTCTGCCGGCGAATTCAGTTTGTTCTAAGCACTGGTGAAGGGCGGTGCGTGCATCTTCTACAGCGATGTGATCGTTGTAGCGCTGTGTGTCGTCTGTACGGCAAGTCTGTTATAATTTTGAATAAGTATGTTCAGTGAACTGGTATTGAATACTTTCACTTGTGTCGTTGCTGCCTTTGTCTTTTTATTCTGTATCCGATTTTTTGTCACGAGATTTATCGATAATAAATCTGCCATGTGGAAGATTTTAAAAAGAATTGTAACAATCATTGCACTAGAATCTTCAGTCTTTTCTTTAACATCCCTTGTCGTGAAATATAATAATGATTAGTTACGTTATATAAAACCGACATAAAGAAACCAAGGACAAAGCCAGCAAGGAGACAAGTTAACGTATTGAATATCAGTTTACAAAACACACTTATTCAAACTTATAACAGACCTGCCGTACAGACGACACAAAGCGCTTCAATGATCACCTCGCTGTAGAAGATACACGCAGCGCCCCTCACCAGCGCACGGAACAGACTGAAGGCGCCGGCTGACCGGCCGGATGCCGATCGCGGTTGAGAATTAGAGCTGCCAGATTTTCAATGGAAACAAGCAGAGTTCCCGAATGTTCTGTTACGAGAAGTTATCGAGACGCTAGAATTATGTATCCAGTGCAGATTTTAAGAAGACTAATGGGCTGAACAGTCGTTTTTAAAGAACTTGGCATACCATGTGTCGGTGTTGTAATTGATAACACTGATAATCTGGCAGCTCTAATACGTCAGCTAATAGGACCTAATTATCGTGGTCGGCCGCAACTGGCCCGTTCTGCCGGCGAATTCAGTTTGTTCTAAGCACTGGTGAAGGGCGGTGCGTGCATCTTCTACAGCGATGTGATCGTTGTAGCGCTGCGTGTCGTCTGAACGGCAAGTCTGTTATAATTTTGAATAAGTATGTTCAGTGAACTGGTATTCAATACTTTCACTTGTATCGTTGCTGCCTTTGTCTTTTTATTCTGTATCCAATTTTTTGTCACGAGATTTAGCGATAAAAAATCTGCCATGTGTACAATTGTAACAATCATTGCACTAGAATATTTCAATATTCAGTCTTTTCTTTCACATACCGTGTCGTGAAATATAGTATAGATTAGTTACGTTAAATAAAACCGATATAAAGAAACCAAAGACAAAGCTAGCAACGAGACAAGTGAAGGTATCAAATATCAGTTTACAATACATACTTGTTACAAATTATAACAGACTTGCCGTACAGAAGACACAAAGCGCTGCAATGATCACCTCGCTGTAGAAGATACACGCAGCGCCCCTCACCAGCGCTCGGAACAGACTGAAGGCGCCGGCTGACCGGCCGGCTACCGATCGCGGTTGAGAATTAGAGCTGCCAGATTTCCAATGGAAACAAGCACAGTTCCCGAATGTTCTGTTACGAGAAGTTATCGAGACGCTAGAATTATGTATCCAGTGCAGATTTTAAGAAGACTTATGGGCTGAACAGCCGTTTTTAAAGAACTTGGCATACCATGTGTCGGTGTTGTAATTGATAACACTGATAATCTGGCAGCTCTAATACGTCAGCTAATAGGACCTAATTATCGTGGTCGGCCGCAACTGGCCCGTTCTGCCGGCGAATTCAGTTTGTTCTTAGCACTGGTGAAAGGCGGTGCGTGCATCTTCTACAGCGATGTGATCGTTGTAGCGCTGTGTGTCGTCTGTACGGCAAGTCTGTTATAATTTTGAATAAGTATGTTCAGTGAACTGGTATTGAATACTTTCACTTGTGTCGTTGCTGCCTTTGTCTTTTTATTCTGTATCCAATTTTTTGTCACGAGATTTAGCGATAAAAAATCTGCCATGTGTACAATTGTAACAATCATTGCACTAGAATATTTGAATATTCAGTCTTTTCTTTCACATACCGTGTCGTGAAATATAGTATAGATTAGTTACGTTAAATAAAACCGATATAAAGAAACCAAAGACAAAGCTAGCAACGAGACAAGTGAAGGTATCAAATATCAGTTTACAATACATACTTGTTACAAATTATAACAGACTTGCCGTACAGAAGACACAAAGCGCTGCAATGATCACCTCGCTGTAGAAGATACACGCAGCGCCCCTCACCAGCGCTCGGAACAGACTGAAGGCGCCGGCTGACCGGCCGGCTACCGATCGCGGTTGAGAATTAGAGCTGCCAGATTTCCAATGGAAACAAGCACAGTTCCCGAATGTTCTGTTACGAGAACCCGATTACGATACGAACCCGAACCCGATTACGATACGCTGACGAAGCTTTGTAATACAATTCGAAAGCTCCGACCAAAACGATTTCTTGTGGACTAAAGTCCTCATTCAATTATTACTGTTACGAGAAGTTATTGAGACGCTAGAATTATGTATCCAGTGCAGATTTTAAGAAGACTTATGGGCTGAACAGCCGTTTTTAAAGAACTTGGCGTACCATGTGTCCGTCTTGTAATTGATAACATTGGTAATCTGGCAGGTCTAATACGTCAGCTAATAGGACCTAATTATCGTGATCGGCCGACCCGGCGACTTCAGTTTGTTCTAAGCACTGGTGAAGGGCGGTGCGTGCATCTTCTACAGCGATTTGATCGTTGTAGCGCTGCGTGTCATCTGAACGGCAAGTCTGTTATAATTTTGAATAAGTATGTTCAGTGAACTGGTATTCAATACTTTCACTTGTATCGTTGCTGCCTTTGTCTTTTTATTCTGTATCCAATTTTTTGTCACGAGATTTAGCGATAAAAAATCTGCCATGTGTACAATTGTAACAATCATTGCACTTGAATATTTGAATATTCAGTCTTTTCTTTCACATACCGTGTCATGAAATATAGTATAGATTAGTTACGTTAAATAAAACCGATATAAAGAAACCAAAGACAAAGCTAGCAACGAGACAAGTGAAGGTATCAAATATCAGTTTACAATACATACTTGTTACAAATTATAACAGACTTGCCGTACAGAAGACACAAAGCGCTGCAATGATCACCTCGCTGTAGAGGATACACGCAGCGCCCCTCACCAGCGCTCGGAACAGACTGAAGGCGCCGGCTGACCGGCCGGCTACCGATCGCGGTTGAGAATTAGAGCTGCCAGATTTCCAATGGAAACAAGCACAGTTCCCGAATGTTCTGTTACGAGAACCCGATTACGATACGAACCCGAACCCGATTACGATACGCTGACGAAGCTTTGTAATACAATTCGAAAGCTCCGACCCGAACGATTTCTTGTGGAGTAAAGTCCTCATTCAATTATTACTGTTACGAGAAGTTATTGAGACGCTAGAATTATGTATCCAGTGCAGATTTTAAGAAGACTTATGGGCTGAACAGCCGTTTTTAAAGAACTTGGCATACCATGTGTCGGTGTTGTAATTGATAACACTGATAATCTGGCAGCTCTAATACGTCAGCTAATAGGACCTAATTATCGTGGTCGGCCGCAACTGGCCCGTTCTGCCGGCGAATTCAGTTTGTTCTAAGCACTGGTGAAGGGCGGTGCGTGCATCTTCTACAGCGATGTGATCGTTGTAGCGCTGTGTGTCGTCTGTACGGCAAGTCTGTTATAATTTTGAATAAGTATGTTCAGTGAACTGGTATTGAATACTTTCACTTGTGTCGTTGCTGCCTTTGTCTTTTTATTCTGTATCCGATTTTTTGTCACGAGATTTATCGATAATAAATCTGTCATGTGAAAGATTTTAAAAAGAATTGTAACAATCATTGCACTAGAATCTTCAGTCTTTTCTTTAACATCCCTTGTCGTGAAATATAATAATGATTAGTTACGTTATATAAAACCGACATAAAGAAACCAAGGACAAAGCCAGCAAGGAGACAAGTAAACGTAATGAATATCAGTTTACAAAACACACTTATTCAAACTTATAACAGACCTGC
This sequence comes from Amphibalanus amphitrite, assembly GCF_019059575.1. Lineage (NCBI taxonomy): Eukaryota > Metazoa > Arthropoda > Thecostraca > Balanomorpha > Balanidae > Amphibalanus > Amphibalanus amphitrite. The sequence continues at coordinate 296,443 of NW_024881605.1, read as the reverse complement.
CGTACAGACGACACAAAGCGCTTCATTGATCACCTTGCTGTAGAAGATACACGCAGCGCCCCTCACCAGCGCACGGAACAAACTGAAGGCGCCGGCTGACCGGCCGGCTGCCGATCGCGGTTGAGAATTAGAGCTGCCAGATTTTCAATGGAAACAAGCACAGTTCCCGAATGTTCTGTTACGAGAAGTTATCGAGACGCTAGAATTATGTATCCAGTGCAGATTTTAAGAAGACTAATGGGCTGAACAGCCGTTTTTAAAGAACTTGGCATACCATGTGTCGGTGTTGTAATTGATAACACTGATAATCTGGCAGCTCTAATACGTCAGCTAATAGGACCTAATTATCGTAAGCGGCCGCAACCGGCCCGTTCTGCCGGCGAATTCAGTTTGTTCTAAGCACTGGTGAAGGGCGGTGCGTGCATCTTCTACAGCGATGTGATCGTTGTAGCGCTGTGTGTCGTCTGTACGGCAAGTCTGTTATAATTTTGAATAAGTATGTTCAGTGAACTGGTATTGAATACCTTCACTTGTGTCGTTGCTGCCTTTGTCTTTTTATTCTGTATCCGATTTTTTGTCACGAGATTTATCGATAATAAATCTGCCATGTGGAAGATTTTAAAAAGAATTGTAACAATCATTGCACTAGAATCTTCAGTCTTTTCTTTAACATCCCTTGTCGTGAAATATAATAATGATAAGTTACGTTATATAAAACCGACATAAAGAAACCAAAGACAAAGCCAGCAAGGAGACAAGTGAACGTATTGAATATCAGTTTACAAAACATACTTATTCAAACTTATAATAGACTTGCCGTACAGACGACACAAAGTGCTTCAATGATCACCTCGCTGTAGAAGATACACGCAGCGCCCCTCACCTGCAGCGCACGGAACAGACTGAAGGCGCCGGCTGACCGGCCGGCTGCCGATCGCTGTTGAGAATTAGAGCTGCCAGATTTTCAATGGAAACAAGCACAGTTCCCGAATGTTCTGTTACGAGAAGTTATCGAGACGCTAGAATTATGTATCCAGTGCAGATTTTAAGAAGACTAATGGGCTGAACAGCCGTTTTTAAAGAACTTGGCATACCATGTGTCGGTGTTGTAATTGATAACACTGATAATCTGGCAGCTCTAATACGTCAGCTAATAGGACTTAATTATCGTGGGCGGCCGCAACTGGCCCGTTCTGCCGGCGAATTCAGTTTGTTCTAAGCACTGGTGAAGGGCGGTGCGTGCATCTTCTACAGCGATGTGATCGTTGTAGCGCTGTGTGTCGTCTGTACGGCAAGTCTGTTATAATTTTGAATAAGTATGTTCAGTGAACTGGTATTGAATACCTTCACTTGTGTCGTTGCTGCCTTTGTCTTTTTATTCTGTATCCGATTTTTTGTCACGAGATTTATCGATAATAAATCTGCCATGTGGAAGATTTTAAAAAGAATTGTAACAATCATTGCACTAGAATCTTCAGTCTTTTCTTTAACATCCCTTGTCGTGAAATATAATAATGATAAGTTACGTTATATAAAACCGACATAAAGAAACCAAAGACAAAGCCAGCAAGGAGACAAGTGAACGTATTGAATATCAGTTTACAAAACATACTTATTCAAACTTATAACAGACTTGCCGTACAGACGACACAAAGTGCTTCAATGATCACCTCGCTGTAGAAGATACACGCAGCGCCCCTCACCTGCAGCGCACGGAACAGACTGAAGGCGCCGGCAGAATGGGACAGTTGCGGCCGACCACGATAATTAGGTCCTATTATTTGATGTATTAGAGGTGCCAGATCACCAGTGTTGTCAATTACAACACCGTCACATGGTATGTCATATTCTTAAAAAACGACTGTTCAGCCCATCAGTTTTCTTAAAATCTGCACTGGATACATAATTCTAGCGTCTCGATAACTTCTCGTAACAGAACATTCGGGAACTGTGCTTGTTTCCATTGGAAATCTGGCAGCTCTAATTCTCAACCGCGATCGGTAGCCGGCCGGTCAGCCGGCGCCTTCAGTCTGTTCCGAGCGCTGGTGAGGGGCGCTGCGTGTATCTTCTACAGCGAGGTGATCATTGCAGCGCTTTGTGTCTTCTGTACGGCAAGTCTGTTATAATTTGTAACAAGTATGTATTGCAAACTGATATTTGATACCTTCACTTGTCTCGTTGCTAGCTTTGTCTTTGGTTTCTTTATATCGGTTTTATTTAACCCTCGCATGTGTGCGGCGTTTGCCAGCTTCTAATGTGTAGGGGGGGGGTCGGTTGGACCCCCCCCTTGCCGTTTGGCCCCTGATCGAGCTAGAGCTTCGCGGAAAAAACGAGCGTGTTGCCCGTGACGAGAGGAAGCCGATGATACCCAATTTTATGGTCCTAGGTCATTGGTTGACCTTCCAGGTCAGGTCAATGACCCAAAGTCGGGAAAATCGGGACCTGTTAGAAAGTCGTAAAGTGTGGCTGCTAAGGGGTTTTTCGGGGTGCTGATCACGAATATCGTGTTAGTTTTGATCACAGATGATGTCTTTAAGCATTTAGACCAGGTCGGGTCAGGTCAGGTCAGGTCAACCAGTAGGCGTCGTGACGGGTATTCGTAGTACGTGTCAACCGCCTCTGACAGCTTCGTAACATGTTACGAAGTCACCAAAACTACTTCGTAAATGTTCAAATGGTTGCTAAATTCGAATTCAGCTCCAAAAACTAGCCTAGAAACATGTAAAACTCGAAAAAGTGACCCGAGGTCACCCGAGGTCACCAAAGGTCAATGACCTGACCTGACCTTCAGGTGACCTTGACACACACGGGAGTAACATCAAATCACATGTTTGAACGTTTGAAACCACGAAAAGCTTGCAAACACGCGGCTAGTGCGAGCCGACATGCGCGAAATCGCGATTCCGGCCAAACATGGTCTCGGAAAAGAGGTCACAGGTCAAAGGTCATTTGGGTCAGGGTCATGAAATTTTCAGGGTAGGTGTAAAATTGATCAATGCGAGGGTACTGAAAGTTTCGTCGCGATCGGCCGCTTTTTACGCGAGTTATTCGCGAAAAACCATGGGGGGGGGTCCATCCGACCCCCCCCCTACACATGCGAGGGTTAACGTAACTAATCTATACTATATTTCACGACAAGGTATGTGAAAGAAAAGACTGAATATTGAAATATTCTAGTGCAATGATTGTTACAATTGTACACATGGCAGATTTTTTATCGCTAAATCTCGTGACAAAAAATTGGATACAGAATAAAAAGACAAAGGCAGCAACGATACAAGTGAAAGTATTAAATACCAGTTCACTGAACATACTTATTCAAAATTATAACAGACTTGCCGTTCAGACGACACGCAGCGCTACAACGATCACATCGCTGAAGAAGATGCACGCACCGCCCTTCACCAGTGCTTAGAACAAACTGAATTCGCCGGGAGAACGGGCCAGTTGCGGCCGACCACGATAATTAGGTCCTATTAGCTGACGTATTAGAGCTGCCAGATTAACAGTGTTATCAATTACAACACCGACACATGGTATGCCAAGTTCTTTAAAAACGGCTGTTCAGCCCATTAGTCTTCTTAAAATCTGCACTGGATACATAATTCTAGCGTCTCGATAACTTCTCGTAACAGAACATTCGGGAACTGTGCTTGTTTCCATTGAAAATCTGGCAGCTCTAATTCTCAACCGCGATCGGTAGCCGGCCAGTCAGCCGGCGCCTTCAGTCTGTTCCGAGCGCTGGTGAGGGGCGCTGCGTGTATCTTCTATAGCGGGGTGATCATTGCAGCGCTTTGTGTCTTCTGTTCGGCAAGTCTGTTATAATTTGTAACAAGTATGTATTGTAAACTGATATTTGATACCTTCACTTGTCTCGTTGCTAGCTTTGTCTTTGGTTTCTTTATGTCGGTTTTATTTAACGTAACTAATCTATACTATATTTCACGACACAAGATGTGAAAGAAAAGACTGAATATTCAAATATTCCAGTGCAACGATTGTTACAATTGTATTCATGGCAGATTTTTTATCGCTAAATCTCGTGACAAAAAATTGGATACAGAATAAAAAGACAAAGGCAGCAACGATACAAGTGAAAGTATTGAATACCAGTTCACTGAACATACTTATTCAAAATTATAACAGACTTGCCGTACAGTCGACACACAGCGCTACAACGATCACCTCGCTGTAGAAGATGCACGCACCGCCCTTCACCATGGCTCAGAACAGACTGAAGGCGCCGGATGACCGGCCGGCTAACGATCGCGGTTGAGAATTAGAGCTGCCAGATTTCCAATGGAAGCAAGCACAGTTCCCGAATGTTCTGTAACGAGAAGTAATCGAGACGCTAGAATTATGTACCCAGTGCAGACTTGAAGAAGACTGATGGGCTGAACAGCCGTTTTTAAAGAATTTTGCATACCATGTGATCGTGTTGTAATTGATAACATTGGTAATCTGGCAGCTCTAATACGTCAGCTAATAGGACTTAATTATCGTGGTCGGCCACAACTGGCCCATTCTGCCGGCGACTTCAGTTTGTTCTAAGCACTGGTGAAGGGCGGTGCGTGCATCTTCTATAGCGATGTGATCGTTGTAGCGCTGTGTGTCGTCTGTACGGCAAGTCTGTTATAATTTTGAATAAGTATGTTCAATGAACTGGTATTCAATACTTTCACTTGTGTCGTTGCTGCTTTTGTCTTTTTATTCTGTATCCGATTTTTTGTCACGAGATTTATCGATAATAAATCTGCCATGTGGAAGATTTTAAAAACAATTGTAACAATCATTGCACTAGAATCTTCAGTCTTTTCCTTAACATCCCTTGTCGTGAAATATAATAATGATAAGTTACGTTATATAAAACGGACATAAAGAAACCAAAGACAAAGCCAGCAATGAGACAAGTGAAGGTATTGAATGTCAGTTTACAATACATACTTATTCAAACTTATAACAGACCTGCCGTACAGACGACACAAAGCGCTTCAATGATCACCTCGCTGTAGAAGATACACGCAGCGCCCCTCACCAGCGCTCGGAACGAACTGAAGTCGATGGCAGAATGGGCCAGTTGCGGCCGACCACGATAATTAGGTCCTATTATTTGACGTATTAGAGGTGCCAGATTGCCAGTGTTGTCAATTACAACACCGTCACATGGTATGTCAAATTCTTAAAAAACGACTGTTCAGCCCATCAGTTTTCTTAAAATCTGCACTGGATACATAATTCTAGCGTGTCGATTACTTCTCGTAACAGAACATTCGGGAACTGTGCTTGCTTCCATTGGAAATCTGGCAGCTCTAATTCTCAACCGGGATCGGCAGCCGGCCGATTAGCCGGCGCCTTCAGTCTGTTCCAAACGCTGGTGAGGGGCCCTTCGTGTATCTTCTACAGCAAGGTGATCATTGCAGCGCTTCGTGTCGCCTGTACGGCAAGTCTGTTATAAGTTTGAATAAGTATGTATTGTAAACTGATATTCAATACGTTCACTTGTCTCCTTGCTGGCTTTATCTTTGGATTCTTTATGTCGGTTTTATATAACGTAACTTATCATTATTATATTTCACGACAGGGATGTTAAAGAAAAGACTGAAGATTCTAGTGCAATGATTGTTACAATTGTTTCTAAAATCTTCCACATGGCAGATTTATTATCGATAAATCTCGTCACAAAAAATCGGATACAGAATTAAAAGACAAAGGCAGCAACGACACAAGTGAAAGTATTCAATACCAGTTCACTGAACATACTTATTCAAAATTATAACAGACTTGCCGTACAGACGACACACAGCGCTACAACGATCACATCGCTGTAGAAGATGCAGGCACCGCCCTTCACCAGTGCTTAGAACAAACTGAATTCGCCGGCAGAACGGGCCAGTTGCGGCCGACCACGATAATTAGGTCCTATTAGCTGACGTATTAGAGCTGCCAGATTATCAGTGTTATCAATTACAACACCGACACATGGTATGCCAAGTTCTTTAAAACGGCTGTTCAGCCCATCAGTCTTCTTAAAATCTGCACTGGATACCTAATTCTAGCGTCTCGATAACTTCTCGTAACAGAACATTCGGGAACTGTGCTTGTTTCGATTGGAAATCTGGAAGCTCTAATTTTCAACCGCGATCGGTAGCCGGCCGGTCAGCCGGCGCCTTCAGTCTGTTCCGAGCGCTGGTGAGGGGCGCTGCGTGTATCTTCTACAGCGAGGTGATATTGCAGCGCTTTGTGTCTTGTGTACGGCAAGTCTGTTATAATTTGTAACAAGTATGCATTGTAAACTGATATTTGATACCTTCACTTGTCTCGTTGCTAGCTTTGTCTTTGGTTTCTTTATATCGGTTTTATTTAACGTAACTAATCTATACTATATTTCACGACACGGGATGTGAAAGAAAAGACTGAATATTCAAATATTTTAGTGCAATGATTGTTACAATTGTACACATGGCAGATTTTTTATCGCTAAATCTTGTGACAAAAAATTGGATACAGAATAAAAAGACAAAGGCAGCAACGATACAAGTGAAAGTATTGAATACCAGTTCACTGAACATACTTATTCAAAATTATAACAGACTTGCCGTTCAGACGACACGCAGCGCTACAACGATCACATCGCTGTAGAAGATGCACGCACCGCCCTTCATCAGTGCTTAGAACATACTGAAGTCGCCGGCAGAATGGGCCAGTGTCGGCCGATCACGATAATTAGGTCCTATTAGCTGACGTATTAGACCTGCCAGATTACCAATGTTATCAATTACAGGACGGACACATGGTACGCCAAGTTCCTTAAAAACGGCTGTTCAGCCCATCAGTCTTCTTAAAATCTGCACTGGATACCTAATTCTAGGGTCTCGATAACTTCTCGTAACAGAACATTCGGGAACTGTGCTTGCTTCCATTGAAAATCTGGCAGCTCTAATTCTCAACCGCGATCGGCAGCCGGCCGGTCAGCCGGCGCCTTCATTCTGTTCCGTGCGCTGCAGGTGAGGGGCGCTGCGTGTATCTTCTACAGGGAGGTCATCATTGAAGCGCTTTGTGTCGTCTGTACGGCAGGTCTGTTTTAAGTTTGAATAAGTATTGTAAACTGAAATTCAATACGTTTACTTGTCTCCTTGCTGGCTTTGTCTTTGGTTTCTTTTTGTCGGTTTTATATAACGTTACTTATCATTACTATATTTCACGACAAGGGATGTTAAAGAAAAGACTGAAGGTTCTAGTGCAATGATTGTTACAATTGTTTTTAAAATCTTCCACATGGCAGATTTATTATCGATAAATCTCGTGACAAAAAATCGGATACAGAATAAAAAGACAAAGGCAGCAACGACACAAGTGAAAGTATTGAATACCAGTTCATTGAACATACTTATTCAAAATTATAACAGACTTGCCGTACAGACGACACACAGCGCTACAACGATCACATCGCTGTAGAAGATGCACGCACCGCCCTTCACCAGTGCTTAGAACAAACTGAATTTGCCGTCAGAACGGGCCAGTTGCGGCCGACCACGATAATTAGGTCCTATTAGCTGACGTATTTAGAGCTGCCAGATTATCAATGTTATCAATAACAACACGGACACATGGTATGCCAAGTTCTTTAAAAACGGCTGGTCAGCCCATTAGTCTTCTTAAAATCTGCACTGGATACATAATTCTAGCGTCTCGATAACTTCTCGTAACAGAACATTCGGGAACTGTGCTTGTTTCCATTGAAAATCTGGCAGCTCTAATTCTCAACCGCGATCGGCAGCCGGCCGGTCAGCCGGCGCCTTCAGTCTGTTCCGTGCGCTGGTGAGGGGCGCTGCGTGTATCTTCTACAGCGAGGTGATCATTGCAGCGCTTTGTGTCTTCTGTTCGGCAAGTCTGTTATAATTTGTAACAAGTATGTATTGTAAACTGATATTTGATACCTTCACTTGTCTCGTTGCTAGCTTTGTCTTTGGTTTCTTTATGTCGGTTTTATTTAGCGTAACTAATCTATACTATATTTCACGACACAAGATTTGAAAGAAAAGACTGAATATTCAAATATTATAGTGCAATGATTGTTACAATTGTACACATGGCAGACTTTTTATCGCTAAATCTCGTGACAAAAAATTGGATACAGAATAAAAAGACAAAGGCAGCAACGATACAAGTGAAAGTATTGAATACCAGTTCACTGAACATTTTTATTCAAAATTATAACAGACCTGCCGTTCAGACGACACGCAGCGCTACAACGATCACATCGCTGTAGAAGATGCACGCACCTCCCTTCACCAGTGCTTAGAACAAACTGAAGTCGCCGGCAGAATGGGCCAGGTGCGGCCGACCATGATAATTATGTCGTATTAGCTGACGTACTAGAGCTGCCATATTACCAATGTTATCAAATACAACACGGACACATGGTATGCCAAGATCTTTAAAAACGGCTGTTCAGCCCATCAGTCTTCTTAAAATCTGCACTGGATACATAATTCTAGCGTCTCGATTACTTCTCGTAACAGAACATTCGGGAACTGTGCTTGCTTGCATTGGAAATCTGGCAGCTCTAATTTTCAATTATTGCACCAGAACATTTGAATATTCAGTCTTCTTTAAGTTCCCACGTCGTGTAATATAATAAAGATAATAAAGATAAATTACGTAACATAAAACCGCCATAAAGAAACCAAAAACACAAAGCCAGCAACGAGATTGCTGGTTTTAGGGCCGCTGCTAGCACTTTGCCACCACACGCAGCGAAATCTCAAATCGGTTTTCAGATATTGACAAACTCGGACGCTCCAATATTAGATGATGTTAGCTGTTCTCCAAAGCCAATGCAGATATTTAGGACGAATATTCAAAACACTAGGTACTTTTTATTTATGGTAGCTTTTGAAAGCACTGCGGCTTTCTTCCTCAGCCTAGACAGTTAGACACATAGAATCAAATCAAAATTAACAATTCATCCTAGTCGTTCGTTTCGTGATATTAAACATCGTTTGGATACGTATAAGTGGCGCACATTCAAATTTCCAAAATTATGTGGTCACATGCTTAAATTAAGTCTTCGCTTCTTTGAAGAAGAGTAAAAATATCAGGTAATATCACAGACGTCATCAACGATAAAAAAAGACACATGCCTATCACATGCGCTTCAACATCATAAGCAAATCGTCCAAACGGCGAAACAACATGCATACAAGTATACATATTACAATTCCGCAGGTCCCAGCATAGAGACACCCTGCACTTTTTCACTACTTCAGCACACGGTACACATTTGCTAGCGGTACACCGGGTTTTGTATTTAAAAGCTATATAGCTTTTAAATACAAAACCTTTTTATTTAAAAGTATTTCGAAAGCTACCATAAATAAAAAGTACCTGGTGTTTCGAATATTCGTTCTAAACATGATTCCTTTCCAGGTGAATAACAATATTTATCAATATATTAACCAATGCAGATATTTGTTCCCAGACTTAACCTGACATCGACGTGACTTGTAGACCTACGTATGGAAAATTTACCACAAAATCCGTCTCGAACATTCCTTAGGAAGTTTGACGAGGAGCCAAAAATCTGCATCCCTCCTCAGTGCTTCGTGTATTCATCTCAATACTTCAAGAAGTCCGGTTAAAAAATATGCGCACAAAACGCACATTAACCAATTTCAAACGGAAAAAAACTTTCACCAATCACACGCAAAGCCTACACGAAACTTCATCTGTCATTCAACTGTATAAATGATAATGTGAATTTACCACGAGCACAGAGTAGCAACAAGAGATGTCAATCGGATACCAACATTTTGGTATACCGATACCAAACCGATACCAACTTGGTATTTGGTATTTCAATCCCCTATATTTGATATTTTGTTGGTATTATGAACCCATACTAATATATGACGCAGATAAATTGGTATAAATTTGGTATTTGCCTCATGTTGCCAGGTTGGTTCGGTTTCGATATTTTCTCACGGTTTTGGTTGGTATTTTGTTTGGTATCGGTATTCCGATTTTCTATAATTGACATCAATAGTAGCAACCAACAGCGCAGAACTAACATGCTCGGTCCGAGCTCAACTCGGCAGATGTCAGCTCTCACCGCGCCGAACTGTTTCATAAATGGCAAATTACCGAGGTTACCACAATCAGGAATATGAATGATCATACAAAATACAAATACTTGTAATTGTAAGAAGTGTTGTCCGCACTTGTAATTGTAAAGAAGTGTTGCCCGCAATAAAGCCACAAAAGCCATGCAGGTCTGATGCGTGAAATTCATGGCATGCTAATCGGTAACCAGTAATATCGCGGTAGGGGAAGACAACAGGTCATGTATAATGTGCAGAAAAGCCCGCCAAACAAATACATCGTCATGCATCATGTTACGAATGCTAGTTAAAAATCGCCGGAATTATCGTTCTCATACATACGGCCACGGGAGAGGGGGGGATGAACGTCACAATGACCAGTTGCACAACAAATGGATCGTACAATTATCAGTTACACTTTGATCATAACGAACTTTACCTAGCACCGGTATAATTCCTCCCCGCTTGCCGCTCTTGTCTGTCATCTGATGATCCTCACAACTATTTCAATGTTGAACAGCTGCAGCATGTGACTGGCCCGCCTGAGCTCCTCGACGTCGGCCCGCGGCCCGAGAGAGAACAAGCTTGGCCGACTGGCCGAGCTAGGCTGATTGCACCAGGTCCATGCCGCCGGCCGGTGCCGTGCACGGGGCCTCTGGACTGGGAGATGATCGGATACAGCGAATGCTGCCACCGCCGCCCCAGGTGAGCTACACGTACCACCGCCACTCCACCGGTCCGCTAGGTAAGCCCTGCCACCGACGTGGAAAGCGAGCTGTAACGCACAGGGAACGAAACCCATCAGCAATCGGTGTAGGGGAGGGGATAACATTGCACAAGCGGACAGGAAACAGCACTGATATAGCAGCTAGATAAGGTTAAGTGGTATAAATGAAAGACACACACACACACGCACGCACGCACGCACGCACGCACGCACGCACGCACGCACGCACGCACGCACGCATGCACGCACGCACGCACGCACGCACGCACGCGGTGCCGGAAGTCTGAGTCGCCCAAATCTTACAGACTCCCACTCCGGATCAGTGTCAATATAGCATGGCCCAAGACACTAAAACGATCGTTGATGCTTCAAAGCCAGATTTGGTCGTAGTAAAGACAAAGCTTACGTTTTGAACAATCCTTTTCAGTTACAATCAGAAACAACAGTTGTGCCAGAACCTCTTCATAGCTCTGCACATTACTTTAGAACATATTGCAATTTTAGGTCTTGCAATCTAAGAGCGTGCAAAGAATTGTTGCAGGCAAGATGAAACATCTCTGACAAACCCGGAGTCAGTCATCAAATCATCCATCGACTATGCACACCTGTCAGTAGTTGTGTCGGTTGTAAAATGCACAAAGGTGTTTCAAAGTAGCTACAGCAAGCAAAAGACTGGCTCATCAACCTGACCTACCCGCGTGACTTTCATGCTGCTGAGCTGACGTTTGTCATCCATGCTGCCGCCGGCTGCTCCAGCAGCCCAGTCGCGAGTGTACGATCCGCAGCTCTGCATTGGCCCGGCTTCAGCTTCACGTTCTGAAAATGGGATCCATTTCATATCAATTCATTGCTGATTGTGATGGCATTTCGAATAGATCATACTAGCCGTTTTCACGACGGGCTACACGAAGACGGTTAAAATGTGTCGCTTGCTAAGACACTTCAATGCTGTCTGGTAAGTCTCGCTACAATGTTCAATATCATTGTGCTTGTGCAGGGCATGTAGGCATGAACTTAAAATGCTGCGGGTCATCATATACCGATGACGATGCTGTTTTCTGCTGCCAAGATTTTTGCTGCTGAGGTCATTTCAGGTAAAGTTAGGTCAAGGTCTATTTTATGTGTTTGTATGTCTGTGTGTGTCTGTGTGTATACTGATGTGTGCACCGATTGTTTTTGTGTCCATATTACATAAAATCATGATTTGAGAAGTTTTTACCAAAAATGCAGTCAAAAAACTTCACAAAAAGTAAATTCAGCTTTCCTAAAACGCAATTATCTTAGATGACCTCAAGGTCAACACCTTGACCCTGACCTTGACACCTGTACATCGTCGAACAACATGCTCGATGATAGGTGGGAGGTAAGACTGGCAAAAAAGGCCGAAATCAAGGTGTCAAAAGCTCACAAGGCCCATGGCAAACGCAAGATGTTGAAAATTGGCCATTTGGGTCATGACGACCTGAAAAACAAGGTCATGTCTCCGAAACCAAAAATCACAGAAACTTGAAATTTTTAGTGGATATCAAGAAAGGATAGAGGAGCAGCTATACGAAAAATCAGCCTTCTAGCTCTAAAAATGTTGAGTGCAGAGCAGAAAGACTACCTGGGGGGAAGGGGGTGGCAACCACCATGTGCGGGCGAGGGTTAAGCTGGGATGGTCACCTTAAGCAATACTGCTATCGAGGGGATTGAGAGCGCGGACGACCTGACAAAACAAGCGGCCGCCTTGCCCTCAAACGCCCACTCGCTGACCAGGGCGGTTCACTGTGCGGCCACGCATGAATGGCGCGACAACTGCTCAGAATCACTATTCAAGCCACTCCTCGGGAGCACGTCGCCGCTCCCTATCCCCGGAGCGGACCGAGAGGATGCCGTTTCGGTGCACCAGAAACACCAGTTTCGGTGTTTCGGTGCCGGCGGGCCACTGGAGCCGCTCGCTCCAATAAGGCACCGAATCGGCTGTCTTAACTCCGCGGCGTGCCAGCAGTGCCTAGACAAGCGGTGCCCCGCGGCGCAGAGTGTACCGAGAAGAGGGTGATGTGCCGGAGCACATGCTGCTCCGCCGTTATTAACATCGCGATGTTAATAACGGCGATGCATCGGCACAAATTTGTGGCCCCGGAGCTCACGACTCCAGCTTTGTTTCACGGCATGAAGCAAGAGTGCGCTTACACTATTGAGGCATTGGGTTTCTGTGGAAATGAAAAACTCATTCGGACGCTCAAACATGGGAGAGCATACAAGGCCCCGCCCCCGGAACACTCTGTCTGGTTCATATAGCCTTGATCGGTAGATGTGCACACTGCACATGTGCTTTATATAAAAAGGCCTTAATTTTCGCACAAATAGGCACCTAATTTTTGGCGCAAATCACACAAAAATTTCAGCGCAAGATCGGTTGCGCCAAATTTCGGCGCAAGAGGGTCTCACGGGCGTCCGGCGTAGTGTATGAATGTTTTCCAGTCTGGCCAAGAAGCCCCTACGAACCTGGACTAGGATGATAGGACCAGGTCTTCACAACCTGAATGTCTATGGATTCAGCAGGAATTCCCCACACTCAATAACAATGCTTGAACCCCTGGCGGATTCAGGGGTTCAGCACGTGGAGGGGGGCATACCAGGTCACGGAGCCAAACCTAGGGTACCCCCAAATCCCGTTTTCTCATCGGATTTAGGCCACTTATTTTTCGTCATAGCCCTGACACGAGTTTTTTTCTTAAAAAAAAAACAGAAATGGTTGGACACCTGACCCCCATTGGCAGATCCAGGAAGAGGAGGCTTTTGGGACAAATACCCGGGCAGCGCCAGAAATCGACGAAAATTGGTGGGGCCGTTGGGGCCCTCAGCCCCTCAGAATGACGGGTGTATAGAGCCGACCCAGGGCCGCCGGTGTGGAACCTTAAGAGGTACTGGCGTGGGACCATCAAAGGTATCGGTGTGGGTTCCCCAGAGGCAGTGGTGTGGGGCGCTCAGAGGCACTGGTGCAGGAACCACAAAGGAGCCGGTGTGGGCCCTCTAAAGTGCTGGTGTGAGGCCCTCACATGGACGTCGTTGTGGTGCCTCAGACACTGGTGTGGCGCTAAGCCCACACCATTCACAGATGGTGTGAGGGGCCATTGGAGTTGTTGGTGCGAAATGCGAATGCTTAATAATCCAGTAGGACCTCTCAGAGACCGACAAAGGGCCCTCAGAGGCCGGTAACAGGCCGTATGATGCCAACAATGGGCCTTCACAGGCCGGCAAGTGAGGGCCGGCAGTATCTTCAGGAGCCCTGTGGAATCCTTAGAGATCGGCATGGTCCTCTCAGACGCCGGTGGGGCCCTCAGAGTCACCGGTGTAGGACCTACAGAGTTACCAGTGGCTGGCTGCCAGAGGCACTGGTGTGGGGCCCCAGAGGCGCCGGTGTGGGACCCTGAGTCGCCGATGATGTGGGCCTCAGGAGACACTGGTTTCTTAGAGGTGGCGGTGTAGGGCCCTCAGACGCGTCTGTGTGGTGCCCTCACAGTCGCCGGTGAAGACTTTCAAAGGCATCGTTGTGGGAGTCCTCACTCCTCAGAGACACATGCATGGGGGCAAGGGGTCTTCAAGAGACCAGCAAGGGCCAGCAGAGGGTTTCAGGAGCCTTGCGGGATTCTGGAGACCGGCGTGGTACTCTCAGGCGTCACTGGGAGCCCTCAGACTCACCAGTGTGGGGCCCACATAGTGCAGGTAGGTAGCCGTCAGATGCGCCTGTGAAAGACCTTCAGAGGCGCTAGTGTGGGGCCCTCAGAGCCGCCGCCGATGTAGGGCCTTAAGAAATATTGGTGTTAGTCCCTCAGATTGGCGGTGTTGGGCCCTCAAAGGTGCCGGTGTGAGACCCTCACAGGCGCCGTTATGGGCCCTTAGAGACACTGGTGTGGAACTGTGGAGCCGTTCCATGCGGGTGGGCCAGGACCCTAATTAGAGTTGACGCTTAATAGGTCAGCAAGGTCACTCAGAGGCCAGCACAGGGCCCTCAGAAGCCGGAGTGGGGCCCTTATGGAGATGTGTGATGTGTGATGTGATGTGTGATGTGACTCAGGAGCCCGTGACTCTGTGAGGTGCCCTCACGAGGCCTGCGGGTCTTATCTCAGTCGAAATAAGGCACGCTTGGACCCTGAGCGGCCAATTGGCACTGTAGGGCCTCTCGGGCCCATAGGGCACCATGCATCTAATTAGGCGGCACGCGCCCCTTGTGCCCCCCCCCCCCCTCCCCGGTTACGCTGCACTGGCTGCGGCCATACAGGTAAATCATATTCTAACCATCCCTATTCCCAAGCATAGGCGGCGGCCGATTCCTGCATGATTTGCGCAATATGAGTGCCATCGTTAGACAATACGGTCAAAAGGGTTGAAGCGGCATGACTCCCCTGTGGTTAGAACTAAGAAGCAGCATATTGTTAGACAAAATAAAGCAATGACAACTAAATTGAGGTTATTAAAACCAGTGGCGCAAGAACCGGGAGGGGGGGCTAGAGGGGGCTGAGCCCCCCCCCCCCAGCCGAAAAGCTGGGGGGGGGGGCTCGTAATGTTAGGGCCAAATAAAGCTGCATATACCACGACACGGTGTATTGTGCTTCCAGCGACCGACGACCAAGCACGGACACGGCGACCCGCCGACTGACCCAGTCCGGTCACGGTCGCGCCCTTATATAACCACGGCACAGAGCGCATGCGCGGTGACCGCGCGGCGGTCAGGCGGCTCGCCGGCCGGACGGCCGGGCCGCCATCCCATCCTGTTCCACGGCCCCACACGGCCGGTCCGCGGTCACAATATCCCAACACTCCTCCCCCCATAAAGAAACGTTTCCACTTGGTCAAGTAACAAAGAAACGCGACACACTACGCGACCGGAACGCGACCGGAAATACAAACTGATTCAGACACTGGTGATGCACATCGAGAGCATCCGAGGCCTAGGATTGAAAACGATCTGGGGGGAGCGACACTCTGCCAGACCTGGTCACATACGCGCCCCGCACAGATGTACCCCCATTCCCCACCTGATCTCGGGCCCGCCGGCAGAGGTAATACAACGCCAGCGGATCCGGTAGTCTCCTCGGACCCCGTCTGCTTCCTGGGACGCGTTTCTGTGGCTGTGTCCAATGCGTCGTCCCTCCGAGTGCTTCCAGACGTTTCCTGTTTGTGGGACTCCCGTTCCACAGCTGGCTTTAGCTGGTTGAAGTGCAGAGCCTTTTCCTTGCCCTTGTCGTCACGGACGAGGTACGTTACTCCTCTCTCTCCTCCGATGCGGCCGATGATGGTGCCCGGGCCTTTGTAGTACAGTCCCAGTTTCGGCTTCCCGCCGACCGAGACCCTATTATCCCGAATCCATACCCGGTCACCAGCCTCAAACCCTTTTCCGCTCGCGCGCTGGTTGAATCGGGTCGCAGCCTCCGTAGCACTGGCCCGGGTTTTCCTGATAGTCGTCTGATAAGCCTCTGAAATGGCCTTTAGACGCTCTTCAAGGTAGCACCGGATATTTCCCGCCCGATCCGGAGGGTTGATGACCGCATCGAGTGGCGTTTTCGGGTGGAATCCGTGCAGCAGAAAGAACGGGGAATATCCGGTGACGCTGTGCACAGAGGTGTTGTAAGCCATGCAGTACGCCTTGATGTCAGCGTCCCAGTTCGCTCCTTGAGGGTCAACGTATTTGGCGACCATGTCCTTGAGTGTTCTCATAAAACGCTCTACCATACCATCACTCTCAGGGTGATAGGGCGTTGTACGCGTTTTCTGGATGCCCAGTCGCTTGCACATGCACTAGAACAATGCAGACTCAAATTGGCCTCCTTGGTCCGAGTGAATCCTGTCTGGCACCCCCATGTCGTAAACCCAATCCAACAGCACCGTGGTTACGGTTTCGGCATCCTGCCGTCTCACTGGGTACACTCGGACGTATTTAGAAAAATAGTCCATGATGACTACTGCATATCGGTTGCCATTCTCCGACACCGGCATCTCAGTGATGTCAATCGCAATTCTGCGGAATGGTTGACTCAAGACCTCCGTTACCAGAGGAGCCCGTTTCTTCGGTGCAGGGCGATGGCGCCCTTGGCAAAGGTCACACGTGCTGCAGTACCGACGGATGTCCGCGAACATGCCGGGCCAGAGGAAGCGCTGTCGCACTCTTTCCGTTGCTCGACTCCGTCCCAAGTGTGCGGACGTCGGATGGTCATGGGCGAGCGTCATGATTCTTGATCGCATCGAATCGGGGACCAGGGCCCGGAAGCCCCACTTCGTCCTCATGCCGAGAACGCCCTCCCGCACTTCGAGCTGCGTCCAGCTCCCACGCAGTAGCTCCCACTCGGCGAGAGGGTGATCGGGCGGTGGTTCCCGACTGCCCAGACAGGCGTTCCGCATGACACTGAGGACCTCGTCCTCTTGTTGCGCCGTCTGCAAATCCGATTGTCCTGGTGCTTCAGTGATTAGGCGTCCCGCCTGGTCACCCTTCGCACTAGGTGGCGCAGTAGGCAGTGCGCAGACTTGGTCAAGTTCTGCTGCGCCTCGAGTCTTCCCCACACATTCCTCCTCTCCACCAGAAGCAGGTTCTTGGGCTCTTGTAGCTGCGGTATGCACGGGTGCTTGACCGGCTTCGGCGGGACAAGACTTGCTGCGCTTGCCCGTCCAGATATTGCCGTTGACTGGTCGCTGCCGGGACATTGCATCGGCATTGCCGTGATCACGGCCCGGCCGGACAACCACCCGGAACTGGTAAGAGCTCAGCTCGATGGCCCACCGGCCACGTCTTCCCGTCCCGTCACGTTCCACATTGATGGACTCCGGTACACCCGTGAGTGGTTTGTGATCGGTCACGACTTCGAATTCTGCTCCAACTGTGTACTGGTTGAATCGCCGGATGGCGTGAACGATGGCCCAGAGTTCTTTATCATATGTTGGCCATCTGCGCTGTTGCTTTGTCAGCACCTTACTGTCGTAGGCGATGACTCTCTCCGTGTCACCCACCCGCTCCGCGAGCACTGAACCGACTGCAGAGTCGGATGCATCCGTGTACAAGACGAATGTACCACGGAACGTAGGGAGGGCTAACACTGGAGGTGCAGTCAGCGCCTGCTTCAGACTCTCAAAAGCTGCTTCAGCTTCCGGCGTCCACGTCAGGTGGTCACCCACCACCTTGGCTTCCCTCAGCGGCTTCGTGAGATCCATGTATTGTGGGACAAAACGGCTGTAATATCCGCACAATCCGAGGAAGCTCTTCATGCCATCTTCCGTCTTCGGTGGAGCCCAGTCTTCTGGATCTTCTGGATGTTATGTGGGTCCGGTAGGAGTCCCTCCTTTGCGACCCGGTGACCGAGGAACATAACTTCGCGCTTTGCGAGGCGGCATTTTTCTGGTTTGATCTTCAGCTTCGCCGACCTCACTCGCTTGAAGACATCACGGAGCGTTGCGATGTGCTCGTCCTCGGATCTGCTTGATATGATGATGTCATCAAGGTAGACTAAACAGCGTTTCGAGTCCAGACCCGCAAGCACCAGTTCCATGAGTCGCTGGAATGTGGCTCCAGCATTTTTGAGACCCATGGCCATCACCCTGAACTGATGGAGTCCTTTGCCCGTGGAGAACGCCGTCTTTTCTCGGTCCTCTGTGGCCAGCGGGACCTGCCAGTAACCGGTCGCCATGTCGAGCGTCGTGTACCACGTTGCCCCCGCTAGAGTATCCAACGCCTCATCGACCCTCGGCAGAGGATGCGCACATCCGCGAGTTCGGCTGTTGATCGCGCGGAGATCGACGCAGAAGCGGAAACTTCCATCTTTCTTTCTGGCCAGGACGACTGGGGAGCACCACGGACTTGTACTCTCTTCAATTATTCCATCTTTCATCATCTGCGTCTTCTGCATCTCGACTTGCTCGCGTGGTACCCGCCGTGGTCTCTGCTTCACGGGAGCCTCCTCCCCTGTGTCGATGTGGTGTTCGAGCAAATCTGTCTTGCCGATATCACCCACATACTGACTGAAGATGTCTGCATATTCGCTGAGAATGGTTCTGAGCTTCTCCTTTCCTTCCGCTGAGAAGTCAGATCCGTCCACATCAAGTACTTCTGTCACCGTCGTATTCTGACGCCTTTCTGTTCTGCAGCTCACATCATCAATGTCATCATCATCACTGTCCCCAACGCCTCCGTCTGCAGCCAGGCACAACTTGTACTCACAGTCCTTCTCGTTTGTGGCATCATAAAATGTCCCTAGGTCACTGCCTCTGAGAACACGGACTTCTTCAGACCCAACATTTGTCAAAATGATCGAGACGCACCCGTCGTCGTCTGCAACGACCAGAGCCCTTGGAGTCAGGAGTCCCTCCCGCTCCGCTACGGTTGATGGCTCGAATATCCCGGCTGCACCCATTTCATCACTCTGCACGCCGTCCACTCTCTCCAGCTTACCAGCTACCACGCACTCTGACCGTGCTGGAATGACGACGTTCGACAGTAATCGCACTCGCGCACGTCTTGGTCAAACCTGCTCCCGGCTCGGCAGGGGAACGCTCATGGTTCCAATCTTGAATGAGCCAGTGTCGTCGTCAATGACCGTGCGATGCATGCACGTGAAGTCGCGACCTAGTATCACGTCGTACACGAGGTCGTCTGCCACGGTCACTACCGGGCATCGGAAGCTGACTCCATCAATGCATAATGAGAGGTTTTCCAACTCACCAACTATCTGGAGGGAGGTACCTCCCGCTCCGATAGCATTGCGCGCGCTCGGGCTGAGCCGGATTGTTCTTAGCGCTGGGTTCCCCTCATAAAATCCTCTTCGCATCATGGTGAAGTCGGCACCAGTGTCCACCAGCGCCCATGTCGGAGCGCCGTGAATGACGACCCGAACGGCCGACGCCGTGAGTGGGGACGCTTTAGAGAGGACTGGGACCTGTCCC
Organism: Amphibalanus amphitrite; assembly: GCF_019059575.1. Lineage (NCBI taxonomy): Eukaryota > Metazoa > Arthropoda > Thecostraca > Balanomorpha > Balanidae > Amphibalanus > Amphibalanus amphitrite. Next base: position 276,703 of record NW_024881605.1, on the reverse strand, counting down.
ACGGCTCCAGTCCGGTTCAGTTTTCCTGATGCGCACCGGCGCCCCCCCCCCCCCCCCCGGGGATCAGCAGCTCTTGTCTCGGAGTGGCCTCCGCCATTGCTGCCACCCTGGAAGTATTGGCACCCCGCCATCCAGTGGCCCTGCTGCCCACAACATAAGCAGAGCGGCAGCGTGCGCCCATCCCTTGTCGACGGCAGTGAAATGGGGCAGTGTCGCTTGAGGTGACCCAATTCTCCACAGCCGAAGCATCTGACGCTAGGTGAACCACGGCTACGCTCGGGGCAGTCTCGCTGAAAATGACCCGGCTGCTCGCAGCGGTAGCACCGGGGAAGTCGGCGAGACTTACTCGCATCAGTTGTCGTCTTCGGCGCCATTGTGATGGCCGATATCGACTCGTGTAGCCCACGAATATGATCTTCGATGGCTGTGAGCCGGTTGTTGTCCGTCACAGTCTTTTCTGCTTGACCCACGGTTGCTTCACCCCCGACCGGGCGGACCGCCCCGATGACGTCGATCTCATGATTTCGCACTGCCTTGATCGTCTTCCTCGTCTCCTCGAATTCTTTACAAACGCGTACCGCGTCAGTCAGTGTGGATAAGTTTCGGCTGATTAACCTCTCTTGCAATTGCGTGTCACGGAGGCCACAGATGAATCGGCCGCACTGGAATGCCTCCATAGCGCTGTGGTCGCTGGGCAGAGCCGGCTGGGCTAGCCCACTCAGCTCTCTGATCCTGGCTGAGAAGTCTTCAACAGACTCCGAAGGTGACTGGCAAACTCGGTTGAGTTCGGCATGAGCCTGCACCGTGCTTATTTGCCGGCCGAACCGACTTTCCAGTGCTTCAACCACCCTGCCGTAGCCCTTCCGTGACTCTTCGGTGAGTGACGCGAATGTGTCCAGTGCGACTCCGTCCAAAAGACCCACCATAGCCGCCAGCCGGTCCCCGGCTTTCATGCTCGCCGTCTGAGCTTCGAATCGGCGGAACCATTTCTGCCACACTTCCCCCGACTCCCCACTAAATTTCGAGGCTCTTGAAAGGAAAATGGTAGATAAATCCATAGTTTGTTATACTGAACTCTACTGGAGAGAACCTCTCCTCACCCAAAGTCTCTACTCACCGGCTCCGTCCACCTTTTCCACCGTGAGCTTGCGTAGGCCGTCACAGAACTCTCACAGCAATCTTCTTTCTTAAAATCTCATATGCAGCCCATTTACTTTATTGGTCCTACCGACCGCGCCAAAATATGTTAGGGCCAAATAAAGCTGCATATACCACGACACGGTGTATTGTGCTTCCAGCGACCGACGACCAAGCACGGACACGGCGACCCGCCGACTGACCCAGTCCGGTCACGGTCGCGCCCTTATATAACCACGGCACAGAGCGCATGCGCGGTGACCGCGCGGCGGTCAGGCGGCTCGCCGGCCGGACGGCCGGGCCTCCGACCCATCCTGTTCCACGGCCCCACACGGGCGGTCCGCGGTCACAATATCCCAACAGTAATGTATTTGAGCCCCCCCCCCCCAGCTGGAGGAATCGAAATCGGAAATCTACCAACATAATTTCATAGATTCATACATAGGCGCGGGAACCGGGGGAGGGGGCAGTGGGGAAAGCTTGCCCTCACAATTCTGCGGCCGTGGGGGCGGTCCACACAACTTTTTATGAGGCCAGGAACCGTTGGGCAGCTTGTCCTTCCCAAATTAGGGGTTGTGGGTCACATAGGAAGAAAGCATGTAAGTGAAAAATCCACCTCTTTCACTGGCTCGGCAACTCATTTGACAGATTAAAACCTTTATTCCAGGTTGCCAAAACGGTAGTTTCTTCACTCAGCTGAGACGGAATGCCTCACTTTTTGCATTTTTTCGTTTTTTTTGTTGTTGTTGAAAAGACCAAAGTCTGAAAAATAAGTGGCCTAAAACCGGTGAGAAAACTAGATTTGGGGGTACCCTAGGTTGATCTCTATTATGGTTCAGCCCCCCCAGTCTGGAGAAGTTCTCGCGCCGCTGACTAAAACGACTCTGATCACAAAAGTAGTTACTAGGAAGGCTTTCTAAACCATTTTTATTTAGTTCCTCGTTATAGGCGTAAGAAGTGTAAGTCTGAACGGGGGGGCATACTTGTACTGAATGCCCTCCCCAGGCTCCTGTCTGGGGGAGGGGCATATGCCCCTAATGCCCCCCCCCTGGATCTGCCAGTGTGCTTGACCATCCATTCCAATTTCACTCTAAGTCTTTCCTTCCATAGAATTACTCTGATTGCTGATACCCCGCAAGAAAGCTTTATGCACGGTGATATAAATAACTATAAATAGCTTTATGCACTTGGGGCAAGGCCCAAACTTGAGCTGAACCAGGCTGAAGCACGGTCGACATTGCGGTTTAAGACCCATTTTTAAGTATTTCCGCAAATTTTACAGCCAAATTGGTCAATGCAATCGAATAACGCCTCCATTTCCAATAAAATAGATATGCTCACTGACACCACCTGCTTCAGATATCTCAATAAAATCACTTTCCTTCAGCCGTAAGCAGCCTGCCTCTTATCGTTTCACATCACATGTATGATATTTAGTGCTGTCAATTTGGCGGTGACATATTCAGTCGCCCACGTGATGTACAGTCTGTCTTAAAAGTACCGCGCAAAGTGACGGTGGATCCATCGAGCCTGACTGAGCAAGGGCCTGCTAAATTTGGGTCACTGAAGCAACTGACATCCTTATCCATTCCCTAGGTCAATTGGTCGGTGACTTTTAAATTAAAACAGGCCTTTTCTCGGTCAGGCTTGATGGATCCACCGCCACTTTGCGCGGTACTTTTAAGACAGACTGTACCAACAATGCACGAGTGTTTTTGAAATAAAGGAATCGGAGAGAGTGATTCGATTCGACAGGAAAACTCACTTATAGTGCGTTTATTATTAATTATTTTATATGGTCCTCCGGGCCGGATAGTGTTTGAAAATGCTTTAAATATGTTTGAATAGATTACGGATAGAATTTGGATAGTATCACCGGACAGATCGATGATAGAATTTGGATAGAAAGACAGGACAGAACTCGGATAGTACCTATTGCAACTGTCAATTGATCTGACTGGATTTTGAAATGTTAAGCTTGCCATATCACAGCGTGTCACAAACAATGTAGATCTAAGGCTGCTCTTGCTTTTAACGTAAAATTTCATCAAGCTGCATTTAGTTTTGATTGGGAACACAAAAGTTTTGATTAGTTATAGGAACTCTCATTGATAGCAGCAACATGCCTGCAAGATCGTTACCGCAGCTGATCAGACAGAGAAATGATAGACGTGGATCTCTGACAAGATCGCTAACACAACTGGAGTTGTTAGTGCAAGAAAATGGCATGCCAGAATTGATTCAGGAAAGGCCAGAAGATGTTGAATGCCTGTATAAAGAAACTCAAGAAGCCCAGAGACAGCTGCAGGCTGGTATGGACAGCGAAGATGACCTGGAACAAGAATTGGATATGTGGGACGAGCTAAAGTCGCGAAAATATCCGCAGTCAGCCTGGCTAAGAGACTTTACGCCAGCAGATCAGCGACTGAGCATTCTCAGGATCCAGACACGGCTCATAAGAACAGAGTGAAGCTTCCCAAAATTGATCTGCCAACATACTCGGGGAAGTATACGGATTGGTGTACGTTCTGGGACACATTTGACTCTACTGTGCATCAAAACTCAACGCTTTCTGACGTGGAGCGCTTCCACTACCTTACAGCTTCTCTCTCCGGCTCACCGGCAGCCGCTATTCGCGGACTGCGTGTGACAAATGACAATTATGCAGAAGCCGTCAGCATACTGAAGGAACGGTTCGGAGACAAAAACAGGATAATATTCGCACATCTAGAAGACTTGATGAAACTACCGGATGTGTCTGAAAAAGAAGACAACATAGTCGCTATGCGTCGTTTCTGTGATGAGCTCGAGTCTCACAGTCGGAGTCTTGGGTGCTTAGGAGTGGAACCGGATACATATGGCACTATGCTGGCGCCAGTTGTCATGGGAAAGCTACCACAGTCGTGGAGTTTATTGATAAGTCGGAATGTTGGAGACGGATGGGAGTTGAAGAGTATTGTTCGGGAACTCAGGAAGGAAGTCGCACTGAGGGAGCGCACAGAGTCGCGAGTGATGAAAACCGGTCGTGCGAGTAGGACAAACAACAGAGCACCAGCTAGAACGGCAGCCACGCTGACTTCTTCGGCGGGACGGGACAGCCAGTGCTGCTTCTGCAATCGGACCGGCCACGAGTCAGCTTGGTGCAGTGTGATTACTCGAGAGAAGAAAAGACCTCTTGAGACGATTCGGTCGGTGTTTCGTCTGCCTGAAAAGAGGGCACGTGGCCAGAAAATGCACAGGCAGGCCATGTCCGAGCTGTGGTGGAAGGCTGTTTGTTTTGTTTTGTTTTGTTTTGTTTTGTTTTGTTTTGTTTGTTGGAAGGCTGTTGAAGGCGTCTGTTTGTGCAACAGATCCGCTGGACAGCAGGCCACTACGGGCGGCGAAGTAGACACTGCACCGACACCGGCTCTGCAAGTCAGCAACAGCCCCGAATCCAGCGACAGTTCACAGATCATTTTGTTGCAAACAGCCGAAGTGACTGTCGCTAGCCAAAGCCACATGGAGAAGGCCAGACTCATTCAAGATAGTGGCTCACAACGCTCGTATATAAGCACGGAACTCAGCGAACGGCTCGGATTGCGGCCGATACGTCAAGAGCGACTATTGGTGAGGACATTTGGCTCAGACGAAGAAATGGTTCAAGACGCTGGCGTAGTACAAGTTCCGATATTGGCCCTGGACGGCAGCACCATCTACCTCACCGCTTACCAGATTCCAATCATATGCAGGCCCCTGCAAAGCCAACCAGTCATGGGATTGAAGGAGCAGAACGAGCATCTTTGCGGCCTGTTTTTGGCTGAGTCGTCCGACGGCAGCACAGAGTTGAGAGTTGAGCGTGGATATATTGGTCGGGTCAGATCAAATATGACTCTTGATGACGGGCAAAGTTCGACGAGGAAAAGACGGACAAGGACCGGTGGCGTGCAACACGTGTGTTGGCTGGGTTCTCTCTGGTAGCACGGATTGTGGATTTCTAGAAGCTCAGATGAACCTGGCCACTTCTCACACGCTCAGAGTGGAAACGAAAACGGTACAGGAAGACAGACAGGATGCCCTCAACAAGTTCTGGAACTTAGAGTCATTGGAGATTTGCGAAGAAGATGAATCGGTGCATGATCGTCTGCTAGAGTCGGCCAGATTCCGGGACGGCCGTTATGAAGTAAAACTCCCGTGGAAGGACTATCACGAACCACAAACGGACAACTTCCAGCTGGCCAAGAAACGGCTCAGCTCTCTCCTGCATCGGCTGAAGTCAGATCCAGAAACAGCGGAAGAGTATGATAGGATCATAAGGGAGCAGATTCACGCAGGCATCACTGAAGAAGTTGACGGCACAGCCGAGGGCACGGCCGGAATGGATCGCATTCATTACCTGCCTCACCATCCGATTGTGAAAAGGGAGAAAACCACAACCAAGGTTCGGGTTGTGTATGACGCCTCAGTAAGCAGCCACGGACCGTCCCTGAACAGCTGACTCAGTGCTGGACCAAGCCTCACAGCTGATCTCTTGGATGTGCTGCTTAGATTTCCATCATACCGGGTGGCATACATCGCTGACATCGAGAAGGCGTTCCACATGATCGGGATCCAGCCAGAGGAGCGAGATGCATTGAGATTTCTCTGGATAGATGACATCAAGTCGGACAAGCCAAGATTGATGAGACTTCGCTTCACCAGAGTGCCATTTGGGGTGAAGTGCAGCCCATTCATTCTCAGTGCCATTCTTCAGCATCACATGAAGCTCGAGAGTGATCCTGATGTAGCCGAAAGGTTCATCCAGTCGTCATATGTTGATGATTTGGTGCCAGGAGCAGGAGATGTGGAGGGGGCGGCTGAGACATTTTTGAGCATCCGCAACTGCTTGTACGAAGCAAGCTTCAACTTGAGAAAGTTCCAGACAAATTCAGAGGAACTAAACAAGCGCTTAGACGACGAGCTCGGACGTGAGAAGTGCACAGAACCAGTGAGGAGGGCACAAGAAGATGACACGACGTATGCCTCCTTTGAGCTGACGGAGATGACGGGTCCGAAGAACACTGAGAATTCAAGGGTTTTGGGCGTAGGATGGGATCTCGTGAAGGATGAACTGCTGCTTACACTCAGACTTGAAGAAGAGTCTGAAGTCAGGCTGACGAAAAGACAGATAGCCAGAACCATAGCTGGTATTTACGATCCGATGGTACTGTTGTCGCCTGTGGTTCTGCCCCTCAAGGTCTTTCTAAAAGAACTGCATACTAGCGGACTTAACTGGGACGACGAGCTGACCGCAGATCAGCAGAAGAAGTGGAGTGCCTTGAGACAACTGACGGTCGAGATTGTACCAATTGCGGTTCAAAGGTGCTATTTTGATGAGCAGACTGCCAGTACCCAGCGTATGAAGGTGTCATTACACGGGTTCGGAGACGCATCCAAGGCGGGTTATGCAGCTGTGGTATATATTACAATCGAGGGTACTAATACGGCAGGGAGCTTAGTAGCCTCAAAGACACGAGTGGCACCCATCAAGACTCAAACTATACCACGACTTGAACTGATGGCTGCCCTGCTGACCGCTCGACTTGTGGTCAGGGTGAAACTTGCTCTCAGCTCGGTTTACGAGATAGCAAGCTGTTTCTGTTGGACCGACTCAATGGTAGTGTTCCATTGGATCATCCGAGAGGAGAAGGAATTCCAACAGTTTGTGGAAAACAGAACGTCTGAGATCAGACGACTCACTCCGGCGTCCTGCTGGAGTTACTGCCCTGGCCAGGAGATTGGAGAATCCCGCTGACATTCCAACCAGGGGTGTTTCAGGAAGTGATCTGAAGGGCCTGACCAAGTGATGGTCGGGACCAAGCTGGCTGAAGGATGATTCGAGACACGTGGCCGAAAACTGAAAAGAGAACAACTGACGAGTCAGTTGAAAAAGAGGTCGCCAAAGAGCTCAAGAAAACAAAGCGAAATGGAGCCCACTCTCTTCTGGTGTCTGACGATAGCACCTTGGACCTTAATGTACTGCAGCCAGGAAACTTCAGCAAACTCAGAAACCTTCTGAGAACGACAGCGCTTGTATTGAGATTCATTTCTAATCTGCGCAAGAAGGTGCGCCGTCAAGAACGCATCACAGGACCGCTGCAATATTCCGAGGTTGGAGGAGCTGAGCGTCTCTGGATCAAGTCGGCGCAACGATCCATAAGGAATGGGCCTCAGGCGGCCAAGCTGCAGAACCAGTTGGATGTGTTCGAAGCGGAGAATGGTCTCATGCGCTGTGGCGGACGCTTAGACAAGTCAGAAGTCCCATATGAGGCCAAACATCCGATGCTCCTTCCTCGAGATCACGAACTGACTGATCTCATCATCTTGGACTGTCATGAACGAGTGGGGCACAACGGAGTGAAGGAGACCCTAACGGAGTTTAGAGGGCGATTTTGGATCGCCAGAGGGAGACAGAAGGTGAGAAAACTTCTTCACCAGTGCAGAATCTGCAGACGTCACGAGGGAAAAACCTACAGCGCACCTCGGCCACCCGCACTACCAGAGTTCAGGGTCACTGAGACTCAGCCATTCTCCTGCACCGGAGTCGACTTTGCTGGGCCGCTGTTCATCCGAAGCAGTAATGAGCACAGTGGCAAGGTGTACCTTGTATTGTTCACCTGCACCTCTACGAGGGCGGTGCATTTGGAGATATGTCCGGATCTCTCTACAGATGCCTTTCTCCGTAGCCTGTCTCGAATGAAAGCTCGGAAAGGAACGCCAAGGGTCCTTATATCGGACAACGCTCAGACATTCAAGGCAGCAGCCAAGTTCATTAAAGGACAGCATGACGAACTTCAAGACCGACTGTCAACGGACAAGATCGAATGGAAGTTTATACTAGAACGTGCGCCATGGTGGGGTGGATTTTACGAGAGACTCGTCAGATCTGCTAAACGATGCCTGAAGAAGATTATCGGAAGAGCACTTCTAACCTATGAGGAATTGGAGACTGTAGTAGTGGAGGTCGAAGGCATCATGAATTCCAGACCGCTGTCGTTTGTCTCCAGTGAGGAGCTGGAAGAACCCCTCACTCCAGCACACCTCATGACTGGCAGGAGGCTTCTCACTCCAAATCACTTGTTCTTCAACAGCAGTCACACTGAGCTCAAAACGGAAGAAGAACACACGAAACGGTACAGGCACGTCCAGAAACTGCTCGAACATTTTTGGCAAAGATGGAAAACTGAGTATCTGCTGCAGCTAAGTCAGCACAAGCAAACCAGGAAGCCGACACATGAAGAGCCAGTCATTGGCACCGTAGTCATCATCAAAGAAGTGTGCGCCAAGAGAAATGACTGGCGTCTGGGCAGGATAGAGGAGGTGATAAGGGGGACGGATGGACGCATAATAGGAGCTGAGGTGATCTGCAGCGGACCCGGCGGTAGACGGACGAGCATGCAAAGACCCATACAGAAGCTCGTTCCTGTGGAAATCCCGGGCACAAAGGAGTAGTGGACGCATGAGTGTCTAGGATGCAATCAGTAATACTGTCGTTGACCCAGGCTGGGTCAAGGGGGGAGGATGTATGATATTTAGTGCTGTCAATTTGACATATTCAGTCGCCCACGTGATGTACCAACAATGCACGAATGTTTTTGAAATAAAGGAATCGGAGAGAGTGATTCGATTCGACAGGAAAACTCACTTATAGTGCGTTTATTATTAATTATTTTATATCACAGATGGCGTCCTTTTTACGGATGTGGCGCACCTCGCCATTTTTAATATATGGGTAATAACAAAAACGAGTTAGGAATTTTAGAAATTTAGCCATTTTCCGTAAGACCAATTGTATTGTATTGTATTGACGGAGGCAGACAACTCCACAGTACACCGTGGCTATTCCGTGTCTTAAGTCATGGCAAGTAAAAACGCGTACGTCAGGGTTAAATGGGAATAAAAAATGTCAGAAATCACACACCTATATCCATACCAGACACACGACACGCACACAGACACACACACACGCCATACGCAACCAGACCATCGTCTATCACAGCCACTAGTCACTTTGTTACCGAGGTCCTTACTCACTCACACTGCTCGTAAGCAGGGCCTCCTCTAACATACCAACTGGGTGGGCAAATGCCTACCCAGTCACCACAATTACCAACCCAGTGGCGTCGATTTGCCCACCCAGAAGCAAATGCAAAAATAAAGGTCCGGCCAGACGTCCGGTAGGAACTACCACTTCGGTTTCCCGGAAAAAAACTTGCTAGCAGCCAGTGCCCAAGCCCCCAATCACTGCAGTGCAAGTTATTTTTTACAATGGATGCATCTGAATGCAGGGGCGGTAGCAGACTTGGCGTTTGGGGGTGGGGGCAACTTGGCAACTTTGCCAACCCTCGGAGTGGGGGGGGGGGGCGGTGCTAGCTTACAGGGGCCCATGGCCATAGCGGCCTCAAAGGCCCGTATGGAACCCCAGAGGCCGATGTGGGCTCTCAGAGGCCAGTGCGTGACGCCTAAGGGTGTAAGCCATGGGTCCCCAGCCACACAACAAAATAGGGCCATCAGAGACCTTATAGGCTGATTGGGGACTAAATAGGGCCTCAATTTGGAGCCATCAGAGGCAAATGTGGGCCTCAGATATCAGTGTGAGGCCCTTATAAGACTGACATTGGTCCTCACAGACCGGCATCGATCCTTCAGAAGCCAGTACGGGGCCCTCAGAGGCACAAAAGGGTCAGTCTTGGATCTCAGAGGCAGAAAATGGGCCATCAGCAACCGGTGTGGGACCTTTAGAGGTCGGTTTGTGCCCTCAGAGGCCAGTTTAAGGCCGTCAGAGACCAGTACAGGGCCTGAAAATGGCAGTTTGAGGCCATCAGAGGCCGACTTAGGCTCTCAAAGGCTAATGCGGGTCCTTGAGGCAAGGATGGGACCCTCAGGGGTCAGTGTGGCACCCTAAAAGACAGGCTTGGGCTGGTGTTGGACCCCAGAGTCCAGAAAAGGCCAAGTTGAGCCCTCAGAGCCGATGCAGGTCCTTAACCCGGCAGCTGCTGGGGTATTTCGCCACCCACCGTTTGCTGGGGGGGGGGGGCGTTAAACGCCCCCAGCCGATAACTCGAGAACCAATAGGCGCAGCGAAACGCACGAGGCGGCAAACGAAAGAACGCGACGAGACGCTTCAGATGAGTACACTTTAAAGTTGAATTTTGAGGTCACAGGTCGGGTCAAGGTCAGGTCAAACACCTGAAATCGGACTTTCAGTAGCATGGACTTCAGGACTTCACAATGGGCGCCTCCCGTCATAAACTCTGTCAAAACGGTGCACAATCCATCATATAAGGCCTACAAGAGTGTCAGCTCCATGTAGGAGTCAGTCAAGCATAGGTCAGGGTCAAGGTCAGGTCAACCGGGTAGACACATATCCCCGAAAATCAAAACTGATATTCGCAGCCTGTGACACATGTTTTATGGGTAATTTGGGGCGTAGAACACGATGGTGACATTCATTTTATCATATGTGTAGGTGTTTGGGTCAAAAAGTTCAAATTAAGAAATGCATGTATCATGGTCGTGAAGTAGTCATGAGAAATTGCCAAGATTCAGTTCAAGATTTTGGAAAATGCGGAACGATAATCAATAATCAAAGATAACCATTTGATTGTTCATGGTATTGGCAGTCTAATGGCGTTTACGGCATGTCTGTATGTCTATTCTGTGATTTTATATGATTTTTTGAACATATGACGTTTTTGGTCGAAAACCAAGAAATCATGACGTCACTGAAACCTCGATATCTCAAAAATTTTCCGGCCGATTTTTTTAAATTTTGTCACAATAAACGTCAAACAATTCCCTAGAGGCACCCAAAATTTGGCGTGCCTGCGGCGCGCCTTTTTTTTTTGCTATGGCCAAGCGAAAAAAGTGGGGGCGTTTAACGCCCCCCCCCCCCCCAGCAGCTCGGGGGTAACCCTCGCCCGTATAGGGGGGAGTCGAACGGACCCCCCTCGATTTTTTGCGAATAACTCGCGACCTGTGACCTCTTTTCCGTGACCATGTTTGGCCGAAATCGCGATTCGGCGTATGTCGGCTCGCATTAGCCGCGCGTTTGCAAGCTTTTCGTGATTTCAAACGTTCAAACATGTGATTTGATGTTGCTCCCATACATAAGGGTGGGTGTCAAGGTCACCTGAAGGTCAGGTCACGTCATTGACCTTTGGTGACCTCGGGTGACCTCGGTTCACTTTTTCGAGATTTTCATGTTCTAGGCTAGTTTTTTAGCTGAATTCGAATTTAGCAACCATTTGAACATTTACGAAGTAGTTTTGGTGCCTTCGTAACATGTTACGAAGCTGTCAGAGGCGGTTGACACGTAATACGAATACCCGTCACAACCCCTACCGGTTGACCTGACCTGACCTGACCCGACCTGGTCTAAATGCTTACAACATCATCTCTGATCAAAACTAACACGATATTCGTGATCAGCACCCCGGAAAACCACATAGCAGCCACACTTAACGACTTTCTAACAGGTCCCGATTTTCCCGGTTTTCGGGTCATTGACCTGACCTGGAAGGTCACCCGATGACCTAGGACATTAAAATTGGGTATCATCGGCTTCCTCTCGTAACGGGCAACACGCTCGTTTTTTCCGTGAAGCTCTAGCTTGATCAGGGGCCAAACGCGAGGGGGGGGGGGGTCGTGCCGCCGAAGGACGCAATGGCCTGTGCCGGCGAGGGTTAAAATTGGGTATCATCGGCTTCCTCTCGTCACGGGCAACACGCTTGTTTTTTTCCGCGAAGCTCTAGCTCGATCAGGGGCGAAACGGCAAGGGAGGTCCAACGCCCCCCCCCCCCCCTATACGAGTACCTACGTTCGCGGCTGGAAAAACACCAATACAGGGGATGGTTAAAGGCCGGCATCGGGTCTTCAGAATCCAGTGCGGGGCCCTCAGAGGCTAATATGGGCCTTTACAGGCCAGCATGGGGCCTCAGAGGTCAGTGTGGGACCCTCAAAGACCGGCATGGGCCAGCAGGGTAGCGCGCTACAAGGCCAAGGATGTATTACAAGTAGATTAAGGTCAATAAAAGCCGTATTTAGATCAAGAGGACGCGCCAAGAGTAAGCTGACCATGCCTCCTAAAAAGAGGCAGCGAGCATCACCTACCTATTCGATTTCTGGTTCAAGGAGCAATCATAGTAAGTTTAACTCTGCACTTTTGCAGTCTTCTTAAAATTTTAAATGTATGTAGACTAGAGATGTCAATCGGATACCAACTCTTTGGTATACCGATACCAAACTGATACCAACTTGGTATTTGGTATTTTGATCCTAATGTTGTTGGTATTTTGTTGGTATTACGAATCCGGCTAATGTATAAGAGGATACGAATTCGGTAAAAAGTTGGTATTTCCCTCATGTTCCCAAGTTGGTTTGGTTTCGGTATTTTTCATGGTTTTGGTTGGCATTTGGTTTGGTATCGGTATCCTGATTTTCCGTTATTGATATCACTAATGTAAACAATAGGCATACCTATAAGGTGAAATACACACGAAATACCATATCACACACGACAAACGTTAAACTATAAATGGCACAGTTGGTTGACTGTGAAAGTGACATAGGCCTTAACCCACCCCCCCCCCCCAGTCGCAGGTGAAAATGGTTGCACCCCAAAACAAGTGACTGGATCTGCCCTTGGGCAGGGGAGCGGCGAAAAATTTTGCCCACCCAGTGAAAAATCCTTAGAGGAGGCCCTGCCCCCCCCTCGGCCGGCGAGGGTTAATATCGCTTAATCTCGTGACAAAAAAAGTCAGATACAGAAACCAAAAAGACAAAGGCAGCAACGACACAAGTGAAAGTATTGAATACCAGTTTACAGAACATACTTATTCAAAATTATAACAGACTTGCCGTAGAGACGACACAAAGCGCTACAACCATCACCTCGCTGTAGAAGATACACACACCGCCCTTCACCAGCGCTCAGAACAGACTGAAGGCGCCGGCTGACCGGCCGCCCGACGGTCCCACGCTCTGCGCTATGATTGGCTGAGAATTAGAGCTGCCAGATTGCCAATGAAAGCAAACACAGTTCCCGAATGTTCTGTTACGGGAAGAAATGGAGACGCAGAAATTCTGTACACTTTGCAAAATTAGAAAAGAATAATGAGGTGAACGACCGTTTTTATAGAATTTCGCCTGTCATGTGTCGGCGTTGTAATTGATAACATTGGTAATCTGGCAGCTCTACTATGTCAGATAATAGGGGCTAATTATCGTGGTCACCCGCAACTGGCTCATTCTGCCAGCGACTTCAGTTTGTTCTGAGGACTGGCAAAGGGCGGTGTGTTGTTCTAGTAAAGCAATTTGATTCTAATAGTGTTTTAGGTGGGAAGGGAGTAGGTGGCAGGGGAGGAAGGGAGACAGCAAAGAAGTGTGATAAAGGAGATGGGGAAGGGAAGGAGAGACACAGATGGGTAGAGGTAAGTGAGTATATGATTAGGTCAGTGAGCGAGAGTCAGAGAGTGGAAGTGAGGGAAGGGGAGGGAAGAGGGATGAAATCAGGGAGGGAGGGTTTGGGAGAAAGGGGAAAGGTAGGTACGGAGCGGGGTGGAGCGGGTTGGAGAAGCATCTCTTATCTACTCACTTTTTGAACTACCTACCGAGAGTGTATCAGATACGTATCTGAGAGGCAGATATGCATCTACGGCGCAGGCAGAGAAGACTGCACTTGTGATTAAGGAGACGGGGAGGGGAGGGAGAGAGACAGATGGGGAGGGATAAATGAGTTTATCATTGAGTCAGTGAGCGACAGTCAGAGAGTGGAGGTGAGGGAAGGGGAGGGAAAAGGATGGAAGTAGGAGTCAGGGTTAGGGAGAAACGAGAAGGGTAGGGGCGCAGCAGGACAGAGCGGGGCAGGGAAGCACCCATTTCCTACTTACTTTTAAATTACCTACCAAAAGCAAATCAGATATTTATCTGCACCGCAGTTATTTTTCTACGACGCGGGCGGAGAACCCCGTACGTTTTCAATTATCAAGAGGGGATTGGAGGGGTGGAAAAGGAAGGGAGAGTTGATGTTAAGGGAGGGGAGGGGAGGGGAGGAGAGGGGAGGGGAGGGGAGGGGAGGGGAGGGGGGAGGGAGGGAGCGAGCGATGAAATGTGATAAAGGAGACAGGGTGGGGAGGGAGAGAGACAGATGGGGAGGTTTAAAGCATTATATGATTGGGTCAGCGGGGAAGGGAGGGAGACAGACAGATGGGGAGCGGTAAGTGAGTATATGATTGGGTCAGTGAGCGACAGTCAGAGAGTGGAAGTGAGGGAGGGAGGTAAGAGGGATGGAGGAAGATCTCTCGACAAAATTGATGGGTCAGATCTTTGATCTGAGTGGATCTCTCGACAAAATTAAGGGTTTGGATCTAAGATCCGAGTGGTTCCCAGATCTAGATCCATGGTATCGGGGGCCGATTCGAGATGGCGCACTAGGAAGCTAGTAAGACTAGGCGGCCAAGTGACACTTGAATGTAGTGACACTAAGCGGTATTTTACACCAATCGGCTAGTGGCTCAGCGCGAACCGAAATCGCATAGTGACGCCTGAAATCAAGTGTCACTAGGGCCTTAGTGCGCCAACGCGAATCGGTCCCTGATCTCAGATCCATTTTCCCGGATCCATGCACATATCTGACGGAGACAGAGGCAGAACGAGCCTTAGAGGGTGTCCTAAAAATAATTTCACACCTTCCAGCGTCAAATGCATGAAAATAATAATCATAAGAGTTGCACTTTTCTTACATTTCTATCCCACCTTCTCCCTGATACGGGTAAGCATACGGTCCGGGACATCAGAAATCAATATGTCCAGCTTCTGTAGACTGATTTTGGACCGGACAGATCCAACGTTCCTGGTCAGCGTGCTTTCAGGTTATCATTGACCCATTTTGTTAACCTCTTACCGGACGCTCGCCCTAAGATTTTCTATCGGCGATAGGTCGTGGCAACTCCCCGGCAATTTGTCCTTCTCCCAGAATGCTGGGAAGTTCGATGAGCACCAGTCCTGCGTCGTTTTTGCTCGATAAGCCGAGGCGCCGACCTGTTGAAAGATGGCCCTGGACATGTTCAGCAGAAGTTTTCAGCTGGAGACGTGGCTTGGTGGGCTTCAGCTTAAGAGACAACCTCGGGTATGGATGGCTTGTCGACTTGGAAACTGGATGACCCTTATCAGTCAGCCTACTTGCCAGTTTCCTTTTGGATTTGCCCGTCTTAAGCTCCACACTTCGCGATAATGATCTGCGCTACCCGACTGGAGGAATTCTTCCTGTCGCGACCTAGCTGGTTCTCAGGCGTCTATCCGCTTCTGTCACATGACAACCAGCGCTAAATCGTGCAGTAACTCATGCCCAGTGCCTCGGCGACCTGGCTGTGGGCCATGCCGCCGGCAACTATGCCGACTGCCCCGTTGCAAGACGATTTGTTGTGCAGTTTTGTTATCGCGGACAAAACTGCACAACAATCAGACCTGGTCCGCTCGCCCTGGCTACTGCCCCGAAAATAGCCTCCGTTAACCACTTGACCAGTCAGGGCCACAAAAATTCGAAGGTCACGTGACTAGAATGCAGCCAATAAGGTCTCTAGGCATAGGTGGAGAGTTGTAAAAAATAAAAATCCACGTGGGTGTTTGGTCAGTGGCGGTGTTGGGTGTCCCGTGTCTTGCCGATGGTGCATGTTGGACTTGGTCGGCTCTATAACAAGGTCGGGTACTCCCAAATCGGCTGTACTCATCGGAATTCGGTTACTTTTTGGTACTGTTGGCCAAAATGATTAACGGAAATGTGTGTAACATTTTGCTTAAAACCTCAAGTTATAGCACGCACGCTGTTGATGACGAGTTAGAAAAATAGCCATTCAAATCAAATCGGTATTAGCTTGCACGTGCACATTGCACACGTGCAGAGGCTACTTCCATGTTAAAAAACTGGTGGGTTGATTACAGTCTAATTGTTAAAGCACCACAGTTCGGTTGGGAAAGGGCGTTGTTTCACTGGACACACTGCTAGCACGCTGCTATCACATTTCGCGAGCTGACGTTACATATGTGACGTCATTGTGGCAGTGTTGGAGATACGATTTTGTTGAATTTTTCATGATTGGAAACCCAATCTGACACGTGTGAATCGGCCGTGAAACACCGCCAGGATAGTCTGCAAAAATAATCACGTCACACCAACGCACGTGCAGGGCTCACTATTCGGCTCGTTCGTTTCTCGCTACTGATCTACATTACAAGAACTGTTAAACTGAAGGACCCCATTTGTCGGCTCGACATCCCACACCCTATATCTCTATGGATCTTACCCTGGCGCACGTCGATTTTTGAAAGCCTTATTTAGGCCTGTGAGGGCCCCGAATTGGTCATAGAAGACCTAAGCTGGGACCTCTGAGGGCCCCACGGCCCACGTGGCATGGGTCTCTGAGGTCCCAGTCAGTCGTTGAAGACCCACACGGGCGCCTAACCGTCCTCACCGGCGTCTGAGGGTTTATTCAGGGCCCAGTTGGTCCAGAGTCGGTTTCGTTGGGACTACATTGGCTACAGATAAAAGCATGCCGATCTCTCATAGTTCACATCAGTCCTACGAGACGCAAGTCGTATATAGGCTTCTCAGGGTCCAGTCGGCTTATGAGAACCAAAGCCACTGGTTATGTTGCTATGGTTACCGGATTGTTTGTTTTGTTTACTTTCTTTCGGCTCGATTTTGAGGACCTACGGAGAGGACCTACGGAGGCCTCTGAGACACTCCAGGGCGGCCTCCGTGCCGGGCCAAGCCCGCATGAGATGATCCCACATCGGCCTTTGAAAAGTCTGTGTGCATGGTGTCCTCAGAGGCAGTGGCGGCGGAAGAGAGGGTGCAGGTTGTGCAGGTGCACCCCCTTTCAATAAGAGAAGCGGTGCAAACACCACTTCTTGCACCCCCAGATTGGAAGGGTGCCATTTAAGACGTTCATATTTCAACATCATGCATTTTCGCGAGAAACTGCTGCCTGCCGGGCCCATGAGACAGATGTTGGGCCCAAAGACAATGGCATAATCCTGACGTCCTAGCCCCCAACCAGGCTCAGCTGGGATCCCACACCCTTTGGAACAAACACAGGCCTTCTACTGACTCTGACTCTGAGGTCCCCATGACAGCTTCATGGGGTCTTATGCCGTCTCGTCAACTGGGCCCAAACTTATTAATGCCGTATAAAGGATTTTGCAGCACTAGCTGATGTTTAGCTGCTGTAAACGACTATTACATGCAAAATATTTGTAACGCCATAGTGACGGTCCCAGGAGCCATTTTGTTAGCTCGGACACGTATTTACCAGCAGTCTTATCATGTTACCTTGTGCCGTCAATAGAATAGTACTTTGCCTCATAAGATTAGACCCTGACACCTCAACTGTGTCTTTGGGCCCTCCTCCAGATCCTGAGCCTCCACACAGGGCTATATGTAAGGGTCCCACGCATGCTTCTGAGGGCCTGCGTCGGCTCCTAGGGGTATCACATCAGCCTCTGAAGTCCGTGAGGACTCACGTCGGTTTCTGAGAACCCCAAGCCGGCTCTTGTCCTCGCCCGCCTGCCTTTGAGCGCCCCCAAGCTCTTGTTTGAGCGTGCCCTTGCGTCCCGAGAGCCCCAATGGTGCATTCTTTGCGGTTTCACTCCTATATATTGCCTTGTTTTCACGCAGGCTCCTGAAGCCCTCACGCCGACGTCTGTGGGCCCTATATATGCACACAAACTTTAGCCTCTAAAAGCTTTTTGCAGGCCTATCAACACAAACTTTTAGTTCTGGAATAACTTAGTGACTTTCTTAGCATGCTCGTTGGCAGAACCTGACACGGGTGTTTCGACACCAACACATTCAAATAATTTTTCGGAATGTTTTCTTCTAAAAGTCACTGAGCAATGTTTACCTATCTTGTACAAATAAAAGTTATGTCATGGATGTAATAGCAAGCACTGTTCGAGGCTCATTATAACAAAAATGAGGATACAAGACCGTGTAGCTAAAACAATAAAGTTGAATATAGGTATTGCCAATGCCAAATACATAATAAGGTACAAAACGAGATAAATATTTCGGATGTAGTCCATTATCAAGTATGACTAAATCAATAGAATAGGTACCTAATGTACTGGGTCAGAGAGTTGTTTCATTTTCTTTCGTAAAATTGACAGTATATTCAACTTTATTATGTGCTTATGGTTTTTAATTTTCATTTTTATGTTATGGGTGTTGAGAGTTTGACGTGGGTGTTCACTTATTTGGCGTGGGTGTTGGCTGGATCACATGGGTGTTTGGACACCCACAGTTGAATACAATTCTCCACCTATGTCTCTAGGAGCAAGTAACGCCGAAATTATATTGAAATTACGCCGTATTAGGCAAATTAAAGGTTGTGGGAGGATGTGACATTGATTTTGGGTCACCGTGTATGATACCTATAGCACTGAAAACATTACCGATCATGAGTGGCGGAGCGTAGGGGGATGGGGCGGGGGAGGCGAGGGGGGGGGGGTTCGGGGCCGGGATAGGGGGCTGCGGGGAGAAAGGGGAGTTGGAGAGGGGGAGGAGCTTGACGAGGTATGGCGCTTATATTTGAGATAGGTTTGTTTCAGAATTCCACAAAATACTGAAATATTATCGATCATGTCTGAGTACTAGTGTCTGAGGTGGGCGGGAAGCACCCAGTACTTACTGTTAAAACTACCTGCCGAGAGCGAAACTTAATATATAGCTTCAGTAACTGGGACATAAAAACGTATATGCATCTGCGGTGCGGGCGAAGAAGAAGCCAGTACTTTTTCAAATAGGTACAAAGATGGGATTGGAGAGGAGGGAAAGGCTGGGAGCAGTTGGGAGGGAGGGGAAGAGGAGGGGTGGAGGAAGCGAAGAAGTGTGCTAAAGGATACTGCGAGGGGAGGGTGAGAGACATATGGGTAGGGACAAGATATCTTGCCTCGCTACGCGTCGCGTTGGCCATAAAATAATTAAGGAGAAAATTTGGGACCGATTGGTGTTCGTCCCGTGTTGATCGGACATCTAGAAGCTTAGATATTCGCGAAAAACTTGTTGAACTTGCCAAAATACCTGCCAGCCTGCTGTATCACCTGCTACTTGGTAATGTACTGAAAACTTGCTAATGTACTGAAAATTTGCCAAAGGTATTTACTTGCCTAAAAACCGCAAAGAACTTGTTCTAAAATACTTGGTATTAAATTGCCTAAATACCGCGAAAAACTTGTTACTTTCTGACGTTTAAATCAGACGTTTTTAGACGACCAATAATTCCTGGAAATTGCCTGGGTCTCAGATCGCTTCGCTGTATTTTCAATGAATTGCTTGCTATATGAGTTGTTTTTGCTTCCAATTTGAATTGTGTTTCACCTTCCTATACTTCCCCTATTGCTTTTCGCGTCCTACCTATTCTGCGATCATATATTCTAAAATACTTGGTATTAACTTGCCTAAATACCGCGAAAAAACCTGTTACTTTCTGACGTTTAAATCAGAAGTTTTTAGACTACCAATAATTGCTGGAAATTGTCTGGGGCACAGATCGCTTCGCCGTATTTTCAATGAATTGCTCGCAAAATGAGTAGGTTTTGTTCCCAATCTGAATTGTGTTTCACCTACCTACTAGATGGCCATGTTTGCGCGATAACTGTATGGTATTTAATTGATTTTACGGGTTCTGTAAAGTGTACCAAGTTTCAGAGAAATTGGCCCAGCCGTTCTTGAGATAGGAAACTGCTCCTTTCCAGGTGTGCACGTGCAATAGCATTTAGCACCCTACATATGGTAATGTGTCGTTCGATATGTGCCAGTTGACAGTCCCAAAATTCAGCACAATCGGCCCGGTAGCGGCTGAGTTATTGCAAGAATAAATTTATTTTATTTACTGGCGAATTCCCCTGGCGAGAGGTGCCTTCCGCTACCGTTTGTTGTCAAAGGTTCAATGGCCTGCCTGGGCCTGCCTGCCGAAGCCACCGATCCGATTTCGTCGGAAAATACGCGTAACGTTATCAAAACACGGTCGCATGCTTGAGTCATTTTCACAAAAGTTTATCGACTTTTCGATAATATTTTGGGTGGATATTGGTCAGAAAAGAATGCTCTTTCCGAATATGTAGGTTTCATAACGATTGATCATCGTTTTCAATACGTTTTGGTGTTGTAAAGGACATCGCGCTCAGTGCAAATCAAATTTTCAAATTAATTTTTCATTATTAAAGAAATGGTGCGAATCGTCACTTTTTATTTGTTTTCCTATTATTACACGTACATTTGTCTGCAAAATGATACAACACCAATTTCATTCCGTCAAGCCGTTTTCCAGCGGCATCGGTTTTCTTCCCACAATGCATGAAATCGGTCATTTTTCACAACCGGGGGTGCTGTCTTGCACGTAGCGCGTGCTATACTATGAAATCATATCAATACGCTAGGCCCATCTCTCCTCTATCCAGTGGTGGCAACCCCACCTCGCTACGGCAATCTGTCGCCGAGTTTTGGGCCCGGGAAGTGGGCGCCGCAGGCCGGTTTTCGCCCGATCTTCGATTTGACCGTTTCCCGTGTTAACCCTATGGCGCACGCGAGCGCGTGCTGACGGTGCACCCCTGGGCCAATCCGTCCCAAATTTTAATACAGAGGTCATATCAACCCACCAATTCGGCATGCCAAATTTCACGTCGATACGCGGCGCCGTTTCGGCGCAATAAGACACATAAGGCATGACGGATTACGCACGCACGCACGGACAACTTATAATTCATAATATAGATATTTTCCCTACGGCTTTTCGCGTCCTACCTATTCTGCGGTCATATATGTGTTTCAGAGCCGGTGGGTGGTTATAATGGAATACCCTGCACGGTGAACAGCATGCGAGTTTTAGAGCGGTGCGATTGCTGGGGCTTATCGCTGACTGAAAAGGGTAAATACAGTAAATACAGATGGCTGTGTTGGATCCCTTTGCTATTCGCCCTCATTCGCCGCTAAAATTCTGGCTTTACCCTCACTCTTATTCAAGTTATTCAACTTTTCTTAGATTCGCATGGTTAGTGACGACGCGCGTGGCGATATCCCTCTGGCGGCCGCCAACGGAACTACCACGCACTGCCGCACGGGCCGGCCGACTGCGCAGGTGGCAGCACCTGCCCCGACTGGGCATTTACGGCGGCCGGCCGGCCGCCGGCTGCCGGGATCTCCGGAACGGCGGTACCCCGCTCATTTTCTCACGCGCATTCGGCGGCGGCTTGCCGATTTTTCGAGTGGCGCCTGCCGATCTCCCGAGAGCCGGCCACCTGTCATCCGCCGCTCGGCTCTGTGGATTGCATATAGGGACGGCGAATTTCTCCGGAATGGAGGGACCGCCATCGAGTTTGTCACGTGAATCAGCCGCATTCCTGTGTCTGAAGCCAATGCTTAAGAGATATGTGGTTCCGCGGCTATCTCGCAAGCCCTAAGAGAAAAAGCTCGCTGCAAAAACTGAGCACTTGAAAAAACCCGCAAACCGACGCAAATAGAATAGTTATAAAAGATATCTTGCGCTCGCTCCGCGTCGCTTTGGCCATAAAAAGATTCGGGAGAAAATTTGAGATCGAATGGTGTTTTTCCGGTGACGATCGGACGTCTAGAAGCTTCGATATTTGCGAAAAACTTGCTGAACTTGCAAAAGTACTTGGTACTTGCTTGGTACTTGCCAAAGTACTCGGTACTTGCCAAAGTACTTGGTACTTGCTTGGTATTTGCATAAGTACTCGGTATTTGCCAAAGTACTTGGTACTTGCTTGGTATTTGCATAAGTACTTGGTACTTGCTTGGTACTTGTAAAAGTACTTGGTACTTGCTTGGTACTTGTCGGGTAGGAAAGCTTGCCACTCTACTCGCCCCCCGTTCCCCCGACTCTACTCCCACCCCTACCCCCTCGGGATAATTCCGGGTTCGTCGGGTAGGAAAACTTGCCACTCTATCCCCTCCCCCCCCCAAGCCATTTTGTGTCGATCGGTGTTTGTCCCGTGTCAATCGGTCGTCAATAAGCCGAGATATGCACCGCGAATTATTCCAATCGGCGCCGATCAGAATCTTCAGGACGGAGGTACCCACACTCATTCCTGGCTGTATCTCACTTTTCCGAGATCTACGTCCAAACTACGTATTCAAAACTACATATTCAACAGCCGAATCTTCACACTGGGGGTACCTAACTCACAATCGCACAAGAATCAGCCGCATTCCTGTGTCTGAAGCCAATGCTTAAGAGATATGTGGTTCCGCGGCTATCTCGCAAGCCCTAAGAGAAAAAGCTCGCTGCAAAAACTGAGCACTTCAAAAAACCCGCAATCCTACTCAAATGGTATATTAAACAAGATATCTTGGCTCGCTACGCGTCGCGTTGGCCATAAAATGATTAAGGAGAAAATTTGGGATCGATTGGTGTTTTTCCGGTGACGATCGGACGTCTAGAAGCTTTGATATTCGCGAAAAATTTGCTAAACTTGCAAAAGTACTTGGTACTTGCTTGGTACTTGCCAAAGTACTCGGTACTTGCCAAAGTACTTGGTACTTGCTTGGTATTTGCATAAGTACTCGGTATTTGCCAAAGTACTTGGTACTTGCTTGGTATTTGCATAAGTACTTGGCACTTGCTTGGTATTTGTAAAAGTACTTGGTACTTGCTTGGTACTTGCGAAAGTACTTGGTACTTGCTTGGTACTTGCAGCATAAAATTTAACACTACACCCGCCCCCCCCCTTTCGGGATAATTCCGGGTTCGTTGGGTAGGAAAGCTAGCCACTCTACTCGCCCCCGTTCCCCCTCGCCCCCCGTTCCCCCGACTCTACTCCCACCCCTACCCCCTCGGGATAATTCCGGGTTCGTCGGGTAAGGAAACTTGCCACTCTACTCCCCCCCCCCCAGAGCCATTTGGTATCGATCGGTTTTTGTCCCGTGTCAATCGGTCGTCAATAAGCCGAGATATGCACGGCGAATGATTTCAATCGGCGATCAGAATCTTCAGAACGGAGGGAGCCACACTCATTTCTGGCCGTAACTCACTTTTCCGAGATCTACGTCAAACTACGTATTTAAAACTACATATTCTACAGCCGAATCTTCCAACTGGGGGTACCTCACTCACAATCGCACGTGAATCAGCCGCATTCCTGGTCATCGTCTAATGCTGAAGAGATATGTGTGTACGCAGATATCTCGCAAGCCCTAACAGGAAAAGCTCGCTGCAAAAACTGAGCACTTCAAATAACGCCAAATCCTAGTCAAATAGTATACTATACAAGATATCTTGCGCTCGCTCCGCGTCGCTTTGGTAATCAAAGTATGAGGGAGAAAATTTGGGATCGATTGGTGTTTTTCCGGTGACGATCGGACGTCTAGAAGCTTCGATATTCGCGAAAAACATGCTGAACTTGCAAAAGTACTTGGTACTTGCTTGGTACTTGCCAAAGTACTCGGTACTTGCCAAAGTACTTGGTACTTGCTTGGTATTTGCATAAGTACTCGGTATTTGCCAAAGTACTTGGTACTTGCTTGGTATTTGCAAAAGTACTTGGTACTTGCTTGGCACTTGTAAAAGTACTTGGTACTTGCTTGGTACTTGCAAAGATACTTTGTACTTGCTTAGGACTTGCAAAGTTACTTGGTACTTGCCTGGTACTTCGGGATAGTTTTCTACCTCGGGATAGTTCCGTGTTCGTCAGGTAGGAAAACTTGCCACTCTATTCTAGGCTGCTGTCCCCTCCCTCCCCCCCCAGGTCCACCGCCCAAGTTTGTGATCGATCGGTGCTTGTCCGGTGTCGATCTGACATCTAGAACCTGAGATATAAGTATCTACGAAATGCTGTCAGTCGCCAGTGACGTCATATGAACTGTTGGCCACCAGTGACGTCACGGCGACTTTCTGTCGCTCCGCCGTTTCTGTCGCCTGGCCGCTGGGGGCCGGCCGCTAGGTGGCATGAGATGCTGCCGCCAGCTGGCAGCACCTATCAAGCGTGCGTGCCGGTCGACTGCGCAGGTGGCAGCACCTCCCCGACTGTTCATTTACGGCGGCCAGGCCGGCCGCCGGCTGCCGCGATCTCCGGAACGGCAGTAGCCCGCTCATCTTCGCACGCGCTTTCAGCGGCGGCTTGTCGATTTTTCGAGTGTCGGCTGCCGATCTCCCGAGAGCCGGCCACCTGTCAGCCGCCGCTCGGCTCTGTGTTAAGCATATGGGGACGGCGAATTTCTCCCGGAGGGAAGCACCTCGCTCACAAAAGCACGTGAATCAGCCGCATTCCTGGTCATCGTCTAATGCTTAAGAGATATGTGTGTACGCAGCTATCTCGCAAGCCCTAAGAGAAAAAGCTCGCTGCAAAAACTGAGCGTTTCAAAAAACCCACAATCCTACTCAAATGGTATATTAAACAAGATATTACTTGCTCGCTGTCGCTCACGTGATTGGCCATAAAATTTGGAATCGATTGGTGCTTATCCCGTGTTAATCGGACGTCTAGAAGCTTAGATATTCGCGAAAAACTTGCTGAACTTCCAAAAGTACTTGGTACTTGCTTGGTACTTGTAAAAGTACTCGGTACTTGCCAAAGTGCTTGGCACTTGTGGTACTTGCTTGTTATTTGCATAAGTACTTGGTACTTGCTTGGTATTTGCATAAGTACTTGGTACTTGCTTGGTACTTGCCAAAGTACTCGGTACTTGCTTGATACTTGTAAAAGTACTCGGTACTTGCCAAAGTGCTTGGCACTTGTGGTACTTGCTTGTTATTTGCACAAGTACTTGGTACTTGCTTGGTTTTTGCATAAGTACTTGATACTTGCTTGGTACTTGCCAAAGTACTCGGTACTTGCCAAAGTACTTGGTACTTGCTTGGTATTTGCTTATTTGCATAAGTACTTGGTACTTGCTTGGTATTTGCATAAGTACTTGGTACTTGCTTGGTACTTGCCAAAGTACTCGGTACTTGCCAAAGTACTTGGTACTTTCTTTATGCGCCCGACTGCGGTTGTACCGCTAGGTGGCAGCAGCCACCGGTCCGGCCGCCCCAACTGCGGTCCAGGTGGCAGCAGCTGCCGGCAGACTCGGCAGTTTTTCCCGTCGTCGGGCGGTCGGCGGCGAATCTCCGGAACGGAGGGACAGCCATCAAGTTTGTCACGTGAATCAGCCGCATTCCTGGTCATCGTCTAATGCTGAAGAGATATGTGTGTACGCAGATATCTCGCAAGCCCTAACAGGAAAAGCTCGCTGCAAAAACTGAGCGTTTCAAAAAACCCGCAATCCTACTCAAATGGTATATTAAACAAGATATCTTGGCTCGCTCCGCGTCGCTTTGGTCATAAAAAGATTGGGGAGAAAATTTGGGATCGAATGGTGTTTTTCCGGTGACGATCGGACATCTAGAAGCTTCGATACTGGCGAAAAACTTGCTGAACTTGCAAAAGTACTTGGTACTTGCTTGGTACTTGCCAAAGTACTCGGTACTTGCCAAAGTACTCGGTACTTGCCAAAGTACTTGGTACTTGCTTGGTATTTGCATAAGTACTCGGTATTTGCCAAAGTACTTGGTACTTGCTTGGTATTTGCATAAGTACTTGGTACTTGCTTGGTACTTGCTTGGTACTTGCGAAAGTACTTGGTACTTGTACTCGCCCCCCGTTCCCCCGACTCTACTCCCACCCCTACCCCCTCGGGATAATTCCGGGTTCGTCGGGTAGGAAAACTTGCCACTCTATCCTCCCCCCCCCCCCCCAGAGCCATTTGGTATCGATCGGTGTTTGTCCCGTGTCAATCGGTCGTCAATAAGCCGAGATATGCACGGCGACTTATTTCAATCGGCGCCGATCAGAATCTTCAGGACGGAGGTACCCACACTCATTCCTGGCCGTATCTCACTTTTCCGAGATCTACGCCAAACTACGTATTTAAAACTACATATTCTACAGCCGAATCTTCACACTGGGGGTACCTCACTCACAATCGCACGTGATTCAGCCGCATTCCTGTGTGGCGCGCAATGCTGAAGAGATATGTGTTTCCGCGGGTATCTCGCAGGCCCTAAGAGAAAAAGCTCGCTGCAAAAACTGAGCAATTCAAAAAAGCCGAAATCCTACTCAAATGGATAATTAAACAAGATATCTTGCGCTCGCTCCGCGTCGCTTTGGCAATCAAAGTATGAGGGAGAAAATTTGGGATCGATTGGTGTTCGTCCCGTGTTAATCGGACGTCTAGAAGCTTAGATATTCACGAAAAACTTGTTGAACTTGCCAAAGTACCTGCCAGCTTGCTGTATCCTCTGCTACTTGGTAATGTACTGAAAACTTGCTAATGTACTGAAAACCTGCCAAAGTACTTGGTATTTACTTGCCTAAATACCGCAAAGAACTTGTTCCTTTCCGAAGTTTAAATCAGACGTCTTTAGACGACCAAAGACTTTGCTAATTTGTATTGGTCTCAGATAGTTTTGATTTGCTTCAATGAATTGTTTGCAATTTGAGTTATGCTTATTCCCAATCCGTATTTTGTTTCACCTACCTATCATTTTTCTCTTGTTCTTCGCGTCCTACCTATTAAGCGATTACACATACGTTAAGAGAGCCGGTGGGTGGTTATAATCCAATACCCTGCACGGTGAACAGCTTGCGAGTTTTACAGCGGTGCGATTGCTGGGGCTTATCGCTGACAGAAAAGGGTAAATACAGTAAATACAGATGGCTGTGTTGGATCCCTTTGCTTTTGCCCAACATTCAGCGTTGGAATTGTGGCTTTACCGTCCCTCTTATAAAAGTTATCTAACTTTTTGTAGCTTCGTCAGGTTAGACACGACGCGCGTGACCTCTGGCGGCCGCTGGCGGAACTACCGCGCACGGCCCGCACACGGGCCTGGCGGCCGCCAGTGGAACTACTGCGCAGGTGGCAGCACCTGCCCGTGGAGAACCGGCTGGCAATCGGCCGCCCCACTCCCCACCCCGCCCCCACCCAGCTGGCCGCCAGACCGTGGGAACGACTCGGCTCAGCGCTGCCGGCCGCTGGATGGGGAAACCCCGCCCCGCCGCCCGCCGCACGACACACTGCCGCCGGGCCGGCCGGTGGAATTTTCCAGCCGTCGGCCGGTGATTTTTCTCCGGAATGGAGGGACCGCCATCGAGTTTGTCACGTGAATCAGCCGCATTCCTGTGTGGCGCGCAATGCTAAAGAGATATGTGTGTACGCAGCTATCTCGCAAGCCCTAACAGGAAAAGCTCGCTGCAAAAACTGACCAATTCAAAAAACCCGCAATCCTACTCAAATGGTATATTAAATAAAATGATTAAGGAGAAAATTTGGGACCGATTGGTGTTTGTCCCGTGCTGATCGGACGTCTAGAAGCTTAGATATTCGCGAAAAACTTGTTGAACTTGCCAAAATACCTGCCAGCTTGCTGTATCACCTGCTACTTGGTAATGTACTGAAAACTTGCTAATGTACTGAAAGCCTGCCAAAGGTATTTACTTGCCTAAATACCGCAAAGAACTTGTTCTAAAATACTTGGTATTTACTTGCCTAAATACCGCAAAAAACTTGTTCCTTTCCGACGTATTTAAATCAGACGTCTTTAGACAACCAAAGACTTTGCAAATTTGCCTTGGTCTCAGATCGTTTTGTTTTGTGTTCAATGAATTGTTTGCAAATTGAGTTATGCTTAATTCCAATTCGTATTTAGTTTCACCTACCTATCATTTCTCACTTGCTTTTTGCGTCCTACCTATTAAGCGATTACACATACGTTAAGAGAGCCGGTGGGTGGTTATAATGCAATACCTTGCACGGTGAACAGCTTGCGAGTTTTGCACCGGTGCGATTTCTGGGGCTTATCGCTGACTGAAAAGGGTAAATACAGTAAATACAGATGGTTGTGTTGGATCCCTTTGCTTTTGTCCAACATTCAGCGTTGGAATTGTGGCTTTATCGTCTCTCTTATTAAAGTTATTTAACTTTTTGTAGATTCGTCAGGTTTGAAGCGACGCGCGGGGCGATATGCCTCTGGCGGCCGCACGCGGAACTACCGCGCACGGCGGCTCTGGCCGGACGACTGCACAGGTGGCAGCACCTGCCCACATTGCACACCGCCGCCGCACAGTGTGGCCAAACACCAGTTTAGCGCGAATTAAATCCCAGCGCTGCTCGGATCCGTTGAAAATGGTTCCCTGGTTTCAAAATGGACACTTAAACCTATGTGAGACCTTTTACGATGCATTATAAATGCTTACTGACATATAATGGCAAAGATCCGCCTCTAAAAGTAAGGAGAACTAGCTTACGACGGGTGATGTGCTTACCAGGCCAGGGCTGTGAAGTCGATGGAGTTACTCCGACTCCGACTACGGCTTTCAAAAGTCAATTTCAACTCTGACTCAGGGCAAAACTGTCGACTTATACGATCGACTCAGACTCTGACTCCGCAGCCATGGCAAGTCCACGCAGTCGATGGATTTTCGGTGACTCAGACTACGAGTCTTGGTCCGGATTCCAAAATCGATTCCGATTCCGACTCTGACTGGGGTCAGAACTGTTGACTCCGAACGACTCCGACTCTGATTACGAAATCCTGGAATTTAACCGCAAATAAGAGGCATAAAATTGTGGGTCCCAGCAATGATGGGCATGCTAGGAGGAGGAATCGCTTACGAAATTCCCATCATTTCTCTGGTAAATTCTTATGATTGTCCAAAGTTTGCTTGAAAAAAATCAACATCTAATTATGTTTCTGTGTGAATGTTCCTGGTGAAGCACATGAATCGGTAGATGGTTGCTGAAATACACGCACCGATAGGACTGAACCTCAGCAATGGGAGTAAAAACAAAGACCTACACCATAAGCACCTTCATGTCATTAACCCTCGCCCGTATTGGTGTTTTGCTAGCCGCGAACGTAGGTCGGGTCAGGTCTGGCCAGGCCAACCAGTCCGGCCGTGTATTCATAATTAATAGGTGTCAACCGCCAGTGACAGCTTCGTTGCATGTTACGAAGGCACCAAAACTTCTTCCTAAATGTTCAAATGGTTACTAAATTCGAAATCAGCTCCAAAAACTAGCCTGGAAGCATGTAAAACTAAAAAAAGGTGAACCGAGGTCATCAAAGGTCATTGAACTGACCTGACCTTCAAGTGATCTTGACACCGACCATAATGCATGGGACCAACATCATATAATATCACATGTTTAGACGCTTGAAACCACGAAAAGACTGCAAACGCGCGGCTAATGCAAGCAAACATACGCCCAATCGCGATTCCGGCCAAACATGGTCTCGAGAAATAGGTCACAGGTCAAAGGTCATTGGGGTCAGGGTCGTGAAATTTAAAGGGTAGGTGTAAAATTGATAAACTCGAGGGTACTGAAAGTTTCGTCGCGATCGGCCGCTTTTTACATGAGCTTTTTGCGAAAACCCGAGAGGGGTCCTTTCGACCCCCACCCTCACCCCCTATATGGGCGATGGTTAAAAAATTGTCAAGATTTATTCATTGGCGACCGTATTCTGCAATATAACAAGTCAGAAATACAGCGGTTGAGCCATCCGCGTAACGTTACGGAGCCGCCGCCGCGCCCACCCTGTAGCCGGACCTCCCCGGGCGGGCCAACCCGATACGTTCAAAGCTGAGCCAAAGGCCGGGGGGCAGGTGTGGGCAGAGTTTCTTGAATGGATCATGTCCAGAAAAGTGTGGCGAATCTTCTCATGGCAGATTTGGCGTGGAGTTTTTTGGCCATTTTCTTATATCTCTACGTTTTTAAGATGGACGGTGTTTTCAGGGGATGTCTGGAAAGGTCATTTTCAAATGAGCATAACTCATCCGTTAGTCCAAGGATACCTATAGAATTCGGGTATACTATCAAATATAGGCTCAGTAGTCATATGCCACTCCAATTATTTCCAAACCTTTCCGACAATTACGCAAAAATGTGTTGTAAACATGACGCGGGTTTTCGACGACTTCAGCACAGCCGGGACCGGCATTGCGTATGTCCACTTTAGCTAGCTTTTTGGACACCGAAAGGAAGACATTGAACCAAAGTATTGTTATATTGACATACTTTGGACAATTTCCTATCGACTGATAGTTATAAAAAGTCAAAATTCCAAAATTCGTTTTTTGATTAAATTCGCGCTAATCTGGCGTTTGGCCACACTGTGCGCCGGGCCGGCCGGTGGAATTTTCCAGCCGTCGGCCGGCCGGTGGCCGGCGAATTTCTCCCGGAGGGAAGCACCTCGCTCACAAAAGCACGTGAATCAGCCGCATTCCTGTGTGGCGCGCAATGCTGAAGAGATATGTGTGTACGCAGCTATCTCGCAAGCCCTAACAGGAAAAGCT
The DNA here is from genome assembly GCF_019059575.1 of Amphibalanus amphitrite. NCBI lineage: Eukaryota > Metazoa > Arthropoda > Thecostraca > Balanomorpha > Balanidae > Amphibalanus > Amphibalanus amphitrite. Next base: position 246,205 of record NW_024881605.1, on the reverse strand, counting down.
CGCTGCAAAAACTCAGCGATTCAAAAAACCCGAAATCCTACTCAAATAGTATATTTAACAAGATATCTTGGCTCGCTACGCGTCGCGTTGGCCATAAAATGATTAAGAAGAAAATTTGGGACCGATTGGTGTTTGTCCCGTGTTGATCGGACGTCTAGAAGCTTAGATATTCGCGAAAAACTTGTTGAACTTGCCAAAATACCTGCCAGCTTGCTGTATCACCTGCTACTTGGTAATGTACTGAAAACTTGCTAATGTACTGAAAGCCTGCCAAAGGTATTTACTTGGCTAAATACCGCAAAGAACTTGTTCTAAAATACTTGGTATTTACTTGCCTAAATACCGCAAAAAACTTGTTCTTTTCCGACGTTTAAATCAGACGTCTTTAGACGATTAAAGACTTTGCGAATTTGCCTTGGTCTCAGATCGTTTTGTTTTGTTTTCAATGAATTGTTTGCAATTTGAGTTATGTTTAATTCCAATTCGTATTTTGTTTCACCTACCTACCATTTCTCACTTGCTTTTTGCGTCCTACCTATTAAGCGATTACACATACGTTGAGAGAGCCGGTGGGTGGTTATAATGCAATACCTTGCACGGTGAACAGCTTGCGAGTTTTGCACCGGTGCGATTTCTGGGGCTTATCGCTGACTGAAAAGGGTAAATACAGTAAATACAGATGGTTGTGTTGGATCCCTTTGCTTTTGCCCAACATTCAGCGTTGGAATTGTGGCTTTATCGTCTCTCTTATTAAAGTTATTTAACTTTTTGTAGATTCGTCAGGTTTGAAGCGACGCGCGGGGCGATATGCCTCTGGCGGCCGCACGCGGAACTACCGCGCACGGCGGCTCTGGCCGGACGACTGCACAGGTGGCAGCACCTGCCCACATTGCACACCGCCGCCGGGCCGGCCGGTGGAATTTCCAGCCGTCGGCCGGCCGGTGGCCGGCGAATTTCTCCCGGAGGGATGCACCTCGCTCACAAAAGCACGTGAATCAGCCGCATTCCTGTGTGGCGCGCAATGCTGAAGAGATATGTGTGTACGCAGATATCTCGCAAGCCCTAAGAGAAAAAGCTCGCTGCAAAAACTCAGCGCTTCAAAAAACCCGCAATCCTACTCAAATGGATAATTAAACAAGATATCTTGCGCTCGCTCCGCGTCGCTTTGGCAATCAAAGTATGAGGGAGAAAATTTGGGATCGATTGGTGTTCGTTCCGTGTTAATCGGACGTCTAGAAGCTTAGATATTCACGAAAAACTTGTTGAACTTGCCAAAGTACCTGCCAGCTTGCTGTATCACCTGCTACTTGGTAATGTACTGAAAACTTGCTAATGTACTGAAAACCTGCCAAAGTACTTGGTATTTACTTGCCTAAATACCGCAAAGAACTTGTTCCTTTCCGACGTTTAAATCAGACGTCTTTAGACGACCAAAGACTTTGCGAAATTGCCTTGATCCCAGATAGTTTTGAATTGCTTCAATGAATTGTTTGCAATTTGAGTTATGCTTATTCCCAATCCGTACTTTGTTTCACCTACCTATCATTTCTCTGTTGCTTTTCGCGATCTTGGTCTCAGATAGTTTTGATTTGTCTTAATGAATTGTTTGCAATTTGGGTTAATCTTATTCCCAATCCGTATCTTGTTTCACCCACCTATCATTTCTCTGTTGCTTTTCGCGTCCTACCTATTAACCGATTACACATACGTTGAGGGAGCCGGTGGGTGGTTATAATGCAATACCCTGCACGGTGAACAGCTTGCGAGTTTTACAGCGGTGCGATTGCTGGGGCTTATCGCTGACAGAAATGGGTAAATAGAGTAAATACAGATGGCTGTGTTGGATCCCTTTGCTTTTGCCCAACATTCAGCGTTGGAATTGTGGCTTTACCGTCCCTCTTATAAAAGTTATCTAACTTTTTGTAGCTTCGTCAGGTTAGACACGACGCGCGTGACCTCTGGCGGCCGCTGGCGGAACTACCGCGCACGGCCCGCACACGGGCCTGGCGGCCGCCAGTGGAACTACTGCGCAGGTGGCAGCACCTGCCCGTGGAGAACCGGCTGGCAATCGGCCGCCCCACTCCCCACCCCGCCCCCACCCAGCTGGCCGCCAGACCGTGGGAACGACTCGGCTCAGCGCTGCCGGCCGCTGGACGGGGAAACCCCGCCCCGCCGCCCGCCGCCCGACACACTGCCGCCGGGCCGGCCGGTGGAATATTCCAGCCGTCGGCCGTTGATTTTTCTCCATAATGGAGGGACCGCCATCGAGTTTGTCACGTGAATTCAGCCGCATTCCATGTAACGCGCAATGCTGAAGAGATATGTGTGTACGCAGCTATCTCGCAAGCCCTAACAGGAAAAGCTCGCTGCAAAAACTGAGCGTTTCAAAAAACCCGCAATCCTACTCAAATAGTATACTATACAAGATATCTTGCGCTCGCTCCGCGTCGCTTTGGTAATCGAAGTATGAGGGAGAAAATTTGGGATCGATTGGTGTTTTTCCGGTGACGATCGGACGTCTAGAAGCTTCGATATTCGCGAAAAACATGCTGAACTTGCAAAAGTACTTGGTACTTGCTTGGTACTTGCCAAAGTACTCGGTACTTCCCAAAGTACTTGGTACTTGCTTGGTATTTGCATAAGTACCCGGTATTTGCCAAAGTACTTGGTACTTGCTTGGTATTTGCAAAAGTACTTGGTACTTGCTTGGCACTTGTAAAAGTACTTGGTACTTGCTTGGTACTTGCAAAGATACTTTGTACTTGCTTAGGACTTGCAAAGTTACTTGGTACTTGCCTGGTACTTCGGGATAGTTTTCTACCTCGGGATAGTTCCGTGTTCGTCAGGTAGGAAAACTTGCCACTCTATTCTAGGCTGCTGTCCCCTCCTTCCCCCCCCCCCCAGGTCCACCGCCCAAGTTTGTGATCGATCGGTGCTTGTCCGGTGTCGATCTGACATCTAGAATCTGAGATATAAGTATCAACGAAATGCTGTCAGTCGCCAGTGACGTCATATGAACTGTTGGCCACCAGTGACGTCACGGCGACTTTCTGCCGCTCCGCCGTTTCTGTCGCCTGGCCGCTGGGGGCCGGCCGCTAGGTGGCATGAGATGCTGCCGCCAGCTGGCAGCACCTATCAAGCGTGCGTGCCGGTCGACTGCGCAGGTGGCAGCACCTCCCCGACTGTTCATTTACGGCGGCCAGGCCGGCCGCCGGCTGCCGCGATCTCCGGAACGGCGGTAGCCCGCTCATCTTCGCACGCGCATTCAGCGGCGGCTTGTCGATTTTTCGAGTGTCGGCTGCCGATCTCCCGAGAGCCGGCCACCTGTCAGCCGCCGCTCGGCTCTGTGTTAAGCATATGGGGACGGCGAATTTCTCCCGGAGGAAAGCACCTCGCTCACAAAAGCACGTGAATCAGCCGCATTCCTGGTCATCGTCTAATGCTTAACCCGCGCCCCGTAGGGGGGGGGCCGAAACGGCCCCCCCTGTCCTTTTCGGTCGATATCTCCTAAACGGCTGGAGATATCGCCACCAAACTTTCAGGACCCCTCCGGGCATCAATTTTACACATTGTGACAAAAAATTTTTCCAGAGGCTATGATAGGTTGGCCACAAATGACGTCAGAGTGACGTCATGTTCTGTCATTTTCGACCGAAAAAAGACCTTCGCGAGAAGACCTGTCAGGACTACAGCTTTGAAGATACAGAAAAATGATCAAGACATAAAAGGTGTAGAATTGATAGGACTACAAAACTGCTATCTCGAATTTTTGAATTTTTTGAGTTTTGACCCCAAAAAATCAAAAAAGCATTTTTTTGGATATATTTGCCAAAAAATCCAAAAAGATTTGAGTTTCGAAAAAACCGGAATATATGTGATAGTGCCTACCGTCTTCTATCTACATACCAAATTTCAGATCGATACCTCGTTTTTTGGCCAAGTTATAGCGAAAAAAAACTGTTCAAAAATGATGACGTCAAATTTTCAAACTCAATTTTTGGCAATTCTAGAACTCGTAGAGCAGAACGAAGACCTTCATTAGACTCCCCGTGACGAGCTGCATCGAATCGATACCCATTTTATGCAAAAATATCAACTTTAAAATTTGACCTAATTTGACCTGACCTTGACCTGACCTTCACAAAAACGTGACCTAGGCTGGCCCCAAAGGCTGCCTAACCCACATAATCGCATTTGTCATGTAAAATGGACCATAAAACATGTATCACACGACACATTCATATTGTGACCCCCGGTGACCTGACCTCGCTGTGACCTGACCTGGTATCAGTGACCTCAGATAGCAAAGTATGTGTTTGACGAACAATGTACCATCGATGGTTTTCAATAAATTACCAATTTACTCGCTTTCACAGCACATTTCTTGAATTGCCTGTGAACGGTGAAAAACTGACCTTTGACCTGACCTGTGACGTCATCGGTTTGACCTAGGTCAATGAAATTTGGTCACAAGGTAGTTCCTGGGTGGGGCTATCGAACGCCGTTTGAATTTTGAAAATCGGCCGGTAACTTTCCGAGATCTTAGGGGGGGGCCGAAACGGCCCCCCCCCCCCCCCGGGTGGTAGGGTCCGCCGGTAGCCCTACGGGGCGCGGGTTAAGAGATATGTGTGTACGCAGCTATCTCGCAAGCCTTAAGAGAAAAGCTCGCTGCAAAAACTGAGCTTTTCAAAAAACCCACAATCCTACTCAAATGGTATATTAAATAAATGAGTTTATCATTGAATCAGTGAGCGACCGTCAGAGAGTGGAAGGGACGGAAGGGGAGGGAAGAAGGATGGAAGCAGGCAGGGAGGGTTAGGGAAAAACGGGAAGGGTTGAGGCGGAGCGGGGCCGAGCGGGGCGGGGAAGCATCCATTATCTACTTACTTTTTAAACTACCCACAGAGAGCGAATCTGATACGTATATGAGACGCAGATATGCATCTACGGCGCGGGCAGAGAAGTCCGTACTTTTCAAGTACCAAGAGGGGATGTGAGGGGAGGAGAAGGGTAGAGCGGGAGGGGATGAGGGGAGGGAGGGGATGGGAAGGGTGGGTAGAGGAGGGAAGAGGGATGGAAGCAGGGAGGGAGGGTTATGGAAAAACGGAAAGGGTAGGTGCAGAGCGGGGCGGAGCGGGGCGGGGAAGCATCCATTATCTACTTGCTTTTTATACTACCCACCGCGAGCGAATCAGATACGTATCTGCGACGCAGATATGCATCTACGGCGCGGGACGAGAATTTGATTTTGATTTTGATTTTGGGTCACCGTGTTTATCATCACGGTTTATCATCACCGTGTTTATCATCTTTAGCACTGAACATATTACCGATCATGAGCGGCGGAGCGTAGGGGGATGGGGCAAGGGATGCGAGGGGGGTTCAAGGCCGGGATAGGGGGTTGCGGGGGAAAAAGGGGAGTTGGAGAGGGTGGCGGAGCTTGACGAGGTATGTCGCTTAAATTTGAGATAGGTTGGTTACAGAATTCCACAAAATACTGAAATATTATCGATCATGTCTAAGTACCAGGGGGTATCGGAAAGTTCTGATCATCACATAGAAGATGTAGACCGATTTTGATGATTTTTGGTTGGTATTATATTTGGTTCTTAAGAACAATTTTCCCGCAAAGAGAATCCTGAGAAGTGGTTTTATCTTATGTAGGAGAGACTTAGAAGTAAAAAAGACTAGATGGCCATGCTTGCGCGATAACTGTATGGTATTTAATTGATTTTACGGGTTCTGTAGGGTGTACCAAGTTTGAGAGAAATTGGCCCAGCCGTTCTTGAGATAGGAAACTGCTCCTTTCCAGGTGTGCACGTGCATTAGCATTTAGCACCCTACATATAGTAATGTGTCGTTCGATATGTGCCCGTTGACAGTCCCAAAATTCAGCACAATCGGCCCGGTAGCGGCTGAGTTATTGCAAGAATAAATTTATTTTATTTACTGGCGAATTCCCCTGGCGAGAGGTGCCTTCCGCTACCGTTTGTTGTCAAAGGTTCAATGGCCTGCCTGGGCCTGCCTGCCGAAGCCACCGATCCGATTTCGTCGGAAAATACGCTCAACGTTATCAAAACACGGTCGCATGCTTGAGGCATTTTCACAAAAGTTTATTGACTTTTTGATAATATTTTGGGTGGATATTGGTCAGAAAAGAATGCTCTTTCCGAATATGTAGGTTTTATAACGATTCATCATCGTTTTCAATACGTTTTGATGTTGTAAAGGACATCGCGCTCCGCGCGAATCAAATTTTCCAATTAATGTTTCATTATTAAGGAAATGGTACGGATCAACACTTTTTATTTGTTTTGCTATCATTACACGTACATTTGTCTGTTAAATGGTACCACACCGATTTCATTCCGTCAAGCCGTTTTCCAGCGGCATCGGTTTTCTTCCCACAATGCACGAAATCGGTCATTTTTTCACAACCGGCGGTCCTGTCTTGCACGTGGCGCGTGCTATACTATGAAACCATGTCAATACGCTAGGCCCATCTCTCCTCTATCCAGCGGTGGCAACCCCAGCTCGCTACGGTAATCCGTCGCCGAGTTTTGGGCCCGGGAAGTGGGCGCCGCAGGCCGGTTTTCGCCCGATCTTCGATTTGACCGTTTCCCGTGTTAACCCTATGGCGCACGCGAGCGCGTGCTGACGGCGCACCCCTGGTCCGATCACGCCCAAATTTTAATACAAAGACCGCCCACGCCCACAGATTCGGCATGCCAAATTTCACGCCGCTACGCGGCGCCGTTTCGGCGCAATAAGACACATAAGTCCTGACAGACGCAGGCACGGTCGTACAGACATCTTATAATTCATAATATAGATGAGTATTGGGCCCATTGAGGACCGAACCGTCATCCAACTAATGCATTTGAAACGGTATCACACTGAGAAAATACATCAAGAACGTGAAATCAGTTGATGGCGAGGAAAGCCCATCTCATGCACTTACCGAAAATGAAGAAATAATTTTCAACTTGGTTGCATGGCCCTTGCAGGGGAGTCAAGAAGTGAGTGGCTACCAGTGACTGACAAGGTGGTGACTGTGAAGGAAGTGGAGGACCTCATCCTTACAGATCGTCGTGTGACCTTTCAGATGATTGTGCAACAGAAAGGTCTCAATGCTGGCAGTGCCTGAAAATATTATCAGCGAAGAACTACAGACGATAAAGGAGTCAGCTCGCTTAGAAGTTCGTGTGTCTACTTTGTTCAAGAGAAAAATGCGTCTTGGCCCTTCGAAATCAAAACTATTCCTTTTTCAGGAAATTGAAGACATCTTCGATAATTTGATGACTTGTAACGAATGCTGGGTCTATGTGCAGGATCCAGAGACAAAAAGATGATCAAGAAGTTTAAGCACGGCACATCTGTCCTTCTTAAAAGGCGAAGATGCAGAAGCCGATATGGAAGGTCAATGCTATCAGTGTTCTGGATCTGGCGTAGGATAGTCATTACCGACTGTCTTGATGATGGTCGGATAATGATAAGCAAGCACCACTGCACACTTTTGAAGAAGTTGCGAGATGGCCTCAAGCAGAATCGCCGCAAAAAAAAAACAAGAAAGATGTTTTATCCGCACCGACAGCGCTCCCGCCCATTCGTCCTGAGCTGCGATTGAAGGAAGAACATGATGTGGACATTAAATCCTACCGCATCTAAGAAATTCACCTGACCGGGTATTAACCCGCGCCCGGCTGGGGGTCCTGGATTTCCACGCCCTGCTGGGGGGGGGGGGTGTTTGAACACCCCCCTTGTAACTCGGCTCCTGGGCCACGTAGCGATACGCGGAAGGCGGCGTTCGAAAGAGCGACAAAAATAATGACGAAATCACTTCGGTCAATTTTTTGGTCAGGTCAAAGGTCAGGTCACCAGAGGTCATTGAAGGCAAAATTTCGCCGATTTCCAGGTCGAATGTCGAAAACTTCCATGAAGCCAACGCATAACTCGAGAACCAATAGAGCTACAGCGCCGCGGAAAAGCGCATTCGATAGCCCTATTAAAGCCCTTTCTGAGTAATTCTCTCAGATTTGACCTAACGTCAACGGTTTTGCCTGCAGGGGGCAAAAACTGCAAAAATAGCCGATTTTTTCGGAAACAGTTTTTCTGCAATAACTTTTGACCCAAGCCTTGCACGAGCTTACTTTTACGGGCATTGTGTTCCTCTCGTCAAGACGCATCGAATAAACTATAAGTTGACCTTGAAAGGTCAACTTGAAAATTTGACCTCAGGTCAAGGTCATGACCTGACCGGAAAGGGTCATGTTGCATATCAGTCGATCCGTATCGTCGAGCTGAACACATCTAAGGCGTTTTCATCGCTCTAGCATGCCTCTATCAAAAGTTATTTGCGAAAAACTGTTAGATACCATTCGTGACCTAAGATGACCTCAGGGCATAAACAAGGGTCACGGACACCATTTTCATGTTCAGTGTGTCTAAACCACTTGTAATTCGGTGTTTGGAAGTGTTTATAATGTCTTTTGTCCAAAAGAGGCGCATTTCAGTTTTCTCCCATTGACTTATAATGGGGAGGTCGCAAAATTGACCTGACCTTAGGTCATCGATATCAAAATTCTGAGATATACATTTTGTACATGCTATTGCTCTCAGCAATCGCTGAAAGTTTCAAAGCGATCTGTCACTCGGTGTAGCTATGACAGACATTGAAACTTTTTATGAGGTGAGGTCACTTCAAGTGACCTGGTGACCTGACCTTGAATGACCTTGGTCTGAAATTTTCACAACATGTGTAGAATTGATGTATGATAAGGTGTACCAAAAACGGCGGCGCTCCGCGCCGCCGTTTTCGAGATATTCGCAAAAAAACCACAAGGGGGGGGGGGGTGTTCAAACACCCCCCCCCCCCCAGCAGGGCGCGGGTTAACTGACTCTTGATTGTTACGGGAGATGAAGAATCCACAGTATGGCCGGTGATTTAAGGACAGAAATGACGTCATTGATGAGATGGAGCAGTGATTTACGGGACAGTGCGAAGGTCCTACAATGACCGCCTGAGGCAGCTCAAGAAACGATGCAATAAGTTTGCGGTCGTGTGTGGTGACTTGTAAAGGAGTAATGAACATCATGTAAAAAAAATCAAATTTCTATCACATCTCATTCGTGGTGATGATCAGAACTTTTCGATACCCCCTCGTACTAGTGTCGGAGGTGGGCGGGAAGCACCCAGTACTTACTGTTTAAACTACCTGCCGAGAGCGTACCTTAATATATAGCTTCGGTAACTGGGATATAAAAACGTATATGTATCTGCGGTGTGGGCGAAGAAGAAGCCAGTACTTTTTTCAAATACAAAGATGGTATTGGAGAGGAGGGAAAGGATGGGAGCAGTTGGGAGGGAAGGGAAGAGGAGGGGTGGAGGGAGCGAAGGTGTGTGCTAAAGGAGACTGGGAGGGGAGGGAGAGAGCCATATGGGTAGGGATAAATGAGTTTATCATTGAGTCAGTGAGCGACAGTCAGAGAGTGGAAGTGAGGGAAGGGGAGGGAAGACGGATGGAAGCAGGCAGGGAGGGTTAGGCAGAAACGGGAAGGGTAGGGGCGGAGCGGGGCGGAGCGGGTAGGGAAGCATCCATTATCTACTTACTTTTAAACTACCTACAGAGAGCGAATCAGATACGTATCTGAGACGCAGATATGCATCTACGGCGAGGGCAGAGAAGTCCGTACTTTTCAAGTACCAAGAGGGGATATGAGGGGAGGGGAAGGGGGGAGAGGGAGGGGATAAGTGGAGGGAGGGGATTAGAAGGGATGGGAGGGAGAGGGAGGGAGGGAGCGAGCGATGAAATGTGATAAATGAGACGGGAAGGGGAGGGAGAGAGACAGATGGGGAGTTTTAAAGCATTATATGATTGGGTCAGCGGGGAGGGGAGGGAGACAGGCAGATGGGGAGGGGTAAGTGAGCATATGATTGGGTCAGTGAGCGACAGTCAGAGAGTGGAAGTGAGGGAGGGAGGGAAAAAGGATGGAGGCGGGGAGGATCTCTCGACAAAACTGCTGGGTCACATCTATGATCTGAATGGATCTCTCGACAAATTTGAGGATTTTGATCTATGATCCGAGTGGATACCAGATCTAGATCCATGGCATCGGATCTCAGATCCATTTTCCCGAATCTATGCACATATCTGACGGAGACAGAGGCAGAGCAAGCATTACAGGGTGTCCGAAAAATAATGTCACATCTTTCCAGCGTCAAATGCATGAAAATAATAAACATGAGACTTGCACTCAGGGGTGTAGGATCGCAAAATAGGTTGGGGGGGCTGAGCCCTGGGCGACGGTGGGGGCGGCGACGAAAGGTGCTGACCGGGGGGGGGGGGAGGGAAAAAAACAGCAGTGGAAAACGTGTTGACGGGGGGGGGGGGGAAGCGTGGACCGTGGTGGTGAAAAGCGGGTCTATGACTGGAGTGATATGACTTAGGTACTCTCTCCCCCTGGATCCAAGTTCAGGCTTATAAAATAAGGCGTAGGTATTTATATTCCCGCTCAACGTTTTGCAACCACATTTATGCAGTGTATGTTCCCGCTCTTTTTAAATGCAAGGTGATGCCACCAAAACGGTAAATGTCTTCTTATACGTAAGGCTGATGAGAGATTCAATTTCTTGATTGGTTCAGTATTTAGATTCCTATCCCCTAGTTTGTCAAACTGTTTTAGGGGCTCCTTAGAGGGACCCTCACTTTCCTAAAATCTAGGTACTGATTTTTCACCAATCACCCACTTCATTTCGGAAGAGTCAAGTTTTTGTGTAAAGATTGTAGACTGTTTAATGGCTCCCTTTTGGCTGTCTCAGGGACCACCTCGACTACTTCTAGGGCAACGATAGCGGTATCGACAAAGTAGGCGATCGTGATCGGTAAAGGACCGTCACAGAACAATTTCTGTTGTAGTATAATAGTATTCCGCAAAACCCCCGCATTCTGCATATCATTGGAAGCATAATTTTATTTCTGAAGTTGTAGGTCGTGTAGCCACACGAATACTCCTAAAATGCACGAACAATTGCAGGCACGTACGTACCTAGGATTTGGCCAATGGGGGGGGGGGGGCGGAGGATCCCGGGGGCCTCCTCTCTACAGAGGGCAAGGGAGGATCTAGGCGAACGTTTTTTTTTGGGGGGGGGGGTTACAGGTCGGCCGACATGCCGGATCTGATGGATGAATTCTGACGACCGGGGGAAGGGGAGCGAGTATGTCGAGATCAAAAGGCATTTTGTCTTCGTCGTTTCTAAGATCAAGCTTTATCGTTATAAGTCAATCGGCTCAGTAGTTTTAGTTAAATCCACCTATACAAGTGCGTCGTGGAATTTCTTACTGGGGTGGGGGGGGGGGGGGGGGGGAGGGCGTATCGACCGACTTAAAAACCCAGAAGTTGATATTGTTACCGCGCTTTTAGCCTGATGCATTAGTCGCATACACTAGCGATCTCTCTTATTGACCTTTTTTCTTATTGACCTGTTTATGAATCGGTGGCGCGAGGCGCGGCGAAAATTCGCAAAAAAACGTTTGTCAAAACACAGCTCCAAAACACAAATTGTACGACCCTTTTAGCATGCTAGTACAAGCCAGAGTTTCTTAACAGTACATATATGAATTTTTTAAGTTTCTCAGTGCTTGTGCGAGGATCATATTAAAGCATTTTGATTAATGACCTTACCCTCGTAGTTTGAAAAAGTTAGATCAAAACACTTGTTTATTAATAATTTCGAGCACAGCTCTTCATCAGAATACAAAGCTAAAAATGTCACGATAAAAATCCAATCTTTGACTGCGTCAAAGATTGAATTTGACTTTGACTGCGACTGCAGTCAAAGATTGGATTTTTATCGTGATATTTTTAGCTTTGTATTCTGATGAAGAGCTGTGCTCGAAATTATTAATAAACAAGTGTTTTGATCTAACTTTTTCAAACTACGAGGGTAAGGTCATATATGAATTTTGATTCAATTTGACACGGTTGGTGTTATTACATTCACGATCTTTCTTATTGATTGGTGTATGAAAAAAGTTTGCCGACACAGATAAGAAGTGCATCTAAAAAGGAATTGATTAAATATCTTCAAACAAAGGAGCACACAGTTTAATTGTCATACATGGGACACATGGTTATTTATATCTTCGCGTATGGATTGCTTCACACTGCGTCGAATATTAAGTTAGTCGATTAAGTGCTCATATATGAATATGTGTGTAATTGTATGCATGTGTGCGTCTGTTTGTGCGCCCACTGTTCTGTGGTTGGTGGATGTTTGACATAATAATAATAATAATAATAATAATAATGAATCGGAGGCGCGGAGCGCCGAGAAAATTTGCAAAAGCATTTGTCAAAAAACAGCTCCAAATCACAAATTTTACAACTCTTTTTGTATGGTAGTACAAGCCGGAGTTCCTTCACACTCCACAGTACACATATGAATCCCGATTCAATTTGACACGGTTGGTTGGTGTAATTACAATCACGATCTCGCATTGACCTGTACGTACAAAAATTTGCAAAAAAAAAAAACAAAACACAGAGACAGGTGGTCCTCTCTACAGAGGACCACCTATCTACTGTGGGCCTCCTCTTTTAACAGTGCCTCTCAACTACAGAAGGCCTCCGCTCTACAGAGGACTTCCTCTCTACTGAGGGTCTATCTCTTTCAGAGGGCATCCCTTCTTCAGAGGGCCTCCTCTCTAGTCTTTACAGGGGACCTCCTCTCTATAGAGGACCTCATCTCTGCAAAGGGCCTCCGGCCTCCTCTCTACTGAGGGAGTCCTCTCTACAGAGGGCCTCCTCTCTACAGCGGGCCTCCTCTCTTCAGAGGGCCTTCTTCTTTCAGGCGGTCTTCTTTCTACAGAGGGCCTCCCCTCTACACAGGGCCTTCTTTCTACAGATGGTCTCCTCTCTACAGAGGGCCTCCTCTCTAAAGGGGCCTCCTCTCTACAGAGGGCCTCCTCTGTACTGAGGAGTGAGAGGGGCCCTAGCGGTCAGACACAGACATTAGTGGTTATTCACAGGAGGCCCCAGGAAGTAAGAAGGACCTTAGGTGTCAGGCTGGTCAGAGGCCCTGAATGTCCTGACGTGATTTTTGGGATTCCCTTGAATTTCTTTCGCCTCCGACGTGATTTTGGCCCCGTGGTCTTCGGACCATAGGAGTCTCCTGAAAACCCCAAAGGGGGGGGGGGGCGCCCCGTACTCCCCCCTTGGGTACGTCCCTGAACAATTGTCCTCATCGTCCGTCCTACCGTCCGAGTTCCACCCACAAGTGGCCTTGCACCCACCCCTAAGCAAACGAAACGAAGCTGTCGAGTGTCGCGCCTTCGTTTTGTTGTGTTTTTTTTGTTTCTGCTTTCTGCGCCGCTTTAGCGTGCGTTCGGCATCCGGAAAATATTATCGTTTGGATATTCTCGGCCGGAAAATTATTGGTGAGCGCCTATCTTCAGCATGTTTCGTCATCGCGATACCGAACGTAATCCCCGATAATTATCGCTGATCCCGGATAATTTTCCCTGATTATCCGGATGCCGAACGCACGGTAACATCCAAAGGTTTTGTGCTGTATCGTCAGCTGATTATGCCTACGATGGCGTCAAATTCCGTTAAAAGGACTTGGCCTTCTTCTGAAGGCGGGACATAAAAGATATCTTAGAAAAAAGATGAAAAAAAAACAGTTAAAAGTTAGTGAACGTGGAAATATCTTTCACCAAAAAGTATTAAGATAATGCCTGTTTATTTTTATTCATTATGACGCTATCGTTATTTAAAGATTTGACATAATCATAAACATAATCAGCTGACATACCTATTTCGCCGGCCTTGATTTCACCTCTATTTTACTAGTCTTGTTACAAAAACGGTGTGACAACGTTCGGGAGGTGAGATAACCGATGCATTATTTTCGCGAAGGTTGTGTGTGCTCGTTTGTGTGCACGATCTGGAACTATTTACATATATAAAAATCAAAATGTTTGTACGTATGTATGTAACGCGTCAGTCACGCTTGGCGGGCTATTGCTCCGGAACGGTGCGGGCTGCGGGGGACGAATTATTGACTTAGCAGCAGGGATGCAGAGCCTTGAACATTTGAGTCCGCTCCAGCTCCGGCTCCGGCTCCGAGTAAAATGGCAATACGGCTCCGGCTCCGGCTCCCACTCAGGGCAAAATATGACGGCTCCGGCGGATCCGGCTCCCCTCCGGCTATGCGTACCGGTGCATTACGGAAACATTTAAGTTGGGGCATATTGGAGATTGGCAGGATAACACGAAGTGTACTAACGTTCCTGGCGGTTTGATATCTACAAGAACCTAAAATTAAAATCTTAATTAAAAAATTAACTTGACTGTGTAAATATATTATATTATTATGTATCTCATGTACGTAATTACGTTGACAAAGTTATTAAATAATTATTTAATTATTTTCTGTTATTCTTAAATCATCGTAATATTTGGCGCATATTTCTTGCAGCCCTTAGGGCAAGCATGAATAACGTACAGTCTGTCTTGAAAGTACCGCAGCATGGCGGGGTGGCGCTGGTGATCCGGCGCGGCGGAGGGCGGTCAGGTTTGAGGGCCACTGAATCGCCTGACCCTTGGGGAAGGGAGGGGGAAGGGAGGAGAGGGATGGGCGCGAGTAAGCGGGCTCTCGGTGCTACCGGTGCGGCAGACAAGGCGCTCTTTTATGAATACGTTATACAGAGACACCAGCTAAGCGTAGTAATTCTCTTCCAGAGGCCTGTTTCACTAACAAATAAAGTGTGTAATTACAAAGAAAAAACTTGAGTTTAAAAGAAATATTTACCAACTTTTGAAATTTGGATTTCACGAAACCTCCGAGCATGAATTTTGAGTTTAAAATTTACCAAATTTTTTACAATAAAAAGTTTGTAAGAAACATCGAAATTGCAGACTTTCTGTTTCACGAAGACCAAAAACTTGTAAGAAAACGTTGTACTTACAAACCCGAAATTCCAGTGGCTCTTACGTTCGGAATTTTATTACTTTTTGTGCAATGATGCAAAGCAATCAATTATTTAAAACAAATATGATATGCTGAGTCATTATATGCTCTTTTTTACTTAGCACAATCCCTACGAACCAGCTACGAGCAATAAATAAATATCGTCATGTTCTGTCATTCGCGCGCCATAATTGCATTCAACAGTCTTCTGCTGTCAAATGTTTTGCGTGTTATTTTCTTTCAATAATAAGATATTGTGAACTATCATTTATACCATTTAGAAACAGCATCATTATTTATAATTTATTCATGCATTTTTTGACATGAATACTAGACATAATTTGATAAAAAGAAGCAATATCTGTAACATGTTGTAGTTCTTGATTAAAAACATTTTTACTGTTTACAAGTTTTTTTGCAAACTCTTTTTATCGGAGGTGCCGCTGGTGATGAAGTTTAGTGAAATCCGATTTTACATAGTTTGCAAAAATACTTATGAATTGTAAAGTTCAAACACTTGTAATCGCAAGTTTTTAGTGAAACAGGCCTCTGACATGAAGTTTTGATAAATGGGAAGTGAAGCTTCCCTTTCGAGCCTCGCCAGACATTTATGTGTTTCACATGTAATCCGGCCAGAGGGCAGCGTGTGCGGTCTCCGTCGTTTCGCTCAGATTAAGCTAGGGCTTCCAGAAAGCTGTGTGCGTGGTTACGAGACACATTGACTGGTAACTAATTTTAATATTGCCAATATTGTAAATAGAGGGAATAACCTTATGCTCATGTTGTATGTTGCAAATTGATATAATTAAAACTAAATTGATATATTTCGATATTGCACCGTCATCAGAATAAGAATTCTTAAATTTATTAATATTATTAATAGAATTTAATTAATATTAATATATTAATTAAATTCTTAAATTTATCATTCTAATTCTGATGACGGTGCAATATCGAAATATATCAATTTAGTTTTAATTATATCAATTTGCAACATATAACATGAGCATAAGGTTATTCACTCTATTTACATTATTAATCATGCTCAGAAATACCATAGCTTACCTCCAAGAAATTGCCAGTATTGACCGCTTTGTAGCGTCTACTGATGGAAATGGTCCGTACTCCGTAGGAACCCGCCTTACAGCCGTTCGGCTCCTGATCGGACATGTGAAATGATCAGGTCGGCGGCTCCTGATCGGACATGTGAAATGATCAGGTCGGCCCTGATCATTTCGCTTGCAGGGAACTGATAGTGCCAATCACAAAATGCCTGGAAACGCGTAGATAATATGCGCTGACATGCATGGAATCGGCATTTTGGCCTGACATGGTATCGAGAAAGAGGTTACAGGTCAAAGGCTATTGGGTTCAGGGTCATTATATTTTTAGGAAAGATAAAGCATTGATCAATTCCGGGATATTGAAAGTTTTGCCATGGTCGGTCGGTCGGTCGCTTTTTACGCGAGTTATTCGTGAAAAAGCCGTGAGGGACGCATCGGTTCGACCTCCTCCTGTAAGTGTGAAGGTTAAGAGCTCAGGTCAACCAGTGACCTCTCGAGCATTCTTCAGTGCCGGCGAGCATTATAACTTTTCCTGAGGCTAGGACACTATAACGTAACCTAAATGACCCGACCTTGAAGATCTGGGTCTGATTCATTCCGCCATCACAAGTGTTTAAAAAAGATGCAATATCAGGTATGGGTGGTGGGATGTTGCAGCCCCCCCCCCCCCAACGCAGCAGTGTGCAGAGAGCCTGCTTTGTTAACTAGCCAGCTACTTTGAAGCTGAAAGTACCTATAAAGAAAAAGGATTCTGAGTCGCGACGGCGCTGTTCCCACCGCAACTCCAAATCTGACTTCGGCCTGCTGATCGGCTCCGACTCCGACTCTGGCTCCGGACCAGTGCACTGCCATAAGCATAAACGTATCACTTGCAGGCACGGGGATTGACGCAACTCTTCCGGACTGCTTTGGTAGCTATTATAGTAGACTCTGCAACATTTGTTGGAGTCTGCTAACATTTTCAGCATCATGGAGGGGGAGAGAGAGAGAGAGAGAGAGAGAGAGAGAGAGAGAGAGAGAGAGAGAGAGAGAGAGAGAGAGAGAGAGAGAGAGAGAGAGAGAGAGAGAGAGAGAGAGAGAGAGAGAGAGAGAGAGAGACAGAGGGAGGGAGAGAGAGGGAGAGAGAGAAAGAGAGAGAGAGAGACAGAGGGAGGGAGAGAGAGAAAGAGAGGAGAGAGAGGGGAGTTTTGATAGATCGTTAAACGAATAAAATTCACACCAAACAGCCTCGTATGACCTCAACTATCATCTTGAACTGAACAATGAACAGTGAGCACTCAGGAACTGAAAGATTAATATGTCGCTACATGTTAACCCGCGCCCCGCTGGGCTATTCAGCCATACGCGCCCTGCTGGGGGGGGGGGGCAGATTCTGCCCCCTGTCTAACTTCCGAACCGATGGTCGTAGAAAGACGGAGAAAACGGCAATCGAAAGCTCTCAACAAGGCGGATCTTAAGAGCCCAAATTTTTCTGCTTAAGTAGGTCAGAGGTCAGGTCAAGGTCAGGTCAAGGGTACAAGATGCAAGTTTCTACAGTATCGGCCTTGCACCGTAGTTGCCGAAGAATGGACTGAGACTGATGGCCCAAAACGTGTTCTTAGACTACCAAGACAATATTCGTTGCATACAATGTCATTCAAAGGTCAAGGTCAAGGTCAGGTCAGGTCATGTCAGGTCACAAAAAAACAAAATATAGAAAAGGGCATGTGCGACACATGTTTTATGGTTCATTTTACTCATATAATTCAATAGGCACACTCAATAAGTGATATGGACCACCTCTGGATGAATTTCAGGTCGAGGTCAGGTCAAGGTCAGGTCAAGTGAGGTCAAATTTTGAAGTTGGTTGTTAAGGCCTAAAAAGGTGTCTATCTGATGCAGTTTTTCACGGCGAATCGAATGGTGCTATTTTTGTTTCCGTACGAGGTCTAGAACTTCCCAAAAAATCATTTTTCAAAATTTTTGTGTGTCGTGACGTCATAAAATTTTGAATAACTTCCACATTTTTGAACCGATTCTTCTAAAAATTTGTATGTAGGTGCACATAGACCACTTCTTTGACATATATTCCGGTTTTTTCGATACACTCAAAATTTTTGATTTTATAAATATTTTCCCAAAAAAGTCAGTTTTTTGAAGAAAAAAATGGGCCAAAATCCAAAATTTTCAAAAAACCGAGATAGCCATTTGATAGACAAGGTAGAATCACGTATAACCTTTTTTGTTACGTCTTGATTCCTTTAAAAATGAAGATGTTAGCGGCGTTTGAAATTTTGCCATTTTTGAGGCGAAAATGGCGAATATGACGTCACTAAAACGTCAATTTCTCTAAAATTTTCCGACGGATTTCGCTCAAATTTTCAGGGAACGTCTCAAATTGATGTATGATGAGGTACTGAAAAGTTGACGTCGCTGGCGTAACGCGTTTAGAAGTTATTGGCGAAAAACGGGAGGGGGCAGATTCTGCCCCCCAGCGGGGCGCGGGTTAATACCCATAATCTCAGTGACCTTCCGCATAAATCTGCATACTTCGTGTTTGGTATACGATTATCAAAGTCATCGTGTCCTCTACCTGAAAGTAGGCGCTACGAACATTTGCTTGGCCAGTCGATCGTAAAATGCAAATATTTGCCTACAACTTATATGGATAGGAAACAAAGGAGTATAATGTGTTAGTTATTTTGTGATGTTTTAATGTAGCAGCCATTGACCTATAGTATGAATGGTTCGAAACGTTTTTTTCTTTTGGCATGATAATGATTATACTTAAAATAAGGTGGAATCTTTGGCACATAAATAAAGACAAAAAACACCCAAGTGTAGGATTTGCTTTGGCTTCCTTTAGTTTATGAGCAAAAGGCTACCATTCCATCTTACTTCCATTAGCTTTCGCTTAAATACTATTGTGCTTCAATCTCAACAAGGGTGGTGAGAATGGGAGTTCTTTTTTATCTCGCATAAATAAATACGCAACAAATTACTTTATCCTAAGTTATGGATCAATCGATCAGATCTAAAGCCATCGAGATTTTCGACAAAACTACTGCGTTGACATTGTTCTATGTTGTTATTCACATTATTATTTAGTTTTATTACATTTATTCTGTTCCGTTCCATTACCGTAAATTATTGTTCAATATGTGTCATGTTCTGATAACAATGCAAGCAGTCGCACTCATCCTTTAGATTGGCTACGTCTGTCTTTTCGTGACTTCGTCTAGAATAAAACGGTTCCAAGGGTGATCCGGTCACCGAGGGATCGGCCGGGCCGGTCAAGTTCTCCACTCGTGCTCGCGGACGGCCCGTGCCCCCGGGCGACAGGCGCCGCAGCGGGGTGGAAAGAGTAAGGGAGAGCGGCACCCCACGCGACCTGCCCGGTCACTCTCTCCTGGCTCACTGCCGTCACGTGCTCTGGGGCTCTCAAACCACCGAGCTCCCGACCTATAGTTCGCCGGGCGGCCGCAGCCCATGCTGCGGTACTTTCAAGACAGACTGTACGCCATGCGGCTGGGTGTGTTGGCAGGAAGCACCGCGTACCAACCCCTACGGACCGCGACTGACCGGTCTCGGGTCAGGTAGCGCCTCAGGCAACGGCCAGCCGAGGCGGAGCTTAGCTCCAACGTCACACTATGGCTCCGCCCCTTGTGGAGTAGCCTCTGCTCACCGAGAGAGTTTCAGGAGCAAAACTTAACATTACGAGTGAACGGGAAGTGCCCTAAATATTGATTGGACATTGAAAAACCTTAGTAATAAGAATTAGGCCAGGGTCTGAAACGTCCATTGCCGAAGTTTCGTTCTTGAGAGGCAACGCATTCAAAAGTTATTGCGAAAAAGTCGCGTCCCACGCGGTTTGACGTCCACAGTAGCTTGTTCTCAGGCGTCTATCCGCTTCTGTCACGTGACAACCAGCGCCAAATCGTGCGGTAACTCATGCCCAGTGCCTCAGCGACCTGGCTGTGGGCCATGCCTCCGGCAACTATGCTGACTGCCCCGTTGCAAGACAATTTGCTGTGCAATTTTGCCATCGCGGACACCTGGTCCGCTCGCCCTGGCTACTGCCCCGAAAATAGCCTCCGTTAACCACTTGACCAGTCAGGGCCACAAAAATTCGAAGGTCAAGTGACTAGAATGCAGCCAATATGGTCTCTAGGAGCAGGTAACGCCGAAATTATATTGAAATTACGCCGTATTAGGCAAAATAAAGGTTGTGGGAGGATGTGACATTGATTTTGGGTCACCGTGTATTATATCTTTAGCACTGAAAACATTTCCGATCATGAGTGGCGGAGCGTAGGGGGAAGGAGCGGAAGAGGCGAGGGGGGGGGTTCGGGGCCGGGATAGAGGGTTGCGGGGAGAAAGGGGAATTGGAGAGGGGGCGGAGCTTGACGAGGTATGGCGCTTATATTTGAGATAGGTTGGTTTCAGAATTCCACAAAATACTGAAATATTATCGATCATGTCTAAGTACTAGTGTCGGAGATGGGCGGGAAGCACCCAGTACTTACTCTTTAAACTACCTGCCGAGAGCGTACCTTAATATATAGCTTCAGTAACTGGGATATAAAAACGTATATGTATCTGCGAGCGGGCGAAGAAGAAGCCAGTACTTTTTCAAGAACAAAGATGGGATTGGAGAGGAGGGAAAGGATGGGAGCAGTTGGGAGGGAAGCAAGGCCTCCTCTAACATACCCACTGGGTGGGCAAATGCCTACACAGTCACCACAATTGCTCACCCAGTGGCGTCGATTTGCCCACCCAGAAGCACATGCAAAAATAAAGGTCCGGCCAGACGTCCGGTAGGAACTACCACTTCGGTTTCCCGGGAAAAAAAAAAAACTTGCTAGCAGCCAGTGCCCCAGCCCCCAATCACTGCAGTGCAGGTTATTTTTTACAATGGATGCATCTGAATACAGGGGCGGTAGCAGACTTGGCGTTTGGGGGTGGGGGCAACTTGGCAACTTTGCCAACCCTCGGAGGGGGGGGGGCGGTGCTAGCTTAAGGGGCCCATGGCCATAGCGGCCTCAAAGGCCCGTATGGAACCCCAGAGGCCGATGTGGGCTCTCAGAGGCCAGTGCGTGACGCCTAAGGGTGTAAGCCATGGGTCCCCAGCCACACAACAAAATAGGGCCATCAGAGACCTTATAGGCTGATTGGGGACTAAATAGGGCCTCAATTTGGAGCCATCAGAGGTTAATGTGGGCCTCAGATGTCAGTGTGAGGCCCTTATAAGACTGACATTGGTCCTCAGAGACCGGCATCGATCCTTCAGAAGCCAGTACGGGGCCCTCAGAGGCACAAAAGGGTCAGTCTTGGATCTCAGAGGCAGAAAATGGGCCATCAGAAACCGGTGTGGGACCTTTAAAGGTCGCTTTGTGCCCTCAGAGGCCAGTTTAAGGCCCTCAGAGACCAGTACAGGGCCTGAAAATGGCAGTTTGAGGCCATCAGAGGCCGACTTAGGCTCTCAAAGGCTAATGCGGGTCCTTGAGGCAAGGATGGGACCCTCAGGGTCCCATCCACCCTAAAAGACAGGCTTGGGCTGGTGTTGGACCCCAGAGTCCAGAAAAGGCCAAGTTGAGCCTTCAGAGCCGATGCAGGTCCTTAACCCGGCAGTTGCTGGGGTATTTCGCCACCCACCGTTTGCTGAGGGGGGGGGGGGGCGTTAAACGCCCCCAGCCGATAACTCGAGAACCAATAGGCGCAGCGAAACGCACGAGGCGGCAAACGAAAGAACGCGACGAGACGCTTCAGATGAGTACTTTAAAGTTGAATTTTGAGGTCACAGGTCTGGTCAAGGTCAGGTCAAACACCTGAAATCGGACTTTCAGTAGCATGGACTTCAGGACTTCACAATGGGCGCCTCTCGTCATAAACTCTGTCAAAACGGTGCACAATCCATCATATAAGGCCTACAAGAGTGACAGCTCCATGTAGGAGTCAGTCAAGCATAGGTCAGGGTCAAGGTCAGGTCAACCGGGTAGACACATATCCCCGAAAATCAAAACTGATATTCGCAGCCTGTGACACATGTTTTATGGGTAATTTGGGGCGTAGAACACGATGGTGACATTCATTTTATCATATGCGTAGGTGTTTGGGTCAAAAAGTTCAAATTAAGAAATGCATGTATCATGGTCGTGAAGTAGTCATGAGAAATTGCCAAGATTCAGTTCAAGATTTTGGAAAATGCGGAGCGATAATCAATAATCAAAGATAGCCATTTGATTGTTCATGGTATTGGCAGTCTAATGGCGGCATGTCTGTATGTCTATTCTGTGATTTTATATGATTTTTTGAACATAGAAAGTTTTTGGTCGAAAACCAAGAAATCATGACGTCACTGAAACCTCGATATCTCAAAAATTTTCCAGCCGATTTTTTGAAATTTTGTCACAATAAACGTCAATCAATTCCCTACAGGTACCCAAAATTTGGCGCGCCTGCGGCGCACCGTTTTTTTTCTATGGCCCAGCGAAAAAAGTGGGGGCGTTGAACGCCCCCCCCCAGCAACTCGGGGGTAACCCTCGCCCGTATAGGGGGGAGTCGAACGGACATCCCTCGATTTTTTGCGAATAACTCGCGTAAAAAGCGGCCGATGGCGACGAAACATTCAGTACCCTCGCGTTGATTAATTATACACCTACCCTGCAAATTTCATGACCCTGACCTTAATGACCTTTGACCTGTGACCTACTTTTTGAGACCATGTTTGGCCGGAATCGCGGTTCGGTGTGTCGGCTCGCATTAGCCACGCGTATGCAGTCTTTTCTGGTTTCAAACGTTCAAACATGGGATATGATGTTGCTCCCATGCATTAGGGTGGGTGTCAAGGTCACTTGAATTTTAGGTCAGGTCATGTACCTTTGATGACCTCGGTTCACTTTTTCGAGTTTTATATGTTTCTAGGCTATTTTTTTTAGCTGAAATCGAATTTAGCAACCATTTGAACATTTACGAAGTATTTTTGGTGCCTTCGTAACATGTTACGAAGCTGTCAGAGGAGGTTGCCACCTACTACGAATACCCGGCAAAACCCTTACTGGTTGACCTGACCTGACCTGACCCGACCTGATCTAAATGCATGAAGAGGCGTGAAAATGCATGAAAATGCATGAATCCATGATCATAACTAACATGATATTCGTGATCAGCACCCCGAAAAACCATAGCCACCCTTTACGACGTTCTAACAGCCAACGTCCCGATTTTCCCGACTTTTGGGTCCATGACCTGACCTGGAAGGTCAGCCGATGACCTAGGACCTTAACCCTCGCCGGCACAGGGGGGGGGGTTGATGCAACCCCCCTAAGGTTTTTCGCCAATAACTCGCGTAAAAAGCGGCCGATCGCGATGAAACTTTCAGTACCCTCGCATTGATCAATTTTACACCTACCCTGAAAATTTCATCACCCTGACCCCAATGACCTTTGCCCTGTGACCTCTTTTCCGTGACCATGTTTGGCCGAAATCGCGATTCGGCGTATGTCGGCTCGCATTAGCCGCGCGTTTGCAAGTTTTTCGTGGTTTCAAACGTTCAAACATGTGATTTGATGTTGCTCCCATACATAAGGGTGGGTGTCAAAGTCACCTGAAGGTCAGGTCAGGTCATTGACCTTTGGTGACCTCGGGTGACCTCGGTTCACTTTTTCGAGTTTTTTTTCATGTTCTAGGCTAGTTTTTTAGCTGAATTCGAATTTAGCAGCCATTTGAACATTTACGAAGTAGTTTTGGTGCCTTCGTAACATGTTACGAAGCTGTCAGAGGCGGTTGACACGTAATACGAATACCCGTCACAACCCCTACCGGTTGACCTGACCTGACCTGACCCGACCTGGTCTAAATGCTTAAAACATCATCTCTGATCAAAACTAACACTATATTCGTGATCAGCACCCCGGAAAACCACATAGCAGCCACACTTTACGACTTTCTAACAGGTCCCGATTTTCCCAGTTTTCGGGTCATTGACCTGACCTGGAAGGTCACCCGATGACCTAGGACCTTAAAATTGGGTATCATCGGCTTCCTCTCGTGACGGGGAACACGCTCGTTTTTTTCCGTGAAGCTCTAGCTTGATCAGGGGCCAAACGCGAGGGGGGGGGGGTCGTGCCGCCGAAGGACGCAATGGCCTGTGCCGGCGAGGGTTAAAATTGGGTATAATCAGCTTCCTCTCGTCACGGGCAACACGCTTGTTTTTTTTTTTCCGCGAAGCTCTAGCTCGATAAGGAGCGAAACGGCAAGGGAGGTCCAACGCCCCCCCCCCCCCCTATACGTTCGCGGCTGGAAAAACACCAATACAGGGGATGGTTAAAGGCCGGCATCGTGTCTTCAGAATCCAGTGCGGGGCCCTCAGAGGCTAATATGGGCCTTTACAGGCCAGCATGGGGCCTCAGAGGTCAGTGTGGGACCCTCAAAGACCGGCATGGGCCAGCAGGGTAGCGCACTACAAGGCCAAGGATGTATTACAAGTAGATTAAGGTCAATAAAAGCCGTATTTAGATCAAGAGGACGCGCCAAGAGTAAGCTGACCATGCCTCCTAAAAAGAGGCAGCGAGCATCACCTACCTATTCGATTTCTGGTTCAAGGAGCAATCATAGTAAGTTTAACTCTGCACATTTGCAGTCTTCTTAAAATTTTAAATGTATGTAGACTAGAGATGTCAATCGGATACCAACTTTTTGGTACCTATACCGATACCAAACCGATACCAACTTGGTATTTGGTATTTTGATCCTAATGTTGTTGGTATTTTGTTGGTATTACGAATCCGGCTAATGTATAAGAGGATACGAATTCGGTAAAAAGTTGGTATTTCCCTCATGTTCCCAAGTTGGTTTGGTTTCGGTATTTTTCATGGTTTTGGTTGACATTTGGTTTGGTATCGGTATCCTGATTTTCCGTTATTGACATCACTTATGTAGACAATAGGCATACCTTTAAGGTGAAATACACACGAAATACCATATCACACACGACAAACGTTAAACTATAAATGGCACAGTTGGTTGACTGTGAAAGTGACATAGGCCTTAAAGGGACTGTCCCACCTTTGCATTAGTTCTGAGTTGAGATAGCCAAGTTGGCGGCCAGGTTCAGAAACCACTATAATCCTGGTCGCAATTTCCTCAGTTTCGTGGTGTTAAAGAAATTCGTTCCCTTCATTTGAAAAGTGGGGCTTAGCTAAGGCCCTATCTCTTAACTATTAACGGCCATTTGATGACGTCATCAGCCGTTTCACGCGTTCGACCTGTTTTACGAATAAGTTGAAATCGGCGCCGGGGAAATCTTGTTACTTGTTATTGTATGAGCCGCGTCATATTTGAGAGCAAATACCTATATTTGCTGCCAAATTTCCTCCACATTGACATGAAGTAAATCCTTCATTACGTCACGGATCCGATCTAAATGACGTCACGATGAAATATAAAAGTGGCAATATCTCAAAAAGTATACAATGAAAACGCGTAAAAACTTGCAAAATTCGTCACAATATCATGAGTAACATTTCCGAATCCTAAATGGTACTTTTTGAAGGTGGGATAGTCCCTTTAACCCGCCCCCCCCCAGTCGCAGGTGAAAATGGTTGCACCCCAACACAAGTGACTGGATCTGCCCTTGGGCAGGGGAGCGGCGAAAAATTTTGCCCACCCAGTGAAAAATCCTTAAAGGAGGCCCTGGAGGGAAGGGAAGAGGAGGGGTGGAGGGAGCAAAGAAGTGTGCTAAAGGGGACTGCGAGGGGAGGGTGAGAGACATATGGGTAGGGATAAATGAGTTTATCATTGAGTCAGTGAGCGACCGTCAGAGAGTGGAAGGGAGGGAAGGGGAGGGAAGAGGGATGGAAGCAGGCAGGGAGGGTTGGGGAGAAACGGGAAAGGTAGGGGCGGAGCGGGGCGGAGCGGGGCGGGGAAGTATCCATTATCTACTTACTTTTTAAACTACCTACAGAGAGCGAATCAGATACGTATCTGAGACGCAGATATGCATCTACGGCGCGAGCAGAGAAGTCCGTACTTTTCAAGAACCAAGAGGGGATGTGAGGGGAGGAGAAGTGAGGAGCGAGAGGGGATGAGGGGAGGGAGGGGATAGGAAGGGTGGGTAGAGGAGGGAAGAGGGGTGAAAGCAGGGAGGGAGGGTTATGGAAAAACAGGAAGGGTAGGTGCAGAGCGGGGCGGAGCGGGGCGGGGAAGCATCCATTATCTACTTGCTTTTTATGCTACCTACCGCGAGCGAATCAGATACGTATCTGTGACGCAGATATGCATCTACGGCGCGGGACGAGAAGTCCGTACTTTTCAAGTACCAAGAGGGGATATGAGGGGAGGATAAGGGGGGAGAGGGAGGGGATAAGTGGAGGAAGGGGATTAGAAGGGAGGGGAGGGAAAGGGAGGGAGGGAGCGAGCGATGAAATGTGATAAAGGAGACGGGGAGGGGAGGGAGAGAGACAGATGGGGAGGTTTAAAGCATTATATGATTGGGTCAGTGGGGAGGGGAGGGAGACAGATGGGGAGGGGTAAGGGCCCTAAGGGGATTGGGTCAGTGAGCGAATGTCAGAGAGTGAAAGTGAGGGAGGGAGGGAAAAAGGATGGAGGCAGGGAGGATCTCTCGACAAAACTGCTGGGTCACATCTAGATCCATGGGATCGGATCTCAGATCCATTTTCCAGAATCTATGCACATATCTGACGGAGACAGAGGCAGAGCAAGCATTACAGGGTGTCCGAAAAATAATGTCACACATTTCCAGCGTCAAATGCATGAAAATAATAAACATGAGAGTTGCACTTTTCTTACATTTGTATCCCACCTTCTCCCTGATACGGGTAAGCATACGGTCCGGAAAATCAGACAACATGTCCAGCTTCTGTAGACTGATCTTGGACCAGACAGATCCCACGCTCCTGGTCAGCGTGCTGTCAGGTTTTCATTGTGCCATTTTGTGTACCTCTTACCGGACGTTCGCCCTAAGATTTTCTATTGGCGATAGGTCGTGGCAACTCCCCGGCAATTTGTCCTTCTCTCAGAATGCCGGAAAGTTCGATCTGCACCAGTCCTAGGTCGTTTTAGCTCGATGAGCCGGGGCGCCGAGCTGTTGAAAGATGACCCTGGACATGTTCAGAAGAAGTTTTCAGCTGGAGACGTGGCTTGGTGGGCTTCAACTAGAAGACAACTTCGGTTACCGATGGATTGTCGACTTAAAGACTGGATGTTCGTTGGCAGTCAGCCTCCTTGCCAGTTCCCTTTTGGATTTGCCCGTCTTAAGCTCCACACTTCGCAATGACGATCTGCGCCACCCGACTAGCGGAAGTCTTCATACCGCGACCTAGCTTGTTCTGAAGCGTCTATCCGCTTCTGTAGCGTGACAACCAGCGCCAAATCGTGCGGGAGGTCATGCCCAGTGCCTCGGCGACCTGGCTGTGGGTCATGCCGCCGGCAACTATGCCGACTGCCCCGTTGCGGGACGATTTGCTGTGCAGTTTTGCCATCCCGGACACCTGGTCCGCTGGCGCTGGGTACTGCCCGGAAAATAACCTCTGTACACCCCTTGACCGGTCAGGGTCACAAAAATTCGAAGGTCACGTGACTAGAATTTAGCCAATATGGTCTCAAGGAGCAAGTAACGCCGAAATTATATTGATATTACGCCGTAGATTGCAAAATGAGGGTTGTAGGAGGGTGTGATAGATTTTGGGTCACCCTGTGTGACAGATGATTTGGGTCATCTTTAGCATTGAAAACATTACCGATCATAAGTGGCGGGGCGGAGAAGAAGGGTGTGTGGGGGGGGGGGGGGGTCGGGGCAGGGATAGGGGTTTGCGGGTAGAAAGGGGAGACTGAGAGAGGAGCGGAGCTTGACGAGGTAAGGCACTCAGATTTGAGATAGGTTGGTTAGAGAATTCCACAAAATATTGAAAAATTATCGATCATGTCCGAGTATTAGTGTCGCACGTGGGCGGGAAGCACCCAGTACTTACTGTTTAAGCTACCTACCGAGAGCGAGCCTTAATATACAGCTTCAGTAACTGGGACTTAAAAACGTATAAGTATCTGCGGCGCGGGCTAAGAAGAAGCCAGTACTTTTTCAAATACCAATATGAGATTGGAGGGGAGGGAAAGGAAGGGAGTATGTGGCAGGGGAGGGAGGAAGAGAGCGAAGAAGTGCGATAAAGGAGACCGGGAGGGGAAGGAGAGAGACAGATGGGCAGAGGCAAGCGAGTATATGATTGGGTTAGTGAGCGAGAGTCAGAAGGTGGAAGTGACGGAAGGGGAGGGAAGATGGATGAAATCAGGGAGGGAGGGTTAGGGAGATAGGGGAAGGGTAGGTTCGGAGCGGGGTGGATCGGGGTGGGGAAGCATCTATTATCTACTCACTTTTTAAAATACCTACCGAGAGCGTATCAGCTACGTATCTGCGAGGCAGATATGCATCTACAGCGCGGGCAGAGAAGACTGCACTTTTTCAAGTACCAAGAGGGGATGTGAGGGGAGGGGAAGGGAGGAGAGGAGGGATGAGGGGAGGGAGGGGATAGGAAGGGAGGGGAGTGGAGGGGAGGGGAGGGATGGGGAGGGGAGGGGAGGGGAGGAGACTGGAGGAGAGGAGAGGGGAGGGGAGGGAAAGAAGGGAGCGAGCGATTACAGGGTGTCCCGAAATTGATGCGCGGTTGGTGCGGCCTGTTATGTTGTCCCTCCTGAGTCCTGAACGGATTTAATTTTACCGGTTTCGGCACCAGGGGCACCTGGACCAGGGCACCCGGCATCTAAATCCGCCATCCACCGGTATCTGAAGACCTAACCCTGAAGCTGAAGCCACTCAACCTCAGGATGCATTCCTAGCTTACCCTGGTCCAGAGGTGAGGCAGCTGAATTTCTCCAAGACCCACCGAATCTGGACCATTCAGGACTAGAGATGAATCTTTTTCAGTGACGAGGCGCCATTGGAGCTCTCCTAAGTCCCTAACTGTCCCGACGACCGGTTCTGGGCCAATGTAACGGTGCTGCTGGGCGGCGTGGCGGTGCACATGTGCCTGTGAGTGACGGGTGGCTGTTACGGAGTGTAATCGTCCGCCTCGGAAGACGACACTGGGTGGGCAGGTGTATCGTCTCCTCTTTCACGCCTGTCTGATTTCCCACTCGGCACTGGCTCCGTCGTCGTGCAGTACAAATTTATTTGAGAGGCTTGCAATTTCCTTACAACATATAGTCTTCACTGCTCGGGGAGGAATGGGTTCAATTTGGAAGGGATGGGATTTGTACCCGGCTGATGGAATTGCTTGGCTTTAAACCCCAGGGCAAGGCCTTCCCATGTTTCCATTTCGTATCCGTTCGATGCCAAGGGCTCTATCCCATCCGAGAAATTTATGCAATTCGAGCGTGAGTGTCTAGCTCCCACTGGTCCTTAATATAGCCATTCATTACTCCCTTTCACCGGCACACGCGTCATTGATTCGGTCATGCATACATCTACGAAGAACATTCGGCTAGACAAACCGACCCTCCCGTTTCCATCTAATCCCTCCAGTGGCGCTGAATTGGCATAGTTATATCCCGAGGTGAGTTTATGCCCTGTTTGATATTTATGTGCGTATAAGGAGGTGTTGACCCCTTTAAATCCCTTAAGATTCCTAAGCAAATTGGCACTGGGTGTCCTTCTGACCCCATGTTACGTTATTACTCTCTTCCGTTGAAGCTACGTTTCTCACGCGTTCCCGGCCACTTCCTGCTCTTCAATCACGTGCACTGCCACAGTGCATACATTTCCATCAACCACCTCTCTCTCGCTCGCGCGCGCACTGCCATAGTGCGGACAATTTCGCCCATGCTCAAAGGAAACAACGGTTGTACACACCCCTGCCGGTCTGTCGACTCGGGTGTTGTGGGTGGTCCGGCTGGTGCTTCAGTTGAGGGATAAGTTCCTAAATGCTAATACTTTCGGCGGAGCCACTCCGCGAAACTACAACTCTGTGTTTCTTCTGAACACCTCGGCGGAGCCACTCCGCTACCTATAACTCGGCGACCTTGCCCTCGTTTATCGCTCTTACACTATTACATATTAGCCCTAGCCCTTCAAAGTCCGGTCGACACGGACGGCTAGCCGCTCGGTGCCTTTGCTATACTTCATGGGAATACGCAGTAGAATTCATCGAGTCACGGAATACTCATTTTCCATCTCGCAGTGATCGACGGCGTCGGCAGAGTCAAAACAGGCAGAGGGGCCTGGCTCGAACCAGCCTCTCTCCGGCTAGTTGAATTGTCTAGGTCTCTAACTTACTGAGTTGTATAGTATGATTTAGGCTAGTCGCGTCGATATATGGCACAATCATTGGGGCAAGATAGTGAATACCACCTAGAGAGGGAGAGAGAGAGAGAGAGAGAGAGAGAGAGAGAGAGAGAGAGAGAGAGAGGGAGAGAGAGTGGGAGAGAGGGAGTGAGAGAGGGAGAGAGAGTGGGAGAGAGAGAGAGGGAGAGAGAGAGAGAGGGAGAGAGAGAGAGAGAGAGAGAGAGAGAGAGAGAGAGAGAGAGAGAGAGAGAGAGAGAGAGAGAGAGAGAGAGAGAGAGAGAGAGAGAGAGCGAGAGAGATCGGAGTATAAGACAAATTGTCAAGAGGTGGTCCATTTCGATGTTTCCCCGTACTCGCTCAGTTTTGGCTAGGTATTCACGCCCTTTAGGTAAATGTCGCCCTTATCGCCCTTGGCATCACTCCTGATCTTTCTTATACGCATGCCGCTAAACTTTCAGGGTTTTATTCACGCAATACACCTCAGAGTAAAATAAACCAAATTCAAGCGCAAACCTCATGATTTACCAGACGCACCCTCGCTTCGATTCCAAAAAAAAAAAAAAAAAAATAGCATCGCGCTATCTGTTACCCAAATCTACACACCCGCGCAACAAGCCTTTCCATCGCGCAACATAATTCGTCATTCCGACCAGCCCTGACGCAATGATTCGACAGCGATTCAATTAAAAACTGAGTCCCCGAGTCCTATTGAGACACCCAATAAATTTACCCAATCAACGCTTTGCCCCCCCCCCAAAAAAAAGAAGAAGCTTACATGGTGTTGTCGTTACGCCTAATCCTCACGCTCAGCCCGAGAAAGGTATCCCTGAACCATCAGCCGGTTGGTGCAAATCACGGAGTGAATATATGAGGGACGGAAGCTGAATGATTGCATGTTGGCAAGGATTGAGCAGACTTCCTTTCTGTGGCAATTCTTACTTGAACGGCGTTGTTGACCAAGCCGGTCACCGCGAGGTCGATGATGATAGCAGTTTGTCCGTTGTCGATGGCTGAGAGCGTGCACTTTCCTCGATCCAGCTCTCGATCACTGTCGTACTGGATCTTCCCTCGTCAGCTGCTGCCCGTCGCGCTCCTCCCGTCGTACTCCATCCTCCATGCACTGCCGTGTCCTCTGCGCTCCGCCCAGTCGGACTCGATGCTCCGTGCACTCCGGTGTCCTGTGCACTCCTCGGTACCTCCTCCATGACTGTCCCGTTCCTTTATACCCAGATTACTATCGCGTTGGTGTTCCAGGTGTGATAAGCATGGCTAGATAATTCGTCGGTGTGGCGTGATAGGCCTAGTATCTTTATCCGTATGATGACTCATGAGTGGCATCGGTCCTGGTTATTGACTTTCTCCCAGCTGGTTGTAATTGGGCCGGGTGCAGTGCTTATCACTGTTGCTATCTTCTTGCCATCTGTCGAGCACACCTTTGTTCTGCTGGGAAGCTGAGGTACACTGTCCGGCGTCGGCGCTTTATTGCTTGGTTTGGTTGTAATCACGATATCTCGGGTATTGGTTCATATGTATGGTCCGCCATGGTCATTGAACTTCCCAGCTGTTCCTGTTTTGGCCGAACGCTTGTGATATTAGCGAATTCGTCAGTTATTACTCTGTTTGCTGGACGCTCATTTGTCCCAGCTGCCGTCTAGTATCAGTAGTCCCCGATCGTCGGCGTCGCTGCTCGTCAGGTGAATGCCAGATATGGGCATTGGCGTGCCCCACTCTCGGCACGGAACATCTGCTCTTCTGGACGTACCTATTTGTACCTCCGATTCCGCAGGGAGGATGACTGGGAAATTTGGTTAGCGTCTGTCGGCGGCTGATAACTTCGTCGGCGTGAGTGTAATTTTGATGGCTTGACGCCTTCTATTTGCGGTACTTGCGGCATGATACGGCCCGAGGGGTCCCTGCGTCAGCTGTTTCTTGTTTGACATGCTCACACCGGTGTCGATCCACTAGGTCGAGACGGTGCCGGTGGCGATATCCCAGGCGCAGGTGCAGAGGGTTGGCGCACAGGATGCCGGCCGATTGCGCTTTGGAGAGATAAAGTTCCGTTATGAGCTTTTCCTGTAGATGCGGGCGAGGAGGCGGCAGTGTTTACACCTCTGCAGTGCCGGGTGTAGCCCGTTTTTGGCGTGGCCACCCAATTGGCGTGCGACCGATAAGAGGGGTCGGCGCTACGTCGGGTCCAGGTGGGGTAGGCCATCTGCCGCCTGCGCCCTGTTGACCCGCGTTATCCATGAATGTGTCGGGAATTGAAGCGCCGTTCTTCTCTCACTTTTGCGTGTTTGGCTTTTAGTCTCACACCAATATGTATGCCTTTTGATTCTGTCAATTCCTGTAAGCTGTGATTCGAAAAAATGTGGCTTCCGTCACATTTTCAGGCTTATTTCTTTTAAACTGTGCCCCCACAATTTTGTTTCTTCGTGTGTGTGCGTGTTTGTGTGCATGTGTGTGTGTGTGTGTTTGCGCGTGTGTCCAATGCAGGCTGGGTTTCTTCAGTCATCGTCACGATTTACCTGTTTTTGACTCTTGTTGTTTTGTTTTCTCTTGTCTGTGTTTGTCCTTTGAACTACTTTTTTCATTGACTCCTTTCTTCTTTAGCTGTGTTCGTGTACACTAATCGTGGGCTGATGCCGGCTGATGGTTCATGACTATGGTTATTGTTTTTGGGCTAACATACAGACATAATTTAACAATCTAAGTTCTAAACATTGTTCACGCAATCGATTGCAACATAGCTTTTAACGCCGACGCAACGATAGAGAATGCCATTGTTCCTATGCTTTTACACGAAGCAAACAGTAGGTGTGTTTTACCTAGTAACAATAAAGCAAACAGTATTTTACCTAATCTCCCCACAGCTCGCTTACACAAAGCCCCCTTATTTCTACTACCACGCCGCAATGACATGTCACATGATAAGATCCTCGAACACTCCATCCCACCTATACTGTTTGACCGCTGCTGCTCCAGCTTCCGAGAATGCAGGCTGGTGTCCAGTGTCCCCCGGACTGTTGAAGTCCAGTGATTCGGCGTGGGCCTTTTCTTGCACGTGCTGCACGCCGCATTCCGCCACGTCTGTCGTTCTCGGCTCCAGTCGGCTCTCGTAGTGAGGCGGCCAGGCTTATGGCGACGCCCGTGCCTGCTGTTAGACATGAGAGAGGTATTCTGAGCGGACATTGAGCCGCGGTTCTTGATTGATGGATGGCTGGATATTCCTTGGGGTTGGATCTTTGCGTCGTGGGATGGTTGGGATCGTTGGGATAATAAGAATAGATGACAGGTCAGTAGTATATGATGACATGTTCCGCTGAGCTGACTCAATGACTTGCTATCAGGGCAGGCTGCCTCTTGATTTCCGTTCTTGTTCAATTGCGGTGACTTCATTCCACGGTGCAGGTTAGGGTCATGGAACGTAGGTTGCTGAATAACTGCAAACATAACAAACGATTTGCATCTTCTTCATGGAACACGGAAGAATGCTGTTTTGAGGGACATTGCATTGAAGGAAAAACTTGTGATCTTGCTGACCGGATCGCGATTTTTTTTTTTGTAATGAGTAATTATTTTAGGAGAAGGCGAGAGAGCTGCATTCGTACATATGTAAGAGTCTGCTTGCTTGTATTTTCCAGTCGGCTGTCATCGTAGCGGAGATAAACTTTGCCTGCTCCATTTTGCATCTTTTGCCTTCTCTCTTCTATGTGAGGAGCTCCTTCCGGAAACTGTTCCCGTCGCTCGCTATGACGGCCCTCTGCATTTTTCGTCCCGATGGCTTTTCAAACTTGGTTCAGTACATTTGCTTCCCCACATTTTGCTATTTGTTGAATCCAATTTGCTTATCTTGCACTTGATGTGCATCTTCCCTCAGCATGATACTTGTCTGCGTTTGGTGTCGTGTCTGCATCTTCGTTTTCTGGGTTCTTCGGTTCAAGCAACTCTGCTGCCTTCGTGTTGAAAGTCAATTGCAATGCCCCACGTTTAGGGCGCCAGTACTGTATATGTCAGTTCCCCAATTTAGGTTCCACTAGGCAAGTGAAGATTTTAGAACCCAATTTTGAGGTGGAGCAGCGCCGGGCGCGAAGCCACGGGTACTCTCAGCACAGGTAGTGATGCAAAGGGGACGGAACAGATCAGCAATGAGCGATCGATGTCCGCAGGTCTCCAAGCACCGCTTCCTCTTTTTATACCCAGAACCGCTATCGTATAGGTCCCGGCAGCTGTGTGATACCGTAGACTTGATAATTCATCGGTGTCAGCTTGTCGTTTGGCAAGGGTGCTTTTTCTTTGTCCTTTGTTAGGGCTTGTGTGATATGGCGCGTATCTCTGCTCCGCATACTGAATCGTGAGTGGGGTCGGTCCTGGTTATTGTTTTTCTCCAGCTGGTTGTAGTTTGCCCGAACGCCGCAGTTATGACGTTGGTTATCTCCTTGCCACCTGTCTCATACACTTTTTTCGGGGTGCTTCTCCTGTGCTGACTTTTCTGCTTTGCAGGTGGTCGGCAGCGTCGATGCCACTCTGGTGAATGCCTGATATGGTTGGCCATTGACCCGCGATCCTTTCGGTGGAACACCTGTCCGTGTGGTCTCATATTTCGCTCCTTTGTCCCGCTGGAGAAGGAGAGGCGTGTGCGCGGCGTCGGTGCCTTATTGCTTTGTTTGGTTGTAATAATGATGCTTCGAGTATTGGTTCACCCATAGATTGCTTTGTTTGCTGGACGCCTATTGTCCCAGCTGTCCTTCCGTCACACCGGCGTGGTCTCCGACCGTCGGCGACGCTGCTCGTCCAGCGAATGCGTCATATGGGCGCAGGTGTCCCCCAGTTCCAGCGGAGCACCGGTGCTGCTTGCCGCTTTGTCCCTGCGGGCGTCATGTTACCCGGTGTCGGCGCCTCATTGCTTGTTCTGGTCGCTATCATGATATCTCGGGTGAAAATGTGACGGAAGCCACATTTTTTCGAATCACAGCTTACAGGAATTGACAGAATCATAAGGCATGCATATTGGTGTGAGACTAAAAGCCAAACACGCAAAAGTGAGAGAAGAACGGCGCTTCAATTCCCGACACATTCATGGATAACGCGGGTCAACAGGGCGCAGGCGGCAGATGGCCTACCCCACCTGGACCCGACGTAGCGCCGACCCCTCTTATCGGTCGCACGTCAATTGGGTGGCCACGCCAAAAACGGGCTACACCCGGCACTGCAGAGGTGTAAACACTGCCGCCTCCCCGCCCGCATCTACAGGAAAAGCTCATAACGGAACTTTATCTCTCCAAAGCGCAATCGGCCGGCATCCTGTGCGCCAACCCTCTGCACCTGCGCCTGGGATATCGCCACCGGCACCGCCTCGACCTAGTGGATCGACACCGGTGTGAGCATGTCAAACAAGAAACAGCTGACGCAGGGACCCCTCGGGCCGTATCATGCCGCAAGTACCGCAAATAGAAGGCGTCAAGCCATCAAAATTACACTCACGCCGACGAAGTTATCAGCCGCCGACAGACGCTAACCAAATTTCCCAGTCATCCTCCCTGCGGAATCGGAGGTACAAATAGGTACGTCCAGAAGAGCAGATGTTCCGTGCCGAGAGTGGGGCACGCCAATGCCCATATCTGGCATTCACCTGACGAGCAGCGACGCCGACGGTCGGGGACTACTGATACTAGACGGCAGCTGGGACAAATGAGCGTCCAGCAAACAGAGTAATAACTGACGAATTCGCTAATATCGCAAGCGTTCGGCCAAAACAGGAACAGCTGGGAAGTTCAATGACCATGGCGGACCATACATATGAACCAATACCCGAGATATCGTGATTACAACCAAACCAAGCAATAAAGCGCCGACGCCGGACAGTGTACCTCAGCTTCCCAGCAGAACAAAGGTGTGCTCGACAGATGGCAAGAAGATAGCAACAGTGATAAGCACTGCACCCGGCCCAATTACAACCAGCTGGGAGAAAGTCAATAACCAGGACCGATGCCACTCATGAGTCATCATACGGATAAAGATACTAGGCCTATCACGCCACACCGACGAATTATCTAGCCATGCTTATCACACCTGGAACACCAACGCGATAGTAATCTGGGTATAAAGGAACGGGACAGTCATGGAGGAGGTACCGAGGAGTGCACAGGACACCGGAGTGCACGGAGCATCGAGTCCGACTGGGCGGAGCGCAGAGGACACGGCAGTGCATGGAGGATGGAGTACGACGGGAGGAGCGCGACGGGCAGCAGCTGACGAGGGAAGATCCAGTACGACAGTGATCGAGAGCTGGATCGAGGAAAGTGCACGCTCTCAGCCATCGACAACGGACAAACTGCTATCATCATCGACCTCGCGGTGACCGGCTTGGTCAACAACGCCGTTCAAGTAAGAATTGCCACAGAAAGGAAGTCTGCTCAATCCTTGCCAACATGCAATCATTCAGCTCCCGTCCCTCATATATTCACTCCGTGATTTGCACCAACCGGCTGATGGTTCAGGGATACCTTTCTCGGGCTGAGCGTGAGGATTAGGCGTAACGACAACACCATGTAAGCTTCTTCTTTTTCGGGGGGGGGGGGGCAAAGCGTTGATTGGGTAAATTTATTGGGTGTCTCAATAGGCCTCGTGGACTCAGTTTTTAATTGAATCGCTGTCGAATCATTGCGTCAGGGCTGGTCGGAATGACGAATTATGTTGCGCGATGGAAAGGCTTGTTGCGCGGGTGTGTAGATTTGGGTAACAGATAGCGCGATGCTATTTTTTTTTTTTTGGAATCGAAGCGAGGGTGCGTCTGGTAAATCATGAGGTTTGCGCTTGAATTTGGTTTATTTTACTCTGAGGTGTATTGCGTGAATAAAACCCTGAAAGTTTAGCGGCATGCGTGTAAGAAAGATCAGGAGTGATGCCAAGGGCGATAAGGGCGACATTTACCTAACGGGCGTGAATACCTAGCCAAAACTGAGCGAGTACGGGGAAACATCGAAATGGACCACCTCTTGACAATTTGTCTTATACTCCGATCTCTCTCGCTCTCTCTCTCTCTCTCTCTCTCTCTCTCTCTCTCTCTCTCTCTCTCTCTCTCTCTCTCTCTCTCCCACTCTCTCTCCCTCTCTCCCACTCTCTCTCTCTCTCTCTCTCTCTCTCTCTCTCTCTCTCTCTCTCTCTCTCTCTCTCTCTCTCTCTCCCTCCCTCTCTAGGTGGTATTCACTATCTTGCCCCCAATGATTGTGCCATATATCGACGCGACTAGCCTAAACCATACTATACAACTCAGTGAGTTAGAGACCTACAGGGTGTCCCATAAGTTCGTTCTCACCTTATATTTGCATGTAAAACAGAGTACATTGCGTTTGATATGTTTATAACCCCTCAATGTGCTCCCCATTTCATAGGCAAACACATGAATACATGCTACGACATGCCAACCGGCATGTTTGGCAGCATAGCAGGCTTGAAGCTAGCCCAGACTGACTTGGCATGCGCCGTGAGCTCCTCAATGCTGGAACACCGCTTCGCTTCGACGAGCCTCGATTTCAATATTCCCAACACATTTTTATGAAATATGGAGCCGATGAGTTGGCTGGGATGTGATCTTACCACAAACGCCTATCACAGTCTCCTGGCACTGCTTCTAAGCTTTGCTTGACCTGTGCACTGATGCACTGTCTTGCTTGAAGATGGGCCTACGACCTCCCGGATGCCATTTTCTCCTAAAAAAAATGTGGTCATACTTGCGGTTCGAGTTAAGCTAGAAAGCTGAAACTCCTACTAGATCTTCTTGGAGAAGCATTCTGCGTCCCAAGACTGTTTCTGGAGTATCAATCGCAACGTGATCAGTGTCTGGACGCATATTACCCCACATTACCGTGACCCTGGCCTTTTGCATAGGAATAAAGCGGGATGATATAAAAGCCTTTTCCGTCGCCCATATGGGACCGTTTTGGGGTTTGGACCGGTGTTTTATCTCGAGCACGGACTAGGTAGTCCAGGTGACCACATTGATGTCATCGGCCCTCCAGTTTTTTTAGCCTCAGGCATTACGAAACACATGTTTGGCCATTTTAAGACGTTTTTGACTGTTTTGAGCCCTCCGGTAAGTAGAGCTTAAGTCACCTTGAGTTAGGTACCCCGAAATGATACTCTTAGACAGCTGGTAATGCATCCTGAAAAGCCTGTTTACCAACTTTCTAACGCTAAGACCTTTTTGACGGCCATTTTGGCGCCACACAGTTTTGGCCACATGGCTCACTCGTGAAAGCTGACAAAAAAGAGCATAAACTTGCAGCGATTGACTCCCGACAAATCATCGGCGTCACTTGTTGACTGTGCGTCGCAGTTAGCGACAGACATTGGCTACATACTGGATGGCCTCAATCACCCTCAACCGTCGTGAATGGCCCAGTGCGGACTAAATACCGAGACGTTCCCGTATCGGAGACCTCTATGTTGCGGCGTAAGCCGTCTCCACAGGAAGTGAACTCTCTGGCAAAAAAATATTTTGTCTAGACGAATTAGTTACCGTGGAGCACATTCACAGTTGCCATGGCAACCCCAAAAGCTCAGTTACAAAATAAATTAAGCATGGCTTTAAATAAGAGAGCCTCTAAAAGAAAAATTTAGGTGAGAAGGAACTTATGGGACACCCTGTAGACAATTCAACTAGCCGGAGAGAGGCTGGTTCGAGCCAGGCCCCTGTGCCTGTTTTGACTCTGCCGACGCCGTCGATCACTGCGAGATGGAAAATGAGTATTCCGTGACTCGATGAATTCTACTGCGTACTCCCATGAAGTATAGCAAAGGCACCGAGCGGCTAGCCGTCCGTGTCGACCGGACTTTGAAGGGCTAGGGCTAATATGTAAGAGTGTAAGAGCGATAAACGAGGGCAAGGTTGCAGAGTTATAGGTAGCGGAGTGGCTCCGCCGAGGTGTTCAGAAGAAACACAGAGTTGTAGTTTCGCGGAGTGGCTTCGCCGAAAGTATTAGCATTTAGGAACTTATCCCTCAACTGAAGCACCAGCCGGACCACCCACAACACCGAGTCGACAGACCGGCAGGGGTGTGTACAACCGTTGTTTCCTTTGAGCATGGGCGAAATTGTCCGCACTGTGGCAGTGCGCGCGCGAGCGAGAGAGAGGTGGTCGATGGAAATGTATGCACTTTGGCAGTGCACGTGATTGAAGAGCAGGAAGTGGCCGGGAACACGTGAGAATCGTAGCTTCAACGGAAGAGAGTAATAACGTAACATGGGGTCAGAAGGACACCCAGTGCCAATTTGCTTAGGAATCTTCAGGGATTTAAAGGGGTCAACACCTCCTTATACGCACATAAGTATCAAACAG
Source organism: Amphibalanus amphitrite (assembly GCF_019059575.1). Lineage (NCBI taxonomy): Eukaryota > Metazoa > Arthropoda > Thecostraca > Balanomorpha > Balanidae > Amphibalanus > Amphibalanus amphitrite. The sequence continues at coordinate 206,561 of NW_024881605.1, read as the reverse complement.
GGCATAAACTCACCTCGGGATATAACTATGCCAATTCAGCGCCACTGGAGGGATTAGATGGAAACGGGAGGGTCGGTTTGTCTAGCCGAATGTTCTTCGTAGATGTATGCATGACCGAATCAATGACGCGTGTGCCGGTGAAAGGGAGTAATGAATGGCTATATTAAGGACCAGTGGGAGCTAGACACTCACGCTCGAATTGCATAAATTTCTCGGATGGGATAGAGCCCTTGGCATCGAACGGATACGAAATGGGAACATGGGAAGGCCTTGTCCTGGGGTTTAAAGCCAAGCAATTCCATCAGCCGGTTACAAATCCCATCCCTTCCAAATTGAACCCATTCCTCCCCGAGCAGTGAAGACTATATGTTGTAGGGAAATTGCAAGCCTCTCAAATAAATTTGTACTGCACGACGACGGAGCCAGTGCCGAGTGGGAAATCAGACAGGCGTGAAAGAGGAGACGATACACCTGCCCACCCAGTGTCGTCTTCCTAGGCGGACGATTACACTCCGTAACAGCCACCCGTCACTCACAGGCACATGTGCACCGCCACGCCGTCCAGCAGCACCGTTACACCAACAGCAGCTCACAGATGCCGCATTGTCGAGACGGTGAAGCATCCAATGGGGATTCTCGTTTGGGGCATGATGGGCTACAGAGGCCTCTCTGAGCTTCACCAGGTGCCGCAGGGACAGACCGAGACCGCTGATGACTTGTCAGGGAGTTGCTGGCGAACACTGACGCAACTACGATGCAGAGGGAAAAGGAAAATATGTCACAAACCAAAACCAAACTTTTGCCAGACATGTCCAGAGACATTTTTGAGCAGGAAGAGTTTCTGGCTCATCACGCTAGGAAGACCCAGGACTGGTGCTGAGCGAGGTCCCCAGGCTTCTGAGAGAAGGAGACATGGCCTGGCGACAGACCGAACCTGTTCCCGATCGAAAACCTCTGAATGCCGGTCAAACAAGAGCTCAGCAAGCTACCGCCCGCCAGGTAAGAGAAGACGCTGTTCAAAAACGCGTGAGTGGCATGGCAAAGTGTCAAAGGAGAAACTCTCGACAACCTGATATGACATGTCCGAGCGCGTGAGGCATTGTATACGACTGAAGTAGGACTACAATAGTAAATAAATCATGACACAAATTCAAATACTTTATAAGTTATTGAGGATAAAACAACCGCGCATTTCGGGACACCCTGTAAGTGTGATAAAGAGACGGGGAGGGGAGGAAGAGAGACAGATGGGGAGGGATAAATGAGTTAATCATTGAGTCAGTGAGCGACAGTCAGAGAGTGGAAGTGAGGGAAGGGGAGGGAAGAGGCATGGAAGCAGGAGGAAGGGTTAGGGAGAAACGGGAAGGGTAGGGGCGGAGCAGGACGAAACGGGGCGGGGAAGCACCCATTACTTACTTACTTTTTAAACTACTTACCGAGAGCAAATCAGATATTTATCTGCACCACAGATATGTATCTACGACGCGGGCGGAGAAGCCCGTACTTTTTCAATTACCAAGAGGGGTTTGGAGGGGTGGAAAAGGGAGGGGAGGGGATGTTAAGGGAGGGAAGGGGAGGGGAGGGGAAGGAGGTAGCGAGTGAAGAAGTGTGATAAAGAAAACGGGGAGAAGAGGGAGAGAGACAGATGGGGAGGGTTAAATGAGTATATGATTGGGTCAGCGGGGAGGGGAGGGAGACAGACAGATGGGGAGGGGTAAGTGAGTATATGATTGGGTCAGTGAGCGACAGTCAGAGAGTGGAAGTGAGGGAGGGTGGGAAGAGGCATGGAGGCAGGGAGGATCTCTCGACAAAACTGATGGGTCAGATCTTTGATCTGAGTGGATCTCTCGACAAAATTGAGGGTTTGGATCTAACATCCGAGTAGATCCTAAGATAGATGATCCCAGATCTAGATCCATGGTATCGGATCTCAGATCCATTTTCCCCGATCCATGCACATATCTGAAGGAGACATATGCAGAACGAGCCTTAGAGGGTGTCCTAAAAATATTGTCACACCTTTCCAGCGTTTCATGCATGAAAATAATAATCATGAGAATTGCACTTTTCTTACATTTCTATCCCACCTTCTCCCTGATACGGGTAAGCATACGGTCCGGGACATCAGAAATCAATATGTCCAGCTTCTGTAGACTGATATTGGACCAGACAGATCCAGCGTTCCTGGTCAGCGTGCTTTCAGGTTATCATTGACCCATTTTGTTTACCTCTTACAAAACCTTCGCCCTAAGATTTTCTATCGAGCTATTCCCCGGCAATTTGTCCTTCTCCCAGAATGCTGGGAAGTTCGACCAGCACCAGTCCTGCGTCGTTTTTCCTCGATAAGCCGAGGCGCCGACCTGTTTAAAGATGGTCCTGGGCATGTTCAGCAGAAATTTTCAGCTGGAGACGTGGGTTGGTGGGCTTCAGCTTAAGAGACAACATCGGGTACCGATGGCTTGTCGACTTGGAAACTGGATGACCGTTAGCAGCCAGCATGCTTGCCAGTTTCCTTTGGGATTTGCCCGTCTTAACCTCCACACTTCACGATGATGATCTGCGCTACCCGACTGGCGGAAGTCTTCCTGTCGCGACCTAGCTTGTTCTCAGGCGTCTATCCGCTTCTGTCACGTGACAACCAGCGCCAAATCGTGCGATAACCCATACCCAGTGCCTCGGCGACCTGGCTGTGGGCCATGCCGCCGGCAACGATGCCGACTGCCCCGTTGCAGGACTATTTGCTGTGCAGTTTTGCCATCCCGGACACCTGGTCCGCTCGCCATGGCTACTGCCCCGAAAATAGCCTCCGTTAACCACTTGACCAGTCAGGGCCACAAAAATTCGAGGGTCACGTGACTAGAATGCAGCCAATATGGTCTCTAGGAGCAAGTAACGCCGAAATTATATTGAAATTACGCCATATAAGGCAAAATAAAGGTTGTGGGAGGATGTGACATGGATTTTGGGTAACCCTGTATTATATCTTTAGCAGTGAAAACATTACCGACCATGAGTGGCGGAGCGTAGGGGGATGGGGCGGGGGAGGCGAGGGGGATTCGGGGCCGGGATAGGGGGCTGCGGGGAGAAAGGGGAGTTGGAGAGGGGGCGGTGCTTGACGAGGTATGGCGCTTAGATTTGAGATAGGTTGGTTTCAGAATTCCACAAAATGCTGAAATATTATCGATCATGTCTAAGTACTAGTGTCGGAGATGGGTGGCAAGCACCCAGTACTTACTGTTTAACCCTATTCCTGGCGGAAGGGGGGGGGGGGGGGGCTCAGGAGCCCCCCTGATGGTTTTTGGTTATTTCTCCCAAACGCTTTGAGCTAGGAAGCTCAAATTTTCTGACTTTTCCTAAAAGGCTTTTACGCAACATTTCTGAAAATTTTGAGTTGATCTGACCTCAGGTCAGGTCAGCGGTGTAGCTTTTTATATGTATGGGGGTGCAGGTGCACCCCCATCCCCTGAAAGTGCACCCCCATCACGTCAAAGTGCACCCCCATAGGCTAAGCGGCGCCCCACACGCCGCCCGACACCGATAAGCTCTTTAGCAGATGGCGAGGGTAATTTCTCGGCTACATTCCGTCTCGTGACCGGCGTCGTGCTGCTTGCGGGCTTGGGAAGCGTCCAGTCGTATTGTCCCCCCCAAAAAATGGGTGAAAGGGGCACCCCGGCAAGAACGGGACTTTCTCAGCAAAAGTGGAGCGCCCGAGGCAGAAGTGGGGCACCTCCAACGTAGGTTGGGATCGTCAAGCAGAAGCTGGCGCCCCAGCGGAGGATAGGCGCCCCCAATAGGAATGAGGCACCTCAAGCAGAACTTGGGTTCGCCCAGTAGAAGAGCACCCTCAGTAGAACACGGGCGACCCCAGCAGAAAGGGGCGCCTCACCAGAAGAAGAGCGCCCCAGCAGAAGAAGGGTACCCCAGCAGAAAGGGGGCGCCCCACCAGAAGAGAGATGCCTCCAGCAGAAAAGGAGCGCCCTCAGTAAAAGAATGGCTCCCCAGCAGAAAGGGAGCGCCCCACCAGAAGAGGGATGTTTCCAGAAGAAGAGAGGCACTCCAATATAAATGGAGCACCTCAAGCAAAAGTTGGGCGCGTCCAGCAGTAGTGGGGCGCCCCCAGCATAAGAGGAGTACCCCGAGCATAAGGGAGTCCCCAGTAGAAAGGGGCGCCACACCAGAAAGGGGCGCCACACCAGAAAGGGGCGCCCTACCAGGAGAGGGATGCCTAAAGAAGAGATGCGCCCCAATACAAAAGGGGCACCTGGAGCAAAAGTTGGGTTCGTCCAGCAGCAGTGGGGCCGGGGGCGCCCCCAGCAGAGGTGGGCGTCCCCAGCGGCTCCGGCGGAAGTGGGGCATCCCCAGCAGAACAGGGGTTCCCCAGCAAAAGCGCAAAGTCCCCAACAGGCATAACCGAGCACCTTCAGCAGAAGTTGAGCTGACTGAGCAGAAGAGGGCGCTCTAGCAGAAGAGTACGCACCCGCAGAAGAGGGGCGGTTCCACCAGAAGAGGGGCGCCGCCACCAGAAGACGGCGCCTCCAGCAGAAGTGGGACAGCCACGCAAAAGAGGGGCGCCGCCCGCAGAAGGGGGCGCATCCAATAAAAATGGGACACGTCAAGCGGCAGTTGGGCTCGCCGAGCACAAGAAGGGCGCCGTCAGTAGAAAAGGTCGAGCGACTTAAGCAGAAGTTGGGCTCGCCCGGCAGAAGAGGGACGCCTCTAGCAAAAATAGGGCATAACCGGGAAGGAAATTGTCAGACTCCAGCACTTCCAGCAGAAAAGTGAGACCCCAGCAGAGGAGCAGCGCCCATCAGAAGTAAGTCCCACCGAGCAGAAGAGGAGTAACCTCAGCAAGAGAGAGGCGACCCCAGCAGTAGAAAGGCGCCCAATAAAAAAGGTGATTCCAGCAAAAGTGGGTGTCACCAGCCGCCGAGCATAAAAAGGGCCCCCCGATTCTATAAAAAGTCGGAATAAAAAAGTAAAATGCAATTTCGTTATAAATTCAATTGATTGATATTCGTGCAAACGAATTTAATATCATTTCGTAATACCCAACTTTGTACCATTTTACTCTAACATTTGGGTGTTAAGTGTTCATACAATTAAAATTGTACATGAAAAAATATTCATTTTATTTCAAAAGTTTTTGTACCTACAAGCAGAAGCCTTGACATCCGTTTATCGATGCGCCGGTTAGAGGGCCTTGGGTTGTTATAAATGAACTGCAATCCCATTTGCAACATCAGACTGTGTTCAAACTAAATCGGAAGAACACAAAATGGTGATCACTCTTGAGTCTGAATTTCGAAATATACCAACAAAGCATTTTACCGAAATTGAGAGACAAAGGCGCACACAATTGGGGCACACGGACCCATGCCCCCCCCCCATTCGAAAGGGGGACCATCTCAAATGGCTCTCAAATTGGACCCTAATCTTAATACTACCGAAGACATGAGCTGAAATGACGATTAATAAGACCAGGAGGGCCCATCTCGGACCCCAGCAGACCCAAATGAGGTCATACAATGTCCAGCGCAGTCAAGGGGAAGGTGATAGATGTCAAATTTCAACAACTTTCAAAAGGCCCCAAAGGACCTTCAACTGGCGTCAAAGGGCCCTCAGAAGGCCTTAAAGGGCCCTCAGTTAGCCTTAAAGGGCCCTCAGATGCAGGGCCTCCTCTAAGGATTTTTCACTGGTGGGCAAAATTTTTCGCCGCTCCCCTGCCCAACGGCAGAACCAGTCACTTGTTTTGGGGTGCAACCATTTTCACCTGCGACTGGGGGGGGGGGGCGGGTTAAGGCCTATGTCACTTTCACAGTCAACCAACTGTGCCATTCATAGTTTAACGTTTGTCGTGTGTGATATGGTATTTCGTGTGTATTTCACCTTATAGGTATGCCTATTGTCTACATTAGTGATGTCAATAACGGAAAATCAGGATACCGATACCAAACCAAATGCCAACCAAAACCATGAAAAATACCGAAACCAAACCAACTTGGGAACATGAGGGAAATACCAACTTTTTACCGAATTCGTATTCTCTTATACATTAGCCGGATTCGTAATACCAACAAAATACCAACAACATTAGGATCAAAATACCAAATACCAAGTTAGTATCGGTTTGGTATCGGCATACCAAAAAGTTGGTATCCGATTGACATCTCTAGTCTACATACATTTAAAATTTTAAGAAGACTGCAAATGTGCAGAGTTAAACTTACTATGATTGCTCCTTGAACCAGAAATCGAATAGGTAGGTGATGCTCGCTGCCTCTTTTTAGGAGGCATGGTCAGCTTACTCTTGGCGCGTCCTCTTGATCTAAATACGGCTTTTATTGACCTTAATCTACTTGTAATACATCCTTGGCCTTGTAGCGCGCTACCCTGCTGGCCCATGCCGGTCTTTGAGGGTCCCACACTGACCTCTGAGGCCCCATGCTGGCCTGTAAAGGCCCATATTAGCCTCTGAGGGCCCCGCACTGGATTCTGAAGACACGATGCCGGCCTTCAACCATCCCTGTATTGGTGTTTTTTTTTCCAGCCGCGAACGTATAGGGGGGGGGGGCGTTGGACCTCCCTTGCCGTTTCGCCCCTGATCGAGCTAGAGCTTCGCGGAAAAAAAACAAGCGTGTTGCCCGTGACGAGAGGAAGCCGATGATACCCAATTTTAACCCTCGCCGGGACAGGCCATTGCGTCCTTCGGCGGCACGACCCCCCCCCCCCCTCGCGTTTGGCCCCTGATCAAGCTAGAGCTTCACGGAAAAAACGAGCGCGTTGCCCGTCACGAGAGGAAGCCAATGATACCCAATTTTAATGTCCTAGGTCATCGGGTGACCTTCCAGGTCAGGTCAATGACCCGAAAACTGGGAAAATCGGGACCTGTTAGAAAGTCGTAAGGTGTGCGCACTTCTGCGCACGTGTCGTGACCGGGAAAAGGCGATGTGATCACATCTCGGGTGCCATATCAAGCCTCGGCTGGCTCACGGCCGAACAGTTGGTGGCTTACCATACCTTGTGTGCAGTCGAGCGGACGATGAAGTCAGGTCATCCGGACTTTCTTCTTAAGACCTTCGGACAGCGAGCCCACCAGCGGCATGATCATAACACCAGGCTAGCGGACTCGTTTACCCTTCCGGCCATACGTGTGGAGGCCGGCAGGCGACGACTCTGTTACCGCGGTGTGTCGCTGCTGAACGACAGCGGCATTGAGCCTGGCACTTTGTCTTTCCGGGCAGATGCCAGGCTGTTCGCTGGATCTCTCTGATTTACGATATTGTTTCTGGTGCGAGTGTATGCATGGTATGCGAATGGTTGTAGTCATTTCCGTGTGTCTGTTCCAACTTCCCATTGTATTACCATTCAGACGCGAGTGAAAAGCCATGTAATCGTGGATCTTATTCAAATAAATATGTTCTGTTCTGTTCTGTTCTGTGGCTGCTATGTGGCTTTCCGGGGTGCTGATCACGAATATCGTGTTGTTTTGATCAGAGATTATGTTTTAGGCATTTAGACCAGGTCGGGTCAGGTCGGGTCAGGTCAACCGGTAGGGGTTGTGACGGGTATTGGTATTACGTGTCAACCGCCTCTGACAGCTTCGTAACATGTTACGAAGGCACCAAAACTACTTCGTAAATGTTCAAATGGTTGCTAAATTCGAATTCAGCTAAAAAACTAGCCTAGAACATGAAAAAACCTCGAAAAGTGAACCGAGGTCACCCGAGGTCACCAAAGGTCAATGACCTGACCTGACCTTCAGGTGACCTTGACACCCACCCTTATGTATGGGAGCAACATCAAATCACATGTTTGAACGTTTGAAACCACGAAAAGCTTGCAAACGCGCGGCTAATGCGAGCCGACATACGCCGAATCGCGATTTCGGCCAAACATGGTCACGGAAAAGAGGTCACAGGTCAAAGGTCATTGGGGTAAGGGTGATGAAATTTTCAGGGGAGGTGTAAAATTGATCAATGCGAGGGTACTGAAAGTTTCGTCGCGATCGGCTGCTTTTTACGCGAGTTATTGGCGAAAAACCTTAGGGGGGTTGCATCAACCCCCCCTGTGCCGGCGAGGGCTAAGGTCCTAGGTCATCGGCTGACCTTCCAGGTCAGGTCATGGACCCAAAAGTCGGGAAAATCGGGACGTTGGCTGTTAGAACGTCGTAAAGAGTGGCTATGGTTTTTCGGGGTGCTGATCACGAATATCATGTTAGTTATGATCATGGATGATGTCTTCATGCATTTAGATCAGGTCGGGTCAGGTCAGGTCAGGTCAACCAGTAAGGGTTCTGCCGGGTATTCGTAGTAGGTGGCAACCTCCTCTGACAGCTTCGTAACATGTTACGAAGGCACCAAAACTACTTCGTAAATGTTCAAATGGTTGCTAAATTCAAATTCAGCTAAAAAAAACTAGCCTAGAAACATGTAAAACTCGAAAAAGTGAACCGAGGTCATCAAAGGTACAGTGGGTCTATTTAAGATCTCCAGAGCCACCACGTGGCGCTACGGTCGGGGTGGAGCGAGTCCAAATCGCGAGGGGAGTGAGGTCACCGGTCATTGTGGGGGAAGGATGGAGGGGAATGACGCGCTATCGCGGCGCGGAGCGTGCGTGCGCCGGGAGTGGGCCGCCCGCCACCTGCGCCGCGGCTGAGGGGAAGGGATGATGGTTGCGCGTGCCTTCACTCCGGTATGGTGGTATCCTTTCCATGTGCAGCCAGAAAAAATGCACCTGAAGGGAATAATCGTCTCAAACAAACGGGCAAGCGAAAAACGCCATTCACTTAAGCAAAATCTTAAACAAAATTGAAATCTAGGACCTAAACTTTTAGTTGACATTTGCATGCTGTCTTAGGCTTTTCTAAATTGTTCTTTGAGTTCCATGTTTATTCATTGTTTGGCACGCTCAGCATTGGTGGGCTTTATCGGGTCCAAAAGAATAAAAAATAAGGGAGAAGAAAAGAAAAAGGGTTGATATGGGGCCAGAAAATGACCAAAGATATTTTCTTAAAGATTAACTTAGCCAAACCTTAGGTGCGACAATTTTAACGTTGTTGAGAGGATACTGGGAAAAGCTAAATCACCGTGCTTGTCAGTGTTGCAGTAGAAGGAAACGTTTTGGTTCGTGTCTAGATAAAGCCAGAGCCGGGAGTGAGACTCGAACTCACTACATCGATTTCCGCTCACAGGTCACCCACCCTCTACGCTACGGGCATCTATCGCCCTGCGCAGCTTGCTGGACAGTGCTTCGGCCAAAGTTGTTGGTTGGATGTCTGACGTCTGTCAATGTTACGAGGCTAAGCCCGAAGGTAAATGAGGGAGCCGAACCAGATTGGACCGGGTTAAACCAGGTTGCACCGGGGTCCTACACGCAATCATGGTCAGACAAAACATAATTTCGGGTCAAATATTTTTATTAAATGATCTTATTGTTTTTAACTTATTAATTCAAGACTAAATGCAGAAAAATAGGATATTCGCCCACGCTTCCCCATCTTCTTTTTAACGACTAAATTTGACCGAGGCCCGTCATAGAAAATAATAGCCTGCCGTTATAATTATTTACCCAAAAGCGCTCTACACAAGAAACGCCAGCCGGTCAAAAACCGGCCAACGATACGATCTTTCTAGTGCTTTAATTATATCAATTGAAAATTTCAGGAGATACGAATAACCTTAATCCTTAGAGCTACTGGACGCTCGCAGCATTCGCTAGCATTCCATTGCCAGCTGCATTGCCAACATCACATATGCATTTATTTGAGTGCATCATAGTTAGTTGTAGTTGACAATAGATAAACCGGCCTTAGTAAACCCACGCCTCATCATCCTTCCCAGTTCCCTTCCAAGCGGCCACGCTACCGGCCGCCGCGCCGGGCCCACCACCGCGATACGCAACCAAAGTGTGACGTCATGACTAGTGGCTGGGGCATAATCAGCTGACGGCCCTGTGTTAAAGCAATGGGACGAAATTTTATCAGTATTTTTAGAAAAAACTGGACCTAGTTAGATAGTTTGGGGGCCAGTTTCTAGGTAAACTGAGTTTATTCTATTTTTCTACGCCCCCAAAATGCTATGTTTCAAAGCGGAAAGGACCGAATTTCGCGAAATTGTTACGGGCGGCGAGCTTGACGCACCAAATACATGACCTTGAGACGCGAACTGCGACCGCGTCGGGAGGATTTCGGTGCGAAAGGTTTGACATATTTGAGTTTGAGCTGGATAAATATTTTTTATTTGTAAAAAGCAAAGGAGAAAATTCACCATAGAAGTTATTTTGAAAACCTTTTTTATTTTAAATCTATTATTTTAAACCTCTTGATCCAAAATGTTTTGTATTTCTGCGTCAACTTCGCCGCCAATTAGGTTTTCACGAAATTTTGTGCTTTGCGTTGTTAGATTTTGCAATATTTTGTCATAGAGAAATAGATCATATATCGTTGTCCTAGATCAAGCTACTAAAACTATCTAACTAGGTCCAGTTTTCTTAGGAAAGATCGGCAAAATATTGCCCCATTGCTTTAGCACGGGGCCGTCAGCTGATTATGCCCCAGCCACTTGTCGTGACGTCACGACTTTGGTTGCGTATGTGGAACAGGCCGGCTAGAGTGCGTCATTTGCCTGCGGCAGTGCCCAACCGCGCCGGGGCTGTTTGACAGGTCACCCGCACCGTGACCTCGCCACCCCCCCCCCCCTCCCTAGCCCACCTCCCCAACGGGCCAGCTCGGCAGTGACCTCTCCTTGAATTTGACATGGACTCGACTAAGGCTCAACGCCATCTAGTTACGTCTGGAGATCCTTACTAGATCCACTGTACATGACCTGACCTAAAATTCAAGTGACCTTGACACCCACCCTAATGCATGGGAGCAACATCATATCCCATGTTTGAACGTTTGAAACCACGAAAAGACTGCATACGCGTGGCTGATGCGAGCCGACACACCGAATCGCGATTCCGGCCAAACATGGTCTCAAAAAGTAGGTCACAGGTCAAAGGTCATTAAGGTCAGGGTTATGAAATTTGCAGGGTAGGTGTATAATTGATCAACGCGAGGGTACTGAATGTTTCGTCGCCATCGGCCGCTTTTTACGCGAGTTATTCGCAAAAAATCGAGGGGGGTCCGTTCGACTCCCCCCTATACGGGCGAGGGTTACCCCCCGAGTTGCTGGGGGGCGTTAAACGCCCCCACTTTTTTCGCTGGGCCATACCAAAAAACGGCGCGCCGCAGGCGCGCCAAATTTTGGGTACCTGTAGGGAATTGATTGACGTTTATTGTTACAAAATTTCAAAAAAAAAAAATCGGCCGGAAAATTTTTGAGATATCGAGGTTTCAGTGACGTCATTATTTCTTGGTTTTCGACCAAAAACGTTATATGTTCAAAAAATCATATAAAATCACACAATAGACATACAGACATGCCGTAAACGCCATTAGACTGCTAATACCATGAACAATCAAATGGCTATCTTCGATTATTGATTATCGTTCCGCATTCTCCAAAATCTTGAACTGAATCTTGGCAATTTCTCATGACTACTTCACGACCATGATACATACATTTCTTAATTTGAACTTTTTGACCCAAACACGTACACATATGATAAAACGAATGTCACCATCGTGTTCTACGCCCCAAATTACCCATAAAACATGTGTCACAGGCTGCGAATATCAGTTTTGATTTTCGGGGATATGTGCCTACCCGGTTGACCTGACCTTGACCCTGACCTATGCTTGACTGACCCCTACATGGAGCTGACACTCTTGTGGGCCTTATATGATGGATTGTGCACCATTTTGACAGAGTTTATGACGAGAGGCGCCCATTGTGAAGTCCTGAAGTCCATGCTACTGAAAGTCCGATTTCAGGTGTTTGACCTGACCTTGACCCGACCTGTGACCTCAAAATTCAACTTTAAAGTGTACTCATCTGAAGCGTCTCGTCGCGTTCTTTCGTTTGCCGCCTCGTGCGTTTCGCTGCGCCTATTGGTTCTCGAGTTATCGGCTGGGGGCGTTTAACGCCTCCCCCCCAGCAAACGGTGGGTGGCGAAATACCCCAGCAAGTGCCGGGTTAAGGACCTGCATCGGCTCTGAAGGCTCAACTTGGCCTTTTCTGGACTCTGGGATCCAACACCAGCCCAAGCCTGTCTTTTAGGGTGCCACACTGACCCCTGAGGGTCCCATATGATCCTTGCCTCAAGGACCCGCATTAGCCTTTGAGAGCCTAAGTCGGCCTCTGATGGCCTCAAACTGCCATTTTCAGGCCCTGTACTGGTCTCTGAGGGCCTTAAACTGGCCTCCGAGGGCACAAACCGACCTCTAAAGGTCCCACACCGGTTTCTGATGGCCCATTTTCTGCCTCTGAGATCCAAGACTGACCCTTTTGTGCCTCTGAGGGCCCCGTACTGGCTTCTGAAGGATCGATGCCGGTCTCTGAGGACCAATGTCAGTCTTATAAGGGCCTCACACTGACATCTGAGGCCCACATTAGCCTCTGATGGCTCCAAATTAAGGCCCTATTAAGTCCCCAATCAGCCTATAAGGTCTCTGATGGCCCTATTTTGTTGTCTGGCTGGGGACCCATGGCTTACACCTTTAGGCGTCACGCACTGGCCTCTGAGAGCCCACATTGGCCTCTGGGGTTCCATACGGGCCTTTGAGGCCGCTATGGCAATGGGCCCCTGTAAGCTAGCACCGCCCCCACCCCCCCTCCGAGGGTTGGCAAAGTTGCCAAGTTGCCCCCACCCCCAAACGCCAAGTCTGCTACCACCCCTGCATTCAGATGCATCCATTGTAAAAAATAACTTGCACTGCAGTGATTGGGGGCTGGGGCACTGGCTGCTAGCAAGTTTTTTTTCCCCGGGAAACCGAAGTGGTAGTTCCTACCGGACGTCTGGCCGGACCTTTATTTTTGCATTTGCTTCTGGGTGGGCAAATCGACGCCACTGGGTGGGCAATTGTGGTGACTGGGTAGGCATTTGCCCACCCAGTGGGTATGTTAGAGGAGGCCCTGCTCAGATGTCATCAAAGGCACTCAAATGGCATCAAAGGGCCCTCAGCCGACATCAAACGGCCTCAGAAGTCCTTAAAGGGCGCCAACGGGCCCTCCGCCGGCGTCAAACGCCTCCGAAGGCGTCAAAGGGTCCTTGGCTGGCGTCAGAAGGCCCCCAACTGGTGTCAGAGCACCCTAAACTTGCGTCAGAGGGCCCTAAGCTAGCGTCAAATGGCCCTCCGAAGACCTCAAAAGGGCCCTCAGCTGGGGTCAAAGGGCCCTCAGAAGGCCTTGAAGGGCGTCAAAAGACCATGAGATGGAGTCAAACGGCCCTCCGAAGGCCTCAAAGGGTCCTTAGCTGGCGTCAGAAGGCCCCCAGCTGGTGTCAGAGGGCTCTCAGATGACGTCGAACGGTCCTCAGCTGGTGTCACACGGCCTTCAGAGGGCCTCAGAAGGCCCTCAACTGGTGTCAAAGGGTGCTTAAAAGGCCTCAAAGGGCCCTCAAATGGCGTCGAAGGGCCCTCAGCAGGCCTCAAAGGGTCCTCAGCTGACATCAAATGGCCCTCAGCTGGCGTCAAATGGCGCTCAGAAGGCCTCAAAGGGCCATCAGCTAGGTCCAAAGTGCCCTCAGCTGACGTCAAATGGCCCTCAGTAGGCCTCAAAGGGCCCTTAGATTTTCGGGCCCTTTGAGGGCTTCTTCGTTGTGACAGTGCTGCTTTGTCGGTGAGGTGCGCGGTCGCCGTGGGTCCCTCGCACGCCGCCGGGACAGCGAGAGGTGGGTGATCGGGGCCGCCGTACGTGCCCTGGTACGGGCTTCCTGAATATCTGTTCCGACTGGTATTAGGAAAGTGAGCATGCCTCCTCAAAATTGTGTCTTTGTAGTAGGTAAATGGTATAAAAAATGAGAAAAAACGTTAAATTTCTGGTCTGTGATCTCGCTACGAATCATTGTAATGACTTTTCATGTCGATGTGCCTTAGTAAATGCGCGAATTGACAAAGGGGGTGCTGCCCCGCTCATACACATCCGGACCAACCCGTGACAAGCCTCCGCTTCTAGCCAGGCTGGGTCGGTCGGCCGGCCGGCAGTCAGGCGCTACCCGCGCTGATTTCTGAGGGCCTTGCATCCACGCTTATTAATCGAATATTTTACGTGATTGTTAAGATGGTGATAATTACTCACTGAATCGTATGTGAATGAAACATGCTGCGCAAACAAAAATGGAACATTAAATGCTTTGAAAATTGAACGGGTACTGAAGTAATTGTTTTATCATGTATCGACAGAAGCTTAGTTTCAAGTCAACCGAAATATAATCGCGTTGGGGAACTTTTTCGGCTGGAGCCTGGGGCCCTTCGGCATGGAGGGCCCCAAGGCCATCTATAGAAGGTACAGTCACTCCCCCGCCGACCAATCAGAGACAGATCCTGAGTGACGTCACCCCTGATGCTCCATTCCTTTACAACGTAAAAATGACTAACTTCATTTGAATATTGTTGGCGACACTCTACACATATCGCTCAACCGTTGATGTCATTGGAAAGTCCAGCTAATTTTCTAGCGATAAAAAAGAGCAACAATATGCTAAGAAATGGCCAGTTTTGAAGATATATAGGATTTAAAAATCCTCTGCAGTTGCATGAAAGCAACGTAAAAACGCATCGAGCTTATATTTTTACTATGAATAAGTCATTTTCAGTAAGTTTCTAGATATGGTATCGATTTATACAACAACTTTATTACAATATTTTTATTGCCTGGAACTTTATTTCAAAATAATATTTTCAAAAATGGCAACTGTTGGCAAGTAGCTTTGAAGCGATTGTGGCGCATTATTGTCCTGAGGCCCCCTTATGATGTCATCAAAAGTGGAGTGACATGGGCCTGGAGGGCCCCAGTTTGCAGGTCGTGCCCCCCCCCCGTTCAAAAATCCTGTGTGCGCGCCTGTTGAGAGATATGCACCATCTATGCTCTTTGGAAGTGCCCCTACCCTCATTGAAGGTCGCCCCCATCACCAAGTGCACCCCCATCTCAAAAGCAAAAGTTACACCCCTGGGTCAGGTCACCAGGTCAACCAAAATTTAGGTCATGAAAAAAGTTTGTCCCCTCACCACAGCAAGAGTTTTCGAGCAAATATGTTCAAACTTCCAGGTTCAAATAAGCTTACCGATATGTGCAACATATGTTTCGGTTTTTGTTATATCCTTGACAGATCATGACCCGAGGTCACCAATGCTTACCATTACGGTCAATGGGGAAATGATTCAAACTAACATGTTTGGGGTAAAATGAGAACTTACATGCATGAAACATTCATATCGTCTTCACATAATGAAGAGCACGTTATTGGAGGTGTCATGTCATATCAGGTCACACGAGGTCACTGAGGTCAAATACAATTTTTGCATATACCTTGTACAGAAAAGTATGTTCAAAGTGTTAGCCTGACCTTGACCTGAGGTCATGCCAATTTCTCTAGCAAAGTATGTCATGTTGCATATCAATCGAATCACCTAAGTGAGTGCAATCCTTGGTATGACTATTTTGTCGTTCAATATTGGAAATGCGATATATACATATATATATATATATATATATATATATATATATATATATATATATATATATATATATTCTTTGAGACAAGTTTGGTTGAATACGATCGCGTATTTGTTTTTTATCACTTTCTTTTGAAGCTTTTCTTTCTTTCTTATCACTTTCCGGTCAGTTTCTGGCAGCTGGTGTAAAGTATCTCCAATGTTCATACATGCATTATATTGATTTACGTTTTGCGACGCGTTTCGAAGTACTCACTTCGTCATCAGGCATTTACACTTTACACTCTCATCACATTTAACACTTACATTATATCTAAGTTACTTCATACATTTTTTTGTTGACCTTAAAACAAATGCGATGTGACCTATGTCAAAATTCAGTGCACGGTTGTTCGAATCTAGTTCGAAAATTCAAACGTGCTGCTTCCATCATGCAACATCTTCATCTACTACCACCGATCTAGCAGATACTAACGTATCAGAATGAACGAAATGTCTCGTTCACTATACACTGAACAGTCCCCTCCCCACACACACACACACACACACTTCACCATCACCTCCTATCCTGTCAGCGTGATCCGTCCCCTGTGTTCACGCTGATCACACATGGACGGGCAGTGTTCTAGGATGTAGGCGGCCTCGATGATCCTCAGCTTCCACATGTTGTTCTCCCTGTCCAAGATGCTTGTGTTGTCCACCATGTCCTGTCTTGTGATGCGCTCACCGTGGGCACGCTGGGAGTGTTCAGCTGGACCACCCGCAGACAGATGGTATGAGAGTCGGCGGGACAGGGTCATCGTTGTGCTGCCTATGTAAGACGATGTGTCTCGGAGCTTGCAATCTCCTTTTTGACAATTGTATTTGTAGACAACATGCGTCCCTTGCAGGCAGCTTCTTTTGGGGCGGTTACAGATCACCAAATTGGCTGTTTTGGGGCTCTTGTAGTATACGATCAGTTTGACTTCATGTCCTTCCTTTGGAATCACATTTTTCTTCAAAATGCTCTTCAACACCTTCTCGTCACTCAGGTAGGCCTCATTCATCCGGTTCATGTAGAACAGCTTGTGAACCTGCGACTTGGGTTTGGGCTGGTCTTCACCTGTCATTTCTCTGCCGTTGGTGTGTGACTGTCTCGCTTGGTATTTGTCCAGTGTTGATTTGACTTCGGCATCAATGTCTGTACAGGAGTAGCCGTTGTTTACTAACATTTGCTTGACATGTTGAAGCTCTTGGTGCACTAACTCCCATGTGCTACAGTGTGTCATGGCTCTCCGCACGTATGTGCGTATCATGCCAGTCTTGTAGCGTTTGGGGCACGCGCTGCGAGCGTTCATGCAACGGCCGATGTCAGTTGGCTTCCTGTACACTTGCGTGACAAACTTGCCTCCTTGTGCTGTGTCCACGTCAACGTCAAGGAAGTGGAGTCTGCTTCTTTCTTCAATCTCGTACGTGAACTTGAGGACGGAGTTGTCTTCGAATGTTTTCTTGTTTTCTTTTCTTGTTTCGATGACCCTGTCCCGCCGACTCTCATACCATCTGTCTGCGGGTGGTCCAGCTGAACACTCCCAGCGTGCCCACGGTGAGCGCATCACAAGACAGGACATGGTGGACAACACAAGCATCTTGGACAGGGAGAACAACATGTGGAAGCTGAGGATCCTCGAGGCCGCCTACATCCTAGAACACTGCCCGTCCATGTGTGATCAGCGTGAACACAGGGGACGGATCACGCTGACAGGATAGGAGGTGATGGTGAAGTGTGTGTGTGTGTGTGTGTGTGTGGGGAGGGGACTGTTCAGTGTATAGTGAACGAGACATTTCGTTCATTCTGATACGTTAGTATCTGCTAGATCGGTGGTAGTAGATGAAGATGTTGCATGATGGAAGCAGCACGTTTGAATTTTCGAACTAGATTCGAACAACCGTGCACTGAATTTTGACATAGGTCACATCGCATTTGTTTTAAGGTCAACAAAAAAATGTATGAAGTAACTTAGATATAATGTAAGTGTTAAATGTGATGAGAGTGTAAAGTGTAAATGCCTGATGACGAAGTGAGTACTTCGAAACGCGTCGCAAAACGTAAATCAATATAATGCATGTATGAACATTGGAGATACTTTACACCAGCTGCCAGAAACTGACCGGAAAGTGATAAGAAAGAAAGAAAAGCTTCAAAAGAAAGTGATAAAAAACAAATACGCGATCGTATTCAACCAAACTTGTCTCAAAGAAGATATATTGCCTGCTTATACACACACACACACACACATATATATATATATATATATATATATATATATATATATATATATATATATATATATATATATATATATATATATATATATGTTACAGGCAAAGTGAAAACTCGGGCATTTTGCAAAATGCCTAGGCAATTTGCAAAATGCCTAGGCAGTTTGCAAACTGCCTGACCCACCAGGCATTTTGCAAATTGCCTAGGCAATTTACAAAATGCCTGGCGGGTCAGGCATTTTGCAAAATGCCCGAGTTTTGATTTATTTGTTTTACCGTTTTTATTGACGGCAGGCGTTGACCACAAACGTTCCCATGTGCCTGAGCCCCAAACACATTCAATATTTACGAACATACCCACGTCTTGCGCCACTTTCATCGAGATGGAGCTAGTACCGAATGGACTGTGTAGATTGAGCCAACGTCTCCCTACCTTTCGTATACTGAGTTGTAGCCGTGTGTATGAATGCTGCGATGGGGCGCGGAGCAGAGCACAGAGAAACATGGACATGGAAAACGGCGACCAGCCGAATATTGACACGACATTCTTCGCCTCCCGTGCTTACATCACGGCAACGGAGGGCTGCAGCGACACGGGGTTGCCACCGATCGATAGAAGAGATAAGGATATCCAATTAGCATTTTTGTTAATCACGTGTCACGTGGAAAGAAATAGTCTCTATATCTTGAGAAATCGGCAATTTTTTGGTGCATTTCAGGAAAAGCATTGCCATTTAAAAACAATGCACTGTAATGTAATGAGATAAAATGCATTCCATGGACTTCAAGAGCATGTGTCTTTTCAAGAAATGAAGTTTTTGGTCGTCCACGACCCCCGTGCATTTATAATAAAAAGACGCTTACATATTACAAGTTTTACATGCAACGGGCATGTTCATCATTAATACGGGGGACCATCAAAGCGTCCAAAACCGCAGCATCCAAAATACGCAACATCCAAAACCGCAGCGTCCAAAGTACGCAACGTCCAAAATACGTCCAAAATCGGGTATATAGGGAGCATTCACAACGTCCAAAACCGAAACATCCAAAACCGCAACATCCAAAAAACGTATCATCCAAAAACGCAACATCCAAAGACGCAGCATCCAAAGTACGCAACATCCAAAGTACGTAACCTCCAAAACCACAACGTCCAAAACCGCAACATCCAAAGTACGCAACATCCAAAACCGCAGCGTCCAAAGTACGCAACATCCAAAATACGTCCAAAATCGGGTATATAGGGAGCATTCACAACGTCCAAAACCGCAACATCCAAAACCGCAACATCCAAAAACGTATCGTCCAAGAACGCTACATCCAAGGACGCATCATCCAAAGTACGCAACATCCAAGTACGTAACCTCCAAAACCCACAACATCCAAAACCGCAACATCCAAAGTACGCAACATCCAAAGAACGCAGCGTCCAAAGTACGCAGCGTCCAAAGTACGCAACATCCAAGTACGGAACATCCAAGGACGCAACATCCAAAATGGTTTGAAAGCTTCAGTTTATTTAGCACCCACTAGATGGCACTGCCATGAGTAAGTGGTGACGTCACTTCTGCTCCACGGTGGATACAGTCGAATGCCTATAACACCAAGGGAGATCTGGCCAAACTGCACTGCCTCGTACCTCGTGGGTGGAAAATAACCGCTCTTCTGCCGCCGTCGTTCAAGGCCAAGCTAGCTCGCGCCGCCGCATATTTGGCGGGAACTGAGGTTGGCGGGAGCATGTGTTGGCAGGAACTGCAGCTGGCGCAAAACAAAAAACCGTGCCAAGGCCTCGTGGCTCACAGGAATGCGGAAACGTGGGTGGGGAGGAGTGGGCGACAGGGGGCTGGAGACGCCGCAGCTACAACCGTGAAAAGCTGTAAAAACCGGGAAAAGCTGAATTTCCCTTGACTTATGCAAGGAATAATAGCCGTGTGAAAACCATCCCTATATATGTGACAAGGAGTATGGAAAATAATGAGTTTGCAAACCTCCTCGCAATAATGTTTTGCTGATTCGTGCCCATTTGGCTTGTATAGTGGTTTATTTGTGCCACTGCAAGTGTCTGCGGTATCGCAGCCGGATCAGCCGGGTGATTGTAGACGGGCCGGCCAGTCATGCGTAAAGAAGGCTTACAAAATGCAAAAGCATAACCGAGACCAGCAAAGTGGAGCTGAAACTTGAAATCCAGATGCGAACCGCCAATGATGGTTCTTAAACTTATGCGCTGTGAGCCAAACGCCAACCGATGCATCATGTGGCAATTACATATCGTTAGGAGGAGACTAATTGTACTTTATGCGACCTTTTGCTCGTTTAAATGTATTTTATGTCACGCTCGACTTGTTTAAGCACGAGTAAGAGTTCATTTATAAACGAGTGCTAAGGATAACGCCAGATAAGGCCTTATCTGAATCTATACCCGGGGTCAATAAACCCAAAGTCGTTAAAATAATATTTATGCACTAGTGCATAAATCTTCAGCATCGCTTAGCATTGCTTGGCCTTATTTATCACCCGGCGCCTCCGATTTTAAAGGATGTACCACATGCCGAGATATCCCTTTAGTATTAGCACGTGGTTTTGGGAAAAGCTTTCGGACCGGCTGTGGCTAATGTTTAAGGTATTTGGGAAACGATTTCGGACCGTGGTCATTTTTATTTTCCCAAACAAAGTTTTACTGAATGTTCTGAGCGGAAGAACCAAATCCAAAGAAGATATTTTCGGACTGCGTGTTCACTAACAGCAACACCAAAAGTAAGTGACTGCGTGTTTACTTACTTTTGCTGTCAACGTAATTCAACTAAACAAGGGTAGGTATCGTTCCTATGCCAATGTATTTATTGCTGCAGAACATGGCCAGAATAGTCATTATTACTACATAATGCACGCAAAAAACGAACAATTTAAATGCGCGAAGCATCTTAACGTGCCACAATGAAAAAATTGATATTGTTCCAGCTGGGATCCAAGACGCGTTTGATTCAGCGTTTCATCCAATTTTCAGTTTTCCTTACGGTCTCCTCACTCCTGCTGTACTCCATAGTCCATATACTTATTTATTCTACCTTTTGGCACCGGCTTCACCATCTTCATCCTCAGCTTTTTCAAATTCAGCTTTTAACGCAGCCCAACAATGAAAACAAAATTAATACAGTGGAATCCGCTTAATAAATCCTCGGATAATAAATCCAGCCGCTTATTGTGGCCGTTTGAGCTGTTCACGGATTTTCTCCATAGATGCCCATAGTTAATAAATCCGCTTAATAAATCCAGGTACTCCGCTTAATAAAGCCACTTGGAGTTTCGAAGTCCGCAGTGACGTCTTTCCCCTCGAAATGTGGCATCCAGCCCGCTCCCAATGGACCGCACTGAAGCAGCGGTGTGCAGCAGTTGGACTTCCCACAACAGAGGGAGTTCAGAGCTATCAAGAGCGTCATCACCATGCACCTCACATAAATGTCTCCGGCAAAGCAGGCAGGCTCGACACTCGACAGTTTCGTTGGCATAGCAGGCATGACGGGAGAGTGGTCGTGGATAGATATGTTGACATGATCGCTGTGACAGCTTTGCAATGTGCGCTGGTCACGTTCAGGGCCTCCCCCACGGTCTCATGCAGGTTTGTGGGCAGGGGATGTGCAACCCTAAAACGCACACCTTTACACATTAGGCTCCATTACGGAAGTCAACTTATTGGGGTCCGGGCCCCTGCGACCCCACCGGTGGCGGAGCCCCTGGTCACTCATTGGAATAAATAAGGCATGAGGAATGTTAGCATATTCGCTTGTATTGAAAGGGGAACGGAACGTGCAGCTGCAATACATACTTTTTTTAGTGAAAATAACTGACTCCGGTTAATGAAGCCACCGCTTAATAAATCCAAAACCCCTCGTCACCAAGGTGGATTTATTAAGCGGATTCCACTGAATAATATTAACTGTTGCGCCGGTACGGCATGTGGTAAATCTATTCCCAGCCTTGGGCTGCGAAAATGCGGTTTTATTCACCTCGGTTTTTTGCTACGGACCTCGTGCCTACCGGCACTCTGTCCTCCGCACAAAAATGTCGGTGAATAAAACGCATTTTCCCAGCCCCGGTCGGGAATGTATATTCCTCCAACATTGACGAGGCGGGAAAAGCCATTTAAATACCTTTATGTGCTTTATTATTATGTGCTTTATTATTTTTATTATATTAAAAAAGCTTTATGTGCGTGAATTTTCTGCAACCAACAGGGGTGCCGATGCAAAGGCAATACCCCGCATCTATATCTACATCTACATCTACAAATACCGATTCATCGTTGCTTTTCTGCCTACCTATTGAGCTTTCACCACTCTAGACGTAACTATTCACGTACGGTTAATACGTATTATCCCGCACCGTAGACAGTGTTTTACAATTGCTTCACGTGAAAAAAAAGAAAATTACATATCAGATGTCGTTACGGAGCGAGCGAAGCGAGCGGAGTCTTACGTAGAATAACGTAAATTTCCGAGTATGAGCGGCCGGCCGTGGTCACGCTTTTGCGACGCTTATATCTCAGCAACCACTTGACCGATTTACATGCGATAATTTTTGTAGGGTAGCTTCATTCCTTCTGCCAAGTATTGGACTATTCCCGATACATGTGGGTGACCCCTTATGCACGTGCCACGTGCAAAACGAAGAGGTGTCAGTTTTGTAACAATTGCAATATCTCGGTAACTACTGGGCGGATTGCGCTGAAACTTGGCATACAGGAAGGCACCCACTAGGCAATGCGTATCCATGTGCCACAGTTGGGGTGCTGCTGCACGTGCGCACGTGCAGGGGTCGATTCCAGATCTCGAGAACGGCTGAACCGATTGTGCTGAAATTTGGTACAGTCGTGTACAGGCTGATGGTCCGCTACTCTTTATCCACCGGGTTCCTATGGCTCAGCATTGGCGGCAGCCGCCTGGTACCGGTAGGCTGTGCCGCATGACCCGAAAGTTATGCGGCACAGTCTACCCACGCCGTTTGACATCGGCTCGGGTCGCCGGGTGGAGCGCTTTGTAGACCAGCTGTTGCGTCAGACCAGCGCGGGGGGAGGGGCTCGTCTCAGTGGTTGGCGTGGGCTGGCGAGTGGTGTGGGGCGTGTTGGTGGACCATGGGGGCTGGTCGGGTGTGTGTGGTCACTTCCTGGACCTGCATTGCACATTTTGCGTCGCTTAACAATTGCATTCCTGTTTTTGATAAGCACAATGCACGGAAGACCCAGCGAATATAATTTACTTTACTTGTGCATTGTGCAAAACGTGATTTCGCACGGTATCGAGGCAACCATAGGTCTTGTGCCTATGCATGATATTTAGGCAATACGTTTATTAAAACGGTAGATTGATGCTGGATGTCAATTCGTATGCTAAATGTCGGCACGTATTAAATGAATGAATGAATCAATCAATCAATCAAACAATCAATCGACATGTATAAAACCGCAACTTTTGGTATTTTTTACAGGGTCATGTCAGGTCACGGGGCTATAACGTCAGAAGGAGTACAGCCTCAGGCCAGAAATGAACAAAATGACAGATTATCACGATTTTTTTAGGATATCGACCACAGCAAAGACGTTGATGGCTATTCCAGATAATGAGTGATCTCAACAATTTTAAAGTAAGTCAGGTCATTGACATTTGCTTGACCTCTGGTGACCTTTGGTCGTCTCAACTAGGATGGGGTTGAGGAAGCCGGGGAAGCCCGGCCCCAGGGGAAACCCGGCCACAGGGGAAGCCCGGCCACCCCGTTTCCGGCTAATTTATTTACAACGAAATGCACAACTGTGTGTCCTTTCAGCGTGGTAGCTCAGGTAATGCCAGCGCAAAAGTTTAGCTTAACGAAAACTGTATGTTGCTTAACCCGCGCCGGGCCGGTGCTCCGCGACTTCCGCGCCGGGCCGGGGGGGGGGGGTGTCTGAACATCCCCCCCTTCTAACTCGGCTCCTGGGCCACGTAGCGACACGCGGTAAGTGGCATTGGAAAGAACGTCCAAAATAAGGACGAAAACACCTAGGTCATTCTTTGGGTCAGGCGGAAGGTCAGGTCACCAGAGGTCACCAAAGGTAAAATGTTGGCTATTTAAACATTTTGGAAACTGCCAATGGCTAACTCGGGAACCGATAGAGCTACAGTGCCGCGGAAAAGCGCATTCGATAGCTCTTTTAACGCTCTTTCGCTGCCATGTCCTCAGATTTGACCTCAGGTCAACGGTTTAGCCTCCAGAGGCACTGGCGGATCCAGGGGGGGCCATTAGGGGCATATGCCCCCCCCCCGACAGGAGCCTGGGGGAGGGCATTCAGTACAAGTATGCCCCCCCTCCGTTCAGACTTACACTTCTTACGCCTATAACGAGGAACTAAATAAAAATGGATTAGAAAGCCTTCCTAGTAACTACTTTTGTGATCAGAGTCGTTTTAGTAACCTCAATTTAGTTGTCATTTCTTTATTTTGTCTAAAAATATGTTGCTTCTTAGTTCTTACCACAGGGGAGTAATACCGCTTCAACCCTTTTGACCGTATTGTCTAACGATGGCACTCATATTGCGCAAACCAGGAATCGGCCGCCTATGCTTGGGAATAGGGACGGATATGATTTACCTGTAATGGCCGCAGCCAGTGCAGCGTAACCGGGGGGGGGGGGGCACAAGGGGCGCGTGCCGCCTCATTAGATGCATGGTGCCCTATGGGCCCGAGAGGCCCTGCAGTGCCAATTGGCCGCTCAGGGTCCAAGCGTGCCTTATTTCGACTGAGATAAACCCGCAGGACTCGTGAGAGCACCTCACGGAGTCACGGGCTCCTGCGTCGCCACACATCACACATCTCCATAAGGGCCCCACTCCGGCTTCTGAGGGCCCTGTGCTGGCCTCTGAGTGACCTTGCTGACTAATATTAACCCTCGCCCGGATAGGGGGGGGGGGGGTCGAACGGACCCCCCATGATTTTTCGCGAATACATAACTCGCGTAAAAAGCGGCCGATCGTGACGAAACTTTCAGTACCCTCGCGTTAATCAATTTTACACCTACCCTGAAAATTTCATGACCCTGACCTAAATGACCTTTGACCTATGACCTACTTTTAGAGACCATGTTTGGCCGGAATCGCGATTCGGCGTATGTCGGCTCGCATTAGCCGCGCGTTTGCAGTCTTTTCGTGGTTTCAAGCGTTCAAACATGTGATATGATGTTGCCCCCATGCATAAGGGTGGGTGTCAAGGTCACCTGAAGGTCAGGTCAGGTCATTGACCTTTGATGACCTCGGTTCACTTTTTCGAGTTTTACATGTTTCTAGGCCAGTTTTTGGAGCTGAATTCGAAATTAGCAACCATATGAACATTTACGAAGTAGTTTTGGTGCATTCGTAACATGTTACGAAGCTGTCCGGGGCAGTTGACAACTACTAGGAATACCCGGCAGGACCCCTACTGGTTGACCTGACCTGACCTGACCCGACCCGGACTAAATGCATGAAGCCATCATCTGTGATCAAAACTAACATGATATTCGTGATCAGCACCCCGAAAAACCCCTTAGCAGCCACACTACGACGTTCTAACAGGTCCCGATTTTCCCGACTTTTGGGTCATTGACCTGACCTGCAAGGTCAACCAATGACCTAGGACCGTAAAATTGGGTATCGTCGGCTTCCTCTTGTCACGGGCAACACGCTCGTTTTTTTCTGCAAAGCACTAGCTCGATCAGGGGCGAAACGGCAAGGGGGGGTCCAACGGACCCCCCCCCCCTTATACGTCCGCGGCTGGAAAAACACCATTACGGGCGAGGGTTAAGCGTCAGCTCTAATTAGGGTCCTGGCCCATACCCGCATGGAACGGCTCCACACCAGTGTCTCTGAGGGCCCATAACGGCGCCTGTGAGGGTCTCACACCGGCGCCTTTGAGGGCCCAACACCGCCAATCTGAGGGACCAACACCAATGTTTCTTAAGGCCCTACATCGGCGGTGGCTCTGAGGGCCCCACACTGGCGCCTCTGAAGGTCTTACACAAGCGCATCTGACGGCTACCTACCTGCAACTCTGTGGACCCACACTGGTGACTCTGAGGGCTCCCAGTGACGCCTGAGAGTACCACGCCGGTCTCCAGGATCCCACAGGGCTCCTGAAGGCCTCTGCTGGCCCTTGCTGGTCTCTTGAAGACCCCTTGCCCCCATGCATGTGTCTCTGAGGAGTGAGGACCCCCACAACGATGCCTTTGAAAGTCTTCACCGGCGACTGTGAGGGCACCACACAGACACGTCTGAGGGCCCTACACCACCACCTCTGAGACACCGGTGTCTCCTGAGGCCCCACATCGGCGACTCTGAGGGTCCCACACCGGCGCCTCTGGGGCCCCACACCGGTGCCTCTGGCAGCCAGCCACCGGTAACTCTGTAGGTCCTACACCGGTGACTCTGAGGGCCCCACCGGCGTCTGAGAGTACCATGCCGATCTCTAAGGACTCCACATGGCTTTGGCTCCTGAAGATACCGCCGGCCCTCACTTGCCGGCCTGTGAAGGCCCATTGTAGGCATCATACGGCCAGTTACCGACCTCTGAGGGCCCTTTGTCGGTCTCTGAGAGGCCCTACTGGGTTATTAAGCATTCGCATTTCGCACCAACAACTCCAAGGGCCCCACACACAGCCATCTGTGAATGGTGTGGGCTTAGCGCCACACCAGTGTCTGAAAGATCACCACAACGGCGTCCATGTGAGGGCCTCACACCAGCACCTAAGAGGGCCCACACCGGCTCCTTTGTGGTTCCTGCACCAGTGTCTCTGAGGGCCCCACACCACGGCCTCTGAGGAACCCACACCGATACCTTTGATGGTCCCACGCCAGTACCTCTTAAGGTCCCGCACCGGCGGCCCTGGGTCGGCTCTATACACCAGTCAAGTATGTTCGATTTAAAAATAATTCGCGAGATTGCTTGGTACTTATCGTACTTATAATGACATTTCCGGCTCGACTTTCCGGTTTTCCTGTTCTAGCGACTTTTTCAACATCTAGCGACAATTTCTACATTTTGATGCCGGCCCGGCAGACGGAATTTTTCCGGGCCGGAAAACCGGTGTGAGCCCGGCTTTAGACGGGAGGGGCGTGAACCCCCCCCCCCCGCCATCACTACACGGAAAACTCAGGCCACCAGCACGGCACGGGTTAAGCTATAATACAATGAAGTGCTAAGAAACCACGGGGATTGCCCATGTGCGTGCTACTTGGGAAAGGAATGTATAGTATCTCTTCCTCTCTAGTAGACATTAAAGGGACTATCCCACCTTTAACATGGGGTTTGAGTTGAGATAGCCAAGTTTGCGGCGAGGTTCAGAAACCACTATCTATCTAGGTTGCAACCCCCGCGGCCTCTTGGTGTTGAAGAAATTCGTTCCCTTCATTTGAAAATGGGCCTTGTGCAAGGCCCTATCTTCAACATGGAGCGACCGTTAGTGTGACGTCACCTCGTTTAGTCATTCTGATTTAAATGGGTTTGTTCGTTGAAAAATCGCTTAAAACTTGGTCTGAACTTTGTTGTGGTGCCTACAGAGTAAAAAGAATCAGCTTTATGACAGTAATGTGGCCTGGGGAAGGAGCTAATTTTGGGCTGTGACGCCACATATTTGAAAGTTTGTGTTTGGAATATGGGAAGCCTAAGATGTTTAATGAAAAATAAATGCCGGAAACGTGTTCCTGGTCATCCAATCTATAAAGTCGGGCACAATTTAACTGGTTTTAACAACATTTTAGAAGGTGGGAAAGGAAATAGTTCACTTTCCTGAAATTAGTGTTTTGCTATGGATTTATGATTTTTTTTTTCATACCTAGTTACTCAAAATGATCATACTTCACAACCGTATGTCCGATTGTCAAGCGGTCTTCGTCATCAGATAGTCCCATCCATTCCTTCTACCACGATATGAACAATACCCAATCACATAAGTGACAACTGTAGCACGTGGGACGTGCCGCAATAGGGATCCGCAAAGGAGGCCGATCGGATCACAATAACGAAAGACGAAGAGGCTTGAATTATCTAGAGTAACGTGGAGACCTGAACATGCCACCTCTCTTGCACTCGCTCCTTCATAGCCATAAAAGGCGCATTACTGGTAATAATAATACATAATTTAATATAAAACCCCATATTGTCGCTCACACCCACGAAAATACCCAAATATCGCCGCTCACAAGTCACCACACAGCAACGCAAGCCGTCTGTCTGACAGAGTCGGCGTCACACACACTCAGCACGCTGAAAGTCGTCTTGGGCCGGCCAGGAATTGGGATGGCCGGGAGGTTCGACTCCAGATGCGGCTCGTCCCCAACTGACCGGATCTGTCTCGATCAGTTCCGACTTTTGGCCTCCGTATGTTGCTGATGAGCCTCCCCTCCATCTGAAGCTTACCACTATGTAGCCTCTCCCGGGGCAACACAAGCGGTTCACAACAAACGTGCGTAACTGGCCAGCATGTGTAAACGCCGGCCTCCCCTCGTTCTCCTCAGTTTGAACTTTCCCGCCGATAGGGGAGAGGTCAGGCTCGCTTTGAACTATGACGGGGCGCATAACTGAAAATTACGTTTTTCGATGATATAAGGAAAAGTTGACGTTATTGAAACTATACTCGTAAAGGAGAAATATGTGAAACCTTATTACTGAAGGATGCATAGGTACCTACAAGTTTCACACGCTCTCATCCCTATGTTTAGGAAGGAATGTCCGAGGAAGGTAAATGAACACATAAACGCTTAAATTACATTCGGTGCACACGGTGCACACCGAATCCGTAACCAATGCGGCGTTATGTCATTCATTCATTCATTTATTGACTGGCACTTCGGCCTGCACAGGTCATTTCGTGCCATTGCGCTTCATGTGATCATACATGGCACAGCAGTTTAGTACACTTGCATATCAATACATATAACATACACATCAACATTCAGCAATACATTTTACAGACATATGTGCGTTAGGTACAATATATGGTGTTTCATAAGTGTTCATGAGATAAGAATTGTCATTTGCACATTGCTCATTTAGATGGAGTCGTAGAGGTTTGTAGATCTCAAGAAAGTAAAAACCAAATTTAACAACACAGGGTTATCATTGCCAAGCAGCGTACTAAGAGCAAAATTAATATTGTTCAATTGGCAGTGGTGTTGGAGAGCGTGTCTCTGTTGTCTATATTTTGGACATTGCAGAAGCACATGCGAGACTGTGATATGCTCATCGCAGATGTCACATCTTGGTCGGGGGTTTTGAGAAAAAATGTGAGAGTGTGTCAAGTATGTGTGCCCTATTCTAAGCCTGCATAGTTTCTTCTCCTCTTGTCTATTGTTTCTACATGAGGAGCGCCAAGCTTTAGTGACAGTTTTAATCGTGTGCAGCTGTGTCGTTGATGTGTCCGCCTGCCACTGTGCCTGCCAGTGCCTAAAGACCTTTCGCCGGATGTCCGATTTAATAGACTCAAAAGTAAGCGGCACGTCTGTAATTATGTCTAATGAAAGTGACTGTTTTGCATAGAGGTCCACGAGCTCGTTTCCTCGGATACCACAATGACTGGGAATCCAAAGAAAATTTATTTCAAAACCTGTGCTGTGTAGCTCTCGATGTAGGTTACGAATATCAACTTGTAAATGGTGTGAATATGGCGGGGCTACTATCGATTGCAAGGCAGACTTCGAGTCTGAACAGATTATGACATTTCGTGTTTGAGATTGTACAACCATTTTTAGCGCAAGATATATAGCATGCAGTTCCGCTATAAACACTGACGTTTCGTCTGGTAGACGGCATTGAATCTTGTAGCGATTTACAAGTACGGCATTTCCGGTGTTGCTACCCATCTTTGATCCATCCGCGTAAATGAAAAGGGAGTTGGGATTTCCAGCCTGTATCTGGTAAAACTCCTGCTGAACCTCGTCATCAGTAACGCTAGATTTTGCCTCTCTCAAAAGGTAGGAGAGTCGAATGGGAGGAAGATCCCACGGAGGAGTGGCTAGCGCTGGCATGGGCGTGGTTTGCGGGAAAACAAATTGAACCTGGGAAGCAAACGAGGTGATTCGAGACGCAATAGTAGGGGCCGTTCTCCTTCGACTCGGGGGCGAAGAGTTACCGTAAGGAGTGGGAAGCATTCTAACTGCAGCTTGGCTGGGGTGGGTTTGATACAAATTGACACGAGCTGCATAGCGCAGAGTTTGTTCTATGCGTCTTATATGAAGGGGCATTACACCCGAATCAATTTTGAGAGAGACAACGGGAGATGTTCTCATAGCTCCCAGTGCTATCCTCAAGAAGGCGTTTTGCTGCGCTTCAAGTGTGTTCAAAGTTGATGCATTGGCACTTGCATAAACTATGCAGCCATATTCGATAATTGGTAAGACGAGGGTTCTATATAATTGTAATAGGGTCACCCGATCAGCACCGAAAGTGGAGCCGGCGATGCATCTAAATAAGTTTAGACGCTTCGAACACATAGACTTCACGTGCTGAATATGATCCTTAAAGGACAGACGAGAATCAAACATCATTCCTAGAAACTTGAATGAGTGCATGAAAGGTATATCATTCCCCGAGAGTGTTAGTTTGAGGTTTGATGGAGGGTTTATGATTCTCTTACTAAAAATCATAACAGCAGATTTCGGCGCAGAGAACTGAAATCCACATCTCCTAGACCATCTATCCACCCGATTCAGAGCCTCCTGGAGGCGGGCTAGGGATTGTTCATATTGTCGGTCAGAGCACCATATTGCGCTGTCATCTGCAAACAACGAAAATGACAGTCCTGTTGGGATATCTTGGAAAAGGTCATCAATCATGACATTGAACAGAATTGGCGAGATACAACTGCCCTGAGGCAGCCCGTTCTGTAACAGATGGGGAGTAGATACCACGGATCGGCACCTTGCTTGAAATGTCCTGGCGCCTGACAGGAACCCGATGAGGTAATGAGCCAGATGCCCTCGGATACCAATATTATGGAGCTTGGTTATGAGTGCTGGCTTAAAGACCATATCATACGCGCGGCTGATATCCAAAAACACAGCAGCGGTGTGACCATGGCGTGCAAAACTGGCTCGAATATCTGTTTCAAGCCTTACGATGTGGTCAATTGTGCTACGACCTATGCGAAAGCCACATTGTTAATTGCAAAGCAGGTTGTTCTTTTCTAAATGCCATGACAGTCTTTGCACCACCATCCGTTCCAATAGCTTTCCCTTGCAACTTGTTAGAGCGATAGGACGGTAATCACTGGGATCCTTTCCGTCTTTTCCTGCCTTTCGAATGGGTATTACGAAAGCCTCCTTCCAGGCTTCAGGGAAGATATGTTGGGACCATAGAGCATTGAATGTATCCAAAAGAAAAAACAGTGTGGTGCTTGGCACATGTCGGAAGAATGAATAATGATGCACTTTATCAGGCCCAACTGAGGTGTCGCTAGTTGAGGCTATAGCACTAAGCAATTCTGCCATCGTAAACGGCAAATTGTAGTCCTCAGTGTTATTAGAGTCAAAGATTGACGGGACAAGACGATATCTTGTCTGAGCAAAATCTATGAAACCGGGGCGGTAATTATTAGATGAGCTGCAGTGAGAAATACTGTTGGCAATGGCATTAACAATGGCTTGCGGTTCACTTATTTTAACCCCATTTAGCATTAGGGGTGTGATGGGAGCGGGACGTTTCTTGCCAGAGAGGCGGCGAATCGATCCCCATATTTGACTCAACGGTGTCGTCGATGTAAATGTCTGTAAAAATGAGTGCCAGGCACGACGTTTTGCTTCTCGGATAATGCGCCTGGTTTTGGCTCGCTCTCGGTTACGTTCTATTTGGTGTGCTACATCAGGGTTGCGTAAGTAGCTCCTAAAAGCACGCTTTCGACGAGCTATAGCCAGAGCTACTTCCTGATTCCACCAGGGTACCGGGATGCGTTTTGGTCGTTTTTTGGTGAGCGGAATGGCTTCTGATGCTGCATTTAAAAGTGTATTAGTGATAAAGTCAATTCCTTGCTCTGGGGATATGAATGCTTCTTGTGTGATCGTAGCTTTGTTGTAGAATTTATCCCAGTCGGCTCTTGCTAAATTCTGCAACGTGGTATGAAATTCGAAACGCTGTCCTGACGGGGACAAAAAGTCGGCGTCAGTTTAATTGGGAAGTGATCACTGTCATAAATGTCACTGTCTACTTCCCAGTCAAAGTGGTTTCCTAAAGAGGCGGAACACAGCGAAAGGTCTATGGCAGATTGTGTGTTGTGTCCTAAATTAAAGTGAGTATTGGAACCAGTGTTTAACAGAACAAGTCTGTGATTGTCTATAAAGTTTTCAATCATGTTTCCTCGCCGATCGGCGTGAACAGGGTCGTGCGACCATGCTTGGCTGTGGGCGTTAAAATCGCCGAGAAGAACGTATGGGTTTTTAAAATGTCCTACTAGGCGCGGCAGGCTGACATGTAACATCGCATTGTCTGTATCAGGTGGAACATACAGTGAACAAAAGTCAATGTCCCGGCCGTGCAATCGAATCGTGCAGGCAACGGCCTGGAGCTTAGTTTTGAGGTTGATCTGTGAATGTACAAAGTCATTACACACATACATAGCCACACCACCATGTCGGCGTACCCCGGTGGTGTCATCCTGACGATACAGTGAATAGTTATTGAGATCGAAATTGTTCGTATCGTCTGGTAATAGCCACGTTTCCTGAAGGGCTATTAGAATTGGGGTTAGAACACTGAAGAAGTGTTTCATATCGCCCCATTTCGATGGCAGCCCTCGACAGTTCCATTGAAGTATCACTGACATTGGGATGACGAGTTATGCGTGGTTCACACCGGATCCGTAATGACCGTTACGTGCCGTAATGAATACGTCGGCGATTAAATAATATCTTGAAAGTGGAGGGCACAATGCAACGCGCATGCGTAGTTCGATTTTTTGGCGACGTAACGCCGTATTCGTTACGGATTCGGTGTGCACCGGGAATTGCCATGTTGAGCGCCGTCCCTCGAATCAAGTGCGCCAAAACTATTTTGCTAATAAACAATCGAAAAATGGGCTAAAGCTAAGAGCTGTTTCTTAACCCGCGCCCCACTGGGGTCTGCGTATAACACGCCCTACTGGGGGGGGGGCTATTCATAGCCCCCCTCCTAACTCCGAAACTACCCGGCCGATCGTCAAAATTCAAACGGTGTCTGATAGCCCCGGAAAAACTGTCGAGCGAAACCTAATTTCATTGACCTCGAGGTCACCGATGACGTCACAGGTCAGGTCAAAGTAAAAATTATTAGCATTTTGGCTTGTTCACGTTTTGGGGTCTGGCCGCCGTCTTACAAGTCAGATCAGGCTCATTTTTGGTTCACACACTCGTGAACAGATGCTCTAGATACTCTGAGGGTACCAAACTTGTACTTTGATTTTCAGGTCAAGGTCAGGTCATCACAGGTCACGAAAATATTATATCATCCGTCGGTCACGTGACACATGTTTTATGGTCCATTTAGGCCAAAAATTTCGAATTTGATGTCGTCTGTGTCATTCGAGGTCATTTTGAGTCAAATTTAGCTTAGGTTAAGTCACTTCCAGGTCAAAAAAGGTCAAATTTTGAAGTTAAAATTTTTCAACAAAAAGGTGTCTATTGGATGCAGTTTGAGCTCAGGAACACGAAGGTGCTATTTATATTGGCATACGATGTCAAATTCGTGCTGAAAAATTGATTTGAAAAATTAATACTTGTTAATTTTTTGCAATAATGCGTATAACTTGGCCATTTTTGAAGATATTTAGCTAAAACTTGCTAGAGTTAGTCATAATAATGCGTTCTATCACATATTTTCCGTTTTTTTCGAAAAGTCAAAAAATTTTCGAAAAAAAATGTAAAAATATAAATTTTGAATTTTATTATATAAAATTTTCGAAATTTCCCAAATTTCGAAAATCCGAGATAGCAGTTTGATAGCGCAATCTATTCTGAGTCCTCTCATGCAAAGAAATTGGATCTAGCTTAAAAACTGAGCTCTTGAGAGCGGATGCCGTGGTTCAATGTTTTGCGTCGAAATCGACCGAACATGACGTCACTCTGACGTCATTTCCGGCCGACCTATGGTAGGTATGAAGTTCAAATTTTGACACAAGGTGTCAAATTGATGCAGCCGAAGGTACTGAAAGTTTGGCGTCGATACGTCAAGCAGTTTGGAAGTTATTGCAGAAAAACGGGAGGGGGGGCTATAAATAGCCCCCCCCCCCCAGTGGGGCGCGGGTTAAAACGTCGCAACTTTGCAACACCTTCTCTCCCGGAGGAGCTTTCACAGAGATATGAAACTTGCAGGATGTAGTATCCATTAGGGGTCTCACAACTTGTATCACTCGGATTTTTCCTTAAGGTCATATGAGGTCAGGTTTTTTTCGTGACCTCACAATTATAAGGCGATGGGAAAATGAAAACTGCTATTCTGGTGCCGGGAAGGACCTCCAACTATCTAAACCACACAGAATCGTGATTTCATGCACTCGTTGTAAGGTTCGATGCGTCACTTTTGGAATGTTGAACTTGCCTGACGTCATTTATGACGTCATTAGGCTAATATTGATTTTTTCGTAAATGACTCCCGATGAAATTGATCCAGCGATTTAGGAAATCCACCAATGGACTCAGGGAGACTTGCGAATCGAAGGAGATGGGTCATGACCTCCTTCGACAAACTTCGTGACGTGTGGGCGCTGAGCTGACCGTGACCCGAGGTCAACACACTAAGGTGACCTCACCCAAAAAAGTATATAATTCGACGCGCCTGAGCGAGGCAAGCACGATGCTGCCAAAATCGCGGCTCGGCGGCCGTTTTTTTTTTGCGAAGTTATTCACCAAAAACGGAACCGTACCTTGGGGCACTTGACCTGATCTCAGAGGTCACCGGTTGACCGAGGACCTTAAAATTGGGTAGAAATCTCTTTGTCTCGTAACGGCGCACACGCTCGTTTTTTCTGCGACGCAATAGCTCCACCAGGGGCGAAACAGCGAAGGGGGTTCGTACCTGCCACCCCCTCCCCCTCGGCCGACGCGTATGGAGAAAGCCAATAGGTCCGGCGAGGGTGAATGGAGAGGACATACCACTGCTTTTTGGCAACATAGCGATATCTGGGCCCCACGAAGCAAATTCGTTGAACGTCTTTCGATGGTTACAGTCCCGTTTCGAATGACATGTAGCTAGAACCAGTGTGTAAAAAGAAGCTTATCGAATCATAATAAATAGAAGACGTGTACAGTGTGCAGGGCACGGGCCATGTCCAGGCGCGCACACAGGATTTTTGAATGAGGGGGGGGGGGGCACGACCCTCGAACTGTGCCCCCCATGCCGAAGGGCCCCCCCCAAAAAAAGAAATACGGCCCACGGGGTTATATGTATTTCGGTTGGTTTGAAGCTTGAGCTTTTGTCAATACATGGTAAAACAATTATTTCAGAACCAGCTTAATTTTCAAAACATTAATATTTTTACGCTAGCATGTTTCTTTCTCAAATGCGACTCAGAGCCCGTACATATACCTAATCATCTAATTTATTACGTAAAACATTTCAATAATAAACATTTTTGCAAGTCCCTCAGAAATCAGCCACGGGCAGCGACTAACTGCCGGCCGGCCCGGGTGGCTGATAGCAGGGGCCGGTCACTGTTTGGCCCGGTTGTGTAGGAGCGGGAGCAGCACTCCTTTTTCACGTATACGAGTATTCACATATTTTTTTAAGGCACATCGACATGAAATGTCATTATAGCTGATACGATGCGGGATCACAGACTAGAGATCCAGCTTATATCTTATATTTAATGTTTAACCGATGAATCAAATCAACAGGACTATGTACGATGCATGTCGGACACGTACCCAGAATTTCGCCCAAGAGGGGGTCACCTGCTGGTCACCTGACCCCGGGCCCGCGAGTCACCCGGGGGCCCGGGGTCAGCTCAGGCAAGGATGTATCCAGGACCTTTCGATGGGAGGAGGAAGGCACGGTGGGTCCAGTTTCACTAGCAGACGGGTCTCTTTAAAACGGTCTTTGCATGAGAAAATGTGGAAAATTGGCGAGTAAAAGTGCCATTTATGCCCGAGGAGTGTGCCTAATGTACGTACACTAATGCCTAATGTACATGGTATTCTACGAGCGAGCGAAGCGAGCAAGCTCCTCAGAGTCACCGGTGTGTGGCGCGCTCAGAGGTGCCAGTGAAAGGCCGTCAGATGCGCTGGTGTTGGGTCCTCACAGGCGCCGTTGTGGGGTCTTAGGGCTTAGAGACACTGGTGGGGCCATCATTGGCATGTGTGTGGCCCTGCAAAATGGCCTGCAAGTGGGAAGTGGCCCTTCATAGGCTGGCAAGGACACTCAGAGGCTAGTAAGAGGCCCTCAGAGTCACTGATACGTGGCCCTCAGAGGCGCCGGTGTGGGGACTCTCAGAGCCGCCGATGTAGGCCCTTAAGATGCGCTGGTGGGGGGTCCCTTGGAGGTGGCGCGAGGGGCCTCGCAGTTGCCGTTGTGGGTGCCTTTAGAAACACTGGTGTGGACCGTGTGTCTATCACAGACGGATGTGGAGCCATAGCAGCCAATCCCTCGTTGGCCGTTACTAGGGCCCTGAGCGGCCGGCGAGGTCTCTCAGAAACCGGCATTGGGCCTTTATGAAGATAATTGTGGCTACATAGGAGCCAATAACGTGCCCCACAAGCCCTGTGGTGTCCTTCCGAGTTGAAGTGCGGCCAGCACGAACCCTCTGCTACCAACTGGCGCCGCAGGGCCCCTCGGTTTCGAAGAAACCCTAAACCCGAGAACGGGCACGTACCCCCTCGCTCCCTTGCTATGTCACTGAATCCAAGTGATCAGGGACCCTTTAGGTAATCAGGGGCGTTTCAGATGACCAGGGGTTTTCAATTGATCAGGGGCCCACCAGGTGACCATGGGCCCCTCTGGTAACCAGGCCTTAAGGGGCCCTCAGATGACCTCGAAGGGCTCTCAGATGGCCTTAAAGGGCCCTCAGATGGCCTCAAGTAACCAGGGACCCCAGCAATAACCAGGGCCCCTCAGTAAACGGGGGCCACTCAGGTAACTGTAGGAGTCCCGCAGATAACCAGGGTCGGCAAGGTTTCTCAGGTCCGTTTTCGACAAGGCTCGCACTCAGGTGCGAGCCCTTTGCCATCAGCAGAGGGCCCTTTCAAGCCTTTTGAGGGCCGTTTAACGTCTCTGGAGTTCCCATTGAGGCCTTCTAAGGGCCCTTTGAGCAGTCGGGGGGTCTTTGAGGCCTTTTGAGGGCCTCTTGACGTCAGCTGAGGACCGTTGGACGCCAGCTGAGGACCGTTTTTGGGCCTTCTGGTGGCCATTAGACGCCAATGGATGACCCTCTGACACCAACTGGGGCCCTCTGACACCAGCTAAGGGCCCTTTAAGTTTGACGCTAGCTCAGGGCCCTCTGACATCAGCTGGGGGGCCCTCTGACGCTAGCTCAAGACCCTTTGACGCTCTTTAAGGCCTTCTGAGAGCCCCTTGAGGCTTTCTAAGGGCCCCTTGAGGCTTTCTGAGGGCCCCTTGAGGCTTTCTGAGGGCCGCTTGACGCCAACTGAGGACCGCTGGACTCCAGTTGAGGACCGTTTGAGGCCTTCTGATGGCCATTTGGTGCCAGCTGAGGGCCATCTGGCACCAGCTGGCAATTGACGTTAGCTGAGGGCCCTTTGAGGCCATCTGAGGGCCCTTTAAGGCCATCTGAGAGCCCTTTGAGGTCATCTGAGGGCCCCTTAAGGCCATCTGGGGCCCTTCGAGGCCATCTGAGGGCCCTTTGACACCATCTAAGGGCCCTTTGACACCAGATGAGGGCCCTATGACGCTAACTGAGGGCCCTTTGAGGTCATCTGAGGGCCCTTCGAGGCCATCTGAGGGCCTTTTGAGACCATCTGAGGGCCCTTTAAGGCCATTTGAGGGCCCTTTGTACACGGTCTTCGGTGGTCTAAAGATTAGCTTCGGCCGCCTCAAATGGGCCCTTATTCCTTCGAGCTGGGCCCCCCAACTCGAATGGGGGGGCACGGGCCCGTGTGCCCCCCCCCCTTGTGTGCGCCCTTGGCCATGTCGTAAGAGCATTAACAGTGAAAGGATAAATAGCAATCAGTGGCCACCATTGAAGAAGTGAAAATGACAACGAAACCCGGTGTTCCCAGGCGGTCACCCATCCAAGTACTAACCGGGCCCGGTGCTCCTTGACTTCAGTGATCGGACGGGAACTGGTATTTTCAGCATGGTATCGTCGTTGCCGACGACAGCCGTCCATCTTCAACTCCTTTATCTGTAACATAAAAGATGACGTCATTACTCTGGCACTGATAAGCCTCAAACACCACAGTCATTGCCTTTGGCCAAGCGGATGGCTTGAGTGATGGCGCTGCTCAGTCTCATTGCTTATGTGACCACCAAAAACACTGCCAACTACCGATAGGTTACAACAAGCAAATGGCTCGCAAGCAATATGTAAAGGACGATGACACCAAACACATGAGTGAGAAGGGCAGTTGAAAATCGGCACAACTGAGAAATGACCCCCGTCAAATCTCGAGACAAAAGCGGCACTTACACCCACGCCGGCCGGGGGGGGGGTCCCGCCCCCCATAGTTTTTTTTTTCGCGATAGCTCCGAACGCCACGGCGATACAGAGATGAAGCTTGGCATACCTGAATTTCGATTCAAGCCGGATCTTTTGACACCAACCGCAATTTTCAGGTCATGTCAGGTCACCGACCTATGACCACTGGCGGATCCAGGGCTTCAGCGCGGGGGGGGGGGGCATTCCAGGTCACGGAGCCAAACCTACATAAATTACCCCCAAATCCTGTTTTCTACTCGAATTTAGGCCACTTATTTTTCGTCATAGTCCTGACACGAGTTTTTTTTTTTCTTAAAAAAAAAACAGAAATGGTAGGACAACTGACCCCCATTTGCAGATCCAGGAGGAGGAGGAGGCTTTTGGGACAAATACCCGGGCAGCGCCAGAAATCGACGAAAATTGGTGGGGCCGTTGGGGCCCTCAGAATGACTGGTGTATAGAGCCGACCCAGGGCCGCCGGTGTGGAACCTGGCGAGGGACCATCAAAGGTATCGGTGTGGGTTCCCCAGAGGCAGTGGTGTGGGGCCCTCGAAGGCACTGGTGCAGGAACCACAAAGGATCCGGTGTGGGCCCTCTAAGGTGCTGGTGTGAGGCCCTCACACGGACGCCGTTGTGGTGCCTCAGACACTGGTGTGGCGCTAAGCCCATACCATTCACAGATGGCTGTGTGTGGGGCCCTTGGAGTTGTTGGTGCGAAATGCGAATGCTTAATAACCCAGTAGGACCTCTCAGAGACCGACAAAGTGCCCTCAGAGGCCGGTAACGGGCCGTATGATGCCAAAAATGGGCCTTCACAGGCGGCAAGTGAAGGCCGGCAGTATCTCGGCAGTATCTTCAGGAGCCCTGTGGAGTTCTTAGAGATCGGCATGGTACTCTCAGACGCCGGTGGGGCCGAGTCACCGATGTAGGACCTACAGAGTTACCGGTGGCTGGCTGCCAGAGGCACTGGTATCGGGCCCAGAGGCGCCGGTGTGGGACCCTCAGAGTCGCCGATGTGGGGCCTCAGGAGACACTGGTGTCTCAGAGGTGGCGGTGTAGGGCCCTCAGACGTGTCTGTGTGGTGCCCTCACAGTCGCCGGTGAAGACTTTCAAAGGCATCGTTGTGGGAGTCCTCACTCCTCAGAGACACATGCATGGGGGCAAGGGGTCTTCAAGAGACCATCAAGGGCCAGCAGAGGCCTTCAGGAGCCCTGTGGGATCCTGGAGACTGGCGTGGTACTCTCAGGCGTCACTGGGAGCCCTCAGTCACCAGTGCGGGGCCCACAGAGTTGCAGGTAGGTAGCCGTCAGATGTGCCTGCTTAAGACCTTCAGAGGCGCCAGTGTGGGGTCCTCAGAGCCGCCGCCGATGTAGGGCCTTAAGAAATATTGGTGTTAATCACTCAGATTGGCGGTGTTGGGCCCTCAAAGGCGCCGGTGTGTGACCCTCACAGGCGCCGTTATGGGCCCTCAGAGACACTGGTGTGGAGCCGTTCCATGCGGGTATGGGCCAGGACCCTAATTAGAGCTGACGCTTAATAGGTCAGCAAGGTCACTCAGAGGCCAGCACAGGGCTCTCAGAGGCCGGAGTGGGGCCCTTATGGAGATGTGTGATATGTGGGGACTCAGGAGCCCGTGACTCCGTGAGGTGCTCTCACTAGTCCTGCGGGTCTTATCTCTGTCGAAATAAGGCACGCTTGGACCCTGAGCGGCCCATTGGCACTGCAGGGCCTCTCGGGCCCATAGGGCATCATGCATCTAATGAGGCGGCACGCGCCCCTTGTGCGCCCCTCCCCCCCCCCCGGTTACGCTGCACTAGCTGCGGCCATACAGGTAAATCATATTCTAACCGTCCCCGACCCCGTCCCTATTCCCAAGCATAGGCGGGGGCCGATTCCTGGTTTGCGCAATATGAGTGCCATCGTTAGACAATACGGTCAAAAGGGTTGAAGCGGCATTACTCCCCTGTGGTAAGAACTAAAAAGCAACACATTTTTAGACAAAATAAAGCAATGATAACTAAATTGAGGTTACTAAAACGACTCTGATCACAAAAGTAGTTACTGGGAAGGCTTTCTAATCTATTTTTATTTAGTTTCTCGTTATAGGCGTAAGAAGTGTAAGTCTGAACGGGGGGGGGGCATACTTGTACTGAATGCCCTCCCCAGGCTCCTGTCGGGGGGGGCATATGCCCCTAATGCCCCCTGGATCCGCCAGTGCCTATGACATCATAAGTGAACCTCTGCATGGTCTTAACCCTTGCCCCACTGGGGTCTGCGTATAACGCGCCCTTCTGGTGTGGGGGGGGGGGGGGCTCTTCCATTCCATTCTAGAATGTTTATTGCACATCGACAACCTAGTAAAACGATCGGAAAATAAACATGAATAACAGAGATAAAGCAAAATACCTCTTGTAACATAATCAGATAGTCACCATAAACATAAAGCAACATGAACATAGCCTTCAGATCAACGTCGAATATAACATAAACATACAACGTAATGACGGTAACGTAGCGTAGTGAAACAAAACTACCACTGCCGCCGCCACGACAGGCCACTGACCCAACCTATGCCGTCACTCAGCCCACCGGGGGCGCCGCCCACAAAACAGAATAAGGTAGGTAAATTAAAAGCTGTGCGAACGAAGCAAGAAATTTTGGAGATGCTGAGCCACCGCACGACAGTCCCCGTCGCCAAGATCGTCGCCATGCAAAAGAACACGTAATAACCATGAAGTTGACATTTGACCAAAATTTTCGGCAAAAATTTGCAGCATGTCCCGATAAAGTTCCTCTCTCTGCAAATTATAGTTGGGATACGCGAGAATGAAATGATGAATATTTTCTGTTTCAAAGCCAAAGACACATTCAGGTGTATAGTGCCTTTGTATTTGAAATAAATGTGAATTTAGTTG
This sequence comes from Amphibalanus amphitrite, assembly GCF_019059575.1. Taxonomy (NCBI): domain Eukaryota; kingdom Metazoa; phylum Arthropoda; class Thecostraca; order Balanomorpha; family Balanidae; genus Amphibalanus; species Amphibalanus amphitrite. Next base: position 165,218 of record NW_024881605.1, on the reverse strand, counting down.
TGACATTTGCATTCATAGCCTGGAATGGAAAATATTGCCCATTTTAGTGCCAATTTTTGCATTACGGAGTAGGCCCAGGCACCCTCAGTCGCCTCGAGAACTCTCGTTGAAAGGAACGAGGAGGAAGGGATCGGATGGTTTCGGAAAGCTGGTTCCAGGATTTGCCTGTTGAGAGGAAAAAGGACTTCTGGAAGGATGTGGTCCGGTTGGGAGGCATGGTGTAAGTGTTGGAGTTGCGTAGTGTTCTGCCGGTGTTTTCTGCACGTGTTTCTGGCATTATTATCGTGATCCGAGCTTCTCACAAAAGTCGGATGAATTTATAATTAATATATTTTAGGATTTGTCAGTGTTACAAAAATAAATCAGGTATCACCTGAAAGCCTGGTTAAAAATGTTTTGTTTCAGGGGATTTCGACCGTCGGCGATCGCCTAACTGAGCCGCGCCGAACCTGTTCGAAATGACCCCCGTTTCGCTCGATGCAAAGTTAAGCCCGGCGCAGCGCGGCCTCTGTTGCAGCACGGCACACGGAAGGTGGCAGCTGAACACACTGCTGACCTCACTGCACCCTTCAGGTCTTTGGGACTTCTTGGGTAGTTTCAGAACACCTGGGACTTGAGGTGGTCCTACAGGAAAAAGTGCGATGGGGTCAAGTCCGGGGAGCTCGCTGGTCACAGATGTGTCTCAAACCTGAGATCACACGCTGCCCGGAGCGCTCCTGCACCCACTCCCGGTTTTCTTTAGCGGTATTGGCCGTGGAAACGTCTAGTCTAGCTGGAACTATTGGCATTTGAGTGCTTCAGGATCGCTGCCCATTGTGGTCTGCAGGACACTCCAAAAATTTGTCAGGGTCATCCGGTATCACTGACCGTTGACAGCCTGGGTAGCGCATCTCTCACACGAGCGACGTTCGCCGGGCTTCTTTGATTGGGTTTGCAGCCGCCGCTGTGTTCTTTGAACCAGCAGTTAACATTTCCTCGGCCCAGAAACTTTCAACAATGTGGAATATAGCATTTCAAGATGGTGTTCACTTTGCAAAAAAAAAGATTGCGGAAGTTCCGTTGTGTTGAAACGACCGACTTATTCTGAAAGTAGAATTTCTTTGAGTTTGCTTTTGCGTCTTAAGACCACAGTCTCATTTTTCGAACTCAACGAGTATGGTATCATATAAATCTCCTAAAAATTTGCTTTCTTTTCACGTGCATTTGTTTCGTTTAAATATTGTTTCCAGTCCACTATCTGCAAAAGAAATTGGTCCGACTTTTGTGAGAAGCCCGGTAATATGGCGTTTGGTGTCTTGGATTAGTGAATATATGATATAAAGTGAGTTTGTGTATTTGTCGTCTTACATTCAGTTTCTAATAAAATAAGAATAACCAGTAACCTCATAATATAAATCAGAAATAGGAGCCAAAAAGTTTTATTTAAAGTTATCGAATATTTCGCTCCTGGAGCTTCGTCAGCGATAATTACAGAAAAACATATATTTTATGTAATTATCGCTGACGAAGCTCCAGGAGCGAAATATTCGATAACTTTAAATATAACTTTTTGGCTCCTATTTCTGATTTATATTATGAGGTTACTGGTTATTCTTATTTTATTATTATTCATCATGAGCCTCAAGCAGAGTTTCAGCTTTTTAACATTCAGTTTCTCCCATCCCAAGTCTTGTAGAAGTTTTTCGGTTGACGTCCTGAACATAGCCCCCGTCACAAGTCACCCTGTTCTGTTTTGTAGCGTGTCAAGTTCGGCAGCGTCTTGTGTTTTTATGTGTCCGTCATATATTGTGTTACAGCAGTCAAAGTAAGGTCTTATATACGTCTTGTAAATTTGGTCCAGAATGGGCCTTGGTATAGTTACGAGCGAGCGAGCGCAGCGAGCGAAGCGAAGTCTTTTCAATATAACGGAAAAATCTCAGTATGAGCGGGCCCGGCCCGGCCCGGCCCGGCCCGGCCTGTAACGCTTTTGAGAGGCTTATATCTCAGCAACCGCTGGACCGATTGGCCTGCGGTCTTTTTTGCTGGGTAGCCCCATCCCTTCTACCCCGTAATTGACTACTTTTGATACATCTCAGTGACCGTCGTGGCACGTGCCACGTGAAAAGTCAAGGGTGTTCAAGCAGTTTTGCAAAAGTAATAATTTTGAGAGGCCCATATCTCAGCAGCGGCTTGAGCGATTGTCTTGCGGTAATTTTTATAGGGTAGCTGCATCCCTTCTACCAAAGGTCGGATACTCTTGATCTATGTGAGTGACCCCCACTGCACGTGCAATATACAAAAAGAAGAGGTGCCAAATTTGTTCCCATTTCAGTAACTCGGTAATTACTGGGGCGATCTCGCTGAAACTTGGCATGCAGGTAGGCACCCACCAGGCAATGAATTCCCATGTGTTGCGGATAGGGTGCTACTGCACGTGCGCACGTGCAGGGGGCGTTTCCAGATCTCGAGAACGGCTGGGCCGATTGCGCTCAAATTTGGTACACGGTTGGGGATCGGTTAGTAGGGTGCCGTGCAAAAGTCATTTTGGACCCCGTTTGCACGTGCGCACGTGCAGAGTGCCGCTTCCAGATCTCAGGAACGGCTGGGCCGATTGCGTTCAAATGTGGTACACGGTTGGGGACCGGTTAGTAGGGTGCCGTGCAAAAGTCAGTTTGGACCCCGTTTGCACGTGCGCACGTGCAGAATGCCACTTCCAGATCTCAGGAACGGCTGGGCCGATTGCACTCAAATTTGGCACACCGCTAGCGACCGTTTAGTAGGGTGCTTTGCACAAGCCCCGTTGGAAGTACCCTCTCGCCCTTCCGCACGTGCAGGGCTCACTATCTCGCTCGCTCGTTCTTCGCCCAAAAGGCGTTTTACTGGTATGTAACGTGCAATGGAGTAGAGTGGACTGAGTGATTTGTGTAGCTTGTTGCATATTGCAATGACGTGTTGGTGGAAGCGTAGGTCCTTAGAAATTGTTAAGCCAAGGGGAGTATGAGTTTCATTAATGGGTACGTTTTCGCCCTCGAAAGTGAGCTTTGGTGGTGTGTACTGATGTCTGTGTGAAAATGTTTGTTGGATGGTCTTCGTAGCGTTGAATGTAATTGCCCATTCTCGACCATATGTATTTGTGGATTTCGTTGAGGTCTTGTTGTAGTGATAGCTGTACGACGTCAATGTCTGCTGTCGTGTGCGAGGCGTAGATAGATTTGTCGTCAGCTAAAAAAGAGAATGTCATTCTTTATTCGTCTTGAAAGTCCGTCGGATACCTAAATGCCAGCAAAGGCCCGAGTACGGATCCCTGCGGGCAGCCCGCATTTATTGTTTTAGTGGCCGAGAAGGTGCTGCTGATCCGTACTCGGTGTGTCCTGTCACAAAGATATGATTTTAAATGCCAGTTAATGGTAACGCCGCATCCTTGCTCAAACGCGTATCCGCGGTTGGCCTCTAGAGCCGCGCCGGCCGGCACTGTCGAGCGGTGTTCCGACCTGACCTCGCCGGAGGCTTCGTGACGTCACCAGCGGGCCGCCGTGAGCGGGACGGCTGAGGTCCACTCAACGCGGCCCGGGCGAGTGAAGCGGATCAGCAGCGGTCGCTGCCGAGCACGTTTTCTTGCAGTGCAGTGATTATCAACGCCGGAGGTGACGGGACGATGGATAGAATCTGCTGCCGTCACAGGTATCGTGCGTGCTTCACCTATCGCACCGCTACGGGTGTCTGGAGCGAGGAAGCGGCTGATGGACTCTGCTGCCATAAAGGTACCGTCCCCGGCTGGCCGATCCGCCGGCCCGACCGTTAGTGTTGCTATGCTGTGAGTCAACCTGGCGACCCGGTTGACTGCAGCGTGTTGAACAGCTGCAGATGCTACGATCGAGCATGAGGTACTCATATGTATCGTGGGATGCCCCTTAACGCACCGACTTGCGAACCGTACGAACGCTGCTACACGATGACTACACGATCAGGATGGTACCGCCTTTAGGCAGCGCCAAGGGTCCAGCGCACCGCGGTGGCAAGCGTCATTCTTTATTAAGAGCGAGTGCGAAACGAGTCTTTCAACATGACGGAAATCTCAGTATGAGCGATCCGGCTGGCCCGGCCCGGCCTGTAACGATTCTGAGAGGCCTATCTCGGCAGCCGCTGGGGCGATTGACATGCGGTAATTCTGTCAGGAAGTTCCGTACTTTCTGCCAAAGATCGGACACTCTCGATGCGTGTGGGTCCCCCACTGCACGTGCAAAATGCAAAGAACAAGTGTCAGATTTGTTCCCATTGCAATAACTCGGAATCACCGGCGCGGTCTCGCTTAAACTTGGCATGTGGGTAGGCAGTAGGCACCCGCCGGGCAATGTTTTCCCATGGGTTCCGGACCGGTCGGTAGGGTGCCGCTTCCAGATCTCTAGAACACGGCTGAGCTGATTGCCAACAAATTTGGCACACTGCTGGTGACTGGTTGGTGGGGTGCAGTGCGCAGGCCGGTTGGAGGTGCCCGCTCGCCATTCCGCGCGTGCAGGGCTCACTCTCTCGTACGCTCGTTATTCGCCCAAAAAGGCGTTTTGGTGATAATGGGCTAAGTTGTACCTATCTCGGCCGGCACTTTGCAAGGCCATATATAGTAGGTAGCGACACTGAGCGATTTGTTTACAGCCAGTTTCGATCCCGATGACGCAAATGTGTCGTCACGAGACAAAACAATATGGCCACCTCTAATGAGAACCAAGTGCAATAAGTTCCCGGATGTAGACAGCACTGACGTCACCGGGATCGAAACCAACGACATCAGTACTGGACCTATGGCGAAGCAAAGTAGTGACACCCCCTGGCACTTTGTCTGCCGTATCACTAATGATCACACGGTATTCACAGCAGCAATCGTCTATCTCGATAGTTCGGTTGCTGAATCGGTGCGTATTTCAGTAAGTGACGGTGGTTCCTTACTCGTCGTCGGTAATGCCGCTCGGGAGACCTTTAGTCCGTAACTGATCCCATGTGCATGATCCTGCTGTCGGGCAGCTTTTGGACGGCGAACGCGATCGCGACTACCCGGACAGCAGAGGCGATGCTGGAAGTTGGATCCATTTTCCAGTCCGGCGTCTTAGATGGCTAGGCCAACGCGTCTTAGCTGCTTGAACGCTTAGGCCGAGTGTCGCCCGCACGGGTCAGTCGGATGCCTCGCATCGTACTTTCGCGCGTGTAGGGCTTAAGGTACGTTCGCTCGTTGTCCTTCAAATCGGCCGTTTACTGGCTTGGTATCTTGCGCTTCTAAGAGTACATGAAAGGAATGCCGTAATGATGTCAAGTCTCATTCTCGTCAACGCGGATATCCGGCTGAATGCGGCCTGGCCACCCAACCGCTGCCGTTCCAAATCGCCGTCCGTATTGTGGCTGCTATACTAACGTTTCCATCACCGTCCGGACGTACTTAATCGTTTCCCACAGTCTGGCTCCCGACCCATGCCGTTTAGCGACAAGACTATGATCGTTTCACCGTCTGGGTGAGCTCAATCGTTGTCGTCTCATCAGGCTATGCCACGGGGTGCAGTCTTGCGACGCGGCCGCTTACGTTTCCGATCGACCGCTTCGACGTGTTTAATGTAGTCTAGTTTAGTTTATTGATAAAACATCTACGGGCATGGTCACAATGACGGACACAGTCTTAATTAAAGATGGTAGGCATGGTACGGATGAAATCATGGGCTAAGGCAAGCCAAGGTTTACAAGTACAATAAAGGTGACACAGATATGGTTATATGTGTTGTGACACAGGTATAAAAAGGAGGATTTAATTATACGACGGACCAAGTGACGTTCGAGTGGATATACGCAGCTACCCGGTTTCGTCAATCTGCACAGCAACTGAGGCGGTCTGCTAGCCCCACTGCTAAGTTTCTAGCGCCCGCAAAACGCTTATCGTTTAGTCAGTCTGGCTGTTCGACTGGTAAACTCTGTCCATCCGATTGTTAGCGTTTTCGACCACCGCCTCTGGCTGCGTCTCATTGTCCTCGGTAGTCCAGCTATGCCACGGGATGGCCGAACCAGTGCGGGCTGGCGGCCCGGCGGCGCTGCCGGAAGCGGGTTTTGTCTGAGTGCGTGGACGGAGGTGACAACAATGGATTCAGCAGCAATCCCCATGCTGCCATAACAGGTGCCGTTTCCGTCAGGGTATTCCGGACGTACCGTGAGTATCAGACTGGCTACTCCGCTTCGCAGTCCTGGCGAACCGGCTGTCGACGTTTCTAACCGGCCAGAATGTATATCCGACCGACAGCACTGCGCCCCAATCGTGAGTCTTGTCAGACCGGCTACTCAGCATTGCAGTCCTAGCGAACCGGCTGCCGACGTTTCTTACAGACCACACTGTTTATCCGACAGACAGAACTGTCTCAATCGTGAGTCTATCAGACTGGCTACCCAGCATTGCAGTCCTGGCGAACCGGCTGCCGACGTTTCTTACCGACCACATTGTATATCCGACCGACAGCACTGCGCCTCAATCACGATTATCAGACCGGCTACGCAGCATTGCAGTCCTAGCGAACCGGCTGCCGACGTTTCTTACAGACCACACTGGTTCCGACCGACAGAACTGCGCCTCAATCATGAGTATCAGACTGGCTACCCAGCATTGCAGTCCTGGCGAACCGGCTGCCGACGTTTCTTACCGACCACATTGTATATCCGACCGACAGAACTGTGCCTCAATCATGAGTATCAGACTGGGCTACCCAGCATTGCAGTCCTGGCGACCCGGCTGCCGACGTTTTATTACCGACCACATTGTATATCCGACCGACGAACTGCGCCTCAATCGTGAGTATCAGACTGGCTACTCAGTATTGCAGTCCTGGCGACCCGGCTGCCGATGTTTTTACCGACCACACTGTTTATCCGACCGACAGAACTGCGCCTCAATCATGAGCATCAGACTGGCTACCCAGCATTGCAGTCTTGGCGAACCGGCTGCCGACGTTTCTTACCGACCACATTGTATATCCGACCGACAGCACTGCGCCTCAATCAAGATTATCAGACCGGCTACTCAGCATTGCAGTCCTAGCGAACCCGCTGCCGACGTTTCTTACAGACCACACTGGTTCCGACCGACAGAACTGCGCCTCAATCATGAGTATCAGACTGGCTACCCAGCATTGCAGTCCTGGCGAACCGGCTGCCGACGTTTCTTACCGACCACATTGTATATCCGACCGACAGAACTGTGCCTCAATCATGAGTATCAGACTGGGCTACCCAGCATTGCAGTCCTGGCGACCCGGCTGCCGACGTTTTCTTACCGACCACATTGTATATCCGACCGACGAACTGCGCCTCAATCGTGAGTATCAGACTGGCTACTCAGTATTGCAGTCCTGGCGACCCGGCTGCCGACGTTTTTACCGACCACACTGTTTATCCGACCGACAGAACTGCGCCTCAATCATGAGCATCAGACTGGCTACCCAGCATTGCAGTCTTGGCGAACCGGCTGCCGACGTTTCTTACCGACCACATGTGTATCCGACCGACAGAACTGCGCCTCAGTCGTGAGTCTATCAGAATGGCTACCCAGCATTGGGTCGTGGCGAACCGGCTGCTGATGTTTCCGATCGAACCCATTGCGTACGACCGGCCGCACTGTGTGTCAACTAGTACGGTCAGCCGTTGTGGTGGTGGCTGTCTTGTAAGCCGTTATGACCGATCGTAGACGGTCACGTGCTCGTTCCTGTAACCGCATTTGGCTCAGACCTCCATCGTTCATCTTCCCGATGGACCGGCAGCACCAGACTGCCATTTCCATGATGCTGGTAGTGGTCGAACAGAGTGGTCCAGTCAGCTGCGCTGCAGTGACTGGCGATAGATCGTGGCCCGTCCCTACAGGCGTTTATCAGTAGAGCCGGTGGTGGCGACATCTCGTTCTCTACGATGCGTTCCGACCGCCTACCCTTCACATACTTAATCGCTCCGTTAGTCTGGCTATGTGGCTGATTACGCTCTCGGATGACCTGACTGCACGTTCCCGGAGCGTACATGCATGTTTTCTGGGTGTTCACAATGTATGTGCAGGTGTCCCGACGAATACGCAACAATGTGATCCAGCTGTCGCGTCCACAAATGCGTGGCTCCTGTTTTGATAGTGCCTAATAGTTTTACCACCCAAATACTAGCATTTTGTCTCGACCGCCCGTGCTGGTAGTTGGATGCTCCGACGACTAATATTATGGACCGACCGCCGAGTCCGACCGATAATCCGGCCTTCGCATGACCACTACCTATCGTTATATACAGCTTACGATACCTGTGTGCAACTGCGCGGGGGATGTTTAACCGTCCAATGCAGTCCAGATCTCTTACTGACTACCGTTTCTTTAGTCGCTGTTGTCAGTCCGGCTCCAACTAGCCCAGTCCGGCACCGAGACCTGGCTACTCTTCCGACCACTCCCATGGAGTGTTTCACAGACTGTTTCATCGGTCTCGACAGGCGGAATCTTCGACTCAACAGTTTGGCTATTTGACTGCTAATGTTGGCCCGACCGACGTGTTTACTCGCCCAGTATTTTAGCCTTCCGGCTGCTTTACGATCCCCGCCGACCGCTGAGTGCGTCAAACTGTCCCCCCTGGCTCTCCGTGTGGTCGCAGCCTGGTTTGCCCACTTCTGTTCTGTTTCCAACAGACCAGAACAAATATGCATTAATCGTTCATGCAGTCTGGCTCTGCTACTATCACGTGTAGGCCGCCCACATTGTGCGTTTCATTGGTTTCAGACGTTTGAGAACAACGACTGACGACGCCGTCGACCGACTATGGTGTGATCAACTGTATCATTGTCCGGCTCGCAGCGGCTTGTGCTTCCCCCTATGATTATTTTACGATCGATCGTGGTGGATTCACAGTTGCCGGCACCCTGCATCCATCTCACTGCAGTCTGGCTCATCATCGACCACTGATGCCGGTGTACCTTAACCGGTCTTCAACGCCTGAACCTCTGACTGCCCACAGTTTTGCGTTTGTCTGCTCGTGCCTGACACCTGCACGGCTTCGAATTGTCGGCTCGTCTGTCTGCAATCTAGTAACCCACTGCACCGTTATTGACCGATCGTTGTGTGTTGCACCGTTCTCGGCAAGCTGGTTTCGACCGATCGCAGTGTAGCCAGCCGACTTCTAGGCCGGCCGACCGTAACTGGTGTTAATTCAGTCTATGCAGTTGTGTGCTCTTCACTGACGAACAGTCTGCTCTCCGACTGCTAACATTCCCGACTAACCACAATGGGTGGTGACCGTTCCCGGCCGCCCAGCTCTTCAACTTACAACAGTCTGACCATCCCACAGCCACCGCAGCGGAGTAACACAAATCGACGCGCCACTACGACGCCATCTGCTTGTACCCGCGCGGCAATGTGACATGCGTATCTATGACAGAAATGTTCCCGACTTCGTCACGCGGCGACTCGCGTTGGTTCCACCTCCTACAACTGAGCACTCAGGTCTGATGGCCAATATCCGGCGTGGTTTCTTCTACCATGTTTCGTCGTGAAACAGGCGGCCCCAATCGGGTCCGAAGAAGAATGTGGAACGGACGAAATGGCTTATACGGTACGTACCATTGGCTTATAACATACGCGTTTATATGCCTACATATATACCCGCGCACAGTCTCGCAAACATTCTGTCCTGTCGGGTGTCATTGGCGCCTGGAAGGTGAATAGGATATAAGGGAGAGAGAGACGGCCGGCCGATAAACAGCCAACACATGAGTATGCTATGGAGCATACGATGCCGAAGCGTTACGGGATTAACTAAAGATAACGCCAGTTATATGCCAGTTAATGGTAACGCCGCATCCTTGCTCAAACGCGTATCCGCGGTTGGCCTCTAGAGCCGCGCCGGCCGGCACTGTCGAGCGGTGTTCCGACCTGACCTCGCCGGAGGCTTCGTGACGTCACCAGCGGGCCGCCGTGAGCGGGACGGCTGAGGTCCACTCAACGCGGCCCGGGCGAGTGAAGCGGATCAGCAGCGGTCGCTGCCGAGCACGTTTTCCTCCACCCACCCCTCCAACCATCTGCGTTGGTTTTACTTACCTTCATTTCCTTACCTCGTCGACCGTCTCCTCTCTCTCTTAACGATCGCCTGGAAGGTGAATAGGATATAAGGGAGAGAGAGACGGCCGGCCGATAAACAGCCAACACATGAGTATGCTATGGAGCATACGATGCCGAAGCGTTACGGGATTAACTAAAGATA